>NC_045431.1:168357565-169570065 GCF_902635505.1 Sarcophilus harrisii | reverse complement strand
AAGGTTTGATTTCTTTATCCACTCTGTCTTTAATAGGTGGGATGACTTCTCTAGACTCTCTTGCCAAGCCTCCCTCTCCTTTTCCCATTTTCTTCTAGCTCTCTTGTCAGAGCCTTTTTAATTTCTTCTATGAGATTCATCTGTGCTGAGGAACAGATGATCTCCTCCTGTGGGGATTCACCTGAAGATAATCTGTTTTTAGTCTCCTCAGGGTTTAGATCTGTTCTCTGTCTGTATAAAAGCTGTCAGTCGTTAAAGTCCTTTTTAACTTTTTGCTCATTTTGTCAGAGAAGAATCAGAGACAAACTAGCAAAGAGAAAGGAAGAAAACCCCAAATGGATCTGCTTTTTGGGAGGGCTGGTGGCGTACGCTTCCTCTACAGACTGTGGGGGCAGCAGCGAGGCACTAGCAGGACTGTGTTGTGCCTGTGCTCTGAGACTCTGAGAGCATGCTGAGACGCTGTGGGGGAGGGGTGGCCGGTGTCAAGGAACTCCAGCTGTTGGGGGTTGTATTCTTCACACACACACACACACACACACACACACACACGTGTTTTTAGCTTCTCTGCTGGGCTACTGACTTGCTGCCAGGGCAAAGTATCCAATCCTGTAGTGAAGCTCTCCCCGCAGAGACGGCTGAGATCACACCCCACTCCCCTCCGGTCTGCTCGGCTGTGAGCTGCCTGCTGAGCTCTCGCTGCCGCTGCCCTCAGCCTGCGCCCGATCTAAAATCGTCCCGCCCTTGAGCAAAAACACCTTTCCTGGTGAATCTCAAGGATGGCAACTGTTTGTGGGTTTTTTTTTTCAGTCAGGCATTAATTCAGAGGCTTGTCATGAAATGAATTCTGAGAGAAAATGCGGAGCTTACACAGCTGGTGCCTCCTCGCCATCATCTTGGCTGGAAGTCCCATGAAGCCAGTGTTGTGCAAGTTTACAAAGGTCACAGGTATTAGAATTTGATCTCATTCCAAATCTTTGGAATCCAGATCTGGATCTCTTTCTTCAATGATTGCTTCCCCTTTTTAGGGGAATGTAGATTTCTGGAAGATAGAAGATGGATAACCATTGAACGCTTCTTTATTATGAGAACCTAAGCGTGATCTCTCCATCTCTCCTCTCTGGAGTGCTCAGGAAGGACCAGCCCCTCTGGTGAGAGGGCCCCTTTCAGGGCTACTCATCCACTTTTGGTGTCCTCCAACTTTAACTTTAGGCCCTAAGAAGCTGTAGCATGTGCAGTCTTACACACCAGTAAAATTGTCTTGGTAGACAGACTAAACCAGACTGAGGGTAATTGACAGGCTTCAAATCCATCAGTGAATTAGGGGGGTGTCTACCCCATACATGTGAAGACTTTCCCCAGTGAAATCAGCAGAGAACAGTTTGTTCCAGTAACCATGAAGGTGGCTGAAGCAGGTGCTGTGGAATACTTAGAGCTTGGTCAGACATCAAAGACCATAAAATCATTCAGTGCATCCTGAACCATTACCAGTCTTCCTGACTTTTGTCTTGCCACTGGGATTCAGTGACTCTGGAAGAATGAGACAGATGACTTTGTATAATTCTACCATACTTAAATACTATTCACAGATGAGTTAAGTCATTATTCTATGATGTCATTAGTCTTCTTCAAAAATAAAGGATGAACAACAATAATATAATAGAAACCCAGATTTGAGTATCCTATAGGATTTGAGGTCTCCTCCTGAAGTCTTTTATGTCTGCAAATATCATTGTCAATTTTTTTTCCTGGATGGTTTAATCATTTTATTAATAATGCCAGGATTTTAATAAAAGGATCATCATTTGGCTATCTCTCTTAGGCCAAAGACTGTCCTGGAAAGAGCAGGTGTTCCCAAAGGTGGCAATCAACTCTGGTTAGCTATTAGTGAAAAAGTGAATATTACAATAAGAGGATGGGGTATATTACAGTGTAAGTACTAGGATATGTGACTTGGATCACCCAAATCTTGCCCAGAGAGACATAATTTCCATGTTACCTGTTTGAAAAAAAGGAGAATCAACACTTTCCCTGACTTGTCTGAGTGAACACAGTCATTGTTAATTTTCAGCCACCCATTTTTTCCTACTATTGTCTTGACTAAGGAAGCACCTTTTCATACTATTCTTCGTCTCTCATTTATACTGCTTTCTTCTTCCTCCTCTTCAAGACTAGCCAAGTGATGTGAGAATAGAGCACTGAATACAGCATCAAGAAAATCTGAGTTCAAATCCTGTCTCCCTTTGTTACTAGCTATGTGATCCTGGGTAAGTCACTTTCTCTAGGGCTTAATCTCCTTATCTGTAAAAGGGGGATAATGGCGCCTCCCTGACAGAATGATTATGAGAAATATATATGAAAATATATTATGTTTTGAGCCACATTTAGTTCTGGATATCAAATGGGCAGTTGGAGATAGATATGAGGTCAAGAGATCTATTTATCTGGGATCCATCAGTGTAGTGGAATTCATGGGTGTTTTTGAGATCATGAAATGAAATAACTTCAAGGAAAAAAGAGAAAAGGGTCTGGGACAGAGCTCTATTGGATACCTATGGTTAGTGGACGTGAGCTGGAAGGAAATCTAGCAAAATAGATTGAGAAATAAGAGGACAAATTTAATCAACAAGTTACTACCCATTTATTAAGTATTAATTTTGTGGCATTGCCAGAAATTCAGTCCCTGCTCTCTGGGAGAAGTGGTGGACTTTTTTTGTTTAATCTCTTTCAGGAGTACTAACTTTTGTTAGTTATAGAGAAGAAAGGTGCAGGTAGAGGGAGATTTTTCACTTGCCAGCTACCTGTATCAGTGATATCTTGAGTTCAATCCCTATCCCTGGGAAAACTTTAAAAAAAAATGTAATTCAACAGTCTACTATTATTTAGACAGTTTGGTATAATGGGTGGACTAAATTAGGATTCAGAATAACTCGACTTCAGATTCTGCCTCACTAGCTGTGTGACCCTGTGTGACCCTCAGCCAGAATTTCCTCATCTCTAAAATGTGGGTGATCATACCCGTGGCCTTCCTTCCCAGGATTGTTAAGAGAATTAAGAGAGATAATGTGGGTATACCACTTTGCAATTAAAGCATTATATAAATGCCTATTCTCATTGTTACTGTGATTATAAAAAAGAAGGGGTTACTGAAGTAGAAATGGCAAGAGTATTGGGTATTTATTTATCTCCCTCTGTCATAGGGTTCACGGTAAGGGAGAAGGAAAGTTTGGCTGCTTCTAGCCGGTCACCATACTTTCAGCCTTTTCCCTCCTAGCATCATGATCCTTCATTGCTTAAAGGATTCTTCTTCTTCACCTCCAAATTGTAGTGTCCCTGCCACAGTGAGTAGAGCACCGGGCCTGTAGTCAGGAGAACCTGAGTTCAAATCTGGCCTCAGATACATATTAATTGTGTGACTCTGGGCAAGTCCCTCAGTTTCTCTGCCTCAGTTTCCTCATCTATAAAATGGTATGAAGAAGGGATTGGCGAGCCACTCCAGTCTCTTTGCCAAGAAAACACCAAATGGGGAGTCAGAGAGCATTGAAATGACTTAACAACAACAACAGCATCCACCACACCTCCCTTCAGGGCATAGCCCAGGTGCCACCTCCAACCTGAGACTTTCCAAAGCTGTCAGTTATGAGCACTTGCAGTTAATGTGTGCACTTGCATTTGCCAGTAGGTGTGTTGTTCCTCCCAGCTGAGATCTGGTACACTTCTGTTTTTTGTTCTTGTTTTGATAAATGTTTGGGTTGAGCTGGGTTTCCACAGGGGATGCTTCGCATCTTCATTATTAGTGTCTGTTGCTTTGCCACCTTTCCTGGTCACCGGCCTGCCAGGGAGGAGGGGAGACAGCAGCCTTTTGGGGAGGAAGTCATTTCCCTCCCTGTATCCCGGTTGATGTGGCCCCAGAAGGGGCACAATTTGACTCCTTTCTCACCAGCAAGGTCAGCCTCATCGCCTAATTAATCGTCAAGACATCCTATGAAGTTGGTAAGTGCCAATTATCCCAGTTTTACAGATGGAAAAACTGAGGGACAGAAGGTGTTAAGCAATTTGCCAGAAGGCACTGGGTGAATCAGTGCAAAAGGGGTGGAGCGTCACTGTGGCCCGCCGTGTTTGAAGTAGGCAACCAGTTGCTCTGAGAAGCCTTGGCATCCGTTTGGCTTTAATTACAGCGCCTGAGAAACAGGAGAGAACGTTTGGTAAGAGCCCCTCTTCCTGTGGGTGCTGAGACTGTATATTGGGTAGTTTTCTTTTGAATTTTGCTCCCACCAAATCCCTTTCACCCTCGCCCAATAAAGGAAAATTGTTTTAAGCCAGAGGCAAAGAAAGCATTCCAGAGGTAAGGCTGAGCTGGAAGCACTGAGTGATTAAGGCAGCAAATAAGGCCCCTGCTTTCAGTCTTGCATCACACCAGTGGAGCACGCTGGTGTAGACACACTTACTACACTGAGAGCCAGGTGCGAGAGCTGCCAGGGGACGAGGTGATTGCATCCTGGAGGATGGACCTTAAGCAGAGAGCACAGACACATTCTGAGGATAAGGATGGGTATGACCTCCAAAGAATCATAAAGCAGCCGTGTAATTACCAAAGGGCATCCCTTCTCTGCTCGCGTGTCAACCATCTAAGTGTTATTCTGAATCACTGACAGGTAGGAAAAGAATAAAATGGAGGGAGCTTTATTGAAATCATCAGGAAGTTCCATGTTATTAAATCATGACACTCTTGTCTAGGTCACCCCATAAATCCTTGCTAAGGGGATTTCAGGGGAGTCCTTTGCAAACTGTCTGAGTTGGAAGGGTCCTGGGTGCCCAAGAAGTCAGACTTGGACCTAAGAAGGAATGTATAGAATCAGACAGAGACAGAGACAAGGAATATAGATATATTCTATATGGGTACCAATCAATAGGAGCCCAAAGTAGGCGAGAGGGAGATCTGTGTGTATAAACAGTAATATATGTACATGTGTGGAACATCTGATACATACATACATATATGCACATACCTTATCTATCTTATATCTTATCTATCAAGTGATCACCTGGCCTTTGGGTAAAATTCTCCATTCAATCCCAAGGTAGCCCATTCCACTTTGAATGGACCAAAGGATTTTAAATGTGAATCAAAAGGAAACATTTTCTGTTAGATGCAATGGGGAGTCATTGAAGATTCTTGAGCAATATTCAGGGGAGAGATGATGGGGGCTATGAGAGTAGAGGGGAAAAAAAAAAAAAAACGGATGTTTAGAAGAGATCTTATAAAGGTAAAGTAGACTAGAACCGGCAGTTGTTCATCTCCACAAGCCATCATAGTTTCATTTATTTATTATATTGTTTATTATTTATTCAGTAGAGGATGTAGAACTTTTTTTTACTTTGGCTCTGCAGTTGTAAGCCAGATATTTTAATTGCAGGGGAAGAAGTAGGGTTTTAATAGCTTAAAGCTGAAGTAAGACTTTTGGGACACCTTTACATTCTCTAGTATCTGCCTAAAACTTAGAATTTTCCCCAGAACACTTGTAATATTAGATGTGTTATTGGGACTGAAAGTATGGAGAATTTAGGTTTGGATTCATTTTATCCTTTAGCTAATAGCTTGATAACCAATTACAATTCTAAGAATAACCCAGACTATCTTATGATTTCTAATTTACGAAGTGCTTTCTTTAAGGCACACCTGTAGGTAGTATAACAATAATTATCTCCATTTTACAGATGATGATATTGAAGAAAAGAGAGGTTTATTGGCTTGTTCCTAGTCACATAGCTTGTGAATATCAAAGTTAGCATTCAAATCCACATCTCCTGATAATAAAAGAAGAAATGATTAATTGTCAGAATATTAAATATTTTTTAAGGTTAGCCATTTAAAAGAGTAAAAATAGCTTTGATCATCAGCCTGACAATATTATAAACTATCTAAAAGATGAGGACATGATACATCCTGTGTGAAGCATTTTCTTTTTCCTTTTAGAAACCCCTTTAGCAACTTTTCTCTTCCAGCTCTCTTGGACATTAATGTTCTCTAATGTGATGGCAGAAGGAATAATAACAACTAATATTTATGGAATCTTTTAGGTTTTTAATTTTTTTCAATGAAAAATTACTCATTTATTTTTTATATCATCTGCATTTCCCAGTAGAAATGGGAAATTCCCTCTCCTCATAGACAGCCATCCTTTATTTGAAGGCAAATAATAGAAAAAGGAGAAAAAAAAACTTTTCAACACAACTCATAATCACATTAGCTAAATCTGAGCTCAAAATTATTTTTCCTTAAAAAGGTACCTTTTTTACCTTTCAAAAGGAAGGAGAGTGCATTCTTATATCTCTTTTGGGGGCAAAGTTTGGGCATTATCATTTCATAGCACATAGTTGTAATCATTTATATTATTTTCCTTGGCATCATTCACATAACTCTTCTCATAGTTATTTGACGTTTTTCTATTTATTGTTATCTATTTATCACAGTTATAAAAATATATTCATTTACAAAGCATGTTTAGTCATTCCCCCAATCAGTGAGCATCTGTATTATCATCTGTATTATTTCTACTTTATTGCTACTATAAAAGGTGCTGCTTTGAATATTTTAGCATATATTTGGCTTTTTCTTTTATAATTGGCCTCATTGATCAGTTCTAAAGCATTATGATTAGACCAGTGTCCAATTGTACCAGTAGTGTATAGTGTATAGTAGTGTAGTAGTATATAGTATATAATAGTATATAGTGACTCTGTATTCCATCCTCTCTTCAGCATAATTTCCAACTTTTCTTATCTTTGTTAATTTGTTGGGTGTGAATGAAGTTATTTAGATTTTCATTCAGTGATCTGGAGAAGTTTTTTATGGTAGTTGATAGGAGTGGTTGTTCATGTCCTGTGACCAACAATGTTCATGAGAGGATGGATTTTGGTCTTGTATATATTTCTGTTAGTGCTCTCTCTCTCTCTCTGAATATATATATATCTATATATATATATATATATATCTTGAGCATTAGATATTTGAGATATTTAATGCAATTTTTTTTCCTTATTGGGCTCTTCTTTCTCATTTATTTTGTTTTTGCAAAAGCTTTTCAATGTTATGTCATTAAAATAAATATTGATATATTGATAAATATCAGTTAAAAATTATAAATCCCTATGAACAGGGAAATAAGCTAAATAATCATTAAAAATAAGAATGTATGTGAAATCACATGATTAGATATTGAAAAAAAAAGCTGTAAAGGAAAAGGAATTAAGTTTTTTGAAATCAGGGACTGTCTTTTACTTGATTAGCACTGACATGTAGTAGGCATTTAATAAATGTTGATTGATGTATTGCATCTGTCTTTAATGCTTAATATAGTACCTGGCTCATAGTAGGTACTCAAATACTTGTTGATTGGTTGATTAATAGAAAGGAATTAACAGATTGGCAAGGTGCTACTCTTGCTTGGATGTAGTTACTGACAAAAAGACAGAATACCTCACTTTACAAAAAAGGCTTTTGCCCCCTGAGTTTGTTTTCCAAAAAAGGCAATTATCTATTCACGTGTCCTAAACTGTATGAACCTGTCAAAGGAAGTGGAAACTAGGAGAAGAAGGTCCTATGGTGGCTGTTTCTTGTTCTTTTTGGTTTCAGGAAGTAGAATAATGAGCAAAAGGTGAAAGATGTAAAGAATGAGACTTATTAGCCTTGACGTCAGGCAAAACTTCCTGCCCATGACATCTGTCCAAAAATGCAATGAGCTGATTCAGAAGGGACGTCCGTCCGAGATTCCCGGCCATTGGAAGCCTAGTGTGATGTAAACAGGATTCTTGTTCAGGAATGGGTCAGAGGAGATGGCCCTTCTGTGAAATTCCCATGTTTGGGATGGCTTTTACGTACCTTCTTTGTAAACAGTACTCCACTATTTCCTGTACACATTTCTAAAATTAGAGAATCAATCATCAGCTCCCTCCCAGCTGTTCTTGATTCTTGACTCTCTTTTTCAGAACTGGCCCAGAGTATTGAAGGGTTCTCAATATAGTTGGCTACAAACAAGTTGCCCTTCCCCTCCACTGCCCCCAGATGCCCAGAGTTCCCATTCCTATCAGTTGTCAATTTCCTTTTCTCTTTCCTGGCTGGATGCTGATTCCCTCCTTGGATAGAAGCCAGAATCTGCAGTTTGTCCTGATTCTCAGACCCAATCTCATTTTCTGGGGCTGGTGGGCCGTTGCCCCCCATGTTCAGAGACCTCACAGCACCCTAAGCCTAATCTTCCACTTTAATGCTGACTATATCCTTACATAGCTAGGTTGCTCAGTGGATAAAATCTTGGGCCAAGAATAAGGAAGACCTGAATGGAAATTCAATCTCAGACCCTGAATAGGCTGTATATTCTGGAAGAGTCTCTTCATCTCTCTCTCAGCTGTAAAATGGGAATAAAAATAGTGAGGGTAAAATTATATTTGCAGAGCACCTAGGCCAGGGCCTGACACAAAGTAGGAGCTTAATAAATGCTTGTTTCCTTCCTTGTGATTTTACACCCATCCTTCAGCTGAAGCCTCCTATCTATGATGTCTTCTCCAATTATAGAATGATCTCTTTGAGAGCAGAGACTGGCTTCATTTGGGGATACTTCTTGGCGCATAATAAGCACTGAATACATTTTCCCCCAATTTCATTCATTTATTTTCAACAATTAGCATTTATTAAGGGCCTAATGTGTGCTAGATATAGACAGTGGGGATTGAAATATAAAATATTCTACTGGAAGATGTGATCTACAGGCAGATAAATGCATAACATATTCAGCATAAATATAGAGTGATTTCACTGGGATTGGAGCAAGGAAATAACAGAAGGGCTCTTGAAGTAAGTGGGACTCTAACTAAACTTTGGAAAGAGAAGGCAGGTAAGCATTCCAGGCATGAAGTACAGTCAGCCTGTACCCAGGCCTGAAGATGGGAGATGGACTGTTTGATGGGTGGGTGGAGCAGGAAGTAGGCTAGTTTGCCTGGCGAGTGGAATGCCTGGGCAAACGATCCTGGATGAGCCTGGAAAGCTAGTCTGTCTCTATAGGTAACATTTAGGTAAGCCCTTTAATACAGTTAAATGGATGGTTAATGGAATAATCTAAAAGGGAAAACAAATGGGTTACCAGTTGGGGCAGTAAAATGAGCAGTCCCCAACGTGGGTTGAACTCTGCCTACAGAAGTGTGTGTTTAGGAAACATTTCATTCTGCCGGGTAGACAGTAAACACGCACACCTGCCTCTGATTTGGGGAATGTTCTTTTCATAGTGTCAGTAAATGGGTAGAAGGGAGCTTCTGAGTGCAATTAGACTCAAGTCTAAGTTCTGATGACTGAGTATATTTGGTTTCAGAATGAAATTTTGGACTGTGTCCTCAAAATAGTCGGTAAATATTTATTATATTCCTATTGTGTGCCAGACACTGTGCTAAGGTAATAAAAAGAGGCAAAAAAGTACCTGTCCTCAAAAAACTTACAGTCCAATGAGGGAAACAACAATCAGCAAATTAGCCTTTATTAAGTACCAACTGTGTGCCAGATTATGTGCTAACAGTACTCTCCCTGAAGGAGTTTAGAGGGAAGCAACAATTGTTCAGTAAGCCTTTAGTACCTTTGAGTAGATCACAAAAAGTTACAGGAAAAGTAATAATACTCTTATACTATACATCTCTTTTCCCATTTTAAAGATTTTTTAAAAATCTTTGTAGTTGTAACAAATAATTTCCAGGTTCCCCTTCAGCATTCTATTTTCATAAGCATTTCAACTTTCATGCTTCCCTCTTTCCTGTACTTATTTGAAAGCATCCCAGTACTAGAAGAGATGTCAGAAGCCATATGAGGATGGTGACTCTACTGGCCCAGGGATCCTTTCAACCACTTACCTACTAAGTGGTTGTTTAGCTTTTCTCAATACCTCCAGTAAGGGTTAATCCATTATCTTCTGAGGCATCCCTTCCTGCCTGAAAGGTTAAGAAGTGATTTCCATACACACAAACTTACACACATACAGGTTTAATTCTGTCTCTTTGTGTCTTCTACCCATTGCTTTTCATCCTATCCACTGGGACCAGGCAGAACAAAGCTAATCCCTTTCCAATATGGTAGCCATTCAGTTACTTAAACATGTCTCTCATCCTTCCTACCTGCTTTTCTTCTCAAAGCTAAGAATCGCTTGTTTATGACACGTGAAATTCAGGACCCTTCAGAGAAAATGAAACATTACCTCTCTGTATCTGGAGAATTTTTAAATAAGTTTAAATTTTTTTTTCTATAGAGTTTTGTGTGCCATTTCAGCAGTCTCATCTCTCACTGAACCTCTTCACACTCTTTCTCCCTTCCTTTCTTCGATCCTTTCTTTCCAAATGGTGTATCCCATAAGTTTGTTTATTTAAGTGCCATTTCCATGGGAACCAACATACAGCCACTAAGTTTGGGTCATTTCTTTTTATTCTATTTTGAACATTAGATCGCCCCTCTCATGTTCCATCATCCTCTCTTGTTGAAGTAGGTAATTGTTTTCTTCGGTAACCAAGGGAAGCCTCTCCAGACTCCTTCCCCATTTTAAGACTATATAGTGGATTAGAAAAAAATCTGTGTGTGGGGTAGCAGCAGGCCAGCTGACTCAACTCTTGTTACCATAGAAACTCGACCCATTCCTCTTGGCAGGAAGTTGAAAGCATCGAAGGATGCAGCTAATGACATGTATTAAAACATAATGAGGCAGTTGCTGCAGGCTGGCTAAAGACCAGCCCCATTATCCTCTGCTCTGTCTTCCTCTTACAGCTTTCACCTTTCTCCCTGAAATATTTCCAGAAAGCAGTTAGTAACCGCCCACTCCTCACCACTCCCCGGAAAAATGACATTGTTTAATTTTAAAGGTATTTCCCCCGCTTTTCCCCCCTGCCAAAAAAGAATTGGAGGTCTGGTCTGGTCTGGACTGGTCTGACTTGGGGAATAGGAGGATTTCTCAGCAGGACTCAGAAGCACTGAATGTGCCCACAAGAAGAAGGCCGGCGTCCTCCCTGCTCCTATCAGTCCAGGTAGCCTTTTTTCTTGAATTAGCCCCCTCTGTCACATAGAATATGTGCCAACAGACTTAAAGAATGGCTTTCATTTACATATGCTGATTGCACCATTCACCAAAGAGACCTATTTCAGTGACAAGCTTTGTTGTTAGAAAAATCCCCAAAGAGAGGAAAAGTGACTGAGGGCAAAGAGGTATATTCTAGATTGTCAAGAAATGAGGTTCTATTACAAAAACCATATGAATCTAAACAAAAAAAAAAAAAAAGTCAAAGGTGAGAGGACACAAGCATACCTCCTGCTTCTGGAAATAGAAGGGAGGAAAAGGAAGGTTGGGTCCCCAATTTCAGAGGAGATCAGTTTACATGCCCTTCCAGCATTCATCCACCCAGATGGGGTGGGGTCAACATTTAGATTCTGCAGGAAAATGCAAATAATTTTGCTTTTTTATTTACTTTACAAAAATCACCTCCGACATTTATTAGCCATAATTTCCCAGGTAAGTCAGCAAGGACAGTATTCTCAAACTTAGCTGGAGGAGCATATTGATTTAGAAAACCACAGATTAACATTATCTATGCTACATTGTGTTTTTATTTATTTCTTTACATATTTCCAGTTGCAGTTATCCCCTCCTTATCATTGGCATTAAGGGCAAGGCACACAAACCCACATTAGAGGTCACACATTAGAGCTCACACATTGGAGTTAACAAGTATGGGAGATACACAAAATTAACTTAATTCACACCTCCCATAATCCCACTCTTGGAGGAGGAGTCAACCTTTTACACCAAGCATAAAAAGAGCTTCAGTCAGTCAGCCAGTCAGTCAGTTCAGAAGAAGCCATGAGTTGGAGTTGAGCTAGAGCCAGGAGTCACTTCGGAAGATTGACAGAGTGAGAGTTCAGTTCAGGACATTGAGAAGCTAATCTACAGTTGGGCAGAACCAAGATTCAGAGAGAGGCTGAAGCTGGCAACAAGAGCTCTGGGAACCAAAGAAAACTAACTGGGCTATTTTGGAAGAAACAATAAAGTACTACTTTATCAGCTGGCTGCATTTGGAGTGATTATTACTCTGAACTGAAACTAAGACTGCCTCCAGAAAACCTCCCCAAGAAACCTGCTCCCACAGAAACCCATCATATATTATAAAAATGAAGAAAACACCACATTTTGGTGATTAAAATTTTTTTGGCCCTTCCTTTGTACCAGAGAAGGTCTGAATTATTACGTTATTAAAAGATAAACTATGTTGATATCATACAAGGCTATACATATATTTGATGCATTTTTTACTTTCTAATTTTTTCCTGTATCATCTGTTAGGTTTTACCTGTCATCTGTAGCTTCTATAAAACTCCCCCAAAAGTCCCATTTTCTTTCTTTTCTTTTTTATCTTTTAGTTTATTTATTAATACACATTGTTTTATAAATTATGTTGGGAGAGAAAAATCAAAGCAAAAGGGAAAAACCATGGGAGAGATTAAAAAAAAAGAAGAAGAAAAAAGAAGTGAACATAGCACATGTTGATTTACTCATTCTTCTTAGTTCTTTTTCTGGATGCAGATGAAATTTTCTGTCCAAAGTCTACTGGGATTGCTTTGAACCAACGAAGCATGATATTCTGTCCAGATTCCAAACCTTATTCTGAATGCTTATTGCTAACCTAATCACACTTACCTGAATCGGCGGCCAACCTGTAGAGCAACCATACATCATTATTGGCCAATTAGCCTCTATACTCTACTTCCTATTAATTCTTGTCCTAATGCCCCTCGAAGGCCATTTGAAAACTATATATTAAAACCTAAATGAAGAGTCTAAGTAATTTAACCAAAAACTGAGAAGAACCAAGCCTTATGTAGTTGATCACCACACATTCTTGCTGTTAGTGTACACAATATATTCCTGGTTCTTTTTGTTTTGCTCAACATCGGTTCATATAAATCTTTCCAGGCCTTTCTATAATCATCTGTTCATCATTTTTTATAGAACAATAATATTCCATTACCTTCATATACCATAACTTATTTAGCCATTCGCCAATTGATGGGCATCCACTCCTTTTCCAATTTTTTGCAAGGCAAAAAGGGCTGCTACAAACATTTTTTGCATATGTAGGTTCTTTTCCCTCTTTTATGATTTCCTTGGGATACAGACTCAATTGTGGCACTGCTGGGTCAAACGGTATACACAGTTTTATAGCCCTTTGAGTCCCATTTTATTTCTCATATACCTGTGATATATCCGAACCATAATGGGGGAAAGTCATGAAGTGGAAGGGATTAACTGTACATTTTAATCTTTGATTGGCAGCACCCAGGAGTTTTGTAGCTTTGATGAATTTGACAGGTCTAATTAATCTAGCAGCATTTGACGAGGTTCTAGACTTAGGGTCAAAGGTGCTGGGTTCAAATCTCCTCCCCACTACTTACTGTTTGATTTTGGTCAATTCTCTCTCTTTATCTCTATGGTCTCTAATCATAAACCTGTGATTCTAATGATCTCATCCCTTTGTATGTCCCTTTACCTGTTTCCCCTTTCCTATAATTTATTTTCATCTTCTCTTTTGTTAGAGTGAACCCAATTATCCATCAACACAGACATTTTAAGTGTATTGAAGAACAAGAAAGTGTTGAGTTGTGTAAGAAGTTATAAATCTTTTCATGTAGCTTGTTTTTTTGAGGAAAAAAAATACATCTCAAATATAACTATTTCTTCATGTCTTCTCCACTACTATCTATTTTCTTCTGAGCATTTAATAATGAACTTTATGGATCTTTTTATTTGCTTATTTTCTACTACCATCAAGCTTCCACTATAAGGCTTCTGAATAGAAGGCCTCCTTTAAAACAAATATGTAGTCAGGCAAAATCATTAATACCTATGAACATTTTAATATGCAAAGGACAAAAAAAAGGAGAAATATATAGGAAATTATGCACTTCTATTTTTAAGTGAATATTTAAATGTTTAGAGGTGGTATATAACAGAAAGCATGCTAGATTAGGAAACCAAGAATATCTGAGTTTAAATGCAGCCTCATACACGTACTAGTTGTGTGTCCCTGAGCAAGTCACTTAATCTCTATCTGCCCCAGTTTTCTCATCTACAAAATAGAGATAACAATAGCAGCTACTTCAGTGTTATTGTGAGGATCAGATGAGATTAAATTTGAAGTACTTTGTAAACCTGAAAGCCCCTCTATAAATGTGGTTATTTATTCTTTTTTTACAATTGTGTCCAACTCTTTGTGACTCCATTTGGGATTTTCTTGGCAAAGATATTGAAGTTATTTGCCATTTTCTTCAACTCATTTTACAGTTGAGGAAACTGGGGCAAAACAGGCTAAGTGACTTGCTTAGGGTCATACAGCTAATGAGTATCTGAGACCAGATTTGAACTCATGAAGATAATTCTTCCTGACTTGAGAACCATCCTTCTATCTCCTGCAGTGCCATCTAGCTGCCCTGTAGAAATGGCTAGCTATCATTATTATTTTTTACTCTAGTTCCAAATTGCTTTCCAGAATGATTACAGCATTCATAGCTTTACCTACAATGTATTTGTGTGCCTGCCCTTTCACAATTGTAGAATTGCTCCAGTGAATGACTTGTGAAACAGAATCTCACAATTGTTCTAAATTGCTTGCACTTCTCTAATTAATAGGGATTTGGGGCTTTTTTCTATATATATTATTATTGATAGTTTTCCATTAGCTTATGAATAAGCATATATATATATGCATACATTTCAGCATATACAGAAGAGGAGATGGAGTTATATTGAAACTATTATATATTTTTAAAAAATATATATATATTTAGTTTAGCACAATAGTATTAATACCACCTGCCTTCTTCTTCCTTGGAATTTTTTTCCTCTTTTCTGTATATTTTTTGGTTCTTTGATCCTTAAAAAAAAAAAACAAGTGTCCCTAAAGTTGACTCATTTCTCTCTCACTTCTCCCCTTGCCCTCCATAAATGCCCTATTACCAAATAGTTTTAATGGTCACCATTTTAGAGAATAAATTGAAAATTGCTATTGCTAGGGACTTTTTAGTCTGATTTTTAAAAATTTTCCCTTGAGATTCTTTACTTTTCTTCTTCTAAATAATTAGAAGAAAAATAGAAATAATTGTATTTTTTCCTTTATTTAGTTTTATAACTATAGGCAAGTCTCCAGAACTATATCTCTTAATGAAAGGGCTGGCCTTCATTAGTAGAGTAAGTTTCATTGGTCCATTATCTATTCTTAGTCCTTTAAGGCAATCTCTGAATAGCTTAACTCAGTATGACAACATATGTCATATTATTTGCATCTTCCTTTATTTTGTAATGACTTTTTTCTTTTTTTGGAACTCTATTCATATCATTTCTGTGTGTATTATTAGCTAGACTTCCAGATATTTTGTCATTTTATAGTGAATGTAAATGAAATTTCTTTCTCTAGTTCTTCCTACTGGGTTTTATTAATGGTGTAGATAAAAGCAGATAATTTTTGTGGGTATATTTAAAGCCTACTCTGTGATAAAAGTTATTAGTTGTTTAGGTAATTTTACTTGAATTACAGGTTCACTAAGTAAAATCCATAAAATCTGTAAGTGGTAATCATTTTATTTCTTTGCTTTTTCTTATTGCTTCAACTTTTTTATCCTACTTAATTTCAAAAGCTAGCATTTCTACCAGTAGATCAAATAATAGTGGTAATAAGAGATATCTTGAGTTTATTCCAGTTCTCACTGTAAAGTCTTCTAGTATTGTCCATTACAAGTAAATCTAGATGTTAGATTTATATAGAACAGCTAATGCTATATTTAGGGTAACTAGGTAGGCAATGAATAGAGCATATTGAAGCAAGGTCTCTTTTTTTGTTGAGTTTTGATGTTTTTAATGTGTTATATTTAATGAAAACTTTTGTGCTTCTACTGACATAACCATATCAGTATCATTTTAAACAATTATATTCTTTTATATTTATAATTTTCAAAGTATTAAACCAATTCTCAATTTGTAGTATTTAATCCAGCCTGATCATAAGAAGATATCTTTGTAGCCATTCATATTGATGCAAGCCAGTAATCTCTACTATTTGGGAGACTGAGGCTGGTGGATCTCCTGGGCTAGGAAGTTTTGGGACTGCAGTGGGCTAAACTAGTTAGTGTTCAAACTAAGTCCAGTTTCCATATAGTGATCGACTGGGAGCAATCAGATCCAAGTTGGAAATAGAGCAAGTCAAAACTTCTGGGTCAGTCTCTGGGGATGTGGCCCATTAATGGCCAGCCAAGATAAGATAGTCACTTTCCCCTAAAAAAAGATCAATCTTGTTAATGTGTTATTGTGTGATCTTTTCAATATTTTTGCTTCAATATTCATTAAATTATTAGTCTGTAGTCTTTTTCCTTTTTATTATCTCAGCTGTTTATGATTCGAAGGATCACATTTATCTTATTGGAGTCTGGTAGGATACTTACTTTATTTTTGCAAACAAGTTATATAATATTAGAGTTATATTTTTCCTTAAATATTTGGTAGAATTCTTTTATAAATCCATCTTGGCTTAGAATTTTTATGATTGGAATTTAATTTAATTTTTTTCTTGAAATTATGTCATTTAAATTATTTCTCACACTAGGAATCTAGATATTTTGTTTAATTCTTGCCTTTAAAATATGATCTATGATTTTCCTTTGTTTTTCTCATACATTATAAATTCCTTTTCTATTTGATTTTGATTGTTTGCATTTTTTACATTTAATTTACTCTTTCCCCCAGAATTCCAGGTTCTAGTTTTATTTAACAACTCAGTGTTGCTTTTTAAAATTTATTTATTCTCTTATTTTCAGAATTTCCATTTTGACTTTATCAAGGTTTTTTGATTTGTTTGTTTATTTTTGAGTATTTTGAACTTAAGAATAAAACAGCAAATATGACAAATATTCCATATATATACACACACACACAAAACTGTGAATCTGTATTACATATGACTTATTTTTCTTTCTAAGTCTATATTTATTTTCACATGTTATTTTCAAAGCCATCTTGCTTGTCTATGTTTCCTACTGACCTCCATTTGTTCTCCTCATTTAAAAAAAATTACTTCTTTATTTTTCTTTTGATCTTATCAGTAATCCCTTCTCCCCCTTCATCCTGTTGAAAGAAACAAAAGGCTAGTATCAAATATGCATAATCAAATAATGCACAAAACAAAATTGTGTGAAAATGCATGTCTCCTTATGTACCTTGAATTCATCAAGTCTGTTTGCATGTTTTATCAAAGATCCTCAGGAATTGGGATTGATCTTTGAATTGATCAGAGTTCTTAAGTCTTTAGTTGTTTTCTACCCTCATTTTCCCAATTCTGCTGTTATTGTAAAAATGGTTCTTTGGGTTCTGATCATTTCATTCCTTATTCCTACATACAAGTTTTTCTAAAACCATCCCTTTTGTCCCTTCTTAGAAAGCCAATATTATTCCATTACAACCATAAACCATATATAAGTTTTCAGCCATACCCTAAATGATGGACACAAGTGTTGTTTCCAGTTCTTTGCCATATAAATAAGAGTTGCTATAATTATATTTGTACATGTGGATCTTTTTCTTCTTTAATATCTTTGAGATATAGAGCTAGGTAAGAGAGTATATTTAAGGTCTCTTATTTTATTGCTTTTCAATTTTTTTGATGAACAATTCATCTCTTCTGTCTCTTAACTAATATAAGCTCTTAGAAATGTAAATTTTCTCTTAAGAACTATTTCAGTATATTTCTAAAACTTATAGTAAGTCATCTTGGAATTTTTCACTGATAAAATTATCCTTTCTTTGATTACTGCTTTAACCTATTCTTTAAGACTATTATTTACTCTCCATTTCAGTTTGAAATGTCCCTCATTTTTGTCTGTTCTTTGGGGAATGGCTGAACAAGTCATGGTATATGATTATGATGGAATGCTATTGGGCTATAAGAAATGATGAGCAGATGATTTCAAAAAAACTTAGATATATGTGGACTGATGCAAAGCAAAGTCAGCAAAACTAGGATACCATTTGTACATAGTAACAGCAATACTGTAACCGTAATCAAACTGTTAAACATTTAGTTACTTTCCTCAAGACAGTGATCCAAGATAATTCCAAATTTCAAAAGTCCAAAAAGAACCCCTGATGAAAAATGCTATCTACTTCCACAGAGTGAACTAATGAATTCTGAGTACAAATCAAAGTGTACTTTAAAATTTTTCTTTTTTTTTTTTCTTGGAGTTTTTTTGGTCTGTATTTTTATTTCCAAAATGATTAATCTGGAAATATGTCTTGGAAGACTGTACATGTATAACCTATGAGGGCGGAGGAAAGAAAGAAATGGAGAGAATTTAGAATTCAGAAATTTTAAAGATCAATGTTAAAAATGGGTTTTTACGTGTAATTGTTGTCAGTGAAAAATGTTTCTACTTTTAAGGGGAAACTAGGTAGAATACTAGATCTGGAGTTAGAATGACCTGAGTTCAAATCCAGCCTGGGACACTTCCTAGATGTATGACCCTGGACAAGTAAGTCAGTCTCTGTTTCATCTGTAAAGTAGGGATAATAAAAGCATCTAGTTCCTAGTGTGGTTGCGAGGATCAGATGAGATAGTATTTGTAAAGTACTTAGCACAGTGCCTGGCATGTAATAAGAGCTTTGTAAATGTAGTCTACTATTATTATTATTATACTTATCTGTACCAATTTGTACAGCACATGGCTAGTTTTTAGAGAGGTACGGTCCAAAACCAAGAAATATGCATATTCTCCTTATAGTTTTCATTCAGTAATGCCCAGAGGTCTCTAATGTTTGATTTATGTAAAATTTTGTTCAAATTCTTAACTTCTTTCTTGTTTGTCTTTTTGTTAAAATTTTCTAGGTCTAGAAAGGGCACATTGAGACTCCTAGCTGATTTTTTTTACTCTCTTAATTCTCCCTAGAGTTTGACTAATTTTCCTTTAAGTAGTTTGGTGTCATGCCATTTGGTATATATATATAATATTGAGGTAATTTCATTTTGATGCCTTTAAGCATAATGTAGTTTTCCTGTTTATCCCAGTTAATTATATCTATCTTTACTCTTGCATTGTCTGAGTTCTTGATTGACAATCTTTCATTTTTTAGATTTGTCTGAGACATAACAGAATCTGATCTTGCCCCTCATTTAAACTGTGTTTCATCATTACAGTTGTATTTCCTGTGTTTTCGAGAAGGAGTGGTAACATCATGGAATGATGTCTCAAATTGTGTTTAAATTGGTTTTAAGTAAGGCAGAGTTGCATAAAGTTGTCAGCTTCATTCTTTCCTCCAGAGTCATCAAAATCCAGTTATAAGAAAGAAGTCAAGATGACTATTAAGTCACACTTTGGTAGGTTCTGCTTTCTAATACGTTATGCTGTTTTCTTCTGTGTTATCCCATTCCCATTTATGTTTCGGATTGTTAGCTGTATTTTTCCTTCCATCATACCCTATTATCATTGTTAATCTTCCATCCCCCGAGTCATTAAATCTCTTAATGCTCCAGGCTCTGAGAAGGTGCCAACCTGCGCATTGGTAAAGGGAATTTCATATATCAAGGAAGTCACATATCTAGTACTATCAGTATCCCCATTATATTATTACCGTTTTTGTAGTACCAAATTTTATCCATATTTATTCAGCCAGAGCACAACTGTAGAAAGGATTTGTTCTGGTTCTATTATTTTGATAAAGAAGAATTATGATCTATTTTTAACCTGTGGCCTGGGAATTAGATTTTGTCCAGAAGTGAGAGCTGCTAAAGCTGTCATGTTGGTAAATGTCTGCTGCATTGAGAGTTGTCCTTTGTACTTAATTATAACATGCAAAAACTGATTACAGGTACTTCTTGGTTATATTTCTTGGCATGTATAACCCTAAACAAAGCTGCAAGCCCTACTTAATTCCCTCCTTTTTCCTATCTAAGTGTTAATATGCTTTTGAACTTGGCAAGTTCAAATCCTTGTTGCCATTTTCTCTTTAAGATACAGGTGACTTGAGAATTAGGATTTTTTTTTTTCCTTTTGGTCATGGTTTCGTTAATGCCCAACTGAATTTGAGAGATAGGAGGGACCATTTAAATCAACCTATAGAAGAAAGGAATCACCACTATAACATATCACTCTAATGCCCATGTAGTCATTTTCATTCATTCAGAAAGCATTTATTGAGTGCCTACAAAATTCTAACCAATTTCAGGTGCTGAGAATGCAACCACAGGCAATTTCTGCTTTCAGAAGCTTTATATATTCTATTGGAGGGAGATAATATGTGGAAAGATAGACAAAGTAAATACAGATTAATATTGCTGTGAAGGAAGATCCTTAACAATTGAGACAATCCAGAAGGACCTCCTGTAGGAGATGGTTCTTGAGGTGAACCTTGAAGGAAGGAAGGAAGGAGAAAAGCATTTAGACCATCATGAAAGGCCTCAGGTGAGGGAGGGAAGAAAGGAAAGAAGGAAGGAAGAAAGGAAGGGAGGGAAAGAAGGAGGGAGGGAAGAAGAGTTTCTAAAGGAAAGTAATTTGTAGGAATTCTGGAAAGGGAATCTAGAAATGAATTGTGAAAAGTTTTTAATTCCCAACAGAGGGGTTTTAATTTTATCCTAATAAAAGGGTTCTTAACCTGGGATCTATGAACTTTTGTTTTAATTATTTTGATAACATCAGTATAATGCCTTCTTTTATCCTCACATGTGTAATGTTTTATTCATATGAAAACGGCATTCTGATAAATAGTTCCCTGGCCTCTGTGGAGTAGCACAGGAGTCCATGATTCCCCTGCCTTTCTACCTCCAGCATTTAACCCAATGCCTGGCACATAGTAGGTGCCTACTATATGCTTATTGGCTTACTGACAAGAGGTTTTTGGGAGACACAGAGCTTCTTGATCAGGATATGACATGGTCAGATCTGTGCTTTGATGTATTAAGAGAAGCATCTTTTGATCAACTGTGATGGACTTGGCTCTTTTCAACAATAAGGTGATTCAAGACAATTCCAATAGATTTGTGATGGAAAGAGCCATCCACATCCAGAGAGAGGACTATGAAGACTGAATGTGGATTACAGCATGTATTTTCACCTTTTTTGTTGTTTGTTTGCTTGTTTTTTTTTTTTCTTTCTCCTTTTTTTCCCTTTTAATCTGATTTTTCTTGCACAGCATGATAAATGTAGAAATATGTTTAGAACTGCACATGTTTAACCTATATCAAATTACTTGCTGTCCAGGGGAGGGATAGAGATTAAGAGGGAGAAAATTTTGAAACACAGAGTTTTGCAGAGGTGAATGTTGTAAGCTATCTTTGCGTATATTTTGAAAAATAAAAAACTATTATTTTTTTAAAGTATCTTTTAGGGAAGATTGTGACAGAAATAGGAAAAAGTCAGCCCAAGCATCCCCAAACCTTGTTTCCCCAAGGAATTCATCTGTAGGTTGGTGTTGAAAAAGAAGAGAGCCAAAAGAAAATATATCTGGTGTTGTGCCTCACTGACTCAGTACCCAAATTGTGCTGCATTCCTGTCCTGTCCCATGAGAAATTTTATTAGTTCTCCGTGGCTAATGCAGAAGAAAAGAGAAAGTCAGGTTTGTGTTAGTTAAAAGGGAGGTGATTATTTGGATTACAGGGAAAATCTTTTAAAATAAATCTTGAGTAGGAGATTCCCCTTTTTGATTGTAAGAGTAAGAGGCCATTTTAGCTTGTAAGGATGGGATTTGGCAATTTTCTCTCAGCTAAGGGAAAGGGGTAAATTCATAAATATAACACAGAACCACTTACAGAAAGCAACTTAAATTAGATTTTGGTTTTGGTTTTCTTTTATTTTTTCATACAGAAAAGATTTGGCTTGTCTGCTTTCTACATTAAGGTTTGGGAGCATGCTACTTTATCCAGTATATGAACCTCTTTAAAATGCCCTTTAATTCATTATTCTAGTTAGCTACAAGGTGTTAAAGGAAGATAGAGAAAGGAGGAGAGAGGAAATAAAAGGATGGATGGATGGATGTCTGAATGAATGGAGGAATGGAATGGGTAGAAAGATGGAGGAAGGCAGAAGGAGGGTTAATGAGAAAGAAAGAGCCAAAAGGAAGAGCAGGCTCAGCAAACAGAGGAAAAAGTAGATGTTTCATGCAAGGAAGAGAAAGAAAGAGGGTGGAGTCTCCCAGACAGAGGAATGTCTTAAGAATCTTTTATGGGATCACAGGATTTAGAGCTGAAAGGGACTTCAGAGATCATTTAGTCCTACCCTTTTATTTTATGGATGAGAAAACTGAGGCTGGGAGAGAATGACTTCTCAGGGCCACACAGGTAGTGAGTAGTGGGTGTCTTTCCCCTCCACTGTCTGCCTCTTTCTTTGTGCAATTATAGTGATATTGGGGAGCTTGCTTCTTTTAAAAAAAAAAAAAAAAGATGGGGAAGATAAAAATAAATTTAATATGCTGCTTATCTAAATAGGAATAAGTAATAAGGATGTGAATATTCCAAAAAAGAGTGTATGTTCTATATAATCCTTCATCTGAAAATGTGGTAATTGTTTTTTTGTGTTTGTTTGTTTCCTTCCTTTCATTTCCATTAATGAATTTCTGTCCATTTGACTGTTATAAAATTTTGTCAGAGCTTCCTGTGTTAAAGGAGATCAGTTAGAAATACCAAATAGTTAAAGAGCATGCCTTGGTAAAATTTTAAATTTTACTAAGCTTGAAAGTTTTAACACTTCTAAAAAGTAAATTACTGAACCGCAGGTTTGTTTTCTTGGACATCTCTCTCACATTAGTCAGACAATCAGTCCACAAGCATTTATTTCTATCTACCAGGTGCTGGGTCATCAGGATACAAATAGAAAACCCAGTCTGTGCGTGAACAATTACTAGCATCTCCTATGTGCCAAATCAAAGAAATCTCCGAGCAATTAGCATGCGTCTTTTATGTTACAGGCACCATGTTGTGCACTGGGAATACAAAGACAAAAAAGAAAATAACCCCTATTCTCAAGTAGCTAACATTCTGATTGGGGGATCATATATATATATATATATATATACATATACAGATTCTCAGAAAAATACCATTGATTTCCCCCCTAATATTTAGGTTAGGGCATAATTTTTTATGATGTTCATTTGTTTTCTGAAGTGAAAAGTTCAAACAAAAGGAACTAAAGGAGGAGGAGAAAAGCTTAGGATGGCGTCCCATGGCTCTTTATCTTAGTGATTGGACCCCCAGTTAAAAAAAAAAAAAAAAAAAAGAGTAGTGAATATTTCTGTTTCTTTACTCCCAGGTGCCCCAAGGCATGTTTATTCCCTTTTCCCAGCTTAGGAATGTTATGACAAGCTCTGCAGTGAGTTCCAGGCCTAGCTCCTGCTGTGACTCTCTTTGCCCTTAAGCAGGTAGCTTATCTTGGTTCCTGTTTCCTGTTTAAAAAAAAAAAAAAAGGTAGTAATTATTCTTTTTATTCTAGAGGATAAAGCAGTATACATGAATGAGGGAGGGGGAAGGGAAAGAGACCTAGGCTGTAGGAGATAAAAGTGCCTGATTAGGAGTCAGAAAGACTTTTGAGTTTAAATCCTTGTTCCAGCACTTAGGAGTTATGCTATCTTGGCAAATCACAACCTCTCTGGGCCTCCATTCCTCATCTGTGAGGTGAAGAGAGAGATGGAGAGAAGCAGAGAGACAGGACAGAGAGAGAGAGAGAGAGAGAGAGAGAGAGAGAGAGAGAGAGAGAGAGGAAGATAGAAGACTGATGGGGGGAAAGAGAGAGAGTTTAATAGATGGCTATATAGATAGATGGATAGATAGATTGTAGAGATTATAGAAAAATAATAGATGAACAGATAATAATAGATGGCTGGCTGAATAGTAGATGATAGATAATGGATGGATAGAGAGAAGATAGGTAAATAATAGATGACTAGAAGAGAGAAATGATTGATAGATGGATAGGTAGATGATGGAGATGTTAGATGAATAGATAATAATAGTTGACTGGATGGCTAGGTACATAGATGATAGAGATGATAAATGGATAGATAATGATAGATGTCTGACTAGACATAGCTGGATAAAGCAGTGTGCTAAGAGTTTTTCATATTTCTCAGGACCTATGATTTAGGCTGTGGTATTATTACTTGATTAGCATTGTTGAGCAAAGTAAGGCTGGTTAATATTTTGGGGCCTGGCTGCAAGAATAAACAGCTAGAAGCCCATCCACTTTTTTCTTAACAGTTCATCAAAATGATTGCAGTCTTAGCTTACATTACATAAGTGGATTAGTTTAGATTTTGAGCTAGCCAGAAAGGAGGCCACTAATTGAACCTCATTTACAGATGAGGAAACTGAAGACCACTGAGATGAAGTGAGACTGACCTAAGGTCACATAGAGCTGAGATTTGAACCCATACCCTCTGTACCATAATGCCTTTATGAAGTCATTCAGTTCTACAGGCCACAGGGGAAGCTCACTGTGATAACCTTTTCTACTGCACACAATTCTTTAGCACAGATTTGACTGTTTCATTTCTCTGCTAAGTAGCTCCATTGATTCCCAATTACTTCTAAGAAAAGGATTCTTGACTCTTTCCTGAACTTTTCTGACCGTCTGTAAAAGTCTTTGGCCTTCTCAGAATTGTTTTTAAATGCATAAAATAAAATACAGAGGATTCCAAAGGTTGTCATTAGCTTTACATGATAGGTGAAGAATGGGATTTCTCCCATGGTAGTGATCCTTTTCTCCAGTGCAAATCATAACTCTTCTTGATAGATACTCAGGAGTTGCTTGAGGCCAGAAGCCTTCCCAAGTTCGTCCTTGCACTATATTAATATCAGGGGAGCGAGAATTTAAATTCCTGTCTTCCTGACTTCAACACCAGCATTCTATCCAAGATTCCAGGGCTGTCTCTCTTTGATTAATCTTGTTCAGAAAGACCAAATGAACTGCCCAGCAGTGTATCTTTTATAACTTTTCATCCTAATGCTATAGGTAAGGAAGCCTCTTTCATATAAAAAGATGTACACAAGTGAGTGCTTTGGTATTGCAAAAACCTCTAGATAAAGAGAAAATTTTTACATATTCTCAGAATGAAAAAGTCACAAGAGGTGAATAAAAGAAATTATTAGAAACTATTTTGTATGATTAAATTCCAGCAGAAGTGATAATAAATGAGAACAAAACAAAGAAATGTAGAATTTTAATATCTCAACCTTAGAAAAAGAAATTAGACAAGCTAGCAAAGAAGTCGTTCTCCCCTACTTTGAAGGAAAAAAAAAGAAAAAAAAAATTTCCAGTACCAGAAGAATTTACAAGTGAATTCCATCCATCATTCTGTGACAGATAAAAGATGAAATGACTGAGGAAACAGAGGTTTGATCTTCTAAATATAATGATTTATTAATCCCCCCAAATCCCATAAATCAAAGAACAATTATTTTCAGTATTACCTAAATTATTTGCAAAAATAACTAAAGAAGGAATCTACTATAAAAATCCTTCTGAAACAAATATGCTAATACTTAAACCAAGGAGAAAAAAAGCCAAGAAAGGAAGAAAGCTATATAGATGAATAATAATAGTTCAATATCTAAATAGTAGCAATTAGATGGCACAGTGGATAGAGCAATAGGATTGGAGTCAGAAAGATTCAGCTTTCATGGTTCAAATCCAACCTCAGACACTTACTAGCTTGTGATCTTGGTCTAATTAAATGTTTGCCTCAGTTAGCTCCTCTGTAAAATGAGTTAGATTTAGACAATATCTAAAACATATTGATGCTGAAAAAAAAATAGTTACGAGACTACAGCAAAACTTTAACTGTGACCATGTAAATATATACTAGGAATACAAGCTTGGTTTAGTATAAGGAAAACTACAAATACGATGGCCACTTCAATAACAGAAATAATAGAAGTGACAGAATTGTATTAATATATCCTAAAACAGCTTTTGACAATATGTAACATTCATTTTTTTTTAAATGATAAACCATAGGAATAATTGCACCTTCCCTTAATATGGTAAATATTACCTAAACAAAGCAAATTATCTAAAACAAAGATATTGTATTTTCTGAAATGGAGGAATGCTAAATCTTTTTTTAAAATGTGTTTGAAAGTAAAGCACAGATTTTCATTGTCACCACCATTATTTGCTATAATTCTTGAAAATCTCACTATAGCAAAGGAAGTTGATGAGATAAGCAGTGTTAAAGAGAAAACAAACATTGCTTTCTTTTTTTAGCAGGTCATGGTTTACTTTGAGTATTTTGAATCTTTAAAAATTAATTGAAACAATATACCTCAGTATGTTGGAATATAAAATACTTCTTTCCAATCCTGGCCATCTTTAGCTTTGCTATTTATTAGTATCAATACTTAGCAGGAATATATTTTAAAATCCCATTCAAAATAATTGCAAAATGTATAAAATATGTAAACCCAGCTACAAATACATATATCTAAGAGCCTTATGAATATAATTACAAACTACTTTTTACTGAAAAACAGTCTTAAATGATTAAAGGTATAGTCATAGCACATGTTTGGACCATGCCAGTAATAACAAAAGTGTCATTGCTACAGAAATTTATTTACAGATACAGTATCATATCACACTGGGAAAGGCTTAAAGAATCAGACAAAATAGTACCAAAGTTCATTTGGAGGAACACAATGTCAAAGTCTCTCCAAGGAATTAATGGGGGAAAAAAGAAAAGGAAGTAGTCTTGTAGTCCCCATATTTTAGATTTAAAACAAATGGATAAATAAAGGAATGAATGGATGAACAAGTGAGTAGATAAATAAATAAATAAATAGATTATGTATAAGTAAATGAAACAATAATCATCAAAAGTATTTAACACTAGGTAAAAAATGGGAAATTTTGTCTGGAGACTAAGGAAGACCAGCCAGAGAGATAGAAAACGAACATAGGAAAGACTGACTATCCAAAAACAGAGGGTAGTCATCAGAGTCAGATGCAGCACATAGATCAAGGATAAAGGTGATCAAAACAGACAGCATTATCAGATTTGACTATTAAGAGGTTACTGTTAATTTTGGAGAGAGCAGATTTAACTGAGTGATGAGGTTCGAAATGAGATTGCAAAGGCACTGAGAAGTCAGTGAAGGGAGGCAGAGGTGGCTAGGAGAAATAACTTTTTTTTAACTTGTTTGGGAAGGAAAAGAAAGATCTGAGGTCATAGCTTGAGGGGATCCTAAAATCTAAAGAAAAGTTTTTTTTGTTTGTTTGTTTGCTTGTTTTTAAGGATATTGGAGAATTGAGCATATATGAAGTATTAGGGAAAGAACCAGTAATTTGGAACAGGTTGAAAAATGAGAGAGGATGAGAGACCGAGTCAAGTGCACATGTGGAAAGCATGGTCTTGGTAAGGAGGACCACCTATTTATCAGGCCTGTGAGTAAGCAAAAATGTCAAGGGGTGATGAGATGAAGAGATATAAATATAAAATAAGTCAAGTGTTTAGAGCTTGGAGAGTATTAACAACAGAAGAAATCAGGAAAAAGTTCCCATATCCCTTAATCTGAACCTTGAAGGAACTTAAGAGTTCCAAGGGATGGAGATAATCAAGAACATTCTCCTAAGAGGGAGCAGTCTACCTCTCAATGGAGCATCACTTTGCCCAGTGGGAGGGTATCAGTTGGCATGGTCTTAGCAAACCTGGCCATTTCCTCCTTGCTTAAAGAGACCATAATGAAAACTCATTGAGTCCAAACAGTCTCTATGTGAAGGGATTTATTTGAATGGCAGTACCAAGAGTGAGGAAGGTAGAGCAGGTTGAAGTCCCACGAGACCTGGTGTTCATCTTGTTCACACTATCTTGAATAGACTAAAGGAAGGATTGCCTTCATCAACAACCTTTCCTAAAATTATATCATTCCCCTGGCAGGAATGAGCGGCTGTACCGCCAACATGTTTTTGCTTGTTGAAATTCAACCTGCCTGCCAGTGTCAGACAAGAACACACATATTTCATGTGGGAACTTGACTTCAAACTCACACAAACACAACCCCAAATTCATCTTAGCTTCAGAAAAAAAAAATCTATTTTTTTACAAATTAAGAAAAATTTTATTTATGATTGTAAAAAAACAATTGCCTACAATGAATTATTGTATCTGGTATCATATTATCCCCACTTTCTTCTTAATGCAGGAAAGAAATTTTATGTAGGGTTGAAGTAAACTTTATTCCCCTTGAAGAAGTAGAGGAGATAAAAGACAACAATTAAAAACTTATTTTTTAAAAAATCGTATTTTTTAAAAAATAATTTCCACATGAAACTTACGTGAAAGATGACTCCATGAGGCTGCAAACATGGGGTAACTGGGAGCAGAGATGGTGGGCTTCTAACACTTGGTTCATTTTTCTTCATATTATGTTTGTAGCACATTTCTTTGAGCCCTCTAAGCCTCATTTTTCTCCTTGCTTACAAGATCTTTGTTGCTTTATCTACTTAATGTGCTAGGCTTTTAAAGCTTTTCCTCTAGGCATTTGATTAAGGCCTTTCTTTATACATTTAATGTTTCAATATTTTGTATTATTAATAATAAAATTTGGCATTTTTATAATACTTTAAGGTTCAAAAACCACTTTCTTTACATATCTCCTTTGCTAGATGCTATTATTATCCTCATTTTATATGTGAGGAAACATATAGGAAACAGACAGAGGCAACTTGCCCAGGCTCATCACATATCTAGAAATTGTCAGAGATAGGATTTGAAGTCAGATCCAAGCCCAGAGCCCTAGCCCTAGATTCTAACCACTATGGTAGACTTATCTTTCTGAGTTCAAACTGGACCTCAGTTGCTTAATAGTAGTGTGACTCTGGGCAAAGCACCTCATTCTTTTTGCCTCATGAGGTTCCTTCATCTATCAAATGAGCTGGAAAAGAAAATGGCAAACCACTCTAGCTTCTCTGCTAAGAAAATCCAGAATGGGTTCAACAAGAGTCAGACATGACTGAAACAATTGAACAGGAGCAATAAGACCAAACTTCAGCTTGGGCAGGGCAGATGGTAAGACCTGGTGGTCCTCTATGTCACCTAAAGGAAGAGAGCCAAGAACTTCCATCGATCATAAACTCTTTCAACAATCCAACAGCTTAATGAGAAGAAGGCAGTGGGGAAAGGATACCCACAATTATGGGCATGACATTGAGGAAGATTCAGCAAAGGAGACTGAGAAGGAGCAGTCTGACAGGGAGGAGGAGACCCGGGAGTGTGAGCTGTCACTAAAGCCTTGAGATCATATTCTTAAAACGCAGAGTTCAGTTCTGCTTTTAACAAATACTAGCAAGGTGACCTCAGGGAAGATATTTTTCCTCCCAGTACTCTCAGCCCTCAACTCACTAAAACTATTAGGGTATAAAAGCATCATCAAGATGATCTTGGTAGAGGGACTTTCCTTGAGTAGCATTCTCTATCCTAATGAAATCATTGTTGCAGGACCTCTTTCCCCTCTCCCCAGAAATTCAAGAGAGAATGTTTAGCATCAATAATACATCTGTTCAAATTAAGGATTAACTCTCTGTGAAGTCCCAGGCTTTAATTATCGCACTAGTTTTGTTCTACAGCCAAAAAGACAATCCCTTCTGTATTCATATATGTTTTGTTTTATTTTTATTTCTTTTTGAGACTACGTTTCTCTGACCCTAGCTAGAAGTGCAGGAGATATCCATTCTGACCAACCCGGGTACTTTGAGTGACTGGGAGATAGCTCAGCTTGGAGCTTCCGTCTCTGTTTCCCACCTGGGCAGATTGGCCTGGTGACCCTCCTACTTCCACTGGTCGCCTGTGTGAATGCTGAACTTAGTGTGAACTTATGATTGGCTGAGCCAACTGGAGCCCAGAACTCCTGAGTGTTAGGGGGATATACCCAGGAGAACAAGACCCATGCCAGCCCTTAAGGAGTTTGCCATCTAATGGGGCCGTCGTGGTTCTTGGCTCTGCTATTTATTGGCTGTGGGAGCTAAAAAACAAGTCACTTCCCCTCTCTGAGAAGTGCATTTGCCCAGGGTCACACAGCTTGTAAGGGTCTGAGGGAGGGATTCATTGCCAGCTCTGTGTCCTGACCTGAACTCTAGCCTTTCCATGTCCACTTGAAACTCTAGCATTTTTATAAACATTTATAATACTTTAATACCTGGTGTGGCCTTGGGAAGCCCAGAAGCTCTTCCATACCATCGAGAGGAATTGTGGAAGAGAGATTTCATATCTCTGCAGAGCTGAGAGAGATGCCTCTAAGTGAGTCAGATAGGTGCTTCAGTAGATTAGAACACTGGGTTTAGAGTCAGATGTGACCCTCAGACACTCACCAGCTGTGTGAACCTGGAAAGTCACTGTACTGCTCTCTGCCTCAGTTTCCTCATCTGTAAAATGGAGAAAATAATAGCACCTACCTCCCAGGGTTGTTTTAAATGCCATAAAAATATTAGATATTATTATTGTAGACCACAAGGCCCAACCTGCTCATTTTACAGCTGAAGAAACTTAGACCAAAGGAAAGGAAGAGAAAGGGAAAGGGGAATAAGCATTTATAAAGTGCCTACTATTTGCCAGGCATTGTGATAAGCACTTTACAAATATCTCATTTCCTCTTTATAACAACTATGTGAGCTAAGTGCTATGATTGCCTTCATGTTAAGGTGGAGAAAACTGAGGCAAACAAGTCAGGTCATACTTCTAATAAGTGTCTGAGGCTATATTTGAGCTCAGGTCTTTTAAATTCTAGACCCAATATTATATTCATTGCACTGTTAGATACCTTGAGAACAAGGATTGTTTTTGCTTTTCTCTATCTCCAAAGCCTAGTGGTAGTAAAAATAAACATTTATGTAGCGTTTTAAGGCTTGCAAAACACTTTACAATTATAATCTCATTTTATCTACAACAAACCTGGGAAATAGGTGCCATTTTTACCTCTGTCTTACACACGAGGAAACTAAGGCTGAGATGAGTTAAGTGACTTGTCCAAGGTCACACACTTGATATCTGAGGCTGGAATTAGTAAGCACTTAATAAATGCTTATGAATTGATTGTCTGTGGTCATCAGAGACAGGATTTGAACTCAATTCTTGTGCCTTCAGATCACTACCCTTTCTTGAGTTACTTGATTGTTGTCTTGATAAAATAGCAAGAGTGGCAGACATTCATCCCTCCCCCCTTCCAACTCTGCTTTTTAAAAAAGAAGTATTCTGGAATGCTATGGATTAATTGAAAGTTTTTTTGTTGTTGTTTATTTGTTTTTCAGTAGTATCCTACTGTGACTCCATTTGGAGTTTTCTTGGCAAAGACACTGGAGTCTTTAGCTGTTTTCTTCTCCAGCTCATTTTATAGATGAGGAAACTGAGGCAAAGTTAAGTGACTTGGGTCTAGGGTCACACAGCGAGGAAGTGTCTCAGGTGGATTTGAAGTCAGGCCTTCCTGACTCCAGACCCTAATCTCTATTCACTGCACCACCTAGCTGCCCATACATCCATGCATATAAATCTATTAAATACAAGCTCGTTTGGGAGGGAGGATACTGGCAGTTGGAGAGGTCAGCAAAAGTTTCACATGGAAGCTGGTGTTTGAGCTAAGTTGGAAATAAAGAGAGAAGGCAGGCTGGCAAGCCTTGTATAGCAGAAGGAGTACTGATCTGAAGGCACAAGAACCGAGTTCAAATTCTGCCTCTGATGACCATAGAGGAGGGCTGATGTCAAGAGACAAGGATGGAGTGTAATGTATGAGGGTTGAAGGTCGATTGGTCAGCCCTGTGACAGTCTTCATCTCTTTGCTCCTGGACCAGAGTCCTCATTGCAATACTCTAATTGGTCTTTCTGCCTAAAGTTCATTCTTTACTCAGCTTCCTAAAGCACAAACCTGGGGAAGTGTGGGAAGACACTCATAACTAGGGAGAAATTGGAGATTTGAGAGAGAGAGGAGGAATGAGTGAGTATTCGTTCTTTGGAAGGAGACCTGAGGGGATGGGATCTAGGGCATCAGTAGGACAATTGGCCTGGGCTGGAAGAAGGACCACACCTCTTTTGATTAAGGAGACAAATAGAAAAAGCTTTGGTTCCATTGAGAGCCAGTCGGGTTGTTTCTGAGGAAGTCCCCAGCTCATCCAAAGGGCTCTGCTTTGACCATTGGTGGACACTCTTAGTGCAGCCAACAGAGTAGGGACATGTGCTTGCAGAGCTCTGGTGAAGGCACTTCCTGGCATGTGAAAGGTGAGAAGGTGAGTCTGAACCACCTGAAAGAATGGCTTGGCATTCCTGTGGCTGAGAGGAGCTGCTTTTGAGGAAAGAAGAGAGGGCAGGGAGGGAGGGGTTTGGACTTCGGGACCAAGGCTCCGAAAGAGGAAACCACTTGCCTTGTTTTTCCAGGTGCCTCTTTTGTAATCATTGCTTTGTAGACCGAGTCAGGCAGCAAATCCCATCATTCAGAAAAGTAAATGACCGCAAAAGGGATTTTACCCAAGGAAAAGCAGTGTATCCGAAATGAAAAAAGAAGGAAACAGATTGGGTAGGAAAAATGTTTGTGGTAAATATAAAAATCTGAACTTTCTGAATATGCAAGTGATAAAAGTCAATATGAATGGGTGTTTTTCAAAGGAGGAAACATTGCCAGTATCACCTGAAAAATTACCCAGGTTCTCTAATATATAAACAAATGTTTGTTAAAACAACCTTCAATAGTGCTTTGCACTCATTAAGTTGCCAAGAATACTTCAGTCAATCAATCAACAAACCTGAGAATGCCAACAAATGGGCCAAGCCTGAATATGTCAACCAGTGGGCCAAGGCTTCGGAGAGAAATTAACGGCAAAACAATCTGCCCTCAAAAAGCCTACATTTTAGTGAAGAAAACATGTATATCACATATACAAAATGAGGAGCATCTGTTTCCCCTATATATAACATTCCATTTTCCATCTCCATGCCTTTGCAAAGGCTGTCCCTCATGCTTAGCATGCTCCCCACTCACTATCTTTGAGAATCCCTAGCTTTCTTCAGGATATGGTCCAAGTACCACCTCCTATAAGAGGTTACTGATCCCCCTCAGTTGCAACTTCTCCCCACTCCAACTTATTTATAGTTTGTAATACCTTTTTTTCTATGTATAGATTTTTCTTCTTCCTCCAAATAGGTTGTAAACTCCTTGAGTTCTGGAGCTGTTTTGTTTTTGTGATTAGCCCCAGAACAATTTAAAGGAAAAAAAGAGTCATTATTAGCAAGAGATACATTGTTGCAAAACCTGCTGTTCCAACTTTTCCCCTCCTTCCTCTCACCCCTTCCCCTAGATGGCAGGTTGACCAATACATGTTAAATATGTTAAAGTAAAAGTTAAATACAATATATGTGTACATGGAGATACATTGTTGATGGAAGTACTTCTTATTACATATAACTGTATGTAATTATGGTTTGTTGGTGGAACCATAATTACATACAGTTGTGGAAAGGAGAGGTTTTTAAACCTTAAAATAAAAATAAGAAATTATCTTTGGAGAATGAAATCTTTTGAAAGGCCATCTGGTAATATTCCCAGGACAGTTTCAAAACTGATCCTTCCCTTTGATCCCATGATTCCATTGACTTCTGTAATCTCATTGGATCTGATTGGAAATTATCTGTACCCTCCCATTCTATATGACTCATGTACTGATTCTCCTTTGGATCCACTGAGTTAGGACTGGGCTTTGCAAAATTGGAATAAGGGCTTTTTGAATTCTGGGAATTTAAAAACTGAAGGATACATTTGATCAGTTTCTCCCACCATTTTCACTACTTCATTTTGTGACAAATGATCGAGGAATATTATGGTTGTTCTGAATCTGTGTTAGGGAGGCATCTGGAACTCTACATATAAGACTTACGTGTCCATTGAGGGTTTATTAAAGGGTAGTCTTTACAATAGCTGGAGACTGTACTGGGATGCTACTGGCCTCAAAATCTGTATCCAAAGTTGTATGGTGCTTTGGCCATTCCAAGAGGGCTTTCTGAAAGCTTTCCTTTCTTGTTTGGGAAAAGTACTGCCTCTGACATATGTTTGAGATGCTTCCTATTTTTTGGAAGTTCCAGGGACTTGGGAGCGAAGGAGAGTGTTGTCTGCTGCCTCCACTCCCAGACTGACACTTGGGTTGGAGACTGGTTGAGGGGGATGAGGTTATAGGAGTGGAATGTTCCTGATTTGTTCGAGTCTGGTTAACAAGTGGAACCTGGAGGCTCTTATCTAGGATGCCAGCTGCAGTGGGGCCCTCAGTCCAGATGGACCCTTTATCTCCAAGGTTATTTTTATTATTGGATAGAAAGAAGGAGGCCTTCTCAGCTGATTTTAGGGGTGAAAGGATAGGGCAAGGAACAATTAACACTTAACAGGACACATACCAGTTATCTGGCAAGGACCAAGAAAATGGCCATGGATCATTCTTTCAAGTGAAGAGTCAGAGGCCTCCTAGAGATATTTACAGCTTTTATGTATTTTTTTGAGTAGAAGGTTTAGACTGCTATCTCATTCATATTTGCCACCTCCCATGTACCACTTCTACTAGCACATAAGTCTTTGCTGCACATGAGTGAATTGCATCCTATCTGGGCCCCTTGTTTGGAGTAATGTATTAATCAGAGATCAGCAATCTGTGGCCCATAAGGCCTGTGGCCTCACAAGCTGTACAAAAATAGGTAGTAAGCTGGATTTGGCTCACAGGCTATAGTCTTTCAACCCCTGAAATAACCCCTTGGATTGATTGTCCTGTTCTGTTATGGTCTAGACATAAGATGGGAATAGGGCACAACCCACTGGTTTCATTGGTAGAGGCGACTCCCAGGTGAGGAAATTCTCTTCACCAACACAGGTGGATATCTTCTTGGCAACTTAAAGTTTAACAGCAAGGGTTCCTGTTATGAGCCTTTTGGGTAGTGTGGTCAAGGCTATGAACCTTTCTCAGAATTATGTTTTTAAATGTATAAAATATATAGGATTATAAAAGAAACTTATTTTAATTGAAGTACAGTTTTCAAAATATTTTTTTTAAAAAGGTTATAGACTCCAGGTTAAAAAGCTTGTGTATAGAGTTATCTAGGACACTGAGAAGTTAAGACATTTGTCTTAGGTCACTCAGACAGTATGTAACACACCTAGAAGAACCCAGGTTCTCCTGACATCAAATCCCAGCATTGAGTCACCTCTTGCACAGTATGTACTTGGTCCTCTCCAGGTTCATCTCACAACCTCAACTTCTTGAATGCTCTTTTGCCTTTTTTATAGAATACACCTAGGCTTGAAGAGGTATGGACAGCTCACTGGTGCAGTGAATGGAGCTTAGGGTCTTGAGTTAGACTTGAATTCAAATCCTGCTGCTGTGTGAACTTGGGCAAGGTAGTTGTCCAGAAGTAGAACTGAGTAGTATCCAGTCTCAGCCAGTTATTAATAGTGAGACATTGGATAAATCACTTAAATTCTCTTATCCTTAGTTTTTTCATCTGTAAAATGTAAATAATGACACACCTAGTTCATAAGGATTGTTATAAGGATCAAATTAGATAGTGTTTATAAAGCGTTTCTTAAACTTTATTATTATTATAAATGTGAGCTGCCTTTTATCAGGGATCTAGGTCAGGCAGGCTGTAACCCTGAATCATTTCTGCCATCCACTGTTTTGTTCCTACACACATACTGCTGAATAAAGCCAGGAGAAAATAAGAAAACTATGCTTTGCTACTTTGATACTGTGTGTGCTTGTGAGAAGGAATGAAATAGGTTTTTAAGAGAACATTTTTTATTAACTCCCTTTACCTTTGGTAAATACCTTTGGTAAAAACTAAGTTAACTAAGTTAGACTATTGGATGACTATCAGTGGGGACTATTGCATTGGGCAATCAGGACCTACCTGCAGTAGGAGAAACTCACTCTCTGAGTATTACCTATAGAACCCACTCTGAGACTTACACAAACTGATGCTGAGTGAAATGAGCAGGACCAGGAGATCATTATATACTTCAACAACAATACTATATGATGACCAATTCTGATGAACCTAGCCATCCTCAGCAACGAGATCAACCAAATCATTTCCAATGGAGCAGTAATGAACTGAACCAGCTACGCCCAGAGAAAGAACTCTGGGTGATGACTAAAAACCATTACATTGAATTCCCAATCCCTATATTTATGCCCACCTGCATTTTTGATTTCCTTCACAAGCTAATTGTACAATATTTCAGAGTCTGATTCTTTTTGTACAGCAAAATAACGTTTTGGTCATGTATACTTATTGTGTATCTAATTTATATTTTAATATATTTAACATCTACAGGTCATCCTGCCATCTGGGGGAGGGGGTGAGGGGGTAAGAGGTGAAAAATTGGAACAAGAGGTTTGGCAGTTGTTAATGTTGTAAAGTTACCCATGCATATAACCTGTAAATAAAAGGCTATTAAATTAAAAAAAAAAAAAAAAAAAAAAAGAACCCACTCTGAGAGGAGTAGTAACTCTCTGAGGAGCCAACCTGCCAATTCAGGCAGAAGCTGGGGAAGACTACCTTTCTAAATTAACAGCTGAGGTTCGATACTACTCAGTTCTACTTCTGGACAGCTGCCTTGCCCAAGTTCACACAGCAGCAGGATCTGAATCGCCCACTGCATTGGGCCATTCCAAGTCTTGACTTTGATTGATTGACACTGAAATTAAATGCTTTCTGACTAAGGTACTTTCTGGGTGGTTCTGACCACCTTATGATAGAGATTGCTTTACTTCTGTCTTGGAGTAGATTTCACTAATCTAGTGCCTCATTTTGGGACATTCATGGTTTCTCTAAATCAGTAAAGTTGAAGGTATCATAATTATTTGTAGGACCTTGGAATTGTTGTCAGAGACATGGAATTTACAACTCAGCTTTAATGCTTACTTCCCCTATGACCTTGAAGAAATCCTTTCATATATATTGATGATCCTTTGATTCCCATCTGTAAAATGAGGATAGCTTGACCTGTGTTATCTCCCCATCAGGTTTGCTCTGTGAAATGTGCTTTTTAAAATTTTTCAGCATTATAGAATTATGAGTTATTCTTTTTATTACTGTAATCATTATTATTTGGCTGTAGTAGAAAGAGAATATAACGGTGGAATCAGGAAGACATAGCTCAAATGTCATCTCTGGCATATACTAGCTATATCAACCAACTTGATCTGTAAAGTTAGCTTCACATTCCAAACAACTCTCTAAGACTCCCAAAGTACAGAAGAGCCATCCTATCTTTTTAGAGTAAATTCCTTGCTGGGATTCATTATGTCACTGAAATCTCAAGTCTGTCCCTATTCCCCATCAGTAATATTATTTATTGTTATTATTATGGGTGTTTGTTTCTCTGCTTCTAAATCAGGATTTTTTAACTTGGACGTTCCTAACCTTTAAAAAAAATGATATTGTTTCAATATAATAGTTTTCCTCTGCAATCTGTATTTTATTTGATACATTTAAAAATATGATTCTGAGCCAAAGTCCAGAGTGCCAAAGAGATCCATAATATAAATGAGGTAAAGGAATCCTGCTCTCTTTCTTTCTTAGCCTCTCATTGCCCATGACAGCTAAGTAGATTAATTGCTGAAATGGTATTGATATTCACTGACCAAGGAAGAGTTCTCACCTGAAAATTCCCCATGTCAGTGAAGGCACAGGTCCTGTTCCTATCCTCCCCCATCTCCCCATTTTATTCATACATGTAGATGTGTAGGTATTGACTTCAGGGCCAGGTTGCCAATGCTTTCAAGAATATTGCCCAGTGTTACTGTAAAAGTGGTAGGAGACGTTCCAGTAGGTGCATAGGGGCAACTCCATGACTTGTTGGCAGTATCCATTTGGCAGTGCTCCAACTGCAAAGTACTCAAACTTATCCATTACTGATTGTAACAGCGAATTTTGAAAAGAGTTAAAATCTTTCAGAAAGATGTTGTAACTCTTGGATATGGGAAAAGAAAATTTACAAATATTAGTGTTTTTTTGTGGGTTTGGGTTGTATGTGTGTGGTTTTTTTTTTTTCCTGGATTACTGTAACATCCAAGATATCAGGGACTTTACAGGAGTGCCTTGTCAGATGTGGTGGTCAGGCATCTGTCTTTGCTCTGTTGTTTTTCTTCATCACAGGGAAGAGTTCAGTGGGCAGAAGGAGGAGTAGTGTTGAAATGTCTATGAGCTAGACTAAAGGCATCAATAAAAAATATTTTTTAATCTAGGGCAAAACTATTGACAGTTATAATTCTTTTTTACATACAAAGCCGAAAAAGATGTCTGAACAGATTTAAGTGTTGAAATTTGACTACTGGGTACATGCTTAAACCAGTCTTTCACTCCCAGAAAGAATTAGATGAATTGCTTCATGTTTCCTATATTCATAAATTCTCTTTTGTTGTTCAGTCGTTTAAGTCATGTCTGACTTTTTGTGACCCCATTTGGGGTATTCTTGGCAAAGACACTGGAATGGTTTGCCATTTTCTCTTCCAGCTTACTTTTTTTTGTTTTTTGACAGATGAACTGAAGCTAACAGTGTGATGTGACTTGCCCATTGTCATACAGCTGATAAGTGTCTGAGTCAGCATTTGAACTCAGATCTTCCTAACTCTCAGCTTGCCACTATATACATTGTGCCACCTAGCCACCACTTAGAATATAAATGCTTATGTGTAAAATCTGGGCCATTTTTAAGGGCCAGCCATTCTTCAGATTGGTAGCTTAGATCTGCTAAATCACAAAAAAAGATTGATGTAAAATTTGAAAAACAGGCATCATTTTTTAAAAGTATTTCATTAGACATTTCAGTCTAATTAGCCCAATATGTTTGTCTTTCTCTTTGTAAACAAACATTAACTTTTTTTTTTTCCAAATTGACTATCTGAGTGATATAAAATGCTTTTTATTTTTATATTCTTACATATGGAATCCAGTTTGCATCCATTTGGCCTAATCCTCTTTGCCTTAGGCATGTCTATATTTGCATTTAAACTTCAGGGAAAGCAGGCTTTGATGGAATAACAATGATGATTGACATTTCCAGAGATATTATGGACATTTTTCTGATGAAACAGATTTGATAAGGTTAAAAGATTTCTATAAGGTGAGATAGAGTAGGATTTGAATCCTAGTCCCTCTGATCCAAGCCAGTATTCTACCATGATGCCGTGTATCCTTATTCTCTCTACAGGAGCAGACAATGACAGTTTTTAAGAGCATCCCTAGTTCTCTAGTCCTACTTCCTTATTGCAGCCCATAGGTGAAGTTACTTGAAGCCAATTTCAGATCAGGATAAGGGAAAATTTCCTCATGAGTAGAACTCTTTATCTATAAAATGGGATGCTTTAAAATGTAGAAGGAGGGAAGTAGGAAGGAAATTCCCAGTGGTCTTTCAGGGCAAGATGACCATTTGCTGGTAAGGTTGTAGTATGGCTCTTTTTGTGGGTTCATCAATTCAAAGCTGGGAGGACCCTTAAAGGCCATCAGCTCTAACTGTTTAGACAGAGGGGAAACTGAGATCTACATCATCCTGGCTCATTTCTCATTCCAATCTTGGTGTGATCCTTTCCAATTCTGAAATCCTGTGGTTCTGGTGCAATCTGTGGTCTTTACAATGGTTTGGGAAGGTGGGGAGCAGAAATATTAACCCTCCTATTCATAAGATGATACATTTAGAAATGCAAAGAGCCTTAGAGGCCATCTCATTCAATCCCCTCCTTACACAAATGAGGAAATAAAAGCCCCCAAATACTGTAACTTGCCAGTGTTTGAACAAGCTAGAAGGCAGAATTTAAATCCATTTCCTCTGAATCCAACTCTTCTTTTCCCAACAATGCTACCCGTGAACTTACTTATTTTCATTTTATGAATCCTTCTGTCATCTGTTCCAATTAAGATGAAGTTTCCCATACAGGGAAACTAGCCTCATTATATACAATCTGTTTCCATTTTATTATGAGCTGGACCAATAATTTTTAATCTATAGAAGGAATTCACATTGTGGAATCTTCCATTAACAGTGCAGATAAGCAATTCCTCTGGGGATTTAAAAATAGAATTTATCTCAGGATCTCTTAAATGATTTGTCTATGGGCACCCAATCAGAATTTGCTTGAGGGCAGTGCCTGAATCCAGTATTTCCTGACTTTAAGGCCAGTCTTTTCTCCACTAAGCTAAGTGGTCTCTCCTTAATGTCCTCAGTCCAATCTCCATTCTTGGTCGTTCTTTGTGTGGAGTTTAATACAATACTTTTCACAAAATGAATGTTTAATAAATAATAAATGCTTAGTCATTGTGTATGTGTGTTTGGGGAGGGGTAGAAGTTTAGTTTCATGAAAATAATCCCAGTTTTAAATACATTTTTTTACATTCCCTCCATAGCAGTAGCACATGTTAGGCCCGCATAGGATGTTAAAAAGCAAGTTGATATATACCTCCAAACCAGAGAAGAATTGATTTAATTTGTAAGAGCATATACCAAGGGGGAGCTAGGTGGTACAGTAAATAGAACACTGACTATGGAGAAAGGAGGACTTGAGTTCAAATCTAGCCTTAGATACTTACTAGTTGTGCATCCCTGGGCAGTCACTCAACCCTTAATACTTCCCAACCACTCCCCAAAACATATAATAGGACAGAGATTCATAAGGAGGCTGTTTCTTCAGTGTAAAGTAACCCACCACTAGCTTCCTGGGCTCAAAGTGAAAGCCTCAAATTCAGATTTTGCCTCTTAAGCAACCTCAATTGCCCAAAAGGAAAAAAAAAGATATAAAATTAGATGTTTTTCTCTCCAAAGATATAGTCAAGTTTAGGTCTTTAAATTATCTTTCCTATGTGATATATGATATCTACATGATAGAATCTGTATGATAGAAATGTTATCACTCCTCAGATATCAGAAAATCCTTCTCTCAAACATTTGATAAAAACAGACCACACACAGCACACACATGCCTTCCTAAACTGAGCAGGACTGAAAAGGAAAAAGGGGCATTTATTGGCAGCAGAATTGAATGTCCTAAGATGCCAGTTCCCAGTGTTCCCTCAAAGAAAGGTTCAAAGCGGAAAAAGAAAAGGAAAAAGAAAGAAATTTATGATAACTTTTATATATATATATATATATATATATAAAGGAATAGTAAATTGTACATAATAGATTTGCAATTTCATGTGTGATCATCTTTTTTTTTTATTATGCTGTTCTAGAAATGCTTACTTTATTTAATAGATTAAAAATACATAAATTTAAAAATAAAGAGTTTCAGAAGGGTGGATTTTGGTGAACAGAAACTATTTCTGTTTGGGGTGTGTTGAGTTTGAGATGCCTGTGAAATATTTTATTCAAATGTCAAATTAGGGGAAGAAAAGAGGCATTTATTGAGTGCCTACTGTGCACTAAGCACTTTACAAATATCTAAGTTAGGCAGATGGAAAAGTAGGAGCTTATGAGAGAAATGAAAGCTGAAAATATGGATCTGGAAATTATATAGGATGCTAATTGAATCCATGACAGCTAATAAGATCTAGCTAACTAGAAACTCAGGAAAAAACTTAGAAGGTAACCCCAAGCACAGAGGGTATGATAATAATAGGTGTGATAATAATGATTCAGCAAAGGAAACTGAGAATGAGCAAACAGGTAGGAGAACCAAGAGAGAGTAATGTCAAGAAAAACAGAAAACAGGAGAGTGTTGTAGTCAGCAGTGTCACTTATGATAGGTCAGGAAAGATTATGAAATTTAAAACAACCATTATATCAGGAAATCAAGAGATTACTAGTATCTTTGAAAGTAAAAGTTTCATTTGAGTTATAAAGGTTAGCGAGATTTCTAAGAACTGAGTAGAGAGAAATCAAAGATGGAAGCAACAGGTATAGACATTTTTTTTTTCTTTCAAGGAGTTTGATCCTGAAAAAGAGAAGAGCTATACGATGATAGCTTGGGGGGATAATAGAATCTGGTAAGAAGGTTTTTGATTTTTTTTTTCTAAAGAATGAGAAGACTTGGGCAAAGATGGAAAGAACCATAAATACAGATACATTAGATTAAAAATTGTTTAGAATAATTGTGGAGGCAGTCCGCTGAAGATGATTTGGGATGGAATCCAGGTACATTAGAGGTATTGGTAAAGAGAAGGACCACTTCTTAATCAGAGACAGAATAAAGGGAGAGAATGGGGCATAATGTCAGAAGGATGTGAGATGAAAAAAGAGGGAAAAGAGGGATTTAAGGTATATGGCTTCTATTTTCTTAGTAAAGTATGGCAGGATCCTCAACTGAGAAATTGGATGGAGGACTTGAGGAGAGAAGATATGATTTAGGTTAGTAAGTGTGAATTGACTGATGACTTTGGTTAGAGTGAAGAAAGATAAACAGAAGGAGGTTGTTCAGTGATAATGACAGAAGGAGAACCTGAGAATAGAAGTGGGGAACAAACTGTATTCCAGCTCCTTAAAAGTTAGTGAGTTGGAGGCTATGAACAAAAGTACACTTGGTACTAGAAAAGCATGGCCCTGGATCCATTATCAAATGGGAGATGCTTCCTGGTTCCGTGAGCAAGAGAAAATGGTATAAACACAAGAGAAAGAGGTCAAAAATGAAAGGCAGTTTATAAATTATGGAATGGGAATTCCATAGTGCACAAGATGGCTGAGATGGCAAGATCCAGAGTGGGACAAAACAGGGCTAGAGTTTATGTGGGTTAGGGTTAAGAGTATAGGAAATAGGACCTGGTGATGGAAGGGGATTCAGTGTCTGAGTGTAAAAGGAGATAGGACTTTGCTAGTCATCTTAAAAGAGCAGTTCAGGTGAGAAAAATGTTACTGATCAGCAGGTTCCAGCCTGTTTTGGGGAAGTGGAAGTCAGAGATGGACATGGGGGGAGTAGAATGTAATACTCTCAATTTATGATTTAGTTGGTGATGATAGTGATTATCCATCATTCTCCAAGAGGACCAGAATGACATCTTAGTCAAGTTAGAGTGTCCAACTGTGGCTGATCAGAGCTACAAAATATGAGCACAAAATGTTGTGCCATAGGTTGAACACAAAAGGTCCCTATGAACATTTGGGGTGACTTCTCTAACTTTGCACATTTAGACATTTGTTCTGAGCTAATTCAATTCTGCTTTGCTCCTAGAGCACAGCACCTTCTCTGAGGAGGGCTCCCCATGCTGGGCCCTGCTGGGCTATTGCCTTCCATGTCATACAGTCAATTCCAAAGTTCTTAAGAGAGACCTTGAGAGTGTCCTTGTATCACGTTTTCTGACCTTTCAAATGCTTGCCTCATTTGAGCTCTCCATAAAATAATCTTTTTGGCAAGTGTACATTTGGCGTTTGAACAGTGTGTCCAGACCAACAGAATTGTGCTCTCTGTAGTAGAGTTGGAACACTTAGCACTTTAGTTTGAGAAAGGATCTCAGTGTCTGGTATCTTAATCTGCCAGGTAATCATCAGAATCTTCCTAAACAATTCAAATGGAAACGATTCAGTTTCCTGGAGTGAGGCTGGTACACTGTCCAGATTTCAGTCATACAACAGTGAGGTCAACACAATAGATTTGACAATAATGAAGTTGTCTTCTGGATTCTTAGTTAATGATCAGAAATTTGATATACTGCTTAAAATAGAAAACTTCCCCAACTAGGTGAGAGAGCCTAGATTTTACTCATTCATTCATTTACTTGTTTATTAGTGCTCTTCTATCCTGTAAGAGGCTGATCCTTTTTTAGCAAAGATAGAATTACCACCAAACTACAGAATGCTAAGTTTGGAGTCAGAGAAACTGGATTCAACACTTCCCTCTACTACTAAAGTCATTTGTCTTCTCTGATAGCTTGGTTTTTCTGGAATGGCTAGTTCTACTTCTTAATCTCTAACCTTGACTTCATAAATGATCTTTTATCTGATATTTCAGAGTGGGTCTCAGGACTCGGACTTCAGTGCTTTCATGAACAGTGTTAACTTAACCCATCTTATTCTCTTATCCAGTATGACTCGTATGGTCCAGAATCAGGGGTCCTCATACTTTTTAAATAGGGGGCCAGTTCACTGTCCCTCAGACTGTTGGAGAGCCGGACTATAGTAAAAACAAAAACTTTGTTTTGTGGGCCTTTAAATAAAGAAACTTCATAGCCCTCGGTGAGGGGGATAAACGTCCTCAGCTGCAGCATCTGGCCTGCGGCCGTAGTGTAAGGACCCCTGATAATATCGTGATTAATTGTGATTGTGTGGTATCAAAAGGTCTTATTTTCCCTAACAGAGAAAACACTGAAGAGAGAAATATAAAATTAAGTCTTAGAGGTGTGACCTCATTCTCTTTGGTTTAGTTTCCTTACCTATGAAATGGAAGAACTGGGCTAAAAGATCACTCTTCAATTGTTTAAAAAAAAAATGTCTTTCTTACTGCCTCCAAGGAGTTTATAGAGTATGGGATAAACACACACACACATGCATGTGTGTCCGTACACACAGTAATTTGAGGAAGGGCACTATAAGCTGGAGGGATCAACAAAGGCTTTGGTAATTGGTTGTCCTTGAGCTGACCTTTGGAAACCAGCTTCAACCAAAAGGAGGTGGTGAAAATGAGTAGTGGTGAGAAAAGCTTGGGGAGGCAGTCGGGGCCAAGGCCTGCTGGTGGAAGCTGGAATGTTGTATTTAAGGAGTAGCAGTCAGCCCAGTTTTGCTGGAGGGCAGAAGAGGGGGAAAGGAAGAGAGAAGGAAACAAACCTTTATTACACCTGCTATGTGCCAGACACTGTCCAGCACTTTACAGATGCACTCTCATTTGATCCTCCCAACTACCCTGAAAGGAAGGTGCTATTTTATAGGTAAAGAAACTGAGGCAAATAGCCCAGGGTCACACAGCCAATAAATATCTAAGGCTGCATTTGAGCACAGGTCTTTTTGACCAGCACTGCATCTCCTTATAAAAGTAGTGTAATAAGTATGGAAGGGTGGGCTGGAGCTGTCTTGCTAAGAGCTTTAAATGCAAAACAGAGTTAGTTTTTTTTTTTTTAAATTGTATCCTAGAGGCAACCTGGAGTAGCATCTCTAGGATGGTCTCCCACCTCTGAAGCCAGTGATACTGTGAAGATAACGGCCCTCACATCACAACCTTCCCCCCATTAAGTCTGCATCATTGACATTTGTGATAGCAATCAAGTTAGGAGAAAGATCAGAGACTCTATAGTCCAAATACCTCCAGGGAAAGGAGACAAATCATCAAACTACTTCTATTTTTCTATATGACCTTACAAAACAGGATTGTTGCCCGAATATTTTACCATTCAGCCCATTATTGAGGATTCTACATCCATAGACTAGTTAGAGTGATATGAAATGCTCTTCAGACTGGGCTTCCCATCAACATTTCTGGTGAATATTATACTGTGGGCTTGAGTTAATTCAGCTTAATTTTTTTTTTTTTTTAAAGCCTTGTGACATGGATTTTGTCTCCTGCCAAATAGATCTTAGTAGAAAGTCCCTGAGCACGACTGATACAATGGATGCTTTCTGGTCATATTTGCCTCCTTTTCCAAATACTCCTGGGGAAGACAACTTTCCCTTGTCCCAGGCAAGAAGGAGAGGAAGTGAGGAATGCCTCAGTGGGGGATGTTTCACAATCCCACATGTGTACAAGGAGGGATTATCGATTTATGTAGGGCAGATAGCTAGATAGGTTTTTGAGGCAAGATCACATACTTGATATCCAATTGGAGTTTAACAAAATTGCTTATTAAGATAAGAATCTAAATCCTCTTTGAAAGGCATAAAAGCCTTGTAAAGCCTGGGTAACAGGTTTCTTTCAGTGCTGAACTCCAAGGTCTTCAGACCAGGTTCCCCGGTAGATCCTGTCTCCGTGGCCTTCTGTCATATTGAGGAGGAGAGCACTGTCTGTGGCGACAGCCAGTCTGATCCCTCTTGAAGCCAAAGGACCCTTCCCTTTGCCAGCCGGAAATGCCAGTCATTAATTTCACCTCCTTGGCCAGCTTTATTTCCAACACAGAGTGCTCCTTTCACCTCATGGGCCTGCCTCCTGCTTAGGTAGTTGGTCTTGGGCCTACCTGGTAACTCTGAGCTGATGAGTTTCATTCAAAATGAGAATCAAACCATTAAAAAAAAAAAAAAGGATGGACATTTGGGCCCTAGGAACAAATAATGTGCGCTATGAGTGAATGAATGAATGAAAGAAAGCATGTTTATTAAGCATGTGTTGTGACAGGCCATGTAATAACCTCCTTCTTCTCTTTATGGAAATACATCTGGTTATCAAAGACACGATGACTCGATGACTCATGTTATCTTCAGCGACACTATTAAGACCTGGGTTCGAGTTCTGTCTCTGACACATTTGGGTTGCCAGCTGCATTGGTAGATAGTTTCCTCATTCAGGAGGTCCCTGTAAGAGTGAAATCACTGTTAGTCCCTGTCCCCTTTCCCTTACTGTGTGCTCAGTGCTGGAGGTATAAACCCAAGTACACAACATACTTCATGCCCTGTGGATGATTTTATTGATTAGGAGTACATATAGATAGATTAGGAAGGCAAGCCCAAGAGGGATGCTGGACCCAAGTCACAATCATGGGAGTTTGGGTTCCTGGCAGGCAGAGGAATAGGGGGCTGAAGCTCTGGGTAATATGGCATGCAAATGTCTAGCAAACACAATTGAGGGAGAAAATGTTTCATCTGGAGTCCAGAAGACCTGCTGTATGCTTTTGCTCTGATCCCAGTTATTATTTATGGGATGAGGTGATCCCAAGATTGAGTTAGAATGCTTCCTAAAGGCCCTTTTCTATAGACTGTGATTCTACCAGTGTCGTAGCAGCTTAGCTTACTTTACAGAGTAAGTATTTGCTGCTTTACAGAGGAAGCACAATGGGACAGATAGAGAGGGCTAAGGTCCAAAGAACCTGAGTTCAAATCCTACATCCCATACTTACACTATGACCTCGACATGTAAATTCCATAACCTCCCTATCTATCTGTGTGACATACATGATGGAGTGCTAGAAATGGAAACAGGAAAATGAATTTTGAAATCCTAACTCTGATAATTCTAAGCTATGGGACCAGAGCCAAGTCATTTAATTTCTCCAAGTTGCAGTTTTATTATGTAAATAAGGCACTTTTCAGAATTTAAAATACTATGTAAATGTACCTTTCTGATGACTCTAATGGCAGACAGGACAGTAGGGATAATATGGACCTTGGAAAGCTTTTATATAGCATCAGCTGGTAGTACAATAGATAGAACAATGGACCTGAAATCAGTGTGGCCTCAGAAACTGACTAACTGTATGATCCTGGAAAAGTTGTTTAACCTATGTTTGCCTCAGTTTCCTTTTCTGTAAAATAGCAATGATCATAGCATCTACCTCCCAGAGATGTTGTGAGGATTGAATGATAACAGTTATATAGCACTTAACGCAATGCTTGGCACATACATTTTTTGTTGTTTTTCAGTCATGCCCAAATATTTGTGACCCCATTTGGAGTTTTCTTAGCAAAGATACTGGGGTAGCTTACCATTTCTTTTTTCAACTCATTTTACAAATGAAAGAACTGCAGCAAATAGGGTTAAGTGTCTTGTCCAGGGTCATAGAACTAGTAAGTATCTGAGGTCAGATTTAAACTCAGGTCCTCCTGACTTCAGGGCTGGTGCATTGTGACACCTAGCTGCCCCTACTGTGCTTTTTTCAAAAAAATAAATAAATTTACCTTATATGATCAAGCCATGACTGAAAAACTGAGTCAAATTGAGTCAGATAATAAAGGTGATGTAAATATTTCAGTCTCTTCAAATATTTTGTTCAGCAATTGTTAAATTGATAATAATTTATTCTTTACATCCTTAGGACTTAGGGGAACACCCTTTTTGTTCTCCTTAACCAATATTTTTTTCTTCTAAATACATATAGATTTTTCTTGAGTGACAAAGCCATGAATACTTCATCCAAAGTACATAAATGCACAATTCCCTATATTTTGAGGGGTCCCTGGTGTTCTATTTTTGGTAATAAAGAGGTGATGCCTTTTGTGGAGAAAGATGGGATTTGTAGGGAGAAAGCTGACAAAGTAGTTGTCGTAATTCCTGGGCCACTGTGAGGTGATTGAGCTGATAATTTTAGAGCTTCTATGGCTCTACCAACTTTCCAGTTTTGTAGAGAAGCCAATATCAATCACCTCCCTTGATGTAACCATTCTAACTTTCATTGGATTCATGGTAAACAAACATTCTTGTTTATATTTGATCTAACTTGGATTCCATTTTGTTGGACTTCCTATGGTTACATGCCTTGTAGAAATTCCCCATATTTTCCTTCTTTGGTGATTTTTTGTTCTTTCTTTCCTTCTTGCTTCTCAAATTTCTATAATATAACTTTTGATATTGAATTGTGCATGCTGTTCTACGTATTGCTTTGATTCATTGTGTGACCACAGTCTTTTGGTTTTCATTTGCAATTTTTGATTAAGGTCACAAAAATTTTCTACTCTCATCTTCATCTCTCTCCTACCCTTCCTCTTGTTGATTCCATTATGTTTCTTTTTTACTGCCTTTACTCAGACTCTTTGGTGTTTGTGCTTTTAAAAAGCAAAACAAAACAAGAACTTGTACCAGCCAGATGTTGATTGAAAGATGTGCACAAATTACATCCAGATCTTTAATAGTTTTCTCAGACTACTGCTTGGTATTCTGAAATATTTATTTTGGCCTTTCATCTTATGATTCTTACTGTGGCATTAGCCATAATATATGCTGTTGATGTAATCAGATCTTAGAATGTTTTTTGCATGTTGTCCACTATGATGGGAAACAATATGAATTCATGGCAGTGATGGCAGATGCCATCTTTTTTTAAGTAACCAGTGTTAGTCCTCTTGGGCTGATAATTTAATTTGTCATAAAACTTTAAATGTAACTTTTTATAATTCCGTTCTGATCATATCTATCTGCTTTTTTTAAAAAAAAATGTTATTGTTTCATTTAAAAATTTCCAGTTACATGTAAAAAATGTTTTAATATTTGCTTTTCACAATTTTGGGTTCCAAATTTTCTCTCTCCTACACCTCCCTTATGTCTTAAGACTTAGGCAAGCAATATGATTTAAATTATACATGTGAAGTCATATAAACATTTCTATATTAGCCATGTTGCAAAAGAAAACACACACACACACACACACAAGAAAAATAAAGTTTTGAAAAGTATGTTTCAATCTGCACTCAAGAGTTCATCAGTTCTCTCTAGATAGATAATATTTTCTATTGTGGGTCCTTTGTATTGTCTTGGAATTGTGTTGGATCATTATCTTGATCAAAATAGCTAAGCATTTCACAGTTAATCATCCTTATAATATTGCTGTTACTCTGGTCCTGCTCAATTCACTTTCATTAGTTCATCTAAGTTTTTGCATGTTTTCCTGAAACCACTGATTTCATTGTTTCTTATTGCACAATAGTGTTCCATCACAATCATACAGTACAACTTGTTCAGTAATCCCCAATTGATAGGCATACCTTCAGTTTCTAATTAATTCTTTGCTACCACAAACAGGGCTTCTATAAATATTTTTGTACAAATGTGTCCTTTTCTCTTTTCTTTGATCTCTTTGGGATACAGACCTAGTAGTGGTCCATTTCCTTTTGAAAATCACTTGCCATGTCAGCATTCTTTTCATGATCTATTGAGTTATTATGTAGACCTCCTAGAGTTTCTGCCCAGTGTAGATTTTTCATTGACTTCAGGTTCTTTTTGGCCTTTTCCTCTTCAGAGTAGAATTACAAAGGAAACCAATTATAATGAAATGCCATTATCAAAATATTTTTTAAAATCACAATCCCCTGGTTAAGAATCCCTGTTTTATGGTTATTTATTGAACCAGTAGTGTTAATTTAGCCTTATCTGACTCTTGGCTTTATAATCACTAAATTCCTACTAGTCTATAAGCCTACAAGCTGACTGGCAGCATTTATTAAGCACTTACTATTATTTCAGTCTCTTTCCTCAGAGATACAAAGAAAAGCTAGAAAACAAAATAAAACAAAACAAACATTCTAATGAGTAATATACTCTAGAGCCCTAGCTCTATATAGCATGGCCGTTTATCACCCCTAAAGTGTTGGGATGTTGTTGAAAATGGCAGCTCCTGCTGCCACTGCTCCCCCTTTCCCTTACTTCCAGTATTACCTACACATACCTTCTCCATGACAGTGACCCTGTGAATCATTGCTTCAGTAAATGAAAGAGAAAACCTCCCCAGAGTAATCCCCCTTTTAGCCGACTATAGGAAGAGAAGGAAAAGAAAGAGGAGGAAAAGAGGGACAGAGTATCTACAAATGTATTCGCATCCATCAGCACAAAGTAGATCCTTCCTTTACAAATGCTGATGGAAGAACTCATTATCCAAGGGCATTAACTGAGCTTTCCCAAGTCAGCTCCAGAGTGTTGGATGTGCCAGGTCCCATCAGCATCAACACCAGTAGGCTTCCTCTCAGAGACAGGCAAGATTACAAATAAGAGAAAAGCTTCTTTTATTTTCTTCTTGAGCACTGTGATAATGGAATAATTGTTGGCTATTTTTCTATAAAAATAAGAGGGTGGGAAGACACTCCTGAAGAGCTCCTAATCTGTGGCCAATTATAATGGGGCTCTTCTTGATGGACTTGCTTGTCCCTTTCTTCCCCTTTGGTTCCACATTTTCATAGGATTGTAGACCCAGGCTCAAAGGGACCAGAGGACCATCAAAACCAAATCTACCATTTTATTTTATTTTAGATTATAAATTTATTTTATATTCTTAATATATTTTATAATATATAATATATTCTTATTATATTTTATTTTGGATCACAAATTTATTTTATATTCTAACCAGAATATTTATATTCTTGAACAAAGTAAGCATTTCCATAACACAATACAATAAAAAAATATGATTGTATACATGAAATTACAATTCTATCACGCACAACTTGCTATTCCTTTCAAATATACAACAAAGTTTTCCTGTAAATTTCTTTTTTTCCCTTTTCTTCTTTCTTTTCTCTCCTCCCATGGCTACCATTAGACACAATAGGCACATATATGTAAAATTATTCTATACATACTTACATTTATAAGTTCTTTCTCTGGTTGTAGTAGTGTCTATATTCATATATCCTTTATTTTTATTTTGTATATTTAAATCAAAAAAGACTTAGTTGCTCAAAATTGTTCTTAAAACAATGTTGCTGTTACTATATACAATGTTTCCTGCTCACCTCACTTTTCATTATTTCATGCAGGTCTTTTCATGCCTTTCTAAGACCACCAAGCTCATCATTTGTCAACTTCTCCAATCATTTCCTAATTGATAGGGATTCTTGCAATTTCCAATTCTTTGCACCTCAAAGAGAGGTGCTCTGAACATCCCATTCACATTCAAAGTTATAATTACTGTTTGTGAATTTCCCTTCATCTAATTTTTATTCACTGTTTTCTTTCCCAGCCTTTTTTTTTACCCTATCCTATACCTTAGCTTCTCCTCCCATTCACCACCACTTCACCCACTCTTCTAACAGTTCCCTCTTCCTTTCCCTCCCCTCCCAGTCTCAATCCTTCTAAAAGTCCCCTGCCCCATCCCACAGTTTTCTCATCTTTCTACAAGTTGAGACTTCTGTACTCTTCTAGATGTATACATTGTTTCCTGTTCAACCCAGATGAGAGGAAGGTTCCAGATGAGAGGAAGCCCTCCATCCCTACCTGCTTCCTCTGTATTAGTTCTTCCTCTCATGCCCCATTTTTAGAACCCCTAATTTTGTAGATGAAGAAACTGAGACTCAGCTTCTTCAAATATTTAGTGGACACAGAGCCTTTCACCCACTTCAGTTAAGTGATCACATTCTTCTGTGTGGTTTTGCCCCTGTAATAAATGAAGTAATCATTGCAATGCTGCCCATAGCACAGTGCCTGGAACATAATTGCCACTTAATAAATGCTTATTCCTTTTACTCCCCCCCCCTACATTTTTGGGGGCCATAGGGAGAGTGCCATTGAATCTGTCCTTGGTATGTAGTGAGGACTTGTGTGATTCAATTTAATTTGGGATTCCCTTGTAAGAAGCTTGGTTGGAAGCTGGTCCCCCAGATGTAGTGTAAAAAATGTTAGGTTGGAAGTCAGAGGTCCTGGGCTTAAATACCAGCCTCCAAGTTGTGTGAGTTTTGCACGGGCCTCAGTTTCCATATCTGTAAAATTGGAACATTAAACCATATAGCCTTTGAGGTTTCTTTTAGATCTGGGCTCCTAAGTCACTTCACCCCTATGGGCTTCCGTTTCTTCGTCTATAAAATGAGGCAGTCAAACTGAATGACCTTAGAGGTTCTTTCTAGCTGTAATATATGGCCTCCTGCTCCATTCCATGAACTCAGTGGCTAAAATTATGCCTTCCAGTTATATTCCATTTCCTGAAGTGTTTGCCTGGCAGGAAACCCTGTTTCCGAGTAGTGGCTTGAAATGAACCTGCCCCAACGAGCAGGCCCCAGGATCCTGTTCAGGATGTTAGAAGGAGCCTTGAGCCCTCTAATTGATGGTTGGTGCTGTAGGGAACTACAAAGATGGGGGAGGAAGGAAGAAATCACAGATTGGCTGGCAGGGCAAAGCCAGCGTGCAGCCAGTCCCAGAGAAGGCTCCTATTTCTGCTTAACTCCCTTGTCTTTGGGAGACGTGGTAAAGCACTCACTTCTTCAATCATTCTGAGTCCTTTCATTATTCTGTTGGTTATTGAGCCTGAGATGAGGTAACACAGTATATTCTGGTAGAAAATATATCAGTCCGAAGCTCACAATTTAGCATGATATCAACAAAGTACAACTATTCATCCTAAAAGAGAGATGTTTCTTCTTTTGCCCTAGGAAATGACTCCAGATACAGAAACTTAACAAAACAATTCAACCAGTATCTAAGTAAGCCCCAACTCCCTCATTCTAAATCATGTGCTTCTATTAAAAAAGCCTAAAACACCTTTACTTCCTATTGTACCATGCCACTTTCCCAACATAGATGGAATTTGAGGTTCACTCGATCCCCTGGATCCTTTTCAGCCAGAAATCTTTGTGGCCTAAACTAGAACATAGACACTCCTAACATGGAAAGAAGAAAACTGATGATGAATAATTAGAAAATAAAGATTCATGTGTAGTTCCAACATGATTATAAAAAAATATGTATTTTAAAAGTTAATATACATGTATAACCAGGAAAAAAATAGAATCGTTAATAAATGGGGGAAAAAAAGATTCATGCCTTGGGAAAGTTGGTAAATCTTCATTTCTGGAGCGGAAAAAAAAACATTCTCTTCAGTAAGAATTTGGCTTTCATTGTATTCCAGTAAGAATAATGGTCTAGGATTGAGAAAGTATAGGATTGAGGCCTGATTCTGCTTCAATACTGGGTGACTTTGAGGTAGTTATTAACTCCTTAGACTTTATTATCTCCAACAAAGTCATGGCTTTTGTACTGCAACACTGACTTTATCTTTAACTCTTGTCTTCCTCATTTTATGGATGAGGAAACTGAAGCAGATGGCAGTCAGTGACTTGTTCAGAATCATGGAGTACGTACTTAACTGAGGTAGCTTTGAACTCAGGTTTTCTTAACTCCCTCCATCCTTATCCGCTACATAGGACTGATCCACCAGTTAATCTGTCATTATACTTTCCTGATCTATGGATGAAAAACAAATTGTGGAAAATGTGGTCTAAGGACCAGGTAAAATCTCTAGTTTCTTCCTGGCTCTTTTACCTATTACCTATGGGACTTGGAATTTAATCCCTCTAAAATTCAATTCAGTTCCCTAACTTGTCAAATTTGTTGTTATTCAGAAACATTGGACTCTTTGTGAATTTGGGATTTTCTTGGCAAATATACTGGAGTGATTTGCCATTTTCTTCTCCAGCTTATTTTATTGATGCAGAAGCTGAGAAGTAACTTGCCCAGGGTCACACAGTTACTAAGTGTCAGAGGCTAGATTTGAACTCGGGAAGATGAGTCTTCATAACTCCAGATCCAGTACTTTACCAGTGTGCTACCTGGCTGCTCCATCTGTCACATGGAGACCATGATACTTGTACTTTGAAAGGTTGTTTTGGGGCTGAGCACCCTGAAAACTGAAGGCCCTATACATAAATGTTTAAAGTCTTATACATAAATGTTGGGCATTAACCTGGCTACTGCCAAAGTTGGCTTCTTTTGTGTATGTTCCTAATAGCCTGGGCCCTCCAGTTAATGTCTGTTTCCATTCCTCTGCAAAAGCAAGTAGATTTTAGTCAAAAGCTTAAATAGTCTGTGCAGTCCTTACTACAGTGAGTCAGATTTTTGATACTGGAGCATAGCACAGCAGGTTTGGGAGTGGGTGTGCTCGTGGTAGAAGGAAAAAGAAAACTTAAATTTGGGGGGAATCTTTATATATGATGTGCATCTGATGTGTTCATGGAACTTGTTAGAGCATTCATGGGAATATAGTGGATAGAACAGTAGACTTACAGTCATTACTGTTTGAGTTCACATCTAGCTGTGTGACCCTGGGTAAGTCCTTTACCTCTGCCTGCCTCAGTTTCCTCTACTGTAAAATGGAGATAATAACAGCATTTACCTTCCAGGATTGCTGTGTGGATCCAATGAGATAATAAATCTAAAGCACTTTCCAGATTCTTATTTTTCCATCAAAAATGTCTCTGCTTGGTTTTTACTCCATGAAGCATTCTTATTTCTCCCTGTTCCTGTCAGGACAAGGTCATGATTCCCTGAAACCTCATCATTATGAAGACTCTCAGCTTTTGATATTCAACCCTTTCTTTCCTTCCTCATTATCGTTCCCTTCTGTTGGAGGGCTGGGGAACAGAAAATAAACTCCCCCTAAAGCCTTCCTTTATGGAGGGCTCAGATCAGAACCTTCTGAATGACTCAACAGCTCTCAAAACACCATGTCCCTGTACAAGAACCCCCTCCTACCCTCTTCCCCCTTTCAACTCTCTTTAGTCTGTTGTCTTCTCTGATTAGATTGTAAACTTCCTGAGGAGAGGGAAGCGCTCTCTCTCTCTCTCTCTCTCTCTCTCTCTCTCTCTCTCCTTCCCTCCCTCCCTCTTTCTCTCCCTCCCTCCCTTGTTTGTATCACCAATAAATCACCAATAATTAGCCTAGTGCCTGGCACAAAGTAGGCTCTTAATAAATGTTTACTAAACTGAATCACAAATCTTAAAGCGCTATCTACATGCTATTACAGATATAGGGCTGCTGACATCTCCCATGGACTGGCCCCAGTTTTGGCATAGAGGGTCTGGTGAAACAGAATTTTTTTTATCTTTTATCTGAAGTTCATTAGTTTAAGCCACAAAAAACAAACCAAGAAATCAGAGCTGTATAGCCACACAGAGAAGAACCAATTCCACGTGAACATGCTGTTATTTAGCTTTTGCATTTTAGGGAGGAAGGATGGGAAAGTAACCTGAGAGCTCCCTTGGATGTGTTTCGCAGTAGGGTTTGGCCGGCCTCCAGGGCCCTGCACCTAGGAGCTGTGTCATGCTCTCCAGAGATAACCATCACTGGGCTCTTTGTGCAGCATGATCCAGGCTTCAAGGGAACATGTTCTGACAGCAACGACATGAGAGAGAGGCCAGGCTGGTTTCCTGAAAGGGAGCATGCCGTCCTTATCAAGCATGGCTAAGACCTTGCCGCTGTTTGACAGCTCACCTTTCAGATGGATTTCCCTTTTCCATTTGTTTCCTGCAGGTTCTGCTTGTCAAACGGTGGTAGGTGCCTTGTCCTTGGTATCCCTATGGCATTGCCCCTTGGACAGTGTGGCCTTTTGTTGATAGATTTGAGCCGAGCATCTTGGCAAATATTAACAGTGACCATGATGGCATTTCCATGCCTTTAGAATCCCCAGATTCCCCTAGAATCTGTAAGATGCTTGCTCCTGGTGGTAGCCCTGAGTTCAGGTAGCAGAGCCATGTTTTGAACTCAGTTCCTCTGATTCAGGACTCTTCCCCCTATACCACAGTTTGCCAGATATTAAACTTTTGTTCATTCATTCAACAAGTAAATTTTTGAAAGTGCCTACTGTACATTGTCCCTAGCATCATGATGCCATTTTGGTCCTCGTTTTTAGCAAGACAAATATCAAATAGTCTCCTCCCTCAAAGATTTAATATTCCATTGCACAGTTACATAAAATTTATGTACAAAGTGACTTTGGCAGAAAGTAAGGAAGGAAAGATGCATACTAATAATTGGGGATATTAAGACCTCCTAACAACCCCAAATCCTCATGGCTCTCCCCCCAAGAGTAGCAGAGTCTAACTCTTCTGCCATTTGTCTAGAAGTGGGTGCTGTTTACTCTTCCATAATATGTTTTTACCAAATTCTTTTTGTAGAATAAAACATGCAGGAATTTTAAATATCATTCAGTCATTGATGTAAATGGGATCCTTTGTCCACAGTCCACAATTAGCAACTAAAATTAATCAGCATGGAACTTACTCTTACCTAAATTATTATTACTCGGGTTCCACAGGTGTAGGTTGAAGCTTTGTGTGTTTTTGAGGGGCCTTTCATCAAGTTTCTTGTCTTTCAATAAACATTATTAATATTACATTTGGTAACTGAAATTCACAGATTAAGCAGTTGAAGAAAACTGAAAAATAACAAATATACATACCACGTATCCATTTACTCTGGCACTGTTAAAAAAGAAAAAAAAAAAGCAACAAAATTCAGGAAGTACAAAAGCCAATTCAGATCAACTTCATTGTTAAAAGATATCACTGTACATTTGGTAATGAGATTACCATGATTCACATTAAAAACATTTGTTTGAGCTGGCCATACAGGAGAATGCTTTACAAATGTGATATCAGTGTTTAGCTTTTCCATATAACAGAAGTGTCTGCTTAAAATTATGGTAATTGGTGTCAATGTCATTTCTGATCTCCGTTACTGATTTACATATTTCAGGGTGGTAGTGTTATTGAGTCATTGTGTTTTCATGTCCCCATTTGAAGATTTTTTTGTTTTGTTTTGTTTTGTTTTTGGCAAAGATACTGGAATCATTTCTTTCTTTATCTCATTTTACAGATGAGGACACTAAGGAAAATAGGGTTCAGTGACTTGCCCAGGGTCAAACAACTCCACAATTTCAATTGCATAATTAATTGGGTTTCTTATTACTGTTTTTCCTCCTTGTTTTTTATTCCTTCTGGTCTTTGCTGTGATTCATTGGTAGTCTGACTCGATATAGAGAGTGGATTCTGAGGTAGCGCCTGTCAGTAAATAAATAATGTTTTGCTTTTTTGTTATGTTGTTTGGTGCTTACCCTTTGTGATGCCTCTGAATTCCATTTTTCAAGAAAGTGTTTATAGTATAAAAGCATGAGATTTCTGTATAGTTTATACATATTTTCCCTCTCTCCTTCCTTTCTCCTTTCCCCTGCTTTCTCATACATTTCTCTCTATCATCTTCTTTGCATCAAAGTCACTGAATATTGGAGGGTATGTTGCCTTAATTTGTTGGCCCTTCCTAGAGTTTTGCTTAGAATTTCTCCTTTACTTTATCCCAAGTAACCAATATCAATGCCTAAGCAACTGTTTTTACAGTGATCTTTCTGCAGATAATTGTCATTGTTACTGTAGTAGGAGATGATCAGGTATCCTGTGAAATAATGGTTCTTGTTTCCATTATACATTTGGCAAAATCATCTCTGCCAGTTCCTTTCATTCACTACAAGGAATATCTGTGAATCATCTTACTTAACTCAGAGTGGCAACAAATTTCATTTTTAGATTATCTATAAGCTTTATGCTGGGGGGAGGGAGCGAGAAAAAGCAGAGAGAGAGAAAGAGAGAAAGAGGAAGCAAGGGAAAAAGTGAGAGAGGAAAGATGAGGAAGGAGGGGAAAGAGGGAGGGAGAGAGAAGGGAGAAAAAAGGAGAGGGAGAGAAGGAAGGAGAGGGAATGAGAACAGGAGAAGGAGGGAGAATGACAATTTCAAGGACATAAAATTAAAAGGCTTTTTCATAAACAAAATCAATGACAGAATTGTAAAAGAAACATTAGAATGTGGGGAGGCAGAATTGCATCACATATGTTCAGTGAAAGAAAGATGCACACGTTGTACAAGGAAATTAACACATTTGGAAGACCATGAGCCATTTCCTGGTACATAATTAGTCAAAGGATGTGAACAAACAGTTTTCTTTAATGGTGTGCAAACTGTAAATGATCACATGAAAACACGCTCCAAATAATGGAAATGAAAACAACCCTGAGGTTTTACGTCATCCCACACAAATCAGTTCCTGCCCCCAAAAAGAAAAGAAAAATAAAACATTTGTTTGGGCATTTCAACAGGCTGGGGGGTGACAGGCCCTCTGAGTTCCATGTTAGAGATGGGGGATGATCCAGCTATTTTGTATTTCAGTTTAGAAGGAAAATGGCTCAGCTTTCTTACAGTCTGATTAGTGGCTGTGAATCCCCAAGGAAGCAAAAGAAAACAGACAATGTTCAAGTATGGACTAAAGTGTTCATCATAGTACTCTGAGAGCTAGAGAATGGGGTGCCCCTTCCTGGGGAAAAAATTCCAAATGTAAGGAATTGTGCTGTAAGAAATGATACCTAGGAGGAAACTGGAGAAGCTTGAGAAGATTTGTATAAACTGATACAGAGCAAAAGAAACAGAACCAGCGTAAAAATAAGGAGGATGAGAGTTTATATAGTGCTTTCTATGTGCCTGGGACTGTGTTAAGCAAGCATGCTTTACACTCTTATCTCATTTGACTCTTACAAGAATCCTGGGAGGTAGATGCTATATCATCCCCATTTCACAGGTGAGGAAACTGACAAATAGAGTCACACAACTAAAAAATATGCCAGATTGGAACTTGGGTCCTACTGACTCCTGTGTCAGTGTTCTCTACCTATTGCACCTGAAACCAACTCTCATCTTCCTCCAATTTACACATTTACTGGTGACTTGGCAAAAATTTTAAAGTTAAATTACACATTAGAGATTCTAAAACCAAGCAAGGACCTTTTAGGATATCTAGATCCCAGCTTATTAAACTGTAATTTGTCACCGCATATAAGGTCTTGTAACTGAATGTGGGGGCCATGAAATTATAATTTATTATTAGTAAATGTAATTATCAGTAAAAAAAAATAAATTTTTGTATACCTATTTTATATACCTATACACATAGGGTCATATAAAATTTCTCTGGCAAAATGGGTTGTAATGGAAAAAGTTTCCCTGTTTTACAGGAATGGAAATTAAAAGACCAACAGAAACCACTATTTTGAGAACTGCCAAATTGCTTTTTTTAAAAAACAAGAATTGTGTCACCCCAATACTAAAAAATTTTCAGTGGTTACCTGTTGCTTCTGTTGTTTGTCCATTGTTCTCGCAGAGGACCATGACATTAGGGAGGTAATGCCGTGGCATGCAAGTAAATTGGATTTTAGTGAGGACAGTCTGTGTAAAATCAGCAGCCTTACGTTCCCCTCCTGAACCATCTGGGTCCAGTAGTAAGATATAGATCCAAGTGACTGGAGATGTACCTGTTGCCTCTGCAATAAAATACAAAGACCTCAATTTGGTATTGAAGGCAACTCCACAATCTGGTTCAGACTTGTCTTTCTTTAGTAGTCTAGTGAACCTTATGAATGCCTTCTCAGAGTAATGCTTTTAAATGCATAAAATATATAGGTTTACAAAGGGATTTAATTATTGAAATAGTTATCAAAATGTTTAAAAAAAGAAAACAGAACACAGGCCTTAATTAAAAATGGGGAGGAAGCCTTCCTTGAACAGGAAGGGGTTGGAGATGGGGGGAGAACCCAATAAGTGATGATGTGGGACACATCTTGGGTCCACCTGTGGGTCTCGACCATGGGGTGAACCCTCCTAGAACTGCCTTGTAGGACCTGCTTTTATAAGCGCTCACCCATTCACACTCATGGGTCATTTTTAGCATGTTAGTCATGGCCTTTTGGAGAACAGTTTGAGGCTCTGCTGTATTTCTACCTCCCCCTTTTCCTTGCCCCTATTGAGTGAATACAGGCAATCATCCCAATTTCCAAATTCCTCCCCGAGATAGAGCTCTGTAACTATTCGCAGCTGCGTCCTGAGGGGCCCTCCCTGCTTCCTGTGGCCTTGAGATCCACTCAGAATTGATAGCATCAGACTTCCGCCGATGATATAAAATATGAACTCTGAAGTGACAGGAGTTCTGCCGTGTACAAGTCCTTGGGGGAGTTGGTGAAACATGACTTTCCAGAGAAAGAAATGAGATAGGCAGCAGAAGGAAGAGAGGGTTTCGGTATCTTTCTTTCTTTCTCTCTTTTTCTCTTTCTTTCTTTCTTTCTTTCTTTCTTTCTTTCTTTCTTTCTTTCTTTCTTTCTTTCTTTCTCTCTTTGTTTTTTTTTTAAATAGAATAGCTTTAAGATAATTTTTTCACATCTTTCACTTTTTATATTACTCTCATTTTTAGATATATTCATCCCTCTCCTAGATTCCTCAGTGCCATACTTTTTATAAACTGAGTATTTTCTTAAAATCATACCATTGAAAATTGTGGGTTTCTCCCACAAAATCTCTTCCAGTGTAGATGGTTTTCAACTGGAAATTGTCTGAGGACAAAGAAGGGTTAAGAAGGAAATAGTGAGACTTGAACCCTTTCTGACTGCAAATACTGATTTTCCATCCGTTATTCCAGGCTGCCTTTCCATGTTGAACAGTATTGGGAGGAAGGAAGAAAAGAAGGCAAGGGGTGATGATGGCAATGATGACAACAACAACAACAACAAAAAACCTAAACCAACAACAGTGTGAATATAGAGACTGTGAATATGAGACTGATTAGGTGGATAGAACACTAGATTTAAAGTCAGGAAGACCTGAGTTTAAATCTGATCTCAGATCCTCAGTTTTGTCATCTGTAAAAAGTGAATAATAATATTTCCAGGATTGTTGTGAGGATCAAATGAGATTATATTTGTACAGAAGTTATAAATGTTTGCTGTTATGATCTATTATTAATTAGACGATAATACAAAATATATATTTAGAGAAAAGGGTTGGCTGATCACTTAGCAAAAACAAGAGCTGCTCAACTGGACAGTCCTCATGCTGCATTCTGGCCATGTCTATTAGAATTTCCACAATGCCACAATAATCTAATGAACCTAATTTCCCCCAGATCTAAGTTTCTCCTTTTTACAATGGAAGTTCCATTGATTCAGAGAGAGGCCCAAATTATAAAAGCAATTTCCTTTGACTCTTATTCTTTCTCTTAACTTCCAGTTCCTTCTGGGAAATATGCTTGTCTTGGAATGGAAAGATGACAGTTGAGTTCAGGGTCTTATTTGATCACTCCTGGAGTCCCCCCAAAATTGACATGTAGCCTTTACATCGAGCTGTTTTAACCACACCTATGGGAGAAGAAGAACCCAATACATAGAGGTGTGTCTGTTCTTTGTTTTTTCCAAATCTTTCTAAGCTTCCTGGGTTTAGTTAGTAAGTGCCTGGGCCCCATTCGTGGAGTTTAAAAATTTTTGTATTGCTTTTTTTCCCACCAGGCTTGCTGTGGAGGCCTATAGTCTCTGGGGATTCCACAGGAGAGTTTGCTGTTATTCTCTGTGCACTTCCCACACATGGCTTCAATCTTTGGTGCTATGGCCTTTTCACTCTGTCAGGGGACTTCCTCCAGGACTCCAGCTGGCTGTTTCTGAATGTTGCTTCCATAAATGCAGAAAGTCCCCCTTCCCCCCACCCCTTATCCCAGCTACCCCCCTGCTTCTTAATTCTTTGCATGCTTAACAGTCCCGGAGAACTAACTGACAGGGAGCAGGGCTGGCTCAGGCAAGGTTGTACCAGATTTTTCACCTGTGGCTTCCTACAGGGTATTAGAAGCAATATTAGAAGCAGTTGTTCACTTCCCCTCACACTGGGTTTCCGTTTTCTCATCTGTAAAATGAAAGATTTATATTTGATGGCCTGAATTCACATAAATTCAACAAACATTTATAAAACACCTAGTATATATAAGGGATAGAAACAGCTCTTTTGCCCTATAGTTCTAGGATTGTCTTCCTATGTATGGCTCTAGATTTTGTGTGTGTCTATGACATAAGATTCTGGATCTTAAAGGGATCTCAGAAGTCCTTTTCCCTCATAGTGGCCACACAATGAAAAGGTCTGAGTTTATTAGATAACCCTGGACTTCAAGAGCCAAAGAGGGCCCATCCAGGCTTGGTTTCTATCACATTTTTTTTTCTTCTCCCATTGTTTCCTTTACATTTTTTTGAGATCTCAATCCAAGCAGAGGTTAAATTTAAAATGTATTCGTTGATTGACTAGTTCCTGAAGATTGTGGTAGTTAGCTTCCAATCAATTTTTAGTCTTTTCTTCAACTATACTTTATTGACTATAATTTTTATTGCATTGGATTAAGTAGTTAAGTAATATCCCCCTTCCTCTTTTCTCTTGTTATTTTTTAAAATTTCATTTTCTGTCCCCTTTCCTTTTTTAATAGTATTTTTTTATTTTTCCAAATACACACAAAAATAGTTTTCAACATTGACCTTTGTAAAACCTTCTGTTCCAAATTTTTCTTCCTCTCCCCCCCAAGACAGCAAGTAATCTGATACAGATTAAACATGTGCAATTCTTCTAAACATACTTCTATATTTGTCATTCTGTGCAAGGAAAATCCGATCAAAGGGGGAAAAAAAAAAACGAGAAGAGAAAAAAGAAGCAAGCAAACAACAGTAACAACAAAAAGGTGAAAATATGCTTTGGTCCATAATCAGTCTCCATAATTGTCTCTCTGAATGTAGATGGCACTTTCTATCACAAGCCTGTTAGAACTGCCTTGAATCGCCTCATTGTTAAAAAAAAAAAAACAAACCACCTTTATCACAGTTGATCGTCACAGAATCTTGTTGCTGTGTATAATGTTCTCTTAGTTCTGCTCACTTCACTGAGCATCAGTTCATGTAAATCTTTCTAGGCCTTTCTGAAATTATCTTGTTCATCATTTCTTATAGAACAGTAATTTTCTATTATATTCATATACCATAGCTTATTTAAACATTTCCCAATTGATGATCTGCCTCCCTTTCTAAAAGAATTTCTTTCTCTTGTTCTCTTTATTACTTTTTCTTTTCTGTCTATTCTGGATTTCTGTTCTTTAACTTATGACCCTTATGCTTATTTAGTCCTTTAATCTTTACATTTCTCTAATTAAAGTTAGCTAAATAAAGCATTTATTTTAGGTTCCTTCTGAACACTTTGTGTTATTGCCATTGCCTTGGACTTCCTTCTTTCTCTTGTGCATCACTCTTAGTTCCTGCATATGATGGAAAGGCTTTTGACCCATGGTAGGAATTTCCAATGTCCCCAATTGTACAATTCATTCTCTATAATAATAATTAAATAAATAATTATTATTAGCTTGCCTTTTGCCTTGAAATCTATCCCTGGAAAGAAGAAACAACATATAAACATATATATAACAAACATAGGAACTATATGAATATAACCACAAAATACTTTTTTACACAAATAAAGTAGATCCAAATAATTGAAATAATATTATTTATTGTTCCTGAGTAAAAAATGACAACTTAACCTAACCAATCTATTTATGTAATGGCATCCCAATTAAATTACTAAAAATCTTACTGAGTTAGAAAAAGTAACAAATGTTAGTTAGAACAAAGAAACTAGAGGTTGAGGGGAAGATATAAAGGAAGAGATTCAGTAGTATCATATCCTAACTCATATTATAAGGTGAGTACATTGTCGAAATGCAAAACGATCATTTTTATTATTTTAAATTAATTTTTTTCTCGTATAAATAAAATCTCTGCAGCCAAGAATAGAAAGAATGCAGAAAAATGGGGGGAAATTTTCATAGACAATCTCTCATATACAATATGATTGGGTTGGAATACTGCTGTGGTCTTGGAAATGAGTGTATTGATATAGAAAAACATGGAAAGACTTGGATATATGAAAGAATATGCTATTCACCTCTAGAGAAATAGATGATAAGTAGAAATAAGCATAATATAGTCTTACATATATATATATATATATATATGTTTATAGATATTCGTGTTTTGTAGATATGTAACTTTGTGTGCTTGTATACATATATGTGTGTATTTGCATATATGTGTCTATACACATACATATCTGCACCTAATTGTAGCCTTCTTTGGTGGGTGAGGAGAAAGAGGAAAAAATAAGGTAAAAAGTACACAGCAGGGGCAGCTAGTTGGTGCAGTGGATAGGGCACCAGTCCTGAAGTCAGGAGGACCTGAGTTCAAATTTGGCCTCAGACACTTAACACTACCTGGCTGTGTGACCCTGGGAGAGTCACTTAACCCCAATTGCCTCAGCAAAAAAATTAAAAAAAAAAAAAAGGACATAGCAGAGAACAAAAGAAAACCTAAAAGAAAGCAAAGAAAACCTGGATGTCTCTGAACATAATGTGGAGAATTTTTTTACGTAGGTTTTCTTAAAATGGAAATTTATTGTTTCATGTTGAATCCTTTCTTAAGTTCTGCTGCACACATAGAAGATTTTTTTTCTTTTTTCTTTTGTACTTAAGTTTAAAATAAATTTAAAAACTAAAAAAAGAAAAAAAAGAAAGAAATCTATCCCTTGGGTCCATCTCCTCCCATTCCTCTTGGCATAGATTACTCCCAGCATTTGATTTCCCTTCTCCTGAGTTAAGATGAATGGTCTCTCTAAGCACTGAATCCCTGCAAGTCATATCCATTCTAAGATCCCATTTCTCTTTGTAATATCTCTCTTTTCTCACATAGGAAAATGCAGTAGATGAGATTTCACCAGTTCTTTCTTTCTTCAGTCTCTCCCTTTGCCTTTTGGACCGTTCTCCTGTAGGTATTTTTTCTTCTTGAAAGGCCTTGTAAATTGTTTTCTCTTCATTTTTCCCTTTGATTTGATTGGGATAGGTACATCACATATTCTCTATTTTTTTTCTTTTTTTCTTCTCTTGCTGAGGAGACCTCAGCCTCCTCTGGTGGCAGTTTCTCTGGGGGCTAAATCTCAAAGCCATTTCTGCCTCCTGCCATACTGGCCAATTCATGATTCATCAGCTTCTACCCCAAATTACTTTTGTGGAAAGACCAGGGGTCTGTATGAATTCTGGATGCTGGATTCTTTCCCTCAGACTTAGATGGACTCTCACAGAGTTACACACACACATATCCTGCTTTAGATCCTTCTGTTCCTCAGTTCTCTGATTAATCCCTGAGCACAACTACTCCGAATTAAGCAGATCTCTGCTACTAGGATTTGCTCTTTTTGACTTGCATAGGCCTGCTGCCAGAATGTGGTGGTCAATGGAGATGTTGAGTGAATGCATTAGGACTTAGAAATAATTATTCTTCTCTGTTGTTAGATAATTGGGTTTTTATCTTGTTGTGTACTTGATGTCCAAGATTATGAAGACAGCTGAAATTGCTCCATCTGTTGTACAAAATTCCATTTGGGGGCATGTTTGAGAGGTCATAAGGATATGAGTAAATGTCTAGTCTTCCATCTTCTTGGTCACATAATTCAGAAGTCTTTGTATTGCATCATGGTCAAAAATAGATACATTTCCTGTTTCTTCCCACACTCACACCTCAAACGTAATGAACTTATTAGAGATAGTTGCCTTTTAGAGGAGTCATTAACATGTAGGAAAAGGTGAAAGATCTAGTATTACTCCTCTCATAAGAAAGGAGCTCTAGTGTTGAGTGTCCATTTGATAAATTTGTTTTTGTAAATAAAAATCTAATTGTAATGAAGAGAATTGAGAAGTCCCTTTGTGCAAAAAAATCTGCCCACCTATCAGGACTTTACTCAAATCTTGAGATGATTCTCTGAGATTTAGATGGCAAATATCTGTCTAGATCTCTGTCTAGGTCTGTGACTATATCTTTGTCTGTATAGCTATGTCTATAAGTGCGTCTATGAGACTATTCTCTATATCTATGTCTGTCTTTATCTACATCTACATTCATATCCATATATCTCTGTCTATGGCTATATTTATATCTGCATCTATTTTCATGTTCATGTCTATATCTACACCTATATTCATATCTATATGCCTCTGACTGGCTATATCTATATCTATATTCATGTTCATATCTATGTTTCTATCTACATCTACATTCATATCTATATCTACATATATGTTTCTATGTGTACATTCATTGTTACAAAATCCAGAAGAGAAAAAAAATCAAATTTTGAAAACTAACCAACAAATTGATATTATCTGATATCACCTAGAGTTCCTCATTTCTCCATAAATGTGTATAAATGTATACATAATATACATAGACATAATACATGCACAATAAGTTCTGAAAGAAATAAGACACCTGCCTATTAGTTTTAGAATTAACTGTATTTTAAAATTCCCTTCAGAAGCTATTGAGCTGATCTTTTCCCGCTTTGGCACTGCTCTATCTGGGACAAACTAAAATTCCTTTTCTGTGAATATGGCCTTGATATGACAAATGTGTGGGTCATTGTAGCCCCACATAATATGGAAAGGATGTTTTAGATGAACTTGTATGGCTGAGAGATGTAGGTATTGGCCTAATGAAAAGCTATCCTTATTTTATCAAAAGTTCTCTTCAAGGTACCAGTGGTATCAAATTCAAATAGAAATGTATCCCAACTAAATATCAACTTAAAAATCACATATTAACATTATCTATGTCATGTTATATTTTTATTTATTTTGTTAAATATTTCCCAATTACATTTTAATCTAGTTTTCTGCAGAGTTTGACTTCTCTGCCAAAATCATTCAAACTTGAGAACCTTTCTAATAAGAATAATCCTTGACTTTAGATATAGTGCTAGACCTGGGGTCAGGAAGACTTCACTTCCTAAGATCAAATCTGGCTTCAGGTACCTGCTAGTTGTGTGCAAGTCCTGGGCAAGTCACTTAATCCTGTTTGCCTCAGTTTCCTCATCTGTAAAATGAGCTGGAGAAGGAAATGGCAAACCAGTATAGTTTCTTTGCCAAGAAAACCCCAAAATGGGCTAAGAGTTAGATTCAACTGAAACATGATTGAACAACACATAGCCCTGAAAGATTTTCAAAGTCTTTTTATACGTTTCCTGAGTTGTTCCTTATTACAAAATTTAAAAACAAAGATATTATTTTCCAAGTCATGAAGCAACAATTAAGCCCTTATAGTGTTTTGAGCACTGAGGATATAAAGAAAGGCAAAAATAAATTCCTGTTCTCAAGGAGCTCACATTCTAATGAGAGGAGACCACATGTAAGTAATTATATGTACAAACAAAATATTTTCAGAATAAACTGGAGATAATCTCAGAGGAAGGCTACGGCACTAAGGAGGATTCCTTACAGAAGGTGCAGTCTCATTCTTGAAGGAAGTCTATTTGATATTATTGTCATCATTACCATTATTATTATTATTATCTAACAGAGTGCTTTAATATTATTTATTTAATATAATCTCATTAGAACCTCACAACTATTTTGATTGTCCCTTTTTTAGAAGTAAGGAAAGTGAAGCTCCAAATACTTGTGATATGTCTGCCTAGATAATTTTATATGCCATATTGTAGTTTTATATCACTTTCATTTCTTATGATATCCCTTGTTACAAAATCCAGAAGAGAAAAAAAATTGGCTTATGAATATTAACCAACAATCCCACCCAATATGACAACACTTAGGCCCCCCCATTTCTGTAAAGAAGGAAGGGAGGTGTGCTTTCGTAGTTAGTACTCACTAGCTACATTGTTCTCCTGGTTCTGCTCACTTCACTTTGCTTTAGTTCATGTAAATCTTCCCATTAACAATCATTTATTGTTCTTATTACATTGTAATATTCCTTACATGTATGAGCCACAACTTGTTGAGCCATCTATGGATATCGACTTTTTTTTTCCTCCCCATTTTTTCCCACAACAATTTCTGTCCCTTTTTTATGGTGTCTGACTTATACGAAGTGCTTAACTGAGAAGTGAGTCTCCAGTCCTGGTTACACCCTGACTTTAATTCTGTAGCTCTTTCCACAATACTAAAAATCTTATGCTTCAGTGATTCTGTGAACTGTCAAGCATCAGTTGCCATGCATAAAAATCGATTATCCCTACCCTTTGTCTCATGCTGAAAATCTTGATAACCCAGAAGGTCTCTTGTCATCCCATTTACCAAGCACAACTGTCCTAAATCAAAAGAACATGCAAAAAAATTAAAAGACAATGACCTGTAGCCAGAGTGTGCCACGGAGTAAGCTGAAATCAAGTCCATGTTTTAAATCACTGAAAATAAGTTGACCATTTTGTAAACTACTCTATTCTACCCTGCTAACTTAATTATTAACAGGGTTCTGTTTTTCTAACCTTTTACTTAAGGTTCACAAAATCTTCAAAGGTTACAAATAAAATTTGCAGTGTACTTCCCTCACAGGAACCCTGTGAGGCAAGTGATGTCTTGTTTACAGATCAGGAAACTGAGGCATAGGGCAAAGAAGTGACTTACCTAGAATTGCACAGTCTTGTAACACTTAGACCAGTGTTTATTCCCCTCTACCTCACTGCCTAGCAAATGGCTAGTGACCCAAATTAGTTACAAAAAGGGCTGGGGTACCTATTTTTGCTACAGCTTTCTGTATTTTTGGTGAAGACATGTACTGTTTGAGTGGAGTTCAGTTTTTATTTTCATTTTAGCGGCCCCCTCCCCTTACCCATGTCATTCTGGGGTTATTCAGCAACATCTGTCAAAGCTCTAGGAACCTTTGTCATCCAGCTGTTGAGGTCATGGTATTTTGCTTCCTTGATGGAGTTGAAGGTGGGATGGGGCGGGAACCAACCCCCCCTCTCCTTTTACATTGAGCTTTCAGGTGGGACGGGGGAATGCTTCTAAAGGCATCTCTCAGCGCAGTGATCTCTTGCCAAGCTCAGTGTTTGAGCTGGACGTCAGGCCTCCTCGGCTGCTTGAAAACAGGAAGTTCCCCTGTTACGTGATGGATAGCCCTGGTTAGCTGGAAAGAAAGAAAAGAAAAAAGTTACCCCCATCTCTAGGCCAGCAAATGAATTCTACAGTTGTTAAGACGTCTCTTTCACGGACTTGCCTATGGTCTTGCATGTGCCCGGGCCTGACTTTATGAAACCCTCTCCTCCTGTCCCCCTTCTGGAGACCCCAGTACGCGTGCCATCAGATACTCTCACTTGCCATCAGTTTCCTCCACTCCTGGGATAGTTCGTCTATTTCAGCTATTCACTGGCTGCTCCTACTCGTGGTCCCTCCTTTGGACATGAGCCCTCCGGTTGGATAGTCTAGGGCTCCAAAACCCCTTATCTGAGTATAATATTTATCTTTCCATCTCCCTTTGCCTTACTCAGCCTGAGAATCAGGGCCAGAAAAGACTTCACCCTCTTGGCACCGCTGCCTTTGAAAGAAAGAAGTTGTTGATGAAGGAAAGACAAGGAACCATTAGTTGCTCTGCTTTGGCAGATGCCCTGATAATTGAAATCTCCCATCACTATTATATCACACTCCTAGACCAAGCTTGTGATCTGTTTCCCAGCACCCTTATCTTTTGCTTCTCTCTGTCCAAATAATGTGGAGTATAGTCCGAGGACAGTTTCACTTCTCCTTCAGCCTTCATGTGCCATCCTTACCCCTTCTGAATCCTGTATTTCCTTATAAACATCTGTTTTCTTCATGTACCATGCTACTCTCCGTCCCTAATTTTTACCTCTGATTGTTCTCTTCAATGTGCTATTTACTTTCTTAGCTACCTGAAGCCAGTTTCCATTCTGTTCAGTCCCCATGATCCCTATGAGGCCATATATATATTGCCTCGATATGTTCATCTTGGTTTTTACTCATACTTAGTAGTAGTAGAAGTAATAGTAATAATAGCAGCAGCAGCAGCAGTAGTAGTAGTAATAACACTAATAGTGAAAGGCCATGCTCTTAATTAATATTATTTTGTGAAATATATATTATATTATATTAATATAGGGCTGTAAGGTTTGTAAAATACTTTATAAATCTTATTCTCACAGCAAACCTAGGAAGTAGGTGCTATATTATATACCCAATTTTATAGTTGGGGAAACTGAGACAAACAGGTTAAGCATCTTGCCCACAGTTACACAGCTAGTGTCTGAAGCTGGATTTAAGCTCAGTTCTTTCTGACTCCAAGCCTAGTGAGTGTTCTAACCACTGCACAACTAGCTGCTTGTGTATCTATACATTTACAGAGAGATGCCTGAGGGTATAAGTGTTTAGACTGGCATCTTTCTTGGATCTCATCTCCCAACTTTTTTCCCTACATGTTGTCATACCTTTACCATGGTATACGTAAAAGACTTTGGAAATAAGTGATTACATCTGTATGAACAAAACAGATCCCCAGTTCTGTATCCATCAGTTTACAGTTTGGGGGAGTTGTGTAATTCTACCTCACTAAATTCATCAACCTTGCAGTGAGCCTCTTCAAACTTAGAACTGGTCCTCAAATGACCGAAATAGCTCATTATTGGATATTCAGAGTTCTCCAGTTTGTTCAGGACTTTTAGGACTTGAACTCCACAGGCATGGTCTTCAAGATCACAACTTCATACCATATAGAAGCATTTAATGGAAATATTATGGCTTATAAGCATTGTAATAATATTATTGTTATCCTTGATATTTATAAAATTTGATTTCATAGAAAGCCAAAGATTTGCTGCTAGCCATTGGTCATGATCCATATTCTTTATATAACTTTATTTTCCATGAGATTTTGTTATATTGATCATGCCCTGTAAACAGCAATCATCTGTTGATAGTGATGAACCCCTCCAAAGCCCCACTCGCCACTATTTTCTCTCATCCCTGACTGATATAAGCTATTAGAAAGAAGGAGACAATTCCATTGCTGAAGAAGGAAATCATCCTGGCCTCCAGGATGGCAAAAGCCCAGAAAGTCATCATTTTCCCCTGCTTTAGATCTGAAAAACGTCCTGTGAAGTCCAAGCCATTCTGGGTGTGTTAGCCATTTGATGTGGTTGAATAATGAGCTGTGAGAAAGAGGTCAGTCAGGTAGTTGTTTTAAGTCATGGCATTTGAATGTCACCACTACAGGAAATGCTGCTGTACCCATTGGCCTTGAACCCCATAAACCTACTCATTTGGGAGCCCCCAGTTCCCTTCTTTCATTCTAATGGCTGTGAATAACAGGCTCTTTTGACAGATTCAAATTTTGATTGTAAATAATGTTGGTTCCATTAAGGGAAGGAGATTATTTGACCAGCCTGATTTGTAATCTGTCTGCTTTGATTGATAACTTGGACCATAAAGTGAAGCAGATGGCTTTTGCTCCTGAATGGCTTCATCTGAAGGCATTCCCTATCTGTACCATGTTTCCAAAGAAGACATTCTCTTCTCTCTGGAGTCAGTGTTGTTTTCCTTCAGTGGAAGCTCCTTAGAGGCAGCTCAGTTAAAAAAAAAAAAAGGATCTGTGAAACCAAGACAAATAGATTCCTTTAATCTGCCTGTGCCTCAGTTTCCTAATAAGTAAAATTTGGAATTTGGAAGTGAGCCTACAAGGCCCTTCCAGCTTATCAGAGTTTGTAAAAGGTGCTGAGATTTCATGAAGGACTATGGTGAGAATTTCCTTGGCCTAGATTCTCTTTCCATTGGAGCTCTAAAGCCCCCATACCTGATTCCTCCTAGCCAGAGCTGGAGAGGGCTGGGGTGTATCTTCCCTGTGAGTTTGCATGTGATGGTTTCTCCACCAGTGGGGGATGTCTCCTCAATCAGGTTGCTTTTCTCTGCTTGGATAGACCAGGAGAGTCTTTTTAAAGAACTTTTAGGAAGGGTGTTAGCACCATTGGGATTCCTCAGGAAGGAAACTGCCTTTCCTAATATTTTTTCAGCCGAACTTTCACTGACAAGATCAGGCAGGAAAAAGCCTCATTGGCCATCAGCCCAGCTCACCAGGCAATATTTGTAGCAGACTAGAATTCACCTTGCATCGCCCATGGTCAGCTGTGACTTTAAAAATAAACTGGATGTCATGCTGAGCAGTATTCCCTGAAGCAAAACAATGGAGGTGGTGTCCATGTTCCACCCTCAGACACAGTCACACTACGGACAATGGATGCTTAAAAATAGCCTATAATTTCTGGACTTTTCCAGATGTGTTAAAAAGGGATAAGAATAGTTGCCACACCTGGTTGTTTTCTCTTGGTTTGGAGAATTTCTGGAGAAGGAAGCAAATGATATCTTAAAGTATTAGGGAATTGCCCAGGGGCAAGGAGAGGTCAATGACTTGTCCAGGGTCATTCTGAAATCAGCTCTATTGATTACAACTATGCTCTCTTTCACTATCTCATTTGGTTTTCCTAAAAACCCTGAGACAGGTATGACATGTAGTGTCATGGGAACTTTAATCCTATCTGGCATGTCCTAGATCACACAGTTAGTGTTGAACCCAATTCTTTTTATTCCCAATTATTGATCCTCCAGTTATTAGACCTCCTTTCAGTCAGTCAGTTAATAATCATTTGTTAAGTAAGAGTATATGCAAGACACTTTGCTAAATGCTGAGGATACATAGAGAGACAAAAGAGAGAGAGAGAGATCCGGCTATCACAGAGCTCACTAATATGGATTTCCAAGAATTAGTTCACAGTCTAGCTCTTTTCCCTTCCTATCCCTTTTTAAGTTTTCCCTTCCCCTCCTTCTTTTCCCCTTCTTCTTTTCTGTGCCCTCTTTGAAGTAAAAACTTAAAGTTTCCACTAATCAGTCCACTAAATGCATTAGAATATATACTTCAGGGTGACCAAAGAATCAGAATAAATGTTGATATAGAATTGGGTCGCCTCCGCCAGCAGAGTCGAAAAATGTTGTATTGAGATTACAGTCTGTTAATAGTATTGTGATGCCGGCCGCTAGTACTGGTAGTGATAGAAGGAGTAGTACTGCTGTGATTATCACGGATCAAACAAATAGTGGTGTTTGATATTGAGACATTGCAGGGGGTTTTATGTTGATGATTGTTGTGATAAAATTAATAGCACCTAAGATGGATGAAATCCCTGCTAGGTGGAGTGAGAAAATAGCTACATCTACAGATGCTCCTGCATGGGCTAGGTTGCCTGCTAGAGGGGGGTAAACTGTTCATCCGGTTCCAACACCGGCTTCAACTGTTGAAGATGCTAAAAGGAGAAGGAATGATGGTGGTAGCAGTCAGAAACTCATATTGTTTATTCGAGGGAATGCTATATTAGGGGCCCCAATTATTAGGGGTACTAGTCAGTTACCGAAGCCTCCAATTATAATGGGTATTGACTATAAAGAAAATTATTACAAAGGCATGGGCTGTTACGATAACATTATAGATCTGGTCGTCACCGATCAGAGTGCTTGGTTGGCCTAGTTCGGCTCGGATTAGGAGGTTTAGGGCTGTGCCAATTATGCCTGCTCAGGCGCCGAATAGTAAATAAAGAGTTCCGATGTCTTTATGGTTTGTAGAGAAAAGTCATAGAGTAATGAACATAGGTAAAATGGCTGAGGGTAAGCATTGAATTGTAAATTCAAAGACAGAGATAGAATCTCTTTTTACCAGAGTAATAAATTGAAGCCAAATGTTGAGGTGCTTAGCTGTTAACTAAGAAGTAGTGGGATAGATACCCTCCAGTTTAGAGGTAAAGGCAGTTTATTGAGACTGCCCGGGGACTCCCTGCCTTTTCTTTCTTACAAGGTGGGAAGTCTCTGGATGTCTTCAAAGGCTAGGTGATTTAACACCTGCTTAAGGCTTTTAAGGGGCATGGGGATAGAGGTGTAAAAATAAAGTGACCTCTCATCTTGTGGATCCCATACTCCAAGGATATATAATATATGGAGGGCTCTAGTGGCCAAGGAAAGGAGTTTTAGTCTAAGGTCATGGATTCTTATCCTGTTTTGTATCATAGACCTTTTTGGCATTCTGGAAAAGCCTATGATAGTTCCCTCCTCAGAGTAATATTTGAAAATGCATAAAATAAAACTCATAGGATTACAAGAGAAATCAATTATATTGAAATATGGTCATTAAATTTTTTTTTTAATGAATTTACAGATCCCAGGTTAAAAACCCCTGATCTAGACAGTTAAATGGATTGTGGGAAAAATTAATAGATTGTGATATCCTTTCAAGTAGGTTTTAGGCAATAGAGATGTTATTTTTTTTTTCCTAATCATAAAAAGCAACAACACTTTAATGGTGACCAGGAGACTTAAGATACAAACTCAGAAGAAAATAATGACTTGAAAATCTCTATAAAGCCTCAAAGAAAAATGAAAATTAGAATCAAGCTCAACAAGAATTCCTAGAAAAAGCTGAAGAAAAAAATTTTAAAAGGGAAAAATATTTATAAAAATCAAATAAGAGTGATAGAGTTAAAATGGGAAAAGAAATGAGAGTAATGCAAGAAAGCTGTAAGAAGAGAAATAGCACTTTAGTAGAGGAGGTTTAAAACCTCACTGGGGAAAAAAAAAAGACAATACTTTAAAACTCAGGGTCTATCTCCCAACCTACCCTAACCCTTCTGCCATGATAGGATATAGGAAAAGGATTTCAGTAAAACAACAATACCAGCAACAAACTTTCTATTTCCTAGATAACTATTCTAAAGGAGTATAGCATGATAGCATGAAGGCCACTATTTTAAAATTTTATCCAATGCCTTGACTTTTGAGGTGAGTGAGTGGAAGGGGGACATAATTTAATCAGTTTTTCTATAAAAAGGTACAGATCTGTAACATTATTTATGATTCTCTGATAAACTCAAGAAGTTAAGTATTTATTAGGGGCCTGTAATTATCCAGGAATTGGGGTTTGCACTGAGTATAGAAAAACAAAAATGAAGCAGTTGCTGCCCTCCAAGAGCTTCCATTATGAGAAGACAATCTACATACAAATGAGCACATACAAGATAAAAGTGAGGTCCTTTTTTGAGTCTGTTTTTGCAAGGGCGAGAACACAGCACCTGGAGAGGAGGTAGGTTCAGGAAAGTCTTCTTGTAGAAGATTCTGCATGAATGGGTATTCCTGGGAGCAGGAAATTCTAAGAGGCAGAGGAAGCTCATTACAGATTTTGGGTACTTCCAAGTGGTATGACCCAGGGAAAGGTCTGGTTTTTGCCTTCCTGGTCTGCTCTCTAGTCCTTAATTCACATCCTCAAGACCACAGTGATTCTTTTCTACCCTGGAACTGCAACCCAGAACTATATAATAGGTTATAGAGCCACCAAATGGCACTGAATCCTGTGTTCAGTGGTAGCTCAGGGATCCCTTGGCATCTCTGACCAGATATTCAGTTCTCCTTACCATGCTTGGGCACTGGGTATTCCTAGAGCTTTTACCACTGCCATTTCCCATGCTCCCAAACAGCTCCCACCCCAGTGTCTGCAGACCTCTCTCTTATCTTCCTAAGATCTCCTGGGCTAGAAAAATGATTTACTATGCCCTTCTTAATTATGCTACTTAGAATTTGGTTTGGCATTATCTATGATTGTTTTGTAGGACAGATTTTGGGGAGACATTTAGCAGATTGTCCATTTATTCCACCATTTTGACTTTGCCCTTCCTGTTAGATTAGATTTAATTTCTGTCTACTCTGTTGCTTCAAAGATCTTTCCAACAATATTATTTGAAATTAGAAAATAGTCACATATTTTTTTATATGCTAATCAGTAACATCAAAGAGCCTTTTTAAAAGCACCTTCTATGTGTTAGGCACTGTGCTAAGTACAAGTAATACAAAGGGGTTGTTTTTGTTTGTCCTTTGTTTTCGAAGAGACTATGACATTAGGGAGATGATGCTATGACAATGCAAGTGAATTGGATTTAAATGAGGAAGAGCTGTACAGGATTACCTGTCTCACTTTTCCCTCCAGAACCATCTGGGTCCAGTGACCAGATACAGATTAAGAAAATTGGAGTGATACACAGAAAGACAAAAAGAACACTCCCTTCAAGAACCTCACAGTTTAATGGGGGAGACTACATGGATATAACCAGGTCCAGAGTATATATAGAGGAGATGGAAGATAATCTCAGAGGGAGGGTGCTAGCAGCTGAGGGACCAGGAGAAAATTCCTAGAAAAGAACTTTGAATTGCACTATGAAAGAATTCTGAAGGTGAAAGTGAGGAAGGAGAGCTCTCCATTACAAGAGGGATGGGAATAGGCAGCGAGAACCTCAGGGACAGGAGATGGAGTAGCTAATTATATAGAATATATGGAGGGTAATTATGGATGAGAAGACTCTGATGGTAGGAAAGGGACAGGCTGTAAAGGGCTTTCTTTTTGTATCTTGTCATGGAAGTAATTGAGAACCACAAGATCTTAGTGAACAGGGAAGTGACATAGCTTTACCTATCTTTTGAGAAATATTGTTGCCCACTGAATGGAGGGTGATTAGGAAAAGACAGAAACTTAGGGAGATGAAACCAGTTAGAAGGCCATTGCCATGTTGCTGAAAGTCCAAAAACATCTTCCTTATTTTGCCATTCCTAGCACAATGAGCTAGAAAGATGTAACATTTGCAGACATGCAACCATTGTACCTTTAAAATGTTGAATTTCCACTGGATCTAAGCCCATCTGAAGGCCATTTCCTCCAACAAAAACCCAGTGACTCTTCATACAGCTGGCTGCCTTCTGCCTGCTCAGCACTGCTAAGTGTTCCATTAAAGAGTCAGGTTGTAGAAATACTTTCCTACACAAGGCAGATTATATGAGAACAGCACAAACCCCATGTCTAGAGTTTCATTGCCACGGCCTGTAGTCCTTCACTGTGTAACTGAATGCCAACCGTGCAAATGTTTGCATCTGAGAAAGAACAGATATTCACCTACATTGCTAATAATTATTCAAGCCTAGTGAACTCCTAATTTGAAGTTTGACTTTTTTTTTAAAGGATTAAAAATGTAACTTGGATGCATGGTGTTATTTCCCTTTGATTTATTATTTTCCCAAGATGACATACCAGTCTGAAAAGAAACCTGCTGTGAAGGATAGAGGAGGTAGGAAGACCCAGATATAAGTTTTATCTCAACATGTACTAACTGTGTGACTTCAAGCAGGTCACTTAGCCTCTCAGTGTTGTAGATAAAACTCTTAAGTCTTCAAACTACTGAAAGATTACTGATTTATGTCAGCAAGAGAAGTTTCTACATTGGGATTTTTGTTGGATGATTATCCAACTTAACCTTTCAAACTCAGGTTACTGTTTTAAATCTAAATTGTAGTCTGTTTACAAGCACAAAATCAAGCAACTATTTAAAAAAGGCATCATTACGGCCTGTCTTTAATAATAAAAATGATGATGATGATGATGATGGTGATAAGGTGACGTGTCTATAGCACTTTACCTTAATTCTCCTCACAACAGCCCTGAGAAGTAGATATTATTGTCATCTTCCTTTACAGATGAAGAAGCTGAGTGGCCTGGCCGGAGTCACATCTCACAGCAAATCTGCTCTTTTATCTCACTTCCCCCATAGAGTCCCATGATTCCGGAATGTCCTCTTCCCATTTAACCAGCTCAGCCTGTCTTCTGTTCCCTCTAGGCTTTGATGCGGCCTGGGAGATTTGATCGGATCATCTATGTCCCCTTACCTGATGCAGCCACGAGGAGGGAAATATTCAGGTTGCAGTTTTCCTCCAAGCCTGTCGGTCCGGATGTGGACCTGGAAGAACTCGTTTGTCAGACAGATACCTACTCAGGGGCTGAGGTAAGCTGAGCCTTCTCTTCCCTGGGAAATGAACATGGGGAAATAACTGGGGGCTTTCTGGTTGACTGCCAAGATATTTGAAATTATTCTACTGAGCCTGAGGTTTCACCTCATACCAGGCAAATTGGCAAAGATGATTAAAAAAAATGGGAACAGTCATTGCTGGAGGGCCTGTGGGAAGACAGGTATGCTAATGTGCTATGGGTGGAGCTGTGAAATGATCCAACTCTATCAATTTAAAATTATACAAGAAGAATGAATGATCTTACTTCAGGGCAGATACCCCAAAGAAGTCTTAAGACAATAGGATCAGAGATCTAAAGTGGGAAAGGATAGAAGCTACTTCCTCTAACTCCCTCATTTTACACATGAATAACCTAGCATCTGGGGAGATTAAGTATGGTGGCCACTGTCACACATATAGTGATTATCAGAAATGTAACTTGAACCTGGGTCCTCTGCCTTTTTCCATTATAATGTTCCATATTGTTCCATCTGTCCTACAGAGATCCTAAATATACATAATAACAGTCTGTGGTAACCAAATAACCACAATCTGGGAGCAAAGTGGTTGCCCCTCTAGTGGAGAATGATTAAATCAATACAACAGAATACTACTATTCAATTAAGAATGTGAGGAATTCAGAGAAATGTGGGAAAATTTGTATGAACTGATGCAGAACAAAAGAAGCAGAACCACAAGAACAGTATACACTGAGTATAATGTAGAAGAGGAGAAAACATCCCTAAATGGAACACTATATACTAAGTATGAACCAGAGAAAACATCCCTAAATGAAAGTCAAATATTAAGTAATAGAAAAAAGCCATGAAGGTCCCCGAAAAGAGGTGATGAAACATCTGGGACTAAGTAGGCTATGAAATAAGTACCTCTTGTGTAGAAATAAAAGATTCCTATGAAATGCTTTTTTAATTATTCTTCTGAGAAGCTATCCCTGCCCCTGCAGTCTCCTCTGATGTATCCTTGTTATATGGAGGTTATCCTAGTTCTTGAAGGCTGCTTTCATTATTCCTGCCAGGCCTGGCTAAAGATGGCAGACTGTCTTATTGGAGGGTCAACCTAGCTGCATTTGAAGACTCATCAATAGACTGTCCACATGACGAGAATGCTTTGGATGCAGTAACTTTCTTTTTACTTTGATCTTTTTAAAAATTATTTTTTTTTTATTATTTAAAGAAAAAGGGACTAGATTTTCTTATCTAGGCCAGTCTAGAAGTTCAAGAGTCACTTAGGGGCTTGGTTCTATTGCTGGTTGTCATGAGAACTTTCATCTTCTCTATTTCTGACTTGGGCTGATTTCCTTAGACACTTTAGAGAGGTTGTTACCATACCCACTCCCATATCTTCCTGCTTTTGAGGGTTCTCCAGAGCCAAACTGATGCCAGATTCAGTGTGGATGTCCAGTTCCATAGTCTGTTGTATCTCAGAACTGAGATACAACTGAATTGTCACTTTCAAAATTAGTCCTTCAAAGCATAGAAATATTTCAGTCTTTCTGAGTGTATCTGGAGAAGCAACACCAGAGAAATTATGTACCTTTCTACAGTAAAGAAAGGTGGAAGAGGAAGGAGTAATTCTGAATCCAGAGGAAACTGTTTCTTTTTTTTTAAGCTTTTAATTTTTACAACATGTGCATAGATAATTTTCATCATTCACCCTTGCCAAACCTTGTATTCCACTTTTTTTCTCCCTCTCTTCCCCTAGACAGCAAGTAATCCAATATATGTTAAACATGTGCAATTTTTATATACATATTTCCACAATTATCATGCTGCACAAGGAAAATCAGATACAAAAAAAAAAAAGAGAAAGAAAACAAAATGCAAGCAAACAACAACAAAAAGAGTGAAGCTACTATGTTGTGGTTCACACTCAGTCCTCATAGTCCTCTCTCCAGATACAGATGGCTCTCTCCATCACAAGACCATTGGAACTGGCCTGAATCACTTCATTGTTGAAAAGAGCCAAGTCCATCAGAATTGATCATCATGTATTCTTGCTGTTGCCATGTAAAGTGTTCTGGTTCAAATCACTTAACTTAGCATCAGTTTATGTAAGTCAGAGGAAACCATTCTTCCCCTATACTTGACAGAATTTCAACAAAGCTTCAAAGCAGAGAGATGATGAGGCAGACATAATACTGAATTTGGAATCAGAGGCTCTTGATTCAAATCTTCACCTTTGCTAATTATTACATTATGATATTATTATAAGATCTTTGACAAGTCCTCTAATTTCTAAGGTCCTCAGTTTCCTCCTCTGTAAAAGAAAAGGCTTGGACCTGACGATTTCTAAGATCCCTTCCAAATCTTAAATCTGTAATGCTAACATCTACTGTCACTCAAGGATTGTCTCTCTTAAATACACAGTAAACAGAAAAGCAATATTGTCTACTGAAATGAGTCGAAGAACAAGTTTTAATTGTGGCACTACTGTTTATTGTGTTGACTTTGACATTTTTCTTAATAATGTTTGACCTCTTTATTTATTCGAAAAGCATTTTCCTATGTGCCAAGCACTATATTTAATACTAGAAATGTCAATGTTTATATTCTCTTGGGAGGAAACATATACACTGATAGAGTCAAGGAATTTATATAAAATAAATTCAGAATAATTTTCAGGGGGAGGGAATACTCTAAACCTTATTAAGTGATGATGATGGTGATGATGATGATGGTGGTATGATAATATCACCACCTGAAACCCACCAGCTTTAAAATCCGAATGTTACTTTTGCTTGGAATGGTTTCTGTCCTTGGCTCCATACCTTATAATCCCTAGTTCTTCAAGGTTCATTCAACTCAATTAATGATCATGCCTATTGATACCTTTCCTCTTACTCCTAGTTATTGTTGCTCTATCCTCCAGAAAGAAAAAAGTTGGTAGTAATTCTTTATATAATGTGAATTTACTTATCGTTGTCCATAAACTAAAAAGAAAAAAGTTTGTAGTAATTCTTTATATAATGTGAATTTACTTATCTTTGTCCATAAACTAAAAGCCTCTTGGGGACAAGGACTGCTTGTTTTTAATCTTTGTATCTTCAGTGTCTAAGGGTGGAAGCAGCCATTTAATAAATACCTGCCAATTGCTTTGTCCCTAGGGTTGTGGCTGTGGGGCTATTTCTTCTTTTTGTTCCACATCTATGGAGAGAAAACATTGCATTCAGCCTGATCTCTGTGAACCTTTTCCTATAACATATCATCAGCATATATAAAACCCAACCAAATATAAGTCTTGATTTGAAGGTATAACCCAGTGCCTGGCACTTAGGCACTTAATAAATACTTATTGACTTATCGAGGGGCAAAAATATATTTTGGTGTTAAGAGTCCTTCCACTAACTTGTTAGGTTTTTTGTTTGTGTTTATTTGTTTTTTGGTACATAATTTATTTAGTCCAAAATGTAGGTGGTGAGGTAGATAGTGTTCTGGACTTGGAGGCTGGAGGACCTAAATTCAAATTCAACATCAGATGCTTCCCAACTGTGTGTTCTTAAGCAAGCCTTGATCTCCCTCAATGTAGGTTTCCTTATCTGGAAAATGAGACGGTCATACTCCATGGTTTCTGAAGTCCCTTATAGCGTCAAATCTATGATCCCATGATTTTCTCCAATTAAGAATCAGAGTTTCCTCAAAGAGCCCTTTGCAAAATGATGTGTTGGGGGCAGCTGGGTGGCTCAGCAGATTGAGCACTGGCCCTCAGATCAGTAGGACCTGAGTTCAAGTATGACCTCAGCCATTACTAGCTGCGTGACTCTGAGTAAATTATTTGACCCCCTAATGCCTCGAGAAAGAAAAGCAATGGTAAATCCTTCCTGGTATTCATTTTAGTCCCAAATTGGTTGATGAGGAAATGCCATAGTGAGCTGATAAGTCAGCATCCTGTGACCATTTCATGCAAACTTTGTTCCAGAAGTTTCTAACGACTTTGGTAGTGAAATAGTATTTAATTTCCTAAGCATGATGTTTCTTCCAAGATCTTGTTAATCAGTGTCTTCTAGCAGTTCAAGCAATATTTCTAAGATCACTCTATCCTTAGATTCATTTTCTGCCATCAGAATGTAATGATCATTCAGCAAACTTCCCTTATAGTCTTTATCCATTAGAATAATAGGCAAATTAGTTTAAATAAAAAATTTTTTTGTCTTCTACTTGGATGTGCATTTGGCAAGATCAGTGGGACCTATGCTGTTGACAACCTGTCTGTTTTTAGGAATGGTGATGTGGGGGGAAAAAGAAATAGAGATATGGAGCCTATAATCTACAAAAATATTTTCTATCCTTGGGGATTTATAGAAAGGATACCTTTCTGTAAAATCTGGAGGAGGGTAAGGTTTGAACCTTACAAATATATCTTCAGTCTCTCATACGATTTCTGCCTCATATCTTTGTGTCATAGTCCAATCCTAAACTTAGATACTAGAGATTGCAGTAGCCTTTGTGTCCTTCTCTACTCCTCCCCTTCCCCAAAAAATATCACAGAAAATTCTCCCTTACCCTCCACGGAAGGAAAAAACATCATAGAAGGAAGTATGTCACTATGTGGGAAGAGAGACTGTCACTGAGGTCCACCTACACAGGGGGCTTGAAAGGCACACACAATAATACATCATCCCACACTCTCTGCTACCTTCCCCTGCTTCCCTTAGGCATGTCTTCCCCTGGATTGTGGTTCCTTGCCCAAGGAAAAACATATGGCCATTAATGTGTAGTTAGAACTTCATTTATTCTAGAAGAAAGCAAGAACTTTCTATGGATGAGCAACCTTGTTTGCTTTCATTTCGTTTTTTTTTTTTTTTTTCGCCTTTAGAATTATTCATAGCAAATGTCATTTTGTTCTATGACTTATTATTTATTCCTTCATTGATTCGTTCCTCTTTCATGGAGTTGCCCTGATCTGTCTCAGGAGCTGTCAGGAAAACAACAATGAGAAATACATATGTGCATAAAAGTCACAGCTGGGACCAATTCCATTGGACTGTATGTGGAGAAGAGTAGGAAAAATGGAAAATATAATACATTAGTTGGACTTCCCTGTTGAAACTATTATGTTGCCATCAGCTAAAAGCTGCTGTGTCTATGTTCATTGTTTTTAGTGACAGCATAGACAAATGAGAAGAATAAACACAGATGCATAGGCCAGATATCAATTATATATCTTAATGATAGAGGCCATCTAGTCCTACTACCTTATTTTAAACATGAGGAGACAGAGGTCCAGGAAAATGAAATAATTTGACCAAAATCACATACGTATTAGGTAGGATTTGAACCCAAGTTTCCTGATTCTAGAGCCAGGCTGCCTTCCTAAACCTAAAGTACCTGTTGTTCCTAGCTATGTGATACCTAGTAATATGCAGACCCTCAGGGTGTGATGCAGGACATTTGCATCTTTGACCTAATTTAATTAATAAGTAGGATTGTTAAGCACCTCTTTTAGCCTAGGGGCACCTTGCAAAAATCACCTAGACACTAAGGGAGCCTTCAAAATATGAGAACCATTTTGTTCCTTGATAAGAAATAGAGAGACTGAGTAATGGAACAGATTAAATAGCAAATTAATCCAGTAGCCTAGTGTAGGATAAGTCCAAAGAAACTAGTGGTTTGGGCAAGAGCTCACTGTTTGACACAAACTTTTGGGAGAATGAGAAACTAGGCTTACACTAACATGTCACTCTGCATGCCAAGAGAAGCTCAAAATGAGTACGTGATTTAGACATAAATGCTGATTTCGTAAGTAAATTTGGGGAGCATGGAAGAATTATCTGTCAAATCTATGGATAAGGGAAGACCTCAATAAGAGGTGGAGAGTTTCGTGGGAAGTAAAATAAAGAGTTTTGATTTGGGGAAGGGAATGGAATAACATTTGTTAGTGCCTGCTACATGGAAGTCATTATGCTGAGTGCTTCACAAATATTTCCTCATTTGATCTTCACAACAATTTTGGGAGAGAATTGATATTGGTGTCCCCATTTTACAGTTGAAGAAACTGAGGCAGACAGAGATGAAAGGCCTTGCCCAGGATTGCACAGCTACTTTGTGATGCTGAATTTGAATTTAGGTCTTCCTGACTCTGGACCCAGCACTCTTATCTATCACCTGGCTACCTGATTTAATTTTTTCTTATGTACTTAAATCAATATACTTAAAATTAGAAGAGAAAACAGGGAAGGGGAGAAACTTTTACAGCAGATTTCTCTGGTGAAGATCTTATTTCTAAGATATGTAAGGAGCTGATTAGAATTTATAAAAATAGCCATTCTTCAGTTGATAAATGGTCAAAGACTATGAACAGGCAGTTTTCAGAGGAAGAAATGCAAGCTATAGTATAGGTATGGGGGGAAAAATGCTCTAAATCAAAGTTCTTAAATTTTGGGTCATGACCTCCCATGGGGTCATGTAACAATGTGGGTGTCACAAAATTATAATTTATTATCAGTAAATGTTTAATTTGTATACCTATTTTAGATTCCTATATACCCATGGTGTATAAAAATGTCTCGAAAAGGGGTTGCGAGTAGAAAAAGTTTAAAAAGCTCTGCTCCAAATCACTAGAGAAATGTAAATTAAAACAACTCTGAGATTTCACCTCACATCTATCTCTGTGGCTAACATGACAGAAAAAGAAAACGACAGTTGCTGAATGGAATTGGTAGATTTGTGAACTGGTCCAACCAATATGGAGAAAATTTGAAACTATGTCCAAAGGACTATAAAACTGTGCATATCCTTTGACCAAGCAATACTGCTAAATACTGCTAAAAAGAAAATATAAGAATGATGAGCAAGATGCTTTCATAAAAACCTAGGAAGATTTATATAAACTGATACAAAGTAAATTGAGCATAAATAAGAGAACATTTTATTCAATAAGAACAATATTATAAAAATTAATCAACTTTGAAAGACTTAGTAGCTCTCCAACACAATGACCTCCAAAGGGATTCATGATGAAAAATGCTATTCACTTTCACATAGAAAAGTGATAGACTCAGAGTACAATATGAAGCTAGCTTTCTTCTTCTCTCCTTCCCTTCCTCTCTTCCTTCCTTCCTTCCTTCTCTCTTTTGCACTCATAGTTTCTCTCTCTTTCTTTTTTGGATATGGTCATGAAAATTTGTTATGTGTAACTACACATATTTGTAATGGGTTTTGTTTTATTTGCCTCATCAGTGAGTGAGGGAAGAAAAAAATTCAGAACTGAAAGTAAAGTCAAATTAAATAAAAAAATTCTTTATGCTGCCAAAATATTTTTTAATATTTATTCTAAATTCTCTCCCTTCATCTACCATCTTCCCATTTATTATGAAGGAAAGGAATATGAACCCCATTTTACATGTGAAAAAAAATATTTCAAGAAAGTCTGGGAAATGCTTCCTGCCCTAGGCAATCTCCCCTTTAAGTACCAATGGCGCCTGACCCTGCTTAGTCTCTAAGATCAAGGTGGTCTGGCTTTGTTGTTTTCAGGGACATCAGTTAGTAACCTAAAGCTGTATCTATTCCATCTGTGTAACACATGGCACTGTCAACACACACACACACACACTACACTCCCTGTTCCTTTTTATGCAATAGATAACACTGAGTGAGCAGATGCTGCCGGGCTGAAGCTGGCAACATGGAGATTGTAATTCTGATTACTTGAAATCGCTTGTCAATGAGATGTTTATACCAAGTAGAAGCATCCTCAGGAACATCTTGTTCTGTTATAACTTCCTGTTGGGGCTGACTCAGTGCCAGCTGCTGGCTCCTGGGGAACGTTAACCAGAACAGAGAAGGATGCTGGATGCTGGCTGATGGGCAGGAAAACTCCAGCCACCAGTGTTGGAGCTTCCTCCCAGAGCTCCGGAGAGGCAGACCAGGCTTATTGGGCCCCTCTGAGCTGGTCCTCCACTTCCCTGCTAGTCCAAATAGCATTTAGCCAGCCCCCACACAGGTGGTCCCTGGCCATGGTATCAGAGCCCGGTCAGGGCCTCCAACCAGACCTGGTACCTGGCACCTGAGGTCTCACAGGGAGTAAATGGCCAACCCAAGATTCAAACTTAGGTCCTCTGACACTGACTAATGGGAGACAATAGAAAGAGTGGTTTGAATTTAGAGAACCTGAGTTCAAATTCTGACTTTATTGCTTACTATCTGTGTGTATGGACAAGTCCATAAACCGCTCTGAGCCATAGATGGAAAGTTAGAGTTTGGTCCTTTGCATCCTTTTCTACTCTAAATTTGATACAGGCTGGCATTTGTAGAAAGATTCTGGGAGGTCCACGAACTTGGAATTCTTAATATTTTTGATACCTTTATATCTCTATCATTGTTTTCCCGGGTAATCCTTGTGTGTTTTATTTTATGCATTTGAAGACTTTGTTCTGGGAAGGGGTCAGACTGCTTGAGCAGTCCATGACACAAAATATGTCTTCTTCTAGGGCTACTATTTCCTTCTGTTGTACATGTGGGCCTGTGGATGACATCTCTCCACCCTAACATGCCAGTTTCTTTTATCCCTTTTAAACAATTGACTTCCCCTCCATTGCTTTCACCATATCTTCCATGAATCCTTTGATTTTTGGGTCCTCAGTATGTGCCACAGAAAAACTTTACCCTTAGCTAAGTCATTTAATACTCAGCACAGTGCCTGGTACATAGTAGATGCTTAATAAATGTTAATTAATTGCTAACAATTGCTGTGAACCTTTTGGCAAATCATTTTTACCTGACCAGACCAACAGTGATACGATTATCCTGGAGCCTGGTCGATCCAGCAAGGATTTGTTAAACTCAGACTTTGTACAGGGCACCATGGGTGCAAAGACAAAATGAAAAGCTGTTCCTTCCCTCCCTTGCCATCTCACTGGGGGAGTCATCTTGTGTCTAAATCAATAAACGCTAGACCATTTGAGTAGGGAGAGTAGGGAGAGGGTACTAATTCCCCTAAGGGGCTCAGGAAGTGCTCCTTGGAGAAGGTGGCACATGGGCAGAGCCTTGAAGGATGCTCAGAATCCTAAGAGGAAAAGGGAAAAGGGAGCTAGCTAAGTGGCTGAGTGAATACTGTTCTGCACTAGGAGTCAGGAAGATGTTGTTTCAAGTCCCGCTTTAGGCCCTTATTATCTGTATGACTCTGGCCAAGTCACTTAACATCTTTTTGCCATCTGCAAAATGGGCTATAGGTCTCAGTGACTTTAAAAGTCCCTTCCAGCTCTAAATTTGGAATTCCATAAGTGCCTGTAAAGCACAGGGAAGAGCCCGTGCAAAGATGCTGAGTTGGGAACATTCAGAAAACAGCAGGTACTTGTCTTTGGGACTTTGGGAAGGACAAAATATAGTCACCTTAAATGCCAAAGAAAGGATTTTCTATTGCATCCTAGGGAAACTAAGGAGCTTCTGAAGGATTTTGATTTAGAACTGGAAGGTTCATCTATTCCAAACTCTCACTTTCCATCTGAGGCCCTTGAAGCTCAGAAAAATTAATGGACTTTACTCAGTGAATCATGGTTAGTAAGCAGTAAAGTCGGAATCTGAACCCAGGTCCTCCAATGCTAAATCCATCACTCTTTCAGAAAATTATTGTGCTACCTTTGGGACATATAATTCTGAGAGGGGATAATCCCAAAACCTAGTATCCAAATAAAATGCTATGATCTCAAGTCCTCAACACTGGAGTAATAATATACTTTTAGTGGAGCCATGAATTGGTCTGAGAAACCTGGGAAAGCAGTTTGGGAATGTGTGAAAATGTGACTAAATGTCACTTTAATTGAGAAATCCCCTTACTAGGCATCTATTCCCAAAGATGTCCAAACTGGGAAGAAAGGGCCAATTACAGGTGATAAACTAGATAGAGCTCTGGCCCTGAAGTCAGGAAGACTCATCTTGAGTTCAAATCTGCCCTCAGATACTTACTAGTTCTGTAACTTTGAGCAAGCACTTAATCCTGTTTGCCTCATTTGTAAAAGGAGCTGGAGAAGGAAATGGAAACTCCAGGATTTTTGCCAAGAAAACCCCAAATAGGGTTACAGAAAATTGGACATGACTGAACAACAGCACTGACACATGATTATATCAATGTTTTCTATAGTAGTTAAGCACTAGAATAGAGTAGTTGCCCATCAATTAGGGAATGACTAACCAAACTGTGGTACCTCAGTGTGATGGAATCTATAAGAAACAATGAGCATGAACATCCCTCCCGGTGTGTCTCCAATCTCCTTTCCAGCCCTGTTCAGAATACAGCCAAACTGGTCTTCTGGCCTTTCCTGATAAAGCCTTAGCTTTTCCCATCTCAGCAGCCTTTGCCCAAGCTGTCCACCATTCCTGAAACACACCTCCTCACCTCTATTAAAAGTCATCATTTCCTTCAAAACTTAAATCCAACACCACCATCCCTTTGAGACCTTTCCTGATTTCCCTGCCCTGAATTGGTAGCGTCTCCCTAGAATGACTGTTACTTCTTTTGTATATGCATATATGTACACATATGGATTCTACACACACACACACACACACACACACACACACATAACCTATTTGAATATAAGCTTCTTGAGGACAGGGCTCATGTTGCTATTGTATTTGGACTATCATAAGCACTTGATAAATATATACTAGATACTGACTCATTGATAGGATGACAGAAAGGATTACCTTTCCCTAGGCTGGGCAGGTATGTCTGGGTTGTGCTTTAAAAAAGAAAATGTTTTGAGATCTTAAATAGATCAGAGAACTGAAGCATCCATCATTCTTCACTTTCTGTTATTGTTTTTCTACTTTTGTTATATCCTTTTACTCTACAAGAGAGTGGGGACTATGCTCCATCAAAGTTCTGTGTCTTCCTTTTTGGTAAGCTCAGTGGGTATTTAGTTAATTGTATGACTCTCTCTCTCTCTCTCTCCCTCGTGCTCTCCTTCCTTCTCTTTCTCCCTTCTTCTTTCTTTTTTTTCCTCTCTCTCCTTTCTCCTTTCTCCAAGTCAAGATCACACAAGGACAATTAGGATTGAACCTAAGTCCTCTCATTCCAGATCTAAAACAGTGATATCTGTAAAACTCTTAACACAATGCCTGGTACATAGTAGATACTGTATAAATAGGTGATAGTAATGATGGCAGTGATAAGATGATGATGATAGTGATGATGGTACCACTCTGCCTTCCATATTAACGAAATCAGAAGTCCAGGACAGTCCACCAAATTATATTAATACTGCTACTAATAAAGATGTTTTGAAGGAGAAACCTTTATTCTCTTTTATAATTTCATAAAAGTCATCATGTATCCTGACCCATGAATCAGTGGGTTCTTCCTTGGCTTCTAGCTCCATAGCTAAATGGTTCCAATTCCCAGCCCATAGCACCCATTCAGAAGCCAGAATATTTCCAGATTGTCCTTCCCTTGCTTCTGGGCTGCAAATTTCTCTGTAAAATACAATTAAAAAAAAAAAAGAAACCTTAAATGTTCAAGCAGCTTTTTGGCACCCATACAAGACATTCTTTTGGCAGATGCAAATGGGGGCAAAAGTAGCCCCTTGACATATCTTTATTCACCTAAAAAGAATGCTTGAGGAGTGGTTTGGATTTAAAAGCAAGAATTATGTTCAATTAGGTAAGCCTCTGCTTTCTTCTTGCTAGAATTCATATTGGAAAAAACCCTCTTAAAAGTTGTTTTAGACAGAAAATTACCAGTTCACAGTAGTTCTTCCTATTAGAGCCAGGAATCAATGAAAACCTAGAGTGCCCATTGAGGAATCCTCATTGTATATCTTTCCTTCCTTCCTTCCTTCATTTATCTGTTCACACAGTGCTGAAATCTCAAAGTTTGAAAGGGATTCCAAAGCCCTGATATAACTTCTGCTTGGTAAAAAAAGGTCTCACTCACATATTTTTGATATGGACTTTGCTTAAAGACCTAAAGAGAAGGGGAACTAGTCCTGTCTCAAGGGAGCCCATTTTACTTCAGGACAGTTTTAATTGTTAAGAAATTTCTCTCTGGGACATCTAACTTTTCCTCCTAGTTCTGGTCCTTGGGGACAACTATTATAAGTCTATTCCTTCTGCCATGTTGACTGCCCTGCAATTACTTGAAAACAGCAAGCATTTTTCTCCTAAACCTTTACTTTTCCAGATTAAACATGCCTTCATTCAACATACATTTATTAGGCACCAAATGGCAAGCCCTGGATTGGACACCGGGGGAGGTAAGAGTTTGGACAGTGGCCAAATTGTGCCCTCATGGAATCCACAGTTCACTGTGGGGGCTGGGGAGGAAGAAACACAGTTAACTCCAAACTCAAACAGTGCTTTCTTTATATTCAGCTAAAATCACCAGCGTTATCAGATCCTAAGGTTTCTCTGATCTGGTGCATGGATGGTTTCTGTTTGATCAGAGTAGATAACTTTTCCTTTTTCTGAACCTTACTAATATACTTTCTGGGAGAATTTACTTTTATATCTGGAGGTCACATATGAAAAGTATACGTGGAATCTGATTTTTCTTCCTCTCCAAAGTCAGAGGAGGGACAAGGCAGGACCTACAAGAAGTAGGAGGTAGGAGCAGCCCAATAATAACCATCTGGTAGTGGTGGTAATTGTTAAGAGCTGACTGCTGTTTGCTAGCATTCATAGAAACAAAGACTTTTTTTTCTTCAATAGTATTTTATTTTTCCATATACATGTAAAAATAGTTTTCAACATTTATTTTTATAAGATTTTGTTTCCAATTTTTTCTCCCTCCCTCATCTCCCCTCTCCCCAAGACAGCAAACAGTCTGATACAAGTTAAACATGTGTAATCCTTTGAAACATATTTCCATACTTCTCATGTTGTGCAAGAAAAAAAGGGGAAAAACGAGAAAGAAAAAGCAAAGAAAGAAAGATGAAAATTTTATGCTTCAAACTGCATTCAAACTCCATAGTTCTCTCTTGATACAGATGGCATTTCCTGTCCCAAGTCTATTGGAATTGTCTTAGATCACCAAGAATCAAGAAAAACTAAATCTATCATATCGCATAATCTTGCTGCTACTGTGTATAATGATATCCTAGTGCTCATCATGTCTTAAAGAACAATAATATTCCATAGCATTCATGTATCATAATTTATTCAGCTATTTTCCAACTGATGGGCATCCCCTCAGTTTTTAGTTCCTTGTCATAACAAAAAGGGCTGCCACAAACATTTTTGTACATATGAGTCCTTTCCCTTCTTTTATGATCTCTTTGGGATACAGATCCAGTAATGGTACTACTGGCCCAAAGGGTATGCACATTTTGATAATCCTTTGGGCATAGTTCCAAACTGTTCTCCAGAATGGCTGGATCCATTCACAGTTCCACCAACAATGCATCAGTGTCCCAGTTTTCCCACATCCCCTCCCATTCGTCATTATCTTTTCCTTTCATCTTAGCCAATCTATGAGGTGTGTAGTGATACCTCAGAATTGTTTTAATTTGCATTTCTCTGATAAACAGTGATTTAGAGCATTTTTTTTGTATGATTGTAAATGGCTTTAAAGAAACAAATCTTGAATGTAGAAGATATCTTAAAGGCCCAGATTTGGTCCAACCCACATTGGAAAAATAATTCTCCTCTGAAACTCACTAAACAAGGGATTGGGCTTTGTTTTCAAGTTTCATAAAGGGAAACTTTCCGTTATAACTAGGTGGACTAGTACTGGGCCTAGAGTCAAAAAGACCTGAATTTGAATACTGCCTTATATACTTTGCTATTGTTTCATCATTTTGGTCACATCTGGCTCTTTGTGACCCCATTTGGGGTTTCTTGGCAAAGATACTGGAGCAGTTTGCCATTTCCTTCTCTGGCTCATTTATACAGATGAGGAACAGAAGCCAACAGGATAAAGTGACTTGGTCAAGGTCACACAGTTAATAAGTGTCTGAGGCTGGATTTGAACTCATGAGGATGAGTCTTCATTTGATTCCAGGCCCGGCGTTCTATGTACAATGGCACTACTTAGCTGCTTTCAGATTATTACTTGCCATGTTATCCTAGACAAATCACTTTTTTCACATGTGAAATGGAGATAATTATAGCACTTGCAAGGTTGTTTTAAGGACCAAATAAAATTAATATATGTAAAATGATTTGCAAACTTCAGAACACTTTGTAAAGGCTAGCTATTATATTTGGCCATGGGGCAGTGAACCCTGGATTCTACTCTTAGCTATAACTGTATGATCTTAATAGACTATTTCTCCTCCCTAGGCCTCAGTTTCCCACTCTGTAAAAAGGCATGGTTTAAATAGATTATTTTTAAGACCAACATCTGGCTCTGAAATTGAATGGTCCTAGTTTTATACATGTGTTGTACTGTAGAACTTGAAATCCCCTCTGACTAGACAGAGGGAAATCTTCCCACCAAAAAACTGATAAATATCTCAGTTAAACTAAACTACTACGGTAAAAATATCCAAATCCTACTGTGCTTTTTTCCATGGGGTGGCCTTCCCCATCTCTTGATACATGTCTTGTTTGATACCCAACTCACTGAAAGATTGAGAACATTCCAACATGGTGATTTTCTCTTGAAGAATTTTTCCAACCTGTTTTGTTCTGTTACCTCCTGATAACAATTTCTTTTCCACATTAGTCCCTAAATAAAGTTTTGTTGTCTTCATCGCCCAAAACAATAATAATAAATGCCAACTATTACTGTTCTGGTGCAGCCTTTGCTTTAAGGTTCATATATCTTCTCCTTCTAAGTATTTGCACTAACTACCCCTCCCCCATCTCTTTTATCCCTTATTTCCTTCAAAAAAAAAAAAAAAAAAAACTCTTTAAAATGATACCCTCTTCATTAAGCCTTTTAACTGGCTTTTCATCATACTTGGAATACTTTCCTTCTTCAGCTCCATTTCCTGGCCTCCCTGGCTTCCTTCAAGTGCGAGCTAAAATCCTGCCTCATCTAACAGGTATTACAAAACACAATCCATGGGCTTTATTTATTTTTATTTTTAAATGTAGAAACCATTCTTAGTTTGCAGGTCGTACAAAAATAAGCAACGGGCAGGATTTGGCCACAAACCACAGTTTGTTGTTCCTTGTTGTCAGGGAAGCTCCTCCTTATTTCTAATGCCCAATTTCTGTTGTTTATTTCCAATTTATCTAGAATATAACTTCTTTGTGTATTACCTTTCCTGCTAGGCTTACTGAAAAAGGGGATTTTTTTCTATATTCTCAGCACTTAGCACAATGCCTAGCACACAGTAGGCTTAATAAATGCATGTTGCCTTGACTTCAGCTCCCAGCTGCTAATGCTCTCCCCTCTTCAACAAAACTTTACAATTTTATTTTGTGTATGTATGATATTTTATTATGCATATATCGTCACTCTTAGTAGAAGGTAATTCCCTGAAAAGAAGAGAATATTTCGTTTGTGTCTTTTTATCTTCAGAGCCATAGGCAACAAATGGCAAGCCCTGGATTTTACATCAGAGAAGGTAAGAGTTTAGACAGTGGCCAGTCTGTGCTCTCATGGAACCCACAGTCCAGTGTGGAAGCTGGATAAATACTTAATAATTGAATATATAGATAGACTTCAGCTGGATCCCAAAGTATATTATTACATAGGCCTTAAATCCTTATTCTGAAAAAAACAGGTTGGACTCTCTAAGATGCCCTTCAGCTGTTGTGTGCCAGGTGATCTCTTTTTTGTGCATCTCAAACAGCACACATACACCCCACATACACAAACGTCTCTCACAAATGTACATACCCTGTCCCCACGCTCACAGCACACACACACGCCACGGAGACACATACACATCACGGTGAAAGGCCAGTCTTCGTCATTTCCATGGAGCACAGTGTGGTTTCCTGAGGCGAACAAAACCTCCTTAGAGATGGAGGGACAGAGGTCAGCAGGACCAGATGCCTTTTCTCCTGACACAGGCTCTGCATGAAACCAGTTGTGCTTTCATGCTAGGACCCCTCTGAAGAGGGAAGGGCTGGAAACCCACCTGCACCTTTATACATGATTAGTTCTAATGAATGAACTCTTGGCTTGGCCTTTGCTTATTTTTTTTCTTTTTGTGTATTCATCTTTGATTTCATTCATGCATGGAACTCCTAGTATGGAAGCTACTTCCACCAGTGCATATCTGTCCACAATTTAGAGAATGAGGAAGGAATCAGCCTCACTTTACAAATATTACCTCATTTGACCATCACAACAACTTTGGGAAGTAGGTGATTTTATTATCTGCATTTTTATAATTAAGGAAACTTGAGGCAGAAAGATTAATATGATTTGTCCAGAAACACTTATTAAGTATCTGAGTCTTGATTTGAACTCAGATCTTCCTAATTACAGAACCAACTTAAGAGTTTCAAAGGGCTTACCTGGGATACTTTCTGGAATCATTGTATTTTACTGCTTCTTGATGCTGATACCTTGATTTAGGAATATCTTTTGGACAGGTTTTTTTTTTTTTTTTTTTTTTTTTTTTTTTTTTTTTTTTTTTTTTTTTTTTTTTTTTTTTTTTTTTTTTTTGCTTTTGTCATTTAACAAAGTATCTGAGCGCTTAAAACAAACAGGTTCAGTGACGTGCTATTGAATACCTGGTTGATGAATGTCAGAAGAAGAATCATAGATTTAGAGCTGTTAGGGACCATCTCTAAGTTTCCTGTGTAGATAAACAGGTGATATTAAATATTAATATTAATAACACTGTAATAGTATTTCTATCACAGATAAAACACATTATCTATTTCTTCCAACCTTATGTCATTTATCCATCTGGTGACTATGCCATTATGCCTTTACCCAAATTGTTGATTAAAATGTTAAATTTCACAGAGCCAGTCCCAAACCCTGCAGCACTCCCCTAGAGAGCTCCTTCCATGAAAGTGTAAAAGCATTAAAGACTAATTTGGATCTGGCATCCAACTAATTCCAAAACCACATAATCCCTATTGCCATATTGGTGCTGAAACAGGAGATTGTGATTCAGTTTTTGTTTGGATTTTTTTTTTTTTTGAGTTTCTGTTGTTATGTTTTATTTTTTTCCAATTTCATGACATTTTTATTTAAAGCTTTGAATTCCAAAATCTATTCCTCCCTCCTCTCTATTTCTGCCTCTTCACTGAAACAGGAAGAAGCCATATATAGGTTATAGGTTGCAATTATGTAAAATATTTTCATATTAGTCATTTTGTACAAGAAGACTCAAGTAAAAGAAAAAAGAAAGAAAGAAAATGAAAAATAGCATACTTTAGTCTGCATTCAGTCAATAACAGTTCTTTCCCTGGAGGCAGATAAGATATTTTATCAAGATATCATTTATCATATTTATCACCTTTGGAATTGTCTTAGTTCAGTGTATTGCTGAAAATAACTAGATCACTCACGATTCTTCATTGAACAATATTGTTTTTACTATATACAACATCATCATTTTGTTTACTTCATTATGCATCAGTTCGTGTAAGTTTTTCCAGGTTTTTCTGAAATTATCCTGCTTGTCATTATTTATAGCACAAAAATATTCCATTACAATCATATGCCGCAACTTGCTGGGACCCACTTGATGGGCATCCCTTTGACTTCCTATTCTTAACCATCACAAAAAAGTGCTATAACTTTTTATACAGTTTATTTTTAAACAATAGGCCCTTTCCCCCTTTTTTGTATGTCTTTGGGATGTAGACCTACCAGTAGTATTATTGCATCAAAGTGTATGCACCATTTTGTAGCTCTTTGGCTACAAAAAGTGTGATTCATAATGATTTATTGTAATAGGCCATGATTCACAATGTCAGATTTTCCCTCCAGCTTCTGACTTGAGGCAGACCTTTCCCTCTAACTCTTGTCTCCCTATCTGTCTTTGAACAAAGGAATGAATAAAGCATTTATTAAACTCTTACAAGTCAGATAGTCTCGGCGCTCTGGGAACGAGGATTCCATTGAGAGAGACGGTACGTAGGGAAGGTGGTTAAGTCAAGTGGAAAGGCCCTGTGGTCCTTATGGTTCCTCCTTTCATGACAAAATCCTATCAGTTTCTGATGTTGAATAATTTGACAGAATTGAGGACTTAGGAGACAAGACCTTTCTTTCTTGGGTTATAGAAAGTGGCTGTGGCTGCAAGTTCTGCAGGAGCAGTGAGAGTTTTTTTCTGTAATTTTATATCAATCAGTAAGAATTTATTAAGGGTGTAGAGTCAAGTATAAAGTAATTTGTGAAAGAGGTGACTTCTAGTTGTCAGGGTCAGCAAAGGCTTCATGAAACAAGTCTGAAGGAAGAGAGAGCTTCCTTGAGTCAGAGGTGGGAAAGGAGGTCATTCCAGAAATGGAAGGAGATCTGTACAAAGTTATAGAAATGGGAGGTGAAGAGTCATGTGTGAACAGAAATGGCTTCTTTGCCTAGACAGCAGAGTTCACAGCAGGGATCAGTGTCTAGTAAGGCTAGAACAGTACATAGATGAGAGGAGCTAACAGAATTTCTGGAAGCTCAGTCTATATTGTGATAGAACATATTGATTGGTTTGCCTACTGCTTCTTAACATCACATTTTTCATATTGTGAGAAACACAGATCACAATTCCTCTTTGACTTAGAATCACTTCTAACATACTTTAAAGAAGTAGAGACAGGTGAAACAGCATAGACTATGAAATACAGACCTCAGCTCTTCCCTGTCTTTGTAATTGGTCTTACAGAGTTCCTATGGCCAAAGATCCATTATCTGGTAGCCAGTCTGGTGACTACCTCTCCCAAGCTAACCAAGTTAGTCCCCAGAGCCTGATAGGTGGTAGAAGTCTCCAGAGCTTGTGTTTTATTGACAAAGCCTTCAAGAACTCAGGGACATTGAGGAAAAGCCGCGTGTGCCCATTTATCAAGTATGGGCATTCTTCAGGGGTGGCTGAATCCAGGGCTCTGGCTGGCCTATGAGACTTCTTCCCATTCTTATATACTTGATCCTGAGGTCATTTCCATGCAGATATGAGGCTTTGGAGGATCGTAGATCACAGATTAGAGCTGGAAGGGAGAGAATATTTGTCCTAATCCCTCTTTTTACAAATGAGGAAACAGGTCAAAGAGATTAATAGGCTTGGCCAAAGTCACAGGTAGTAACTGGCAAAGCCAGCATTCCACTCCATCTCTAACTTGTTACACCTTCAAAGCATCTCATAGGTGACTCCTTCCCTCACCTTTCACTGTCCCTGCTCTGGTGCAGGCCCTTATTATCTCATACCTGGATTATTGTAATAGCCAATTGGGGGGGTCTTTCTGCCTTATCTTTACCATTTGAGTCCATCTTCACTCAACCACCAAAGGGATTTTCCTAAATGATATATCCAAGCAGATCAGTAAACCCCAGTAGCTTTCTTTTACCTCTGGGATCAAATATAAAATATTTTATTCAAAGCCCTTCACAATCTAGTCCCTTCCTACTTTTCCCATCTTCTTACACTGTAACTTCCTGTCAAATATTCGGATCCATTGATACAAGTCTCTTTATTATTGCTTGCTCTGTCTCCCAGTCCTTTCACTGATTGTCCCCCTTTCCCCTGATGTCTAGAATGTTGTCTCTCCTCAGTCACTTGCCTCCTCATTTCCATGGATTCCTTTGGAGTAGCTCAAATCTAATCTTCTACCAGACTTTTCCAGACTCCAGTCTTACCCCACTGTTAGTGCTTCCTTCCAAGATTGCCTTCATCTACTCTGAAAATATCATGTACATACATAGTTCTTTATAGATTATCTTCTCTGTAAGAATGTGGACACCTTGAAGGGAGGAACTATATTTATGTCCCCTTTTATTGTATCCCCAGCATTTAACTTACTGTCTGGCACATAGCACATAGCAAAAGTTTTTGTGGAGTTGTTTGAATCTTCCAGCTCTTCATGAGCCCATTTGGGGTTTTCTTGGCAAAGACACTGGTTTGCCATTTTATTCTTCAGCTCACTTCACAAAGGAGGAAACTGAGGGAAGCTAGATTAGTGACTTGCTCAGAATCGCCCAGCTAGTAACTATCTGAGGCAAGATTTGAACTCAGGAAGAGGAATCCTATTGCCTATAGACCAGGAATTCCATCCACTGTGACACCTAGCTGCCCAGCAAAAAAAAAAAAAAAAAATTAATGCCTATTTACTGCCTGATTGGAGCCAAAAAGACCTAAGTTTGAATCTTGACTCAGTACTTCTTAACTATAGGACACCCAGGAAGTCCCTTAATTTCTCTGTGCCTCAGGACTCAGTGACCAATACATTCTCTTGTCTAGCTCTCAAGCTGTGAGACTTTGAGATCATTTTAGACCCTGACTGACAGCTTGCATGTTAGCTCTCCCTCCCAGCTGAAAAGCTGGTGTACAGATGGGAATTTCACTGCAAATGGTTTGTTTTTTCTCTTGAAAACCATGAAATGTGATTTCCAGTTGAACAATGCCAATAACCTTGGGATTTCCTCCAACCATAATCCCAAACCCCTTACCTCTTTTTCCTCTTTCAGTGGTACCCGTGAGGAATCAAGGATGTAGAATGTCCGTATGCTGCCCTCTCCCTTCCCAGAGGCAGTGCTTTCATACGTATTGCTTCTAGACTGGCCACTGAATTATAACAAGCCACAGAAATATAGGGAAACTGAAGATTTTGGTGTTGACAATAAAAAAGAATAGGATCATAGGATTGAGAGCTGGGAAGGGTTAGGGAAAGCAACTAGTTAGTATAGTGGGCAGAGTGCTGGGCCTGGAATCAAGAAAACCTGAGTTCAAATGCAGCCTCAGGTACTTACTAGTGACTCTGATCATGTCACTTAACTTCTGTTTGTCTCACTATGTTACACAGATTTCTGAAGTCTCTCAGGGCCCAAGAGTAGCTTCGTTTCTTTAGGTGCTTGCTAACATGGACCAAAGACCTTACTTTTTCATATGACAGGCAGTCAAATGTCTCTTTATATCATTAAGCATATCGACAAACTTACCCAAACGTCCATTAAGTTAAGATATTTGTTGATCTTAGGTTAGGTTCTTCTTTTGCCTCAGGTTTTTATTTTTTGCTTATTTTATCTATTCTGTACTTAGGGAGGAACCTGTTGTTGTATAACTGGGATTTGTGGAGATTATTGGCAAAAAATAAGACAGATCTTTTGCCTTTAACTAGTGAGGTTGTTTCTAATTGTGTATATTATTAAAATACCCACATCTTCGGTTTCTTTCTTTGCTCTCCCATGTTTTATCCTCCTCGGTAGTTAGTGTCACTTGCACAGAGGTATTCCTGGTATATGGAAAATTTATTTTTCTGATTTGTGCTCATGTTTATTACTTTCTGATGGTACCACGGACACTCCTTCTGGGCTAAGCTGATTCTCAGCATTGTTTTGAGAAGGATCCACTGAAACTCCATCCTATCTGAGTCTTTGTTCTAAGAAGCGGTTATGCTCCACTGGCCAGGCTCAATCACTGATATTGCCATGGGCCAATAGATCAGCATTTCAAGAATTCCTTCAGACCATTACTGGTACTTCTAACAATCTCACGTGCCCAAATTCCTCACTCCACAATCGATACCTTAGTTAACATCTTGATACTTTGTCCTTACCCTCCCCTTCCTCTCATGACATGGTCAATGGCTTATTCTTCAAAATTTGTTTTGTTTTTATTTTAAAGTCATTTTCATCTTAAGATAGAAACAGTTCTGGGACAAGTCTCTACAGTTATTTTTATTTTAAATTAAATGTTCTACAAACTGTTGGACAGGTAGATAAAATAACAGCTTCTTTTCAGTTGAATAAAAGCATGAGGATGTGAGCTTAGCTGATATACATCCATCCTTGGTTGATCCAACTATAGTAATAGAGGAGACAGATGAGGAACACCATATGATTTTGCTCTCTTCTAATTCTCTATATTTTGAAAGCTTGAAAAAATGTGATTATTTAGCATGGCAAATATTAAAAGTGTTGTTTTTTAGTTTTTATAGATCACTTATGTCCAGGTAACTGTGGACAAGAGTTATATCTGTGATAATGACCCCGTTTCCATATAGTAATTACATCTATACATACCCACACCCATGTACATATGCATACATGCATACTAGTACTTACCTCCAAGGGTTGTTCAGAGAATCAAGTAAGATAATATTTATAAAATGTTAATAAGCTCAGTGACTGGTTCACAGTAAACACTATATAAATGCTAGCTATTATCATTATTATTGTTTTTGGTTGTGTTCTCTGGGATATTTTTAAGTATGTAATGCAACATGAGATTTTATTATCTTTCAGTCCATGAAAGACAGTAGCTTTCTGATATATAATTTTGCCATCAAGTCATGTCTTGACAGGTATTCATTAGGCACTATATTTTTATAGCAGGCAGTGATTTTTTGCACATGGTTTCTACTACTTCATTGCAATAGCCACTAAATCCAGAATCTTTTGTAATTATGTCAGTGATGAGCTGGTTGTGAATTGCCATTAGGCCCATCTCACCCCCGCCCCTCTTTCCACAAACAAATCTACATGCCAGCATATTATTATAGATTGGACTCATGCAGCTATTGCCCTTGGAGGGCCTTTTGATTCTACTCTTGGATCTTAGCCTTTTCACAGGCTCCATTCTTATGAAATAACCTATGCTCAAATACATTCAGCAAATCCAAGTGCATTCAAAAAGCATGCTGATAAATGTTGAATCACCAGCTCTTAGAAAACAGTGTACATTTTTAAGGTTAATATGTATTGTCTGACTTTTCTCCATAAATCAACAAAGACAATCAACAAAACACCAAGTCAAGCCCTGATTTGTAGCATTTTTGTTAGTAGGGTGTAAATGTTCACAATGAAAATTTAACAATCAGCCCTCCAACCCTTTGCAGATGTCTCTAGGAACTCTCTTTGTACACCTGTTATCAGCCTTTACTATTTCTCATTGAATTGGTGATGACTTGTTTTGTAAAATTTTCTATCGGTTTTTAACCAGGATTTTAAAATGTCTAACAATACTTTTCTCCCTTTTTGCCAAGGAAGTTTTATCTTTCATAAACTGCTTTAGGCCATGGTTCCTGTTCCCTTAATATTGTATGAAGTTTTATTAATAAATTTTCCAAAACCATGGTGGTTCATTTTATAGCTTCTCAAAGTGTACATTAAGACCTGTATTATGAAGTTGTTAATTGCTTTAAAAGAGTTCTTCCTGTTCAATTTTGAATTCAGGATGTTTTAAAATATTCAGCTGTATTGTTATGACTACCATTATCTTGTTCTCATCTTTTTTTGATAGAGTTCCATTAGAAATGATCCCAGAACATATCACTAACCTGTTATTATCATTTTATATTTATTTATTACTTCTTTATTATTTATTTATTATTTATATTCATTGTTCTGCAGACAACTGTTTTTTATGATGAAATAAAAGTATGAGAATGTTAGCTTATCTTCCATATACCCCTAGAAAGAATCCTTGGTATAACCCCAGCACCAGACAGTGTACTTGCCTTGATAGGAACCTATATTTTAAACCTGTTTTGTTCCATATACCTTAAATATTATATTTAGTATGACTTCATTTACTAAAAATATTGTTTTGAAATTATTATTGCTGTAGTGCTGTAATGTAATGTTGATGATATTCACCATCATTTGAAGCATTAAGGAAATGTTTGACCATTCCAAATGGCTCTAATCTACTCTTTATTTTGAATTCTTGTTTCTGCATTTTTATTATTTTCCTTCCTCTTTTCTTATAGCCAGGCTGTCTATACTGTCACTCTACCTCCTGTTAATTGCCACTACTATAATAGTCTCTTTGGTCTTTCTAGTTTCCTATTTCTAGGCTAATTGGGCTAGGTTAATTTAGCTAAACCAGTTAACTCAACTAGTTAGAATTGTGTGCAAGTTAAGAGCTACCTCTATTTTTCAGCCCTTTCTCATTTTTTTTTCTGACCTCCTCCTCCAAAGTGATCAATGATGTCTTCCTTACCAAACCCACTTTTTTTTGGGTCCTTATCCTTCTTGGTCTTTCTGTACTAATAGTGTTGATCTCATTCTTCCCCAGTATTCTCTCCTCTTATAATGTTCATATTCTGACCTGATTGGTTACTACTTCTGTTTCCTTTTCTGGATCATCATCAGAACCACAAGAGGACCCCCAACTGCCTTATCCTTTCTCTTTCTTCTTTTCCTCTTCCTTCTTCTCCCCCTTCTTTCCTCCCTCTCTCTCTCTCTCTCTCTCTCTCTCTCTCTCTCTCTCTCTCTCTCTCTCTCGCTGTCTCTCTCTCCTCTCTTCCTTCCTCCTTCCTTCTCCCTGTCTCCTTTTCCCCCCTCCCTCCCACTATCTTCCCTCCCTCATCCACAAATGCCTCCTGAATGTCCTGAAGGCATCCAAGTCACCATCCTTTTTTCAGTTATCTATTTCTATAAGAATAAAAGGAACCAAGCATTTATTAAGCACCTCCTGTATCCCAGGTATTGTGCTAGGTATTTTACAAATATTATCTCATTTGATCATCATAACAAACTTGGAGGTTCTCTTTTTAGTCCTGTTTTATGGTTGAGTAAACAGGCAGACAGAGATTTGCCCAGGATCATGCAGCTAGGATGTGTCTGACTGGATTTAAACTCAGGTCTTCCTGATGCGTCTGGTGCTTTATCCAAGGAACCACCAAGCTGCCTGTAACATTTTTTTTTTAAATTTTTATTTTATTTAGTTTTTAATTTATGGAATAAAACAAGTATTTTTATTACAGTGTAATAAAAAAATGATTGCACATGACACTACAAATTTATTTACAACTTGCTATTCCTTTTAAATATATAATAAAATTATCATGCATGTTTCTTTTTTTTTTTTTCTTCCTTTCCCTTCCACCTCACCCTAGAGACAGCTACCATTAGGCATGTCTTTCTCTGTCTGTGTGTGTGTGTGTCTGTGTCTGTGTAAAATCCTTCTCTAACTCTTACCCACAACCTCAGTGTCCTCCTATACTTTTACAACCCCCTCCCCGCCAACCCTACGGCCCATGAGTTGCCAGTTCTTGGATTCCTCTATGGCGTCTATGGCCGCCACCTTGGGGCTGACCACCACCCCCTCCTCCTCTATAGTCCAACCCTGGCACTGCAGGACAGGCCTGCACACATTAAGTCGCGTGCTGGACCTTTTCGGGGTTGGGGGGCAGGCCGCGAGCTCTGCTGTGGTCTGGCCGAATCCAGATCCCTACAAGGCCTTGCCTTTGTTTGCATTCCACGGCCTCCGTGGTATGCAGAGGGGACAGTGTGTGCTTGCTTCCAGAGGACAAAATACAAGCGTCTCAGCTTGCAAGGGGGATACATTTGGAGGTGATTAGACATGTTATAGAAGGATTTTTCACTTTGTAACATGATTTGCCTGAGTTTGTTCTGAGAATGATCTTCCATTTTCCTTTATCTCCCAGAATCCTTTCTGGCCTTCTGGCACGGGTCAGTGCACTCATTTGGGTCCTGCTAATGTGTGGATGTGTAGTCCTCTCCTCCCCAGCTTTAGGCTCCTTGAGAACAAAGGCCATAGGTCTTATTTCATCTTGGTGCCCTTGGTACCCTGCTTAGTTAATACTTTCTTTTTTTCCTTTTTGAGGAAGGGTATCCAAACTTGTGGTTGCAGCCATGTAAAGAACTCCCAGCAAGGACTTTGCCACTTGGAAGTTATTTCCCCCTTTCCCTTACCATCTGTAATAAATAATTTCAATGCCAGTAGTTGGCATGAGGCAGCTGGCCAATATGATAGATAATTGGGTTTAGAATCAGGAAACTCTGAGTTCAAATTTGGCCTTAGATACTTAATAAGGGTGTGGGATTAGGCAAATCATTTAACCACCTTCTCCCTTATTTTCCTCAACTATAGAATGAGATAATAACATTAATAATAATTAGCAATTTATAATAATAAATATTATTTATTTAATATTTATTATATTTCTTAGATATTTATTTAATATTATTTAAAAGGTAATAATAATAAATTATAGGATTGTTGAGGGAATCAAATTAAATAATAATTGTAAAGTGCACATAGTAGGCACCTGACAAATATTCTTTTCTTTCCATTCTTTTCCCTCTTCCCTTCCCTCTTTCTTCTCTTGCCTTCTTTCTCCTTTTCCCTCTTCCCTTCCCTTCCCATAATCTCTTCCATTTACAGCCATCAGCCCTAGTTCAGACCCTCATCACTTCCGACCCACACTAGGTCAGTTGATTCCTCTATGATGTCTCCCCTCTTTAAACCATTCTCCACACTTTCTAGAATAATTTTCATCAAGTACAGATTTGACCACTTAGGTCAGGAAGCCACATGCTTCCTCTAAAACAAAATGTTGCCTCTTGTTTGGCATTTTAAATTCATCACTGTCTGGCTCCATCCTAAGGTTAAAGACTTTTTTCTTACTCACTGTGCTTCTTATCCATAGTCTCCAACCTTCCACCTGTGTACCTTTGTCCAATCTGGACTGCTCCCTGTCATGAGAACACCCACTTTGCAGGGTTGTTATGGGGACCAAATGATATGTTATTTATAAAGTGCTTAGTACAGTGTCTTGTACATTGTTTAGTTACATAAAATTTTTTTTTGTTATTTTTATCATCATCATCTTTACATAGCTCATCTCACTTGATCTTTATAACAACCCTGAGAAATAAGTGCTCCATTTTACATATGAGAGGACTAGACAAATTACTTGCCCAAGGTCACATAGTAATTATAGAAGGCGGGATTTGAATCCAGTGCTCCCCAACACCAAGGCCTTTAGTCTTTCTGCTTGTGATAAATGGCCCATGTGTTTTAAAAGACCATATCATAGTGGGAGTCTTCTTTGTATCTAGGGAAAGAAACTATCTAGAAAGGAAGTGACCTCTATCTGCCTTCCCCAAATGCCTAAAACCCAGAGATTGGTCAGAGTCAAGTTGACATGTTTATTTTTTTGTTGATTCCTCCACTAGAGCGTGAGCTCCTTTTGAAACCTTCCCAAGTGCCTGGCACACAGTAGGTGCTAAATGAGTACTTATTGACTGAAAGTAACTTTTATGTGATTGAAAACTTCACAGAGTTTGCTCATTGTATTTGGTGGGTGGATTGGGGAAAAGCCATATTGTTTCTCCCTGTATAGACTGGAGTCAGTTTCAAGTTAAACCTTCATATTGGACTGCTCCTAGAAAGTTTGTTGTTGGACCATATATTTCTATCCTTGGTTCTCTTTTTCTGAGCAAGGGACGCTTAATGAATTTTTGTGCCTCCTGGTTTCCTCCTCCCACTACCCCCACCCAACCTGGATTATATTTGAATATAAACACCACAGACAGCCTTTCTCTGGGAAATATCCCCTTTCTCCACTCAAGTATCACCAGGCCCTGTTTCTGGTTAATGACATTTGGAGGCCTGAGGAGGTGAATCCCTGGAGGTTGTGCAGATGAGTTCACAAGCAGTGTTTGTACAAAGTCCTGGTGGCCTCTTATTTCCATGTTTGGTTTGTTCTCTTAAATACTGGCTTAACTTTAAATATTTCTTTCATTAATTGAGATTCTTTGGAGCCAGAGAAATGGCCAAAAGAGAAAGAACAGTGCTGCTGCTTCTCTGGTAATTGTCCAATTACTGGGTCTCACCATTTTCTTGCTTTCATTTTGGCCAAAGAGTTGTACACTAAGCCAATCAATGCAGTTATCCACCATGATGCCAGAAGACCTTTGATGAACAATGGTGCTTTCCATCCCCCTGATAGATTCAGGGTGCCCACTGAGATGGGCGTCTTTGAATTTGGCTTACATAGATTTCATTTGGGAGGTTGACAACATTAATATTAAAAGTTTTTGAGGAATTATATGCTAGTAGAAAATAAAAACTAAAAATAAAAACTACTTTAAATCTTTTTTTAAAAAATTACACACTAGGAAATAATTGAGTTAAACTCATGATGCCAAATATTGGTGTTTGGTGAGTTTTCCATGGCAAATATATTACAGAAATAAATTTTTATTAATAGGTTGAGATTCATGCTGTGGACTTTTTTTTGAGAAATGAAATTGGGGGCAGCTAAATGGCACAATGGAAAGAGCACCAGCCCTGAAGTCAGGAGGACCTGAGTTCAAATCTGGCCTCAGACACTTAACACTTTCTAGCTGTGTGACCCTGGGCAAGTCACTTAACCCCAATTCCCTCAGCAAAAAGAAGGAAGGAAGGAAGGAAGGAAGGAAGGAAGGAAGGCAGAAAAAAGTTAACTTATATCTACATATTTACAAGTAAATGGTGCTATGTGCCATCAAAGAAGTTTTCAGGGCCCCTAAGAAACTGGGCAAAGAAAACCTAAACTTGGTCACATTTGCCCTTGAATGCCATTGAATAATCTGGAATTGTAAAGAAGTATTCCATAAGGGTCAGGGCAAAGAAGAGTTTCATGTTGAACTTTTCAGTTTTACACTTTATACACTTGTACACTTGTACACCCAGCTCTTGTATTTGACTGTTTCCCATACCTGAAGTGCTCTCCATCTTCATCTCTGCCTAAAGATTCACTTTCTGCAGAAAGCCTTTTCCAGTATAGTTGTATATGCATGTTACCTCTACTGTTAGACTTTGAGAATAGGAACTCCAATGATTTGGTTTTATTTGTAGTTTGTATTTTTGCCTATATTTGTATCTCTAATGCTTAGCACAGTGCTTAGAAGATAATAGATACTTAATAAATGATAGTTTTTAGTTGATTTATTGATCTTAGACAAGTCACTTGCCCTCAGAGATCTTCACTGTCATACTTATCTGTGAAATAGGGGAATTAAAGGAACTCTCTGGAACACTAGCTGTCTGCTTCCTTCCTGATGAACCTAGAGAAACAACTGTAAGAAATGTAAATTCTAGCCATCCATATTTAGATGTTCATACCCATTGAACTTATCTTTTGGCTTTGACTTACACTTTAAAGAGGAGTTTAATAGTAGAATATTTGGAAAGAAATAAGGATTATAGTTGGTGCTGACATTTATAACAGCTCATTTTCAATCTATCAATCAAAAAACAATATTGGAAGGAAACATGCTAAGTGCTGAGGAAAGATAAAAAACGAAACTGCCCCATCTCTCAAGTAATTTAACTTTTTATCAGTTAAAAAAAAAAAAGGATAAAAATAAATAAGTGAGGTGGAAGATTCTCCTGACTTGTGGGAATGATCAAAAAAGGCCTATCTATTCCTCATGAAAAAGGTAGCAGTTGAGGTGAGCTTTGAAAAAGGAGATTGGAACTTTTAAGAGGCAGATAGATACTTTAACCTGTGCCTGTGACAATGGACAGAAACAGAGGATGGAGGGGTCTCCAACAAGAATAACAAGAAGGGCAGTTTGGCTGAGCTGCAATGTGCATGAATAGGGTATAGTAAGTCCGACAAAGCTGTTGGAATTTATATTTGATCTTAGTTTTAATAGGAGTCTCCTGGAATTTCTTATTAAGCAGGAGAATGACATACATGGTGTGACCAGTACTTTGATATTACCTTATCAGCTGTGGAGAGGATGGATTAGCAAAAGGAGAGGCACGAAACAGGGAGACTGCATAATAAAAGGGATTGCAAAAGTCCTGCAGAAAAAATGAGAACCACATATACTTTGTCAATCAAAAGCCAATGATGAGGGCCCCCGATATGGGTAGCAGCTCTGTGACTGGAGAGCAATTGGATGGAACAGATATTGTGAAAGTAAAAATGTCAAGATTTGGTGAATGGTAGACACATACAGTGAGGGGGATTGAAGGATGACTCTAAGGTTACAAATCTGGGTAGTAAGAAGGAGGTCCTCTTGACTGAAATGGTGAAATCAGGAAGAGGGGATGAGTTTATGAGGAATGATGAGTTCAATTTTGGACATGGTGGGTTTGAAATGTTTATGGAATAGCTAGTTATTACACATACATATATAATACACACATTTACATTTATGTATATATACATAAAAATATAGAAGTCAGTTATATGCAGAAGATAATTGAACCCAATTAAGCTGTTCAGAACACTGGGTGTAGATAGAAAAAAGAAGAGAATCCAGAACTGAGCCTTGGGATACACCTCACAATTAAGCAATGACCCTTATGATTATGACTCAACAAAGGAAATTGAGAAAGAATAATCAGACAGGTGGAATGAGAATCAGAAGAAGAAAGCAATGCTATTAAAAACCCAGGAGGAGAGAATATCCCAAGAGATGATCAGTAATGTCAAGTGACCAAGAGGTTAAAAAAAAAAAATTAGACTTGAGAAGCAGCCAATAGATTTGGTATTTAAGAAACCAGTGGCAACTTTGGAGAGAGCAAATTGAGGCAACAGAAAATCGAGTCCATTTAACGAGCTCTCCCACTGCTGACCGATGCCCTTCTTCTTGTTTCATGAACATCTGGGTCCTTGTCCTGCTCTGATTCAGTAGACTTATCTTCAACTATCCCTTGCCCTTCTTTCAGCTTCAGCCTCTCCCTATCTATTAATTCCTTCCCACCTATTTTCAAACATGTTAGGTCTTCCCTATCCTTAAAAAAACAAAAACAAACAAACCCTTAAGCCTACCATCTTCTCAAGATAGCATACTATACTTCTCTCTTTCTCAGTTGAACTCCTTGGGGGGGAAAATATATATGTGCTCATTGCTTCCACTTCCTCTCCTTTCACTTATTCCTCAATCCTTTTCAATCTGGCTTCCAGACTTCTCATTTGACTCAGATTTCTTTTTCCAAAGTTACCATCAATCTCTTTTTTGCCAAATGGGATGTTCTTTTCTTAGTATTCCTCCTTCTTAACCTGTATGCTATATCAGACATTTTCTTTTTGCTAACTTTCAATTCTCAGGCATTAGTCCAAACCAATCATCTACTTGTCATGAAAAAATGACATCCAGCTCTCCAGTCCTATTCCCACGTCTTGACCAAGAGAATCAGACTCTCAATAACCTGTAAAAATAAGCTGAATCTTATAAGTTCAATAGGAATAATAGCAATTTAAGAAAATTGCAACATTTGTGTAAAAAAAAAAAATACTTGACAAATAAAAGATGGCTAAATAATATGGCCAGAAAATGGTTCATGTGGGAATATTGTTGGGTTAAGTGGCTTATGAGCTCAATAAATATTTTGTTGTTGTTTAAAAATGACTAATTGTAGGGAGCATAATGTCTAAAACAAGGAAGATGACAATCTCACTCCATTCTTAAGATTTGTCATTCCACGTTTGAGATGTTCTTTTTATTCTAGTCACCATCTTTTAGGAAGGACATAGATACAGTGGAGTTCATCCATGGAGATCATCCTGGTTGCTGCTCAGCCTAGCATTCAACCTAATAAAAGGATTATAACCTATGACATACAAAGATCAGAGAAAGGAACTACTGCCTGCTATGTACCAGGTCTTGTGCTAAGCTCTAGGGAGACAAAGAAAGGCAAAGAACAGCTCCTTCCCTCCAGGAGCTCAAAATCTTTATGAGAGAGAGAGAGAGAGCTAACAAATAGGTACAGACAAACTATAGAAAGGACGTATTCAGGAGAGAGAAAGCACTGGAATTAAGAGAAATTGAGAAGATGGGATTTTATAGAATTAAAAGAAGTCAAGGAAGACATTGGGCAGAGAGGAGAGAGAATATTACAGACCTGGGTGACAGCCAGAAAAAATGCCCAGAGCTAAGAGATATGGTGGGGTGTCTTGTTTGTGAAACAACCAGGAGGCTGAGGTCACTGAGTCCTAGGGTACATAATAAAATATAAGTTGTATAAGGTATAAGATATACTATAATAATAATATAAGATGAATAAATGAATAAAAATATATCCTTTATAATATTTATATATATATATATATATATTTATATAAAATATATATGAATTAATATTGTAAAAATTATATATTTATATATTTATCATGTTATATAAAATATATATATATAAATTTTTATAATTTATATTATAAAAATTAAAATAAATAATATAAGGTGAATAAGTTAAAAGAAGACTAAAAAGGATTGAGGAGATAGGTTATAAAGGATTTTGAGTGCCAAACAGTATTTTACATTTTATTTTGAAGGCAATAGGGAACCATTGGAGTCTATGGCATAGAGGTTGACCTGATGGGATCTGTGCTGTAGGAAAATCACTTTGGTGGCCAATGGAGGATGGACTGAAGTGGGGAAAGAATTAAATCAGATAAAGAATGATATTATAAGCAAATTAGAAGAACATAGGATAGCTTACCTCTCCAATCTGTGGAGAAGGAAGGAATTTGTGACCAAAGAAGAACTGAAATTCATAATTGAACACCAAATAGATAATTTTGATTATATTAAGCTAAAAAGTTTTTGAACAAACAAAACTAATGCAGACAAGATTAGAAGGGAAGCCATAAATTAGGAAAACATTTTTTACATTTAAAAATTCTTATAAAGGCCTCATTTCAAAATATATAGAGAGAATTGATTCAAATTTATAAGAATTTAAACCATTCTCCAATTGATAAATGATCAAAGGATATGAACAATTTTCAGATGAAGAAATTAAAACCATTTCTAGTTATATAAAAAGGTGTTCTAAATCACTACTGATCAGGGAAATGCAAATTAAGACAACTCTAAGATACCATTACATACCTCTCAGATTGGCTAAGATGACAGGAAAAGATAACGATGAATGTTGGAGGGAATGTGGGAAAATTGGGACACTGATATATTGCTGGTAAAGTTGTGAAGTAATCCAACCATTCTGGAGAGCAATTTGGAACTGTGCTCAAAAAGTTATCATATTATGCATACCCTTTGATCCAGCAACGTTTTTGCTGGACTTATATCCCAAAGAGATCTTAAAGGAGGGAAAGGGACTCTCATGTGCGAAAATGTTTGTGGTGGCCCTTTTTGTAGTGGCTAGAAACTGGAAACTGAATGGATGTCCATTAGTTGGAGAATGGCTAAATAAATTATGCTACATGAATCTTATGGAATATTATTGTTCTATAAGAAAAGATCAGGAGGATGATTTCAGAGAGGCCTCGAGAGACTTACATGAACTGATGCTGAGTGAAATGAGCAGAAGCCGGAGAACATTATACACTTCAACAATATTACATGATGATCAATTCTGTTGGATGTAGCTCTTTCCAACAATGAAATGATTGAGGCCAGTTTTAATGATCTCATGATGAAGAGAGCCATCTGCACCCAGAGAGAGGACTGTGGGAACTGAGTGGATCATAACAGCATTTTCACTTTTTTGTTGTTTTTTACTTGCATTTTGTTTTCTTAATCATTTTCTTTTTTTTGTGCAGCAAGATAATTGTACAAACATGTTTACATATATTGGTTTTATCATATATTTTAACATGAATAACATATATTGGATTGCTTGCCACCTAGGGAAGGGGGTTGGGGGAAGGAGGAAGTAGAGAGGAAAGGTAGATTTGAGAATCATAGACATAGAGATGATCATTAAACCCATGGGAAGTGATGAGATCACTGAGCCTAGTAGTATAGAAGGAGAAGAGAAGATGGCTCCATAAGGGAATCCTTCAGGGTGCTTATGATTAGAGACATGATCTGGAGGAGCCTGCAACAAAAGAGAAGGAGAAGTGGTTTGATGGGGAGGAGGAGAACCTGGGAAGAGTGTCAGACTGCATTAAGTACTGTGGATACAGAGACTGGCCCAAGGAGCCTTCTCGAGGAGCTCCCACTGTAACAGGGAAGCCGCAGCAATCCAGAGTGATCCCTCAAGATCAGCTTTTTGTTGATGCTATTAAAAAAAAAAATCCCTTCTACCCTAGATCACATCACCTCTTCAGCTAGTGAGCCAGTCGGAAGCTAGATGCACAGATCTCTTTTGGAAGTCTATTGTGCAGATTTATACTTGAGTTAGCAGTTAGCCTCTTATGGTCCATTCCAGTCTCTGCAATGTTTTATGATCTCCAGCCCTTCTCCAGTGATACAGGAAAGGAGAGTGTTTTTGGTATTCATAAGAAACCCTACTGTTTAAAAAATGAATTTGCTTGAAATAGTAATATCCTGTTCCTGCATACCATGTGTGGAAGAATTACATTTATTTATGTCTTTCTTGTTTCAGGGAAAGACAGCATTGGGGAAGGGGGGGGGGAGGCAGGGGGAAGGAGTGATGCTCCATAAAACCTTTGTCACCAGATATGTATATTCCCATCAAGATGTCCTCCCTAATCGTTATCTCTGCATTTCCCAGAGAAAAGATCTTCATAATCCCAGATTAGCACAAATTGCAAAAGAGGTTTATTAGACTGTATTAAAGATCAGTGGAAAGAAGACCAAACCATTAGGGAGCATCCTTGATTCCTGAAGACTGTTTTCTGTGAATGTTTTGCCTTTGAAAATCCTGGCTCAGGCAGGATACTTCTCCAGGATAATGGAGGGAATATCATCTTTTTTTTTTTTTTTTTTTTTCTCCCTAGGATAATGTGAATAGAGCAGTCTGTTCAAATTGAGATAATACTGGATTTGGAATCAGAAGGGGTAGATTTGATAATTATCTCACTTAGGGACTGTTTGTCCCCCTATGTACCTCTCTTTCTCCATATGTAAAACAGGATAGACTGAATGACTCCTAAGTTCCCTACCACTTCTAAAGGTTTTGGATTTCAGGAGCCACAGTTAATTAACTTTACCATTTTTCTTTATTTTTAAATTTGGAGTAGTCTTTCAATTTCAGGAAATTTCCAATGGGAAGATTCCCTAGGCCAATGAAAATAAGTCTTAACTCCACCACTTATATTCTTAGGGAATTGCATAGATCATGAGGAATTAAATGACTATATCTAGACCACTTTGCCAGCAGGTATTAAGAGTCAGCCTACTTTGACCCCAGATCTTCCTCACTATGAGTCTGATTCTTTATCCACTATACCTTGCTGCCTCTTTTGTGATCTCTGTCACTAATTAGTTCAACTAGTGGGAAACAACAACAAAGATGGATTTTTATCCCAGATTTATAGCAAGTCTAGTTTTTAGGAGATCATAAAATCTTTGATTTAGAATTAAAATCAGACTAATTACATTAAAATGTAAGGTTCTTGAAAAAAATAATAGAAATAAATAAAAAATTTAAACATCAGTGTAAGCTTTTTAGCAATGGAGATTATTGTATCCCCTGAGCCTAACATGGTGCGTGGCACATAGAGGGTATTTAGTAAATATTTGTTAATTTGTTGACTGGTTGGAGGTTCCATTGTCTAGTTCAGATGTTCATAATCTTTTCTATGCCATAGACTCCTTTTGGCAGACTGGTGAGGCCTATGGATACCATCTCAGAATCATGTTTTTATTTATTTTAAATTTTTTGATAATAGATTTTAATTTTCAAAATGCATGTTAATATAGTTTTCAACATTCATCCTGGCAAAACCTTGTTTAAAATTTTTTCTCCCCCCTTCACTTATTCCCTCTGCTAGACAGCAAATAATCCAATATGTTAAACTTGTATAATTCTTCTATATATATTATCACAATTATCATGCCGCATAAGAAAAATCAGATCAAAAAGGGAAAAAATGAGAAAAAAAAAACAAGCAAACAATAAAAAGGTGAAAGAACTATGTTGTGATTTATATTCACAACATTCACCTCTCTGGGTGCAAATGGCTTTCTCCATCACAAGTCTAATGGTACTGGCTGGAATCACCTCATTGTGTAAAAGAGCCACATCCATCAGAATTGATCATCATATAATCTTTTTGTTGCCATTTACAATGTTCTCTTGGGTCTACTCACTTCACTTAGCATCAGTTTATGTGAGTCTCTCTAAGCCTCTCTATTCATCCTGCTGATAGTTTCTTATAGAACAATAATATTCCATAACTTTCATATACCATAACTTATTCAGCCATTCTCCAAATAATGGGCATCCACTCAGTTTCCAGTTTCTAGCCACTACAAAGAGGGCTGCCACAAACATTTTTGCACATGTGGGTCCCTTTCCCTTTTTTATGATCTCTTTGGGATATAAGCCAAGTAGAAATACTGCTGGATCAAAGGATATGCACAGTTTCATAGCCTTTTGGACATAGTTCCAAATTGCTCTCCAAATTGGTTGGATCAATTCACAATTCCACCAACAATATGTTAATGTCCCAGTTTTCCCACATCTCCTCCAACATTTATCATTTTCTTTTCTTGTCATCTCAGCCAGTATGAGAGGTGTGTAATGGTACCTCACAGTTGTCTTAATTTGCATTTCTCTAATCAATAGTGACTTAGAGCATTTTTTCATATGATTAGAAATGGTTTTAATTTCTTCATCTGAAAATTGTCTGACCATATCTTTTGACTATTAATCAATTGAAGAATGGCTTATAGAATCATCTTTTTAAATGCATAAAATGGTTGTGTCCTTCATTCTTGGAGAGGTTCAAAATTACGTCATTATGTTAGACTCAAATTGCAGTGTGTCTGACAGTGGGTCATCAGACTAGTACAAGCCCAGAATGCTCCACTACAGGTTGGGAACAAATAGTTCCTGTGAACTTTTGGAGTTGATTCTATAAATCTGTGTATCTTACATTTCTTTTGATCCACTTCAATTCTGCCTTGCTCACAGAGTACAGCACCTTCTTTGATGAGGGCATGTTATTCTGAATGGTCCTGTGTTAGTGTCTGGAAAAATAAAATACAAAGAAGTATTAAAAAATGGATTATATTGAAATGGTTATACACACACACACATCTCTCTTTTCTCTACCATCCCTTTTTTTTCTGCCTCTTGGGAATCTCAGAGTCCATGTTTCTTCCCCATGTGCTTAATTTTCAAGCTAAAGGCTCACCAACCATTCAGAAAGTCCATAGAAAGTTTCCTGTTAATATGTGGCTCTATTCCTAACCTGCTTGAAGTTTCCCTTCATTATTGAGAATCACTTTCACGTGGGGCTGAGGTTCCATTTTGTTTCTCTTGGCATGTCACCCCCATGGCAGACATTTCCTCTCTGACTCGAAAGGACAAAGCGATGTTCAGCTGTCTGGGCCCCAGCCCAACATTTGATTTATACATTATTTAATTTCCTTCAGTAAATTGGAAGCAGGACTTTGAGAAATGGAAATCCATATTTTTCATTTGTTCAAGAACTCTTTTAGGACTAATGTAATCATCAAGAGGGAGTGTTGGTGTGATTTGGGTGACCTGAGGTAAAACCAAGAAGATGTGGCCAACAGTAAACAAATGGATAAAAAAGGTGTGGCCATTTCAGTATAAGGGAGTAACTCCAAGTTGCACAATTTGGTTTAATAGATGAAAAATCTAAAAGGCCCAGGTTCAAATGCTATTTCTGATGCTTACTTGTTGTGTGACCAACGATGCACAAGTTGATTCATCTCTCTGAATAACTTTGAGACTAGAGGTTCATTGATGGAACCACTTCTCACAGTGATGACACCACAATTATTAGTTTTCATAGGACGATAGAGATCCTCTAGTCTAATGAAGAAGCTGAGATCCAGGGAGGTTGACCTTTTCAAGGTCACATAAGTTTGTTAGGAATTATTTATTTGATTTTTTGTAAACATAAAATCAGTAGACTTCTTTGTGAGCCATTTTGGGGACACCTGTCTTCCTTCTTCCAGAGCAGAAAAGTGGGTTGCAGTAGCATTGTTTGGGGATTGCAAGGGTTCCTTGAACTTCATTTCAGTATTGCCTTTTCAGAGAATTTTGGTGATGGTAGCATTGGGCTGAAGGTTTCTGCCATTCATCTATCTCTCCAGGTCAGTCACCATGGGGCCCAAATTCTGGCACTTATTGAAAAGCTCCCCAGTTAGGTAAAGTCAGGAAATTGCAAACTAACTCTGGAATGGAGATCAAGTGAGGCTTGGCAGCAACCTGTGAACAATTTGTCCTTTTGAGGTGAAAGGTGGCCTCCTCCCCAAGAGGAAATGTGATCACTGGAGTGTCAGTTCCCGGAATTCTCAGAGGCCTGGGAACTGATTGAATGTCCTCATGTTGGCTCAGAGGGGATGGAGCACTGTGGGGGAGATATTTGTTTCATTCTGGAGCAGATCTTAGCACAGCAATGTCAGTATCTGTTACGGCCCTGGGACATACACATCCGATAACCCTTGAAAAGTACCAAACAGGATTTCCTTCCATTTTTCCACCAGCATTTTGGAGCCATCTTTGACTCATCCTTCATCCCTTCTCCTCAGATTCTGTCTATTTATTGTCTCCAGCATCTTAATCTACTTTCTCCTTTCCATCTTCCCAGCTTCCACCTACATCAGGTCTTCATAACCTCATGTCAAGATAGATGTCATTTTCCTCATTTCCTAACCAATCTTCTGACTTCTGATCTTTTCTTCTCACAAACTTCCACCAGTCTGTTTTCCCCCAAAAAAATGTGTATGTAAAAGATAGAGGCAGACAGATAGACAGACAGACCCATAGCCTAATGAAGGGCCCTTCCACAAAAAGGTTCCCCTTCTGGATTACTAGACCTGTAATAAAGCAGATTCAGTCCCAGGGAAGCCTAGTCCCAAAGAGGGACTCAAACTTTTTCTTGTGCTCTTTGGCTCATTGCCTGACTCCAGAGTTCTGGGGAAAATCTCTTAAACATATCTTAAGTATATCTTATGTCTAATGTCTCCCCTAAAAAAAGAATGACCAGGATCCCTTTTAGAAAAATTTCTTCATTCTTGAAGAGAATCAAAATGACATCACTATCTTAGAGTCAAGTTAGTGTATCCAACTGTGGCTGATCAGATTAATACAATCCTGGCTCTCTCTGCCACAGGTCGGACACAAATAATTCCTATGAACATTTGGGTATATTCTTTAACTTTGTGGATCTCACATTTCTCCTGAGCTAATTCAGTTCTGCTTGGCTCACAGAGCACAGCATCTCTCTGATGAGGGCACGCCGTTCTGGGAAGTCCTGGGCAGTCCTGGGCTAACGTCTCCCACGTCATACAATCAATTCTAAGGTTCTCGAGCATATCCTTGTATCACTTTTTATGGCCATCTTGTGAATGCTAGCCCTGTGTGAATTCTTTATAAGATAATCTTTTAGGTAAGCATTCAAACAATGTGGCCAGTCCAACCGAGTTGTGCTCTCTGCAGTAGAGTTTAAATGCTTGGCAGTTTAGTTTGAGAAAGGACCTCAGGGTCTTTTATTTTACCTGCCAGATGATCTTCAGAATCTTCCTAAAACAATTCAAATGGAAGAGATTCAGTTTCCTGGCATGGTGCTGGTATACTATGCAGGTTTCACAGGCATTAAATAATGAGATTATTATAACAACTCTGTAGTGTAGACCTTTGAGCTTTCCTAGTCACCAGTGTAGTAAAACAAGACTGTGTGCTTGTTTCTATGCTTTTTAGAATGATACTTTCAGTCATGTTGTCAAAACATCTTCAATGAGGATACAAACATGTCAGCTACGATACTGATGGGAGAAAAAGTATTAAATGTACAAAGTAGCTATCAGATACAGGACAGCTACTTCCTCTACCACTAAAGACATATTTAAAATAACAAAAAAAAATCCATTCTCGCACTAGAATGTCTTCTTTTAGGGCAGGAACTTTATTTTGCCTTTTTTTGTAACCCCAGGGTTTAGTACAGTGCCTGGCCCATAGCAAAGGATTAATAAATAAATACTTGTTGATTGATTTATTATACTCTATTATATCCAGAAAATAAAGACAAAATTGGAGAGTCTATCGGATATTTCATATTCATGCTGGATCTGTGCTATTCATGCAATTCTCAATCCTGCCTCAGAATTGCTTTCTATATGACTTTCTAGGTGTGTGACTCCAAGGGAGTCCTTTGGGATTCTTTCTACCTCAGGTTCCTCATCTGTAAATGAGAATAATATATAGCACTTACCACTAAGAATTGGGAGGATCAAATGAGAGAATATTTATTATAGCACCTACCACTAAGAGTTATGAGGATCAAATGAGAGAATATTTATAAAGTACTTTACAAACTTTAGAGTTGTATATTATAGCTGTTATTTATATTCACTCTACTCAGAAACCTTCAGTGATTCCCCATTGCATAGAGGACTAGACTTCTTAGCCTGACTTTCAAGGTTTTTGACAATGTTTAGTCCTCCATGTTCACATGATTCAAGTGTATGTTTTCCAGGTAAATAAAAGCAATTAGGTGTCCTAATGGATGGAGTGCTGAATTGGGAGTCAGAAAATCTGAGTGTGAAACCATTAAGCCTCAGAGACTTCTTCATTTGGAATCCTGGGCAAATCGTTTAATTCTTAGCCTTAGTTTTCTTATCTGTAATAGACTAATCATAGCATATCCTAGGGTTGTTGTGGGGATCAGAGGACATAATATGTATCAATAAAGCACTTTGCCAATGTTTTCATCACCAGTGGTGATGGTAATGACGATTTGCTGTTGCCTGAATGTGCCTTCCTGCATTGTTCCCTGCACCTGAAATGCACTCCCTCCACACCAGTTTCTTGATACCCTTTCAGACTCTACCATCTACATGCATGCAGGTTTTCCTTAACACTCCCATCCAGATGGGACTTTCCTACTCCCTTGGCTAAGATCTGAAGGCATTCTGTCAGAGTCACAGAGGCCCCGGGAGGGCCCTCAACTGCTGTAGCTGACCACCAGTCCCCTCTCCATAATATCACATAAGCGGACAGCTACCTTTTCCTGGAAACCTTCCAATAAAGAGAACCTACTACTTCCTGAAATAACTCATTCTGCTTGGGACAGCTCTAGTTATTAGCAGGTTTTTGACTCTTGACAAGGCTCTTAGAAATGAACATAGGGTCTCCCATGTGATCTGTCCAGAGCTGAGGATAGAGGGACTGTCACCTTCATTCTAATAGTTCTTTCCTCCCTACCCCCCTCTCCCCCCGTGCCTTTCATCTCTTTATAACTAGAAAACCCCTAAACTGCCAACTCTGATCTAAATCTTTTTTTTTTAATTTGTTAGATCATTTTTATTTCCAAATATCTTCCTTCTCTCATCCGATGAGCCATTTTTTGTTTTAAAAAGAAAAAAAAAAGGAGTTCAGAAAAGTTAGCCAATACATGAACTGAATGTGACATGTTCTACACCCAAAGACAAGAAGTTACATTTTCTTATTTCTTCTTCAGGACAGCATATGCCTTTCTTAATGCATCCTTTTTTATTTTTTGACTGCTACCTCACATTGTTGACTGATACTGACCTCATTAGACTCCCTATATCTTTTTTAGCTAAATTGCTATCTAGTCCTAAATCCCCTATATTTGTACTCAAAAAGTTGTTTTTTGTAACCAAAGCATAAACCCATTTATATTTATTGAATTTTATCTGATTAGTCAGATCAATGCTGTATATCAGGAATTGACCAAATCTATCCCTTTCCTGCTTTTGCATGTTTCATGAGTTAAGAATGGGTTTTATATTTATAAATTAAGTTTTGTTTACTGACACCTAGATCTAGCATTTCAAGATCTTTTGTGAATCCAAACTCTGATATTCCAGTGTTAATAATAATACCAGCCTACTCCCTAAGTTTATTATGAGGATTAAATAATATTTGTAAAGCACTTTACAAATCTTAAAACAATATGCAAAGGCTAATTGTCATTATTAATCTGCAAATGAACATAGAAAGTTATTTATGATAGCTATTTGATTTCATATCTTCTCTCCCTTACAAATTCCTTGAAGGTAGACACCAAGAATCTTTTTGATTCTTACACATGATAACCATTTATAAACTTGACACAATGATATTTGCCTTCAATTCTAGGATTCCTAAATAGTTTCTTATTTTGAAATACTACTACATATCTGATTCATTGATAATTATTAGTGTTCAAATATTTTAAGGGAGAAGAAAAACCATTGACTATTCAGACCATAAAAATGTGAACAACAATGAAGAAGACTTGAAACCAAATTACACTTTTCCTGGTTTTTCTTAGTCCCAGTAAATTATATTGTAGTTTATTAAGATGTGTTTTGTTTTTATAGAAGAATATTTTTTAAAGATGGAAAATACTGATACTCTGTACATAGTCCAGTAAAAATTTGAGACAAAACTGAAGTGCTACAAAGGACTCAGAAGTTTATGAGTCTATTATCTCATTAGGTTAGATTGACTATCCTTGTTTTGACCTAGTTCTGAATATTTTCTTTGGAAGTAGAAGAGAAAGTTATGCTGTTGTATTAAAGTTTAGCAGTGGTAGGATAGTCAGTAGAGTTTTTTAATTACTCCTTGTCTTTCACTCATACTACTATTAACTAATTATTTATGTGGATTTCCCAGTATAGTTCTTTTTTGCTTCTCTGGAAAGTTGTATAAATATATCTGTATGTCTCACTATCGTTTTAAGCTCTGAGCTAGTGTTAATACTTCTGGCAAAATACCTCAATAATGTGATTCTGTCTCTCTCTCCCACAGTTACCCTCTCTAAGCTATATTTCCAGTACATGTACCCAGACTAGCAAATGCCAGTGGTTGGTATAATTTATAATTGTTATTTAAAAAGGCAAAGTAAATATTTTAAACAAACATAAAAAAGCTTTCTCCATGCCCAAAGGAAAGGAAGGAAGGATCCAAAGAGAAAAAAAGGGAGATATTCATTTTAGGACATCCTGGAGGAAGATGCAACATGGTCGGTGTCTGTCACGCAAATAACCTCCTTGGAATCCCGGTCCCAATGCCAGTGGTGGCTGTCTCCCATTTCCACTCAGCTTCTTGTTGCTTCCCCTTCTGCCTGTCTCATATGACTAGCTGAGTTTCTTTTCTTGTCTCACTTCTGCTTGAACTGACTTTTTGAAGACCACTTAGAAGGCATAATCTATCATTGGTCTTGTTCCCTTTCTGATTCACTTAAGGAACTTGTTCCAACCTCAGAAAGAGATCTTTAAATTCACCTTTTTTGCAATCAAGTATTAGCCTTTTGAAGACCAACTTCTTTACAAAAGTATAATCCTGGACCAGTGATTTAGAGTCATCAAATCCAATCCCCTATGGGGTTCCCACTCTTAATTGGTGAAGAATCATGCACAGTAAATAGCAAAAGTTAGGGATGCTGACTGACTTTCTAGAGTGAGAGAATACACAGGTTTGACTAATGAGTTATTGCTCCCAATTAGATTTCCCAGCAATACAAAGGAAATACTCACAAACATTAATAGGACATTAATATTTATCTTGACCAGCTTATACTTGAATAGAAATTCCTCAAAATGCCTTTGACAAGTCGTTTCTCATTACCCCTCTAAGACCTCCTGAGACTGAGTTAGAGTCTTACCCTGGGGCAACCTACCCTATTTCAGGACAACTCTAATTGTTAGGAAGCTTTTTTTTGTACGAAGCTGCAATCGCCCTCTCTTCATTTATTCAGGCCTTTTCTTCTTCCCTCTGGGGCAAAACAAAACCTTCTTCCTCTATTTGAAGAGGGCCATTGTGTCTCCAAGCCTTCTCTTTTCAGGACCTAGCAGACTGGCTCTGACAGTGGTTTCCAGTCTCCTCCTTTTTCTCTTGTTCGGGACATAATTCAATTTGTGGGAGACCATCCTAAAATGTGGTACCAAGACCTGATTATGTGAGTCTCCATGTGATATTCACGGAGCTGCATACATTACAATAATCAGTTCCTTCATTCTGTTAATGGAGCCTCGTGACCTGGATTCATCTTTGGAGCAATATCTAGGCCATGCAAACTGGACATTTTTTTTTCTTTAAAAGCCCCCCCCCCCAAGTAGGGACTTAATTGTGGCAGCTCCTCATTTGCCACCTGGCTGTATTCATTCTGGATTTCTTTGACTTCTTCCCCAAGTCCCCCAACTACTATTTTCTTCTCTTAGATTGTCTTCCATCTACTCTGTATATAGTTTGTACATGTCTTTTAATTTTAATATAGCTGATCTAACTTTGGTCTTAACCTTGACTTCAACCAATCAGTTCTCACACTGTGTGCCAACAACTGCTTTGAGAAATGTCTCTTCCCCTTTAGATATCATTTGGGGAGAGGTTCTCACTGCCCTCGGGTCTGTACCTTCTCCCTCTGTTTGAGGAAAGGATTCATGATCCAGAGATATTAAGCTGTGAAATAGTCTCTGGGTCCTGGGACTCTTTCACTTATTGATCCTGAAGTATTACGCCCAGTTTATTTTTCTTCATCTAGCCCTACCCATCCTATTCAATCTGTTCTGAATATCAGTGACCTTTTCCTGGATCATTTCAAATTGTCTTTTTGAGCTCTTTTGGTATCTTTCCTTACATTTGATTATATTTTTTAATCATCATTCTTCTTGCTGTCTTTATTAAAAAGCCCCAGATTGGGACGTATGTGACCTGACTTTGAACCCTTATTTTATTTCTTACTGTCCTTGGGATCTCAGATACTTCTTTTCTCTTTTCAATTTTTTTCATCTGTGAAATGAGAAAGATTGGACCAAATGGGCCTAGGGCCATACAGTCTGCTGCCAGGGATCTTTTCCCCTTGTTTTTGTATTGCTGTTGATGTTGGTTTTTTCATCATTCTCTCTTGAGATTTTTATTTATTTATTTTGTAGCTTGAGTTCAAATCTTCCTGACTCCATTTTGGGTTTTCTTAGCAGAGATACTGGAATGGTTTGCCATTTCCTTCTTCAGATCATTTTAGAGATGAGGGAAGTGAGGCAAACAGGATTCAGTGATTTGCTCAGTCATCCAGTGGCAAATATCTGAAGCTAGATTTGAATTCAGGAAGATGAGTCTTCTTAACTCCAGGCCCCTCACTCTATTTACTGGCTCCCTTTCAATCACTTGTATTTATTAAGCCCTCCTGTATATCAGGTTTTGAGTTAAGCACTAGGGATACAAAAAGAGACAAAAGACAGTGCCTTCCTCCAAAGGCTGTCTCCTACCCAGCCAGTGGTGGATTACCTGAGTCTTTTGGCCCAACTCTAGTAGGTCTTAGACCAGTGCCCAGAAATTTCCAGATGTGGCATTTTTACCCAGAAGTTTCCTCCTGTAGGCACACAGTCTCAGGCCTAGAATGAGGCTGCCTTAGTGATTCTGTGTGGGATCTCAGCATCTACACTGAAGCTTCCCATCTTCATATACTATGGGGCCCATGGACTTGCCACCAAAGTAGAGATGAGCTGTGGTCCTAAAGCTTCATCTGGGAGTTAACCATGGAGAGGAGCTCCCTAAGAAAGGATAATGGAGAACAGCAGCCCAACTGCTCCCTGTAGCCTCAGCTCAGCGCAAACCATCTCACAGTGTTGGGTCATAAGGCTGAGCTGGAAGGGTCCAGCTTCCCATAGACCTTATTATTTGCCTAATTGTCTCTCGCCTCACTTTTGCTCCCTTTCTTCTCATTTTCTTCCTTACCATCCCTCCCTTTTCTCCTTCTACACCCTTCTTTATCCTGGCCCTAACCTTTTCCTGCCTTCCCTCTTCCTTTCTTCCTCCCTCCCCATACTTCTTCTCCTTCCAAACCTTAACCCTAACCTTAATCCATCTTGCTTAGAGATGAATTCTCAATAAAAAGAGAACAAGAAGAGCTAGCTATTATCAAAAGTAATCTACCCTCCTTGGGTTTAAGGTTGGGAACATATTTTTAAAAAATAAAACCAAAATTTCTTATTAAAAGATTTACATAAAATTTTACCACTGCCATGTTAGCCAGACAGACCACTGAAGATTACACAGAAACATTTTTTGTGTGCATGAATACCTTTTTTTTTTAAGTTCCACAAAATATCACTGAGACCAGCATTTGGCAGAGAGAGATATTAAAATATTTTGTTCCAGCATGTAAATTCTCGTTTTGTTGCAGAATCCTTTTGTTAATGTGGTAGCTACGCCAGGTTCTTGCCAGAGTGAAGGGCACACTGACTTAGTATATTTCCCAAAATTGACTAAACTCTGTGATTCTACCTACTTTTTGATTCTAAGCTGAAAAGAGTATGTTTTGAGACACAGATACTGACCTCTTCTCATAAATTGTATGTTTATATAAACACACACATGCACATTTAACCTATATATACATATGTATGTATATTCATATGTATATATTATAAAAGCCATGTTTTATAATATATACACATAAGAACATATATACACACATGTATAAACAGTGAATATGCACATTATGTGTGTTTTATAATGTGTATGTATATAATACATATTTGTAAAAATATATTTATGCATGTAAATATATGCATATGTGGAAAGTAAATATTTAAAATATATATTAAATTATGCAGTGGGATTGGGAGGAGGGAAGGAGACAGAAAATCTTTACCACCAAAGTCCAGATTTCTCCCCTGTGCTCTTAAACCATTCGTAGAAAAAGAGAGAAAAGCTATTCTCTCACATACTGTCCTGAAGGTGGTCTAGGTCGATTCCCAGTTGGATGTCAGTTTGTGATCTCAGAAGCTTCAGTTGCCAGGCAGGGACCTACCTGCAGTCCCCATTGTTAAGTCTGCTGATCAAGAATTCCAACCCTAAGAGGAAATTCTTCGCCCTTCACTCATTCTCCCCTCTCCGACATTGTTAGGTGATTTTAGGTACACACAGTGTCATTCATAATAGTGGATGCCTTGGTTGAGATTGCAAAATCATTCCTATTGTGTAGTAATCCCCCCCTGTTCCCACAGTTGGCTCACAGCTTTGTCAAAACTCTCTTCCCTTCAGCTAGAAATTTCTACATTTGGTGCAGTTCCAAAGACCATTTTTTCCCCCCTAAATCCAAATTCTGAGGAAAGTTCAGGAACTATAAGGCAGTAGTTTAAAGTTTCTGGATAGAATCCCCGGGGTTAAAGGCTTACCACAGATCTACAATTCAATTCAATGAAAGTTTATGGAACACTTGCTAAATGGTTCAAGGTGCTGAGCAGGATGCTGAAAGGGCTATCTCAGGAAAGCAGAGCTCATGATCTGTGGAGCAGCTGCCGCCCATGTCCATCTCTCATGAGGACATCAGCTTTTCTCCTACTCTGACACACATAAAAACTAAAAAGAACCCAGACTTCTAGGCTGGTGGTGTTGTCAGAGTCATGCCCTTCTGGGAATACAGATGTATTGGATAACTGTGTTTGTGCGTCTCCCACATTTCCCTGCAGGAAATGGGGTCCCTGGAGCTATGTCTAAACTGCCTGAAGTCTTCATTTCAGAATGCACAAAAAGGTTGGCCAGTGATATGTGGGAGTCCCAGGTGTCTATGGACATCTCCCAAGGTTCTGTCCCAGAATCCCTTTTTTCACTTCTCCCTCTCCCAGGGGTGTATGAGGTCCCATGGATTCAACTACTGACCAAGAGACCTGAGCTGAGATCCCACTGCTGACATTTATTACCTGTTTATTCTTGGGGATATTAGATCATCTCTTTCTTAGCTTACTTGAAAAATGAATCACCCTCCCCAGCTCTGTTGTCTTCCTGATCCCAGTCTCTCCTGAGCTCCATTATCAATACCACCATTGACACAGCTTCTCTTTTGTCAGGCCCCAACTACCCAATTTTTTGCAGAGAAGGTGCTAACCTGGCTCATCTGGGAGTGCCCTATAAGTAAGAAATCATCAGTCTAGTCCTTAATCCTATCGACTAAATGGTCCCAATAGTTTAAATTCTTCTCTGTAGGCCAGTGGAGCAGGGCCATGTTTATCTGGGGCATATATTCAAAATTTAATATTGATTTTTCTTCCCATGAGAAAGTCAGACATTGTTCCCATCTTTAATTTTTCAAAGATCCCAAGCATCAAGCTCTATGACAAGATGGGAATTATGTTCATACTCCCCAGGCACTTTCTTTCACTGCCACAGAGGAGTTGCTTTTTTCAAAGGGCCACAAGTGGAGGAACTCCTCCTACTTAACAAAGTCTCCCCCATCCCAGTTCCATTTCTTATACTCATTAGGAGAAAAGAACATAATGCATTTTATTTTTAAAAAATAATACCTTTTGATTTCTGCTTCTTCAGAGAATAAGAATTAGTTAGAAAATATTAACTAATGTTCACATAATATTTTAGGATATACAAAGCCTTTGAGATAGAGGCAGTTGATACCTCCATTTTACGGATAGGGAGACTGAGGCATGCAAGGTTAAGCTACTTGCCTCAAGTCCCACTGCCAGTATGTGAGACAGAAGTTGAACTCAGGGCTGTTCCTAACTCCAAGTCCAAAGCTATATTCACTTTACCACCTAGCTGTCTCAGCTCTGTCTGTGTCCATTTTTAAGACTAATCCTATTTATTTCTTGTTAACCTTTATGCTCCAGAGAAGGGAAGTTATTGCTTCTATTTTACATATACCTGGCTAAGGCTTATTATAGCCTTTAAATAAATGAAGCAACAATTATGATCCAGAGGCTAACAGCTGATACTTACAGGGAAGTTTATTCTTATAAAGTCCTAGACATCAACTGTGCCCACTTGGTCATTGTCATTGATCTACTGGTTTTTTGTTGTTGTTGTTGTTTTTGGTTTTTTTTTTTTTTTTTGGATATTGAGCAATAGAAAACTTTTATTAATGTCTGCGGTGTGCCAGGCACCATACTAAGACACTGGAAATGTAAAGACAAGAACAATATCCCTGTTCTCAAGAAATCTATATTTTATTTAAAGACCTTGATGTCTTTTGTTTGTTCAATTAAGAGAAGAGTTGTTATTCCTATTTTACAAATGACTCCAAATGGACAGGCCCCCTCTTCTCTTTCTCCCTCCTTCCCTTTTTCTCTAGTTTTCCTCTCCCTCTCTCCTTTTCTCTTCTTCTTCTTGTCTCTGTCATTATCTCTTCCTCCTCTGTCTCTCTTCCCCTCTCTCCATCTGTCTCCCTCTGTCTCTCTCTCTTCCTCTCTCTCTGTCTCTTTCTGTCTCTCTGTCTCTCTCTCTTTCCCCCCTCCTTTCCTCCCTCCTTCTCTCTCTCTGTCTCTCCCCATCTCTGTCTCTCTCCCTCCCTCCCCTCTCCCCATCTCTTTTCATCAATTTCCATGGGTTTAATTGTTATTCCTATGTCAGTGATACCCAGATCTGTAAATCTCACCCCTGACTTTGTCCTGAGCTTCAGTCCCACATCCCCAACTGTCCACTGGAATATTTCAAACCAGATATTGTAGACATGTCAAATACATGTTCAAAATAAACTCATTGTCTTCAACCCCCAAGTCCATTTCCTTTCTAGAATTTGTTATTCCTTTTGAAGATACTACCATTCTTTCAGTCTCCTAGATCAGTAATACTGCTTGGCAAATAGTAGGCACTTAATAAATGCATATTGATTGATTAGTGCAAGTCTCAACTCCTCAACATCCCTCACCCAATGATGTTATTGTTCAGTCATGTCCGACTTTTCATGACCCCATTTGGGGTTATCTTGGCAAAGATACTCAGAGTATTTTTGCCATTTCCTTCTCCAGTTTATTTTACAGATGAGGAAACTGAAGTAAATAAACATAAATGACCTACCCAAAGTCACACAGCTAGAAAGAATCTGAGGTCAGATTTGAACTCGGGAGAATGTCTTCCGGACTCCAGGGCCAGCACTCTAGCCACTGTGCTGTTAAGCTGCCTGCACACTTACTTACTTGGTATTTATATTTGTATGTAGGTACTTATTCCCTGTGTGCTTATTTTTATACCTATCTCCCCCATTAGAATGTAGGTTGTCCCTGCCTTGTGAATGAGGATAGTTTTACTCATTCTCTCATCAGGTGTATATCCCCAGCCCTTAGCACAATAGGACACATAGTAGGCCCTTTATGAATACTTAGTGTTTGATTATTTGAGATGGAGTCGTCCTATGGCCAACCAGCTGGTTGACACTTCACTAGCCAGGTTACCTCTGGGCATGTGTATATTTCTGCAAGCATTCATATTTCCCAACAGGCTCTTGACCTATGGAATATGTCCCCCAAAGCCCCTGCCTGACATCTTAGATCATTAGAGCAACAGAGTCTCTGCTCCTTGAAGGCATGGACTCTCCATTGTTCTTAGCCCAGTTCTGGGTAGCTCATGGCTTAGTAAAATGCTCGTTGATTGAATGGATGTCATACCGTGCATCCACGAACAAAGTTGAAGTTGTCCAAGCATAGTGCATAAGCTCCTTGTCTTGTTGAACCAGCTGGAAGATGCTTTCAAAACCTGATGATGAAGGTTCCTGATATAGGTTAGTAATCAGCTAATAACCCATTAAAAATCAGCTTATCCGTTGTGAGGGAACAGGACAAAATGGTTGAAGGATTAGCGAAAAGCTTCCAAAATATCTTTCTGTCAGAGACATTAATGAGCTCCCTTGGCCCAACAGCTTCTTTCTAAATTAGTTAGTTTTAAATTCCAGACCCAATCTGTAATTCAAATTCATCCATTCATCCAACCACGCTTCTTCCTTGCAAGCTTCATTTGACCACAGGATTATTTAGCTGAATTCTCTTATTGTCAACATGGTTCCTTCTTATACCATCTGCTTTTAAATATGGTAGCAGGGAGATGATGAGATTGTCTGGTCCCTGGGCCATATGCTACAAAACCATATGGCTGAGTAGGGTATTCGCTAACTAGTGAAGGCGAAAGGGGAGGCCTCAGTGTTCATTGTGAAGTTTTCACTGCTGACAGTGGGGTTGCCATTAGCAAATTTTCCTGAAAAAAAGATTTACTCTTTTGTCACATGACAAAAGAGATGCGTTCTTTTAGCTTCCCTCTGCCTTAGTTTTCTCATCTTTACAATGGGGGGATAAGGCAGGGAGAAGATCTGGCTGTATCTAAGGTCCCATAAAGCTTCAAAACTAGATTCTTATATGATCTCATATCTCTGATGAGCAAGGAAACAGCCTTCAAAAGTAATACATATATGATGCTCCTTAAAAAGATTCTCTAGCCTCAGAAAGGGATGCCAAAGAGCTGGGTTCAAATTCAGGCTTGACCTTTGCTAGTTGTGTAACCCCAGGCCTGTTTCTTTACCAATGGAAAAAATAGTACAACCAATCCTCCCCTTACCGTCGCTCTGAAATTTATTACAAGGGAAGCACTTTTAAACATGAAAATCAGTCTTAGACCCATTTTAGAGGTTGCTAGACAGACTGCCACAATTCATTTCAGAGTCTCTGGCTTGCAGTCTCTCCGACCTTTTCTTATCACGTATATGTTTAGAATTTTATATCTGAAAGTGCCATCCTTCCTCACTCTGAGGAATGCCAGTGAATCAATATTGCTTGCTGTCGAATATAAATCTAACCTTTGTTTTAAAAAGTCTTTCCCTATGGAGGTTCCAGAAACTCTTATTGGCTCTTTAAGAGCAAAGACAATATTGATAAAAGGAGCTTGTCCTGTCATTTTGGGGTCAGTTAAAAAAATAAGTCTAGCTATGAGACAGAGAGAAGGAGTTGTGTTTTACCTGGAATCTGAGCACAAAGTTCTTCCCCATTAGAGCAATCCTAAAGTGATAAAGAAATGAAGAGATTCTGAGGAACTAGTAAAGACTGTGCATTCTGGAAAGACTCTTTCTGACACTTATTGAAGAAAAGGGGGGAAAAAAAGTAATCATATTGAAAAGAAATATGACAAAAATTCCTTAGTGATTTTAATCAGTATCTGAACTATATTCTGGACTGTTTTCAGACATGTAATAAGGTATCTACTATTTTCTTGAGGGCTTGATGTGATTCTAGCAGTGATGTTGATCATAAACAAAATAATGAGTAGTTATATAGATATTGTTAATTCTGTTTGCTAATAAATTGTTAATAAATAACGATTATTTAATGAACCAAAGAAACTTATTTTCCTAAGATTAATGAATTTTGCTTTTATATATTTAAATAGAAACCAAATTTATTGGATATTTACAATTTGTTACCAAGTAGAATTGATAATAGATAAAATTATTTTCAGCATTTTTGTACATGGTAAATATCACTGTCAGAATCTTTTCAATAGTGACCCATTGGAAGTTTTCTTGACAGAGATGCTGGAGTGGTTTGCCATTTCCTTCTCCAGTTCATTTGACAGATGAGGAAATTGAGGCAGACAGGGTAAATGACTTGACTGGGATCACACAGCTAATAAGTGTTTCAGGCTGAATTTGAACTCAGGCCTTCTTGACTCCAGACTGGACTCGTTAGCCACTGTGCCATGTAGCTGCTTTTATTTAAACTGCACATAATTATATTAATAACTAAAGCCTTTCTTTTCCTGTTAGGGTCTTTGTAAATTAGAAGTTTCTTTCCTCTTCCCTTTTAGATCTAGAAAACATTTCACATGCTAAGTCTGTGAGGGAACAGCAACACAAGCAACTAACTGTATGAGGCCTTTAAGCCCTGGCTCAAGAGTTTTGTCATTTTGCAGATAATTAAAATGGCAGAAGACCCTGGGAAGATTTGTGCTCTTTGTTATAAATACTGTTAGTATTTATGCCTTTACCCCTACTGACAGCTGAAAGAATCTCCAATATTCTAATTATTTCAATAATAACCTCAGAGAGAAAAGAATCCGTGTGTGTCCCCAAGGCCTCAGCACACCTGGCTTCAAGGAAAACCTTTGACTTTTTCCTTGTTAACCAGTTTTAACTCCACTGGGAAGGATTTTACCCCCTATACTCTTGTCTCCCTCAACTGATCCCCATGGGACCATGATCACAAGGCACCTCTGTAGATAGCATAGAGAGAAGCAGAAAACACAAAAAGTCCTGGGACCACCAAAAAAGAGGGAGCTGCCCTAACACACAGCAGGGGAGGAGCTTTTTCTGCATAGAAAAGGAAAGCTTAGAAGCTATCTCAGGAGCAGCCAGAACCTTCCCTCGCATTTAGACATGGATTTGGATTGCATCATCCTATTCTATCTTCCATCTTTCTGAGATAACCATGGGCTGTCTTAGAGTGAGTGATAATGATGATGAAGAATAGCATTTTATTTTTTCTCAATTACATGAATTCAAATCCAGCTTCAGACTCATGCTAGCCGATTAACCCTGGCCAAGTCACTTAACCCCAATTGCCCCCCCCAAAAAAATACATTATTTCAAAATTCATCTTAAGGGTCACCTCCTATCTATTCTATATAGAAATACAATGAAGCAGCTAGATGGCTCAGTAGATAGAGCACCAGGCCTCAAGTCAGGAGAATCAAATTTAAATTTGGCCTCATATACTTACTAGTTTTATAGCCCTGAACATTTGTCACTTAATCCCCCTGTGCCTCAGTTTCCTCATCTGTAAAATGGGAGTCATAATAGCACCTGACCCTCAGGAGTTTCTGTAAAGATCAGATAAGATATTTGCAAAGTGTTTGACAAACTTTAAAATGCTACATAAATGTTAGCTATTATTATTAATAAGCCTGCCTGATTCTTCCTGGAGCCCAAATTATCTTGTATTTCTCTGTATCTTCTACACATTTTTTTTATATTTGTACATGTTCTTTTCCCTTGCCAACTCTATGTCAACTCTAGACCAATGGTTCTATAGCCCTACCATGGAAGAGGAAAGGAACAAGCATTAATTAAGCACCTACTGTGTGCTGGGTATTATACTAAGCATGGTACAGATACTGTCTCCTTTGATTCTCAGAAGAGCCTTGGGATTTGGGGGCTTTTATTGTCACTATTTTGCAGATGAGTCAGGCAGAGATAAAGTGACTTGTGCATGGTCACACAGATAGTAGGTAGTTCTCAGTCTGCATTTGAGCTCAGGTGTTCCTGACTCTAAGTCTAGAGCATTATCCATAGTACTCCTGGCTCTCACTACCATTTTTGCATCCTTCCCACACATTTTCTCCCTTCCCTCATAGTTATATGTACTGTTTCATATAGTGGGACAGAATGCTCACATCCTGCTGCGCTCTGTGAAGGATGGCCAGCCCCAGTCACAGCAGCAGTCCTCTCTGGGACTTGCTGTCCTGGAATCACAGAGACCTTTGAGAAAAGGGAGAAGATTCCCTGCCATAACATTCCCAGTAGCTGATTGATCATGCAGCTCCTGCTTGGAGACCTCCAAGGAAGAGGAATATGTCCTTATTTGGAAAACGTTCCAGCCTCAAACCTAAACTTCCTCCCTCCAACTTCCTCCTCCTAGCTCTGCTCTTGGGGATCAAGTAGAGCAGAGCTGACCCCTCACTGGGGCTCAAGCCATCATCTCCACATCCACGTCCCACCCCTCCCATCCCCTGCAATCTCTAAGGCCATCCACCCAACAGAGACATGGGCCGAACTCAGCCATGGGTGATAAGGCAATAATTTCTCCCAGATTTTTCCTCCATCTGTGATGTAAGTTAAGAATAGGTATATTTTAGAGTGCCTAGTGTTTTATGGGCTTATATCATGCTTGTTAGATTTATGATTTACATACTAGCTCCCATTTCCATGGCGCTCTTTGGCCCATAACAGCCTTTTGAGGCAGAAGGCATGGATGATATTATCCTTATTTTTCCAAAAAGGAAACTGGCCCAGTGAGTTTGAGGACTGTCCCCCCGACTGCTCACCTAGTAAGCAGGAGGGACTGGATTTGAACCCAGGATTCTGAGTCCAAGCCTTGTCCCAATCCTAGGAGTATGTGGATGCGGCTTTTTTTGTTTAGAAGGCTCCTCTGTTCTTTCGGACTATTGAGTTCCAAGAAACCCTTTGTTCCATTTCATAAAGGAGGAGATTATGGACCAGAATGGAAGTCCCTGTCAGCCCTAGGGCCCCTGCTCCTTCTTGACTGTGATGTGGGGGGCTGTTTGGATGGTCATTACGAGGCCCAGGGCTTTGGCTGGCTTGAGGCCTTGAACTCCATGGAAAGTCAGCTCATCACCATTCCTGAGCAGGGCTGGGTTTCCAGGGCGGCGATAACCTTCTCTGTTTGTTAGAGGGACCTGGGCCTCCCGGGTGTATTGTGGTGACTTAACAAAGCCTTCCAAATCCCTGCATGTTTTTGTGTGAAAGCCCCCTGAACGCATGGCTAAAGCCCCTGAAATCGGAGGCGCATCCTGGACAGCCGCCGGCCCCGCCTGGGCCAGGCAGTTCTTTCAGCAAGTGAACAAACAGAGGAAATCTGCTGAATAGCTGGACAAGTGGCTTTCATTTACAAACACTGGGCACCATCGCTCCCCAGCCCTGCTTAGCCTGCTGCCCTCCAAATCACAATCCCTTTTCATCCCACTAGCCCCTTTCACCAGCCGGCTTCCGTCCTCTGAAGGCCGATGAGCTGAAAAATGCATTTCAGGATTGGAAAACCTTCCCCTTGTTCCCCTTCTGTTGTCTCCAGCCGCTGGGCTCCTTCTGTCCCCCAGCCCCCACCCACTTTCTCCTCTCTGAATTGATTGTCCAGCTTTGCCTTCCCTCTGAAGAGCTTGATGGAGAAACTAGTCTGTGTGAGCTGATTCTCAAAGTCAAAACTGGGTTGATGCTACTAGCTCAAAAGGGAAATCCTTTTAGTTTGATGTAATAGATGAGGTCAGGAGCTGATGGGAAATTTGGAACCCAAGAAGGTGTGGGGGGATGGATTTCAGGTCCCTTGGGATTGACTTATGTCTCTAGTGAACTTGAAATGAGAAGCAAAATAACAAAATGGATAGATCTTTGAATTCAAGGGCGTTGAATATCTCTGAGACCCCACACAACTCAGGTCTATCCCAAAGCCAGGACTTCCTTTTACTCTCCTGACAAAGAATCAAATATTTTTAAGTGCAGGATGACCTTAAAGGTTAAGTATAGCCATTCCCCAACCCATAGGCATCCCCACAATTTTCAGTTCTTTGCCACCACAGAGAGCTGCTATAAATAATTTAGAACATATAGGGTGCTTTCCTTTTTCCCTAATTGTCTTGAAAAACAGACAGTGGTATTGTGGGATCAGAGGGCATAAGCAGTTTAATAACTTTGATTATAATTCCAGTTTATTTTCCAGAATGGTTAGATCAATTCACAATTCCACCAGCAGTGAATTAGGATCTCAGTTTTTCCACAGCTCCTCCAATTGTTGCTTTCCCCTTCAGTTATTTTAGCCAACTTGTTAGGTGTAAAATGATATCTTGAGGTTGTTTTAATTTGCATTTCTCAGATCAATTATGATTTAGAGCATTTTTTCATGTGACTATAAATTGTTTTGATTTCTTCATCAGAAAAGTTGCCTTTTCACATCCTTTGACTAATCAATTGGGGAATGACTCATGTTCTTAAATATTTAACGAAATTCTTTATATAGTTGGGACGTGAGATTTTTATCTGAGAATCTGTCTATAAAATTTCCCACATGCATAATTTTCTGTTTTCCTTCTGATCTTGGCTTCATTTGTTTTATTTATACAAAAAACATTTTAATTTAGCTTAATTGAAATGATCACTTTACACCTCATACTTCTCTGTGACTCTTGTTCATTCATAAATTGTTTGCCTATGCATATTGATAGGTAATAGGTTCTATGTTCTTCAGATTTTCTTATTACTCTATATTTAGGTCATTTATCCATTTTGATCTTAACTCTGTAAATAGTAAAAGATATTGATCTATGCCCAGTTTCTGCCACACTGCTTTACAGTTTTCCCAATAATTTTTACCAAGTAAGGAATTATAATCCCCAAAACTTGTCTTTACACTTGTATAAAGTATACTTGTATACTTTATTTATAGGTGAAGAAACAAAGGTCAAGAAAGGATTTCACAAACAATGACTGGCATAGTTTGGATAGATACATAGGCCCTTTGACTCCAAATGCAGTCTATCCCCCAGACATTAAAACTGTCATTTGTACAGTACTTTATGGTTTGCAAAGCATTTTACAAATGTGATCTCATTTTAGCCTCACAGCAACCATGGAAAGGATTTTTCATTTCAACCCATTTTACAGTTAAGAGAAGATTAAAGTAACACTGATAGCAGGTATCTGAAAAATGGATCTGAACTCAGGTCTTCTGACTCCAGGTAGCAAATGTGTGATTTTCTTTTCTCTCCTCTGTTCATTTACAGATCACAGCAGTCTGTTCAGAAGCAGGCCTCCTTGCTCTAGAAGAAAATATACAAGCCAAATATATCATGAAAAGGCATTTCGCAGAGGCCTTGAACATCGTGACCCCAAGAATTCCCGAATCCATGAGACATTTTTATGCAGATTATCATAAGAATGGATTACACACGTGCTGAGAACATCATGGGCCCTAATGTAGTCAATTCAGACACTTTTTTGAAAGAAAAGTGAATTTCTTATGTACAGCTTGACTTGAAGTAGCCAAAATGTTCCTTCTTGTAAATGGAATGTCTGAAATCAACTTGGGTGGAATTGAGAGACTGCTGATGTTCCAATAAAGAATGAGAGAGATGGTTTGGGTCATGTGAGTTCAATGGAAAGAACTGGGGGCTGGTTTTACAATGAGTTGTTGTGATCTGTATTATGTTCAAGTCTTCTGGTTTAAATCAGATTTTAATCCAGAAGTATTTGCCAATATTTTCACAGATGCATTGGCAACTTGACTGTTTGTAAACCTCAACTTCTTCTTTCCCCATCCTTTGCACTAGAAATCTTTCTCATTCCCTTCTAATATAAGAGAAGAACTATGATCAAATCTCACTTCTGTTAGTTATTTGCTATATGACCCTGAGGGAGTTAATCTTCTGAGCCTCAGTTACCATCTGTAAAAAGTTTGGACAAATGGCCTGTGAGGATGCTTCTGCTTCTACAGTTCTGACCCTCATCTCTTCCTTGGAGAGTCCTTCACTTTCTGGAAAGTAGAGCTCAAGTGCAAGCATCCCTGTCTATACTTTCTTAAGTCCCCCATTTCTAAGTCCTCTCTAATTCTTGAACTTTCTTTATATTTCATCATGTATACTGTATATTCATTTCTTAGCATCTCAGCCTCTTGAGGACAAGAGCTCTTGTTTTTTTTGTTTTTCTATCCCTAGTTCTGTGCAATGGATATTATAAATGCATTAATAGATAGAAATTATAAATGCCTTTTTATACACATGTGCATACATTTATATGCATAAATACATATATACATATGGGAGCTAGGTGGCTACATAAATCTGTGAAACTGTGAAAATCCAATGAAGATGCCAGATAGACTTGCCAAGTTTGCAGTTGGTCCTCCAGCCAAAGATGGATTTGTCCATATTACAGCTGTCATTTCCAATCAACCTTCACCATCTTTACCTGTGCTTAAAACAAAGAAAGAAACACATGAAGTTCAGTTTCACTGGCAAATATGGGCCTGTTTCAGTGTTTGAAAAGTAGGGTGATTGGGCATTTTATTTACCCTTGTGGCCCTTCCTTGGGCAGTTTTATTGGATAAATTGAGTACTATCAATAAGTGCTATGTATTTATGGGGCTTGCAAACTTTTTTTAGTTTAAAGATTATGCTCTGAAATGTTATCATGCCTGAGCTCATTAATATGAATCCTTTGCTCATCACTTAACCTAGGTCTTCTTGTCATGTTCATGGTCATTAATTACATTGGAGATGGGTATGGAAAACAAAGCTCTTTTTTTCCTTCCAAATTCAAAGCCAGCAACCCAGACTCTATCTCAGTAACTCTTCACAAATTCCCAGAATGATCATTTCTGGGAAGGGAAGAAGATGGGTATGTTAGGAGGAAAAAAATTAATTCCCAGGGGAAAAAAAAAATTGACCCAGAAATACCTAATTACAGGCTGAAATTGTTAAATTTTATTTTGGCAGTTAAGATAATATGGGGGGAAAAAGATAATATGGGTGTATTTCTTAAATATTTCTACCTTTGCCTGCCTCTCAAAAAAGTTTTGAAATTATGTTTCTGGGCCCATTCTTAGTGTACCAGGGGAGTGCTCAAGATTTATTCACATTTGAATACATGAAGCTTCCAAGATATTCCTCATTTTAAAATTAGGGTTTTGTTTTTTTTTTTTAAACTTCCCTTTTGGAGAATTGATGAAGAGAATCATGGGAAGGGTAGCACTTGGAGACTGACTTTAGGGACATTACACAGACTGACACAACAATCCTTGTTCTCCATCTCAGTGGACACTGCCAAATTCATGTCATCTATGTATCTCAAGCTATGTATGTAGCCAGGAGTACTTTGATTTCTCTAAGCTCATCCCCAAAGCATCAGAAGCCATGAGGAATGCTAGAGTTGGACATTGTGGGGAGAAGAGAAAAGAAGTTTATATAGGAGAAATTGATTCGGGGAAGTTTGAGGCTGGGGAGACACACCTTTTTAGGTGAATGGATTTAGTAATCTTTAAGCCAGTATTTTTGAATTCTCAAGGGGTTAGTCCAAAAGACTGATTTCTAAATGAGATCAACAAAACAACACTTCGGGAGTATTTTGGCCTGTTTCCAGTCTGCAGAAAGAACAGATTTAGACCTGAAAGGGACTGTTGAGGAAAAGTAGTCCAAACTCATTATTATATACATGTGGAAGCCAGTCACCCCAATAATGAATAGCAGAACCAAGATTTGAACCCAAGGCCACTGGGCTCAGCCTGGTACTGATGAAAGAGAAATAGATTTAGGACTGAAATATCTAGTTTTGGATTCCAACTTTGCCCCCTTACTAGCTGTATAAATTGAGTAAGCCTCTTATCCTTCCTGGGCCGCATTTTTATTGTCATTTATAAAATAAGTCAATTTGTCTAGATCCCAACTTCTTAAACTGTGATGATTCTTGACCCCATCTAGTATCTCATAACTGAATGTGAGGGTCACAAAATTATGATTTATTGCCAGTAAATGTTTGGTTTGCATTCCTATTTTCCATACCTATATGCCCAGGGTCACATAAAAATTTCTCAGGCAAAAAGAGATCACAAGTAGAGAAAGTTTAAGAAGCCCAGGTCTAGATGATTCTGAGATCCTTCCTTACACAAAGTAGATGATTCTGAGATCCTTCCTTACACAAAGTGTGAGTCTGTTCCTCTCTCCTCACACCAGCTGTAGCCTGCCTCTCTACAAAGGTTACTCAGACTGATCTGTGGCTATCTAATCGTTATCACCACAGGTAGTATAGCATTTCCTTTCCTAAGTGTCTCCTAAAATAGGCCGGACTCTGTGCGTGGATTGAAGTTATCCTGGTTGGAAGTTGCCTTAGGGAAATCCTTCAAGTCAATGTGCATGATAGATATGAACAAAGACTTGTGGGTCTTTGGCAAGACTTCCTCAAGGGGACAGATGCTCACTCCAGTGATTCCATTCTCAGTTCCAAACTCCTCCGGTAGGGAAGACCTTTTTATAAGGACTTCTTATATAGTCCTCCTACATAACTTCTAGGCAATAGAAGTTCTATTATCTATAGGACTTCTAGATAAGAAGACCGTGTGATAGATCATGGAAGGACCCGGTTCTCCCAGCAAATGTCCAAATAGTAAACATGAGTCAGCAACAGTCAATGAGTAAGCTCTTCCCTACGCTCCAGGACTGCATAAGCCTGTGGGTTCTTGGCAAAGGCTATATCAGGAAAGTCAGCATGTATTCTAGTAAATGGCCTTTGGGCACGTTTAAGATGGACACATCAGTGGAATTCAGTGACAGGCCCAGCTCAGGGCAATTGGGCTTGAAATCAAGGGGCTTTTTTTTTTTTTGCTTTTCCCTGTCAGGACAGAAATAGGGGGCAGAACCAAACTGCATAAGGCAGGGAGATAGCCTGGCTGGGGATTTCTGAGTACTAGGAGCCACAGCTAGAAATAATCAACTCAACACCGGATCCCTCTGTGTCAGAGACCAACGATAGCTCCAAAAAAATGGAACTTTAGCAGGCTACACCAGGAGATGGAACCCACTTGAAATTGAGGCTTTTGTGAAGGAAAACAAAAGCCAGCACCAGGACCTTAGATTAGAGTCAGAACCAGGGATTCAGGAAGAAGGGGCAGTATGTTTCCTACTCCATAGAAAGGCAGGATCAAACTCATTCATCCAAGAATGGCCAAGTGGATGGGGTCTGGTTCTTTCACAAAGCCCCAAGCTAGGAACTGAGGCAGGAAATGAGAGTAGCAGAAGCAAACACCTCCTGGGATCATGAAGTGGTTTAGGAGGAGGTGAAGAAGAAATAACTCCACAGTGACAAGTGGCTTAACCATAGCACACAAAGCCAGAAACTGACACACATTCAAACACAAAACAAGAATTAAAAAAAAATAGCCTTGTAATTCTGGAGGAAAAAAATAGAAAAGAGACTTTTTTGTTCACTCATATTCACTGCATGCCCTTAATTCTCTCTCTCTCTCTCTCTTTTTTTTTCCTGAGACAATTGGAGTTAAGTGACTTGCCCAGGGTCACACAGCTAGGAAGTGTTAAGTGTCTGAGGTGAGATGTGAACTCAGGTCCTCCTGACTCCAGGGCTGATGCTCTAAACATCACACTACTTAGCTGCTCCTAGGCCCTTAATTCTCTTCTTACTCTTGTGGCCCATCCAGACCCCTGTTTTCCTCCCAGGAGCAAGGCAAAACTGAGAAAGTAGCAAGAAAGCTTGTTTCTTGCAAGCAGGAGCCCTAGCTCAGAAATTATGTTGGATAATACTTATCTTACAGTGGACTCCCTGAAAAATAGAATGAAACCAATATCTCAATGGTCCCATGGGTGTAGCAGGAGCAATGTCCTGGCTACATAACTCTTGTGCCTGACAGATTACTTTTTCCTTAAAAGGATTGAAATCTTCCTTGAGACTGTTGGTTCAGTGGACTAAAGGCTCAGGCCCTTTGATGTCCTTTTCTCATTGTCCAAGTACCAGAGCCAAAAGAGACCTAGGGCACACTGTTCTTTGGTTGCTGGTTCATGACGGGTGACTCAGGCAGTGGAGGTCAGCCCAGCTGAATCAGCTTGAGGTATCTTCAGTGCCCATCCTTGTTCCAATTCTCCTAAGTAAACTTCTTTTTCTCAACTGTTAAATGACCAACAAATATTTTATTTTGTTCCAATATCAAACCTAAACTGACAAAGGGACTGACTTAAGGCAGAGACAACAAGAAGCATTGGAATAAAATCAAAAGATTGAAAAAGTAGAAGGAAAAAATGAGTATGGATGTGACTGAGGTCCTCCTGGCTGCAGAGATCTAGCCGTTGAGCAACCTAGCTGCCCTGTGGCTGGTGACAAAAGGTAAGTTCAAGGGAACCTGGAAGGATTTGAATGAACAGATACAAAATTAAGTAGAACCAGGACTACATTATAAAAAATATAATTGTCACATTGTAATCAAAATAATTGTGAAAGAACTGTGATTCCGGACAATGCTCAATCACAACTCCAAAAGGCTGACAGTGATTCATGTCCGGAGGTACAGAGTGAATCATACATTTTCAGACATGGCTAATGCATGGATTTGTTTTGTTTGACTGTTTGTTGTAAAGGATAGCTTTTTGTGAGGCAGGAGGTAGAGGTATGGAAGGAATTATGAGAAAATAGTGATTGTGATACCCCCTAAAAAATCCTGAAAAAAATAGACCATCGGTTAAAAAATTTTTAACTTATATCAATAAGATTAGACTGAAATTCACAAATGGACACTGACATGGAATGCCATGTTGGAACTACCATGATAAATTTAATATGTACTTTTCCTTAAAAAAAATAAAATAAACTGTGTATAATCAAGTTTCATAATACAGTCTCTTTTTTTAGTTGTTTTTGTACAAGGAATGTTTGTTTCTGTTGATGCTTGTCAAGTTCATAATAGCGAAAAAGAAAAATAAAAAACTGAAAAAGAATGTACAGCCAAAAGAAGAGTTATAGTCCTGAAAAAAGTAAACTGAGTTCCCCCTCCACAAAAACAAACAAACAAAAAAAACTCCAAAGAGAACTAAAAAATATGCCAGACAGACCTAATTGGAATTGGAAAATCCCAAGGGAAAAGAAATCATAGTAAGTCATTTCTGCAGAACAGCACATACAGAAAGGGCCCCAGTGAGATTGTGTAACAAATTTATAATGGACCCTATCAGGATTCATTTCATGATTTTTTCCAGCTTGAGTGATGGTATCAGCATCAGATGATGGTAGTGATCCAAGGCTGAGGCTCGATAAGACAAGGGGGACAAAGTTCTTAATAGGATAGTGTAGAGTTGAACTGACTTGACTTGAGCAAGATGGGGAAAGGAGAACAGTGGGACTAGTACACTGGTAAAAACTTAGGAAAGAACTAAGGGGTTGAGGTATTGGAGGTTAGTGTGGAAAAAGAGCAAGTTTTGGGTTACAAGGTTGAAGGAGAGGTAGAATAAAAATAGATTGTGGTAAAACCAAAAAAAAAAAAAAAAAATCCAGAATTTATGAACATAGAACACTGGTCTGGGACAGCAAGTTTGAGTACATGACCATCTTTATGTGCAGCTGAAGTGGGAAGGAGGATGAGAGCAAGTGAAATGAATAAATTAAGGAATTATGAAATTAGAGCATTTGATGGAATATCAATATGTATGTTGAAGTCCCCTAGTATGAAGGCAAGAGATGAGATAAAGTCTGTGAGTCAGTGAAGAAAGGGAGTGTTTTGTGTCCTGGTGGTTGATAGAGAACAGCCACCAGGGCTTTGATTTAATAGATATGGATTGAGTGAGCATCCAAAGAGAAGAAGTTACTTAGTCATGGTGGAAATGGCAGTGGAAAGCAAAAAAGAGTAGTCCAACTTTCCTGTGAGCAGAGGAAATAAGTGAAAATGAAGCTGGTGCTGGCCAGAAAAGCTGTGTATTCAGGAGGGAGTCAGGTCTGTAAGAATCAGAAGATGGAAGCAATGAGAAAGGAAAAGATTTAAGATGAAAGTAAGTTTGCTGCCCCTGGATCAAACATTCCAGAGAACACAATGGAAGGGGTGGGTAGCTTTAGTGTGGGACACTGGGGTAAGGGAAGGATTAAGGGGAATAAGGCACAGGGAAGTAGGAGACAGCAAGTTTGAATGATGATTAGGGGTTCAGAATCACTGGGATGGAGAGGGTATGGCTGGGGTGGAGTTTGTTAATCTTTGAGGAAAGGGTTCAAGTCGGTTTTTTATCCTTTGTGATTTGGCCTCTGGGAGGAAGACTAGGCAGTTCAGACCAGGGGATTAGTTGGAAGCTGAAAGAATAGTGTTACTCCCATTCCCCCAAGGCAGGTGACCTGGCTGGAGCCATGATGGAATGGTCTTTTTCCTTTTCAAATGGAAGGTGTCTGGTGCTCAATGGAATGCAGTTGAAGAGAACTTTCTGAGGGAGATAAGAGGAAGAGACAGGAGGGAGAAAGTTCCTAAGCAAAATAATCTGTAAATAACCATGTACAAAAATATTCATAACTCTGAGAGATGAGAGAATGCCCATCAATTGAGAAATGGTTCTGCATCCAGAAAAAGATCAAAGAAGACTGACTGTAAATCAACATATACTATGTTCACTTTTTTCTTTTTTTTTCTTTCCCGTGTTTTTTCCCTTTTGCTCTGATTTTTCTCTCCCAACATAAAGCAATGTGTATTAAAAATAAAAATAATTGGGAAATGGCTTACCAAATTACAATATTTACATACATGTGTTGTAAAACTTGGGCAGTAAGAAATTATGGGGATGATTTTTAACCTGTGAAGACTTGTATGAAATTTTACAGAACCAGGAGAACAATTTATACAATGGCTACATTATAAAAACAAACAACTCTGAAAACTTTAGGAATTCTGATCACCATAATGATCTACACAATTCCAGAGAACTAATGATAAAGCATGCTAAAATATTTAGGACATCAGAATGCAGAATGAGGAGACACTTTTTGTTTTAATATGATCAATGTGGAAATTGTTTTGCTATATTCTACATGTCTGCACACAAGCTTTGTTTTTCTTTCTTTTTCATTTGATGGTATGAATGGGAGCAAAGGATAGTTTTGCTGATTTTTTTTAAACTTAAATCTCACCTCTGAAACTTAGTTTTAGTGACCTTAGGGAAATCATTCACCTCAACCAACTCAGTACAGGGAAGGGTGCCAGATTATATATCAGAGAATGGATTTAATTAGAGGCTCCACCACTTACTACCTTATGATCTTGGACAAGTCACTTAATGATTTTGGGCCTCAGTTTCCTTCTCAGCAAAACAAGAGACTTGAATTAAGTGATCTCTAAAGTGCCTATCATCTTAGATTCTATAATTCTATGATCTACTAAACCATGGATTTATAAATTGTAAGACCTGCATTTGTGAATGAAGTTCCCCTTCGGAGAATTTCTCACATTGCTGAGATCCTAAGTAGAACATGTGATAAAATGTCTCTACTTTTTAGTATGTTATCCAGCTTATCATAGCATTTAAAAAAATTAATTTATAGGGGGCAGCTAGGTGGTACAGTGGATAGCACTAGCCCTGAAGTCAGGAGGACCTGAGTTCAAATGTAGCCTCAGACACTTAACACTTCCTAGCTGTGTGACCCTGAGCAAGTCACTTAATCCCAATTGCCTCAGGGGAAAAACAATTATATATGTAGTATTTTTCCTGTTACATTCAAAACAATTTTTTTTACAATCATTTTTAAGATTTTTGAGTTCTAAATTTTCTCCCTTATCCCCACCCATAATTAAGAAGCTACATGTGAAGTTATGCAAAACATTTCCATAAAAGTCAAGTTATGAAAGAAAACATAGATCTCTCATCCTAATGATAATAAAAACCCTCAAGAAAAATTAAGTTAAAAAAAAAAGAGAGAGGTAGAAAGAGAAAAAAACAAGCTTCAATCTGTCTTCAGACACAATCAGTTCCTTCTTTGGATATGGATAGGAATTTTCATCATAACTCCTTCAGAGTAGTTGTAAATAATTGTACTACTGAGAAAAACAAAGTCATTTGTCATACCAGAACATTGCTATTAGTTTGCAAACAGTATATTTTACTTTTTTCATGGAGGACTTTCCAGGTAGTTTTCTTTTTCATGAAAGCATCCTGCTCATCATTTCCCAGAGAACAATAATACTCTATCACAAACACATACCAGTTTATTGAGCTATTCCCCAACTGATTGTCATCTCAATTTCTAATATTTTTTTTGTCCTGAGAAGAGAGCTGCTATGAAAATCTTTTGTATATATATAGGTCATTTTCCATTTTTTTTCCTATTTTTTTCTGAATTTCTTTGCTATTCATGCCCAATAGTGATGTTGTTAGATTAAAGTTTATGCATGAATTTGAGCCCCTTGGGCAAAGATCATATCTTTTGATCATTTATCAATTGGGGTATGGCTTTTTTTTTTTTTTTATAAGTTTGACTCAGTTCCCTCTATGTTTAAGAAATGGGGCCTTATCAAAGAAACTTGCTTTGAAAATGTGTTTATAATTACTATAGCTAATTGTATTTCCTCTTATTTATTCTTTCTTTTTACCCTGTCCCTCCTCAAAAGTATTTTGTTACTGGACACTCCCTTTCCCAACATGCCCTCTTTTTTTTTATCATCTTCCTTCCCTTCCCATATCCTATTCCACTCCTATTTTCCTGCAGGGTATGATAGATTTCTATACCCCTATTGAGTATATATGTTATTTCCTATTTGAGCCATTTCTTATGAGAGTAAGGTATATTCACTCGTCCTCTTCTCCCTCTCCTCCCCTCCACTGCAAAAGCTTTTTCTTGTCTCTTTTTTATGGCAGACAATTTGCACCATTCTACTTCTCTCTTTCCCTTTCTCCCAGTACACTCCTCTCTCATCCCTTAATTTAATCATTTTTTAAAAAAGAAATTATCCCTTCATATTCAATTCATATCTGTACCCTCTATATATACTCTTTCTGTCATAATAATGAAAACATTTTAATGAGTCACAAGTATCATCCTCCCATGTAGGAATGTAAACAGATAAATCTTATTAAGTCCCTTATGACATCACTTTTCTGATTACCTCCTTGCTTTTCCAAAATCCTGTATTTGAAAATCAGATTTCCATTCAGTTCTGGTCTTTTCATCATGAATACATGAAAATCCTCTGTTCCATTGAATGACCACCTCTTGGCTCAGTCCCCTTTGCCATAGCATTTGTTCCAAGAAGCAAGTTTCTCTTAATTTCATAGCTGAGTGCAGTTACCAAAACTATTTGGTATTGGCTAAGGAATAGATTAGTTGATCAGTGGAATAGATTAGGTTCAAGGGATAAAACAGTCAACAAATATAGCAACCTAGTCTTTGACAAACCCAAAGATCCCAGCTTTTGGGATAAGAACTTACTGTTTGATAAAAATTGCTGGGAAAATTGGAAACTAATATGGCAGAAACTAGGCATTGATCCATACTTAACGCCGTACACCAAGATAAGGTCAAAATGGATTCATGACCTAGGCATAAAGAATGAAATTATTAATAAATTAGAGGAACATAGGATAGTTTACCTCTCAGACCTGTGGAAGGGGAAGGTCTTTATGACCAAAGCAGAACTAGAGATCATTACTGATCACAAAATAGAAAATTTCGATTTATACCAAACTGAAAAGTTTTTGTACAAACAAAACTAATGCAGACAAGATTAGAAGGGAAGCAATAAACTGGGAAAATATTTTTACAGTCAAAGGTTCTGATAAAGGCCTCATTTCCAAAATATATAGAGAATTAACTCTAATTTATAAAAAATCAAGCCATTCTCCAATTGAAAAATGGTCAAAGGATATGAACAGACAATTCTCAGATGAAGAAATTGAAACTATTTCTAGTCATATGAAAAGATGCTCCAAGTCATTATTAATCAGAGAAATGCAAATTAAGACAACTCTAAGATACCACTACACACCTGTCAGATTGGCTAAGATGACAGGAAAAAATAATGATGATTGTTGGAGGGGATGCGGGAAAACTGGGACATTGATGCATTGTTGGTGGAGTTGTGAACGAATCCAACCATTTTGGAGAGTAGTTTGGAACTATGCTCAAAAAGTTATCAAACTGTGCATACCCTTTGATCCCATCAACAAAATATGTAACCAAGGAGGTCAAAGACAAAAAGTCTAGTCTTATACATGTAAAATATCTATAGCATCATTTTTTTTGTGTGGTATTAATGAACTGGGAGCAAAGTTGGTGCCATCCCTTAAGGATTGACTGAGAAAATTGTAATACATGAATGTAATACACTGTGTGAAATAATAAATATGAAAAATTCTCGGAGACTTCAGAAATCTCATAAAAACTGATAACAATAAAGTAAATAGAAACAGAAATAAAATCCACAATAAATAGAACAATAGAAATGGAAAGAATAGCACAACAAAACTATATATTCTTTCCATTTATATATGTATATACATATATATATATACAGTATAATATATATATATGTATATATACAGTATAATTACTGTATAATTATAGTCACTAATTGTGGCCCCAAAGAAAAATGTTGTAAGAACATTTCTTACACTGTCAAACATACTTTATTTGTTGGATTTCTGTTCTAAAAAAGGAGGAACTGTTCTAAACAATTCTTCTAAAAGAAGGTTGGGTTTCTGTTCTAAAAAAAGAAGGAAGGAACTGTTCTAAACTGTTCTAAAAAGTTATTTTTTATAATATGTCTATAATGGAAAATTTGAGTAGGAGGAGAGAGGCATATTAGGGAAAAAAGTAATATGAAAAAACAAGATCAACAGTTTTAAATAAATAAACAATAATATTTCAAGAAAGTAAAAGCCTTCCCTTAAATGAGATAAAAAAGCTCAATTTCTATCACTGACTTTGGAGTCAAAGAATCTGAGTTCAAATCTTGCCTCTTGTGCTTACCTGTAAGATCTTAGACATGACACCTTATTTTTGAGGTTTTAGTTTCTTCCTTTTTAAAATTAGGAGATTAGACTACATCCCCTTCATGCTCTAAATTTTTTATAATCTTTTGGCCTAATCCTGGCTCTTAATCATCAGATGGATGAAGAAAAACCACTTCACTGTTTATTAGAATATTATTTTGGTCTACTTGACCTGGATATCAGGGTAATTGTAGCGTCATTTCTCTCTGAGGTGTTTTTCTAACATGTAAGTTAACTTCTATGCTACCTTTAAAATTAATTCATTTTTTTGGTTGTATTCATGTAGAAATGTACTCTTAGGATCAAGCATTCATTTCTAGGACCAAGTTTCATTTCTAATCTTTGGTACAAAAAAGGATCCGAGGGCTATTTTAGCAATGGCATCAAATAATAGAATTTAAAGATTTTGATTTGATTCCTAGCTTGACTACTCACTACCTGTGTGACTTTAAGTGAGGAACTTCCCTTCTCTGAACTTCAATTTCCTCCTTTGTAAAAGGATGAGAGATTAGTTTCCACAGAGTTATGAAACTTAAATCAGAAAAATGAAATTGAAACTTAAGGTAACTGAAACCTAAAATATGGAGGATAACTTGGAACAAGAAATCAAAAACTAATGAAGAGAAAATGAATTCAGGGATGGGGACTCAGATTTGCAAATGATTGTAAAATATAATCAGAGGTGGGGACTTAGAATTAGAAATAAAATTGTAAAGTACAATCCGAGGTAGGGACTTAAAAGTGGAAGGGAAGATGTAATTAAAGATTTATACTCAGGTGTGGGGAACATGTAATGATGTAATGAGAAATGGAGACTTATACTGATGTGATTGAGAGAAGTAATGATTTAAAGATTCTCCAGAAAGGCTGTAAGCTTTCTAGTACTTAGCCAATAGGGAATCAGGGGAAGACTGGACTACATCCAAATAAAGTAAACACTAGGGGAATATGTAATGATGTAATCAGGATGGAGGGTCACACTCATGTGGGGGGATTAGATGCTCCAGATAGGCTGTGACCTCTATGGTACTAGTCAATAGGGAATCAGAGGAGGGGCTTGCTTTTTGGGTGACAGGGTATAAAAAGATACATCTATTGATTGCAATGTGACTATTTTATGGTCATCTACTTATGTAGTTGTGTAATTAAAGACTTTTAACTTCACTCCTCCCAGGCCTAATGGAGTTATTTCTCATAGTGTTCTCTTCAAGAGATTCCCCTTCCCATCTGAGGCTTAGAACTATAAGTTGTTTTACTGAAATCTTCTTAATCATGTTTTAGAGACCTTTTTCTTTTCCTCCCTAGAAAATGACCATATGTACATGAGCCAACTCATCTAAACCTTCAAAATATTTCTTTAGACTTTAATTTTTATTCAGTAGGAAGTCAGAATTGTCCTTTGTTTTTTAGAGTGGAAAAACTTTATATAGTCTTGTCTGTAAGAGGGGTGAAGAAATTGCTAGAATAATACTAACCTTGCCTCTGGCAAAGCTTTTAACAATACTGGACTCCTTGCTCTACCTCAAACAGAGCAGTCCAGACTTCTCTATCAAATTTCCAAATTGGAAATTTGTCCTCTCCCTTTTCCTTTTCAGTTTCTTTTTATGTATCTTTGCCATTAGAAGAGGAGCTCCTTGAAGGCAAGGTCTTACTTTTTTTTCTTATATTTATGCAACCAACCTTAAAGGATAATTTGTATGGGGGCTCTCCTCACTGATGGAGATTGATTATTCAATGCTCTGAACCCATGTGAAAGATAGAGTTGGGGAGAGCTGGAAAGAAGAAATATTAGTCTTCTGACTAGAGAGAAAAAAAAAAGATTTCCAGATTTTCCTTATGTCCTGAAGAATGAGAGAAAACACTGGAAAGAAGCTAATTGAGGGTACAGGGGACACCTCTATCCCATCTTATTATAGTAGAGACATTTGAGTAAATTTCTCCTTGAGTGAGATCTGAGAGATAGACTCTCTGTTTCTCTCTGTTTCTCCCTCCTTCCTTCCCTTCCTCCCCTCTCTGTTTCTCTTTGTCTCTCTCTGTCTCTCCCTCCCTCCCTTTTTCCCTCTCTTCCTCTCCCTCTGTCTCTGCTCTCTATGTCTCTCTCTTCTTCTCTCTGTCTCTGTCTCTCTATCTCAATCGCTGTCTCTTTCTCTGTCTCTGTGTTTCTCTCTCATGTCTCTCTGTCTCTGTATCTCTTTTGCCTCTATCTCTTCTCTGTGAAGATCGCGTATTTTAAAATCAGCAGGAGTCCGGAGTTCAGGTTAGGGGAAAATCGTCAGTCTTTATTCTCAGTGAAGAAGGATCGGAGGTGGAAGAGAATCGGCGATAGCAATGTGTGTAGCTGAGCTAGACCCGCAGCCACACGACCAGCAGCTAGGAGTATCGAACCCAGGCCCAATCTCTCCCAGCTTCTCTTCCTGTCTCTCTCTGCCTCCACTCACCAAAATCGTCATTTCCTATACAACACATCAGGACTTGCACAGAGAGTGGGTGGGGGCCATTCTTTATCCAATCATGTATATTAATAGAGTATAGCCCAATTACTATTTAGCCTCATGTGCTTGGGACCTCAGTGCATCAACTCAAACCTCAGCCCATTACATCTCCCGCTTTCTTTTATTTTAGAACACAGATGGTCATGCCATCCCTGACTCCTCAGGGATGTCAGAGCCCCCAAGGGGAGGTGATCACAGCCTCCCTGACTTCTCAGGAAAGGCGGTGAAAACACTAAAAAGGAGATGATCACGCCCTCCCTGACATCTCAGGAAGGGAGATGAAAAGCACCAAGGGAAGTGGGGGTTGCTAGTGGGTTTCTGGGCTGAAGGGTCTTATTATGCACAAACCCATCAGCATGGGAGGTATTACACAAACACATAGCAATAATGCAGAGGCTATTAGGGATGACTCTCCCCACAGTCAGTGCAGGCTCGATGTGGTGTAACAAACATGAATTTTACATGCAAGTAGCGGAATAGCAAACAATATAAATCAACATGGTGTTGGAAAAGATCATCAGAAGTCCTAGAAGGAGGGTATGTAAACAACAATCACACATACACCTTCTTCAGCAGCCAAGAGATAGCAAGACCAATCTATTGTCCATTGCTTCACATGTCAGGGAATCCAATGATCCCCCTGAGTTTTTGAAGTCCTGTAACAATCTTATCATTTCTCAGAGAATCCAATGATTCCTGAGAGTTTTCAAGTCCTATGTCTCAGAGAATCCAATGATTCCTGAGGGTTTTCGAGTCCTATGTCTCAGAGAATCCAATGATTCCTGAGGGTTTTGAAGTCCTATGTCTCAGAGAATCCAATGATTCCTGAGGACTTTCAAGTCCTACAGCAATCTTATCATGTCTCAGAGAATCCATTGATTCCTGAGGGTTTTCAAGTCCTACAACAATCTTATCATGTTTCAGAGAATCCAATGATTCCTGAGGGTTTTGAAGTCCAACAATCTTTGATGTCCCATGAGTCAAACGCCATAACTGCCACGCTCTTTCAATGGTGAGCACAATCAGCAACAGAACCACCCGATATTTCTTGGGTCTTCTCCTTTGTTTCAAGGGTCTGCTCCGTCTCTCTGCTATGGACAATGCGAATATGGCTCCTTGGCACCCATCTGATTCCTTCTCCACCTGTAGAGATACAAGCAAACCCTCTCCCCAAAGCAGTTAGCCTATCTGGTCCTTTCCATTCACCACTTTCTGGGTTTCTCCACATCACCTGGCGATTATCTAAAGATAGTGGAGCTGTTCGCACTGGACACTGCTCTTCCGGTGGGTTATAAACCTGTCTGCCGGAGCCAGTGCATCTTTGTCAAAAATCAAGAAGTTAATAGTATAAGGGGCTAGATTTAGAAGTTCTCTAGAGTTACCTGTGGCTCCCTTTCTTTTGTTTTTGGAGGAGCGTCTTAATATCTCTGTTTCTCCTCTTCACTATTGCCTGTCCTTGAGGATTAAAAGGTATGCCCGTGGTGTGTAAAATCTTATACTGTGCACAAAAGTGTGCAAAATGTTTCGAAGTATAAGCAGGACCATTGTCTGTTTTTATTGCTTGTGGCACACCCCTGCTTAAAAAACCGAAGTACTCATTTTTAACCCTAATTGCTGTAAAACGTCTCTTCCCCACAGATTGATGGGGATTTTTTCAACTATAAAAGGAGTAAAAACTCCTGTTTTGCCTTCAAAAGTCCATCTCATAGGGGCAGCACTAACTTCAGCTGCTATTGATCCTCCTACGCCAGACATGTAGGTGTCTGCTTTAATCTTTGGCCAGTGACTGGGCCAATTGGCACCTCTAATGACTGTCTGATCTACACCAGTGTCTACCAATCCTTCCAGTGGAAGGCCATTTATATAGATTGTGAGAATAGGTCAGTCAGTTGTTACAGCTGCTGTCCAATATATTGCTGGATTTTGTGATCTGAAATCGGAATCTGGGTGACTATCACCAGATCGCTTATTAGGATTCTGTATGAGTAAACCTGATGCTACTATTTCTCCTGGCTGATAAGTCACACATTGTCTCCCTGTATTGGTGACTGGGATATTATCTACACATTCCCCAGTTTCCCACATCAGTATGTGGATGGACACTGTTTTGTACGTACTCTCAGGAGGTAAAATGGTCAAGCCTACTGTGCCTGGAGGCAAGGGATCCATAGGCTGGAGAGGAACAGATTTCACCTCTCCAGGGGGTATCTCAGTTGTCTCAGCTGCATACAACTCTATTCTCCCTAATTGTAATCCCTTTCTTCCATCAGGTTGCTTCCTGGCTGATTGATTGTGTAATCCCTTTCTCCCATCAGGTTGCTTCCTGGCTAATTGGTCATGTCTGGGTATTGGACTTCTAGGCACTCTCTGGGTGCACCATTGGCTGCCATCATGCCCCAAGTGTTTTTTGCCTGGGGCCCTGGGGCTGGGCCCCTCATCCCGTTTCCCTGAGCCTGTCTACATTCTGAGGCCCAATGGAAGCCTCTGTTGCATTTTGGACATGGGGTACTGGGTCTTGTTCTCACACCCTGCTTTCTCACTCTGCCTCTATACCAACATTGAGCTTTCAGATGCCCTACTTTACCACACTGAAAGCATTGATGTGTCTCTCTAGAAGTCCCTTGCCAGAAGGGCCCCTGTCTACCCATGTTGGGATCTTGGGAAGTCTGCATCATAGTCTGGCTATAAAAGGCATTTGCGCCCACTGTGGCACAGTGTCTTATGAACTCCTCTAAAGGAGCATCCTTGCGCAGTCCTAGTATAATCCTTCTGCACACCTCATTAGCATTTTCCTTAGCAAGTTGCCTTATTAAAGCATCTGTTGATGAATTTTCCCCATTAGTTCTTGTGATAGCAGTCTGCAAAGGTCCCACAAAGTCAGCAAAGGGTTCATCTAGCCCTTGTGTTATTTTTGTGAAGGCCTCACCTTTGTCATTTTTATTGTGGATCGAAGCCCACGCTTTGATAGCATTAGCAGCAATTTGCTCATATGCTGCTATTGGATAATTAATCTGTGCTGTGATGTCTGCATATGGACCTATACCTTGTAGTAGGTCATAGGTGATCTCAGCATGAACAGCATTTTGACTATTTTGTTGGGCTTGTATCCTACAGAACTCACTATATTCAGAAAGCCACATGTAATTTTGTCCAGGTTCTAGGCATACTCTTGCTATAGATTTCCAGTCATTAGGAGTCAAGATTTCAAAAGCCAAATTCTGTAATAGCATCTTAACATAAGCTGATGTAGCCCCATAAAGAGTGCAAGCCTTTTTCAGGTCTTTGATGATTTCTATGTTAAAAGGGGCGTATCTTTGACTTTGTTGACCAGAGGCATTAAACTGGGAAATTACAGGAAAGATATGTGGTTGGAGCTCTCTGACATCAAAACAGTGCTTGAGTAAACATATACTTGGGATTTATAGAAGCAAGATAAATGTATGACCAGTATTTAAAAAATGGGTTAGGGTAGATATGTAGTTTTAGGGTAACCAATGCACTTCATTATACTCTTGCAATCTCAAAAGAAAGCTAGGAAGACCTTCAACATATTAAATGTACTCTTGACAATGAATTTGTGGTAGGACACAGACAAGAATTTCACAGGATGAGATGTTATCTCTTATCTTTGGAAAAGGTATCAACAAAGTAATTGCAGTAGTAGAAAAAAGAAAGTCAGAGACCCTGCTGTAATGATAAATTTGGAGCTGGAAGTAGCCTCAGATTTCATTGCTACTTACTACCTCTGTGGCCCTGGGCAATCATAACTTCCTTGTGTCTTAATTCCTTATCTCAAAATTGAGGGACTTTATACAAGAACTTGGGATCTTCCCTTCTAGTTATCTATATTCCTATGGTAAAATGAGATGATCTATCTAAAGTACTTTGAAAAAATGTAAATCATTTCAAAAATGTCAATCATTATTATAAAGAAGCGAGGTGGAGAAGTGGACAGAGTATCCTGCCTGGAGTCCAAATCTACCCTCAGATACTTCTAACTGGGTTACCCTAGATAAGTCATTTAACCCTGTTTGCCTCAGTTTTCTCATATGTAAAATGAGCTGGAGAAGGAAATGGTAAACCCCTCCAGAATCTTTGCCAAAAAAACCCCACATGGGGTCACAGAGTCGGACATGACTGAAAAACAATTTTTTCCCCTTCTTGCCTGCTTCCTCTATTCCACTCTTTACCATGCCAGTGTTTGAACAATAATAGAGTTAGGAATTTAATTCCCTCCCCAACCTAATATCCAAAGCTGAGATTTGCATTCATCTCAAGGACTGATGTGGCATAAAAGTCAAAGCTTGGGTCCATATGCTATTATCTGGAGAAACTTTTCTTCATCCGTGACACTGGAACTTTCATTTCTGGACACTGAGAAAATATAACTGACCCTAAAGAAATAAAAAGAAACACCAGAAATATAATTGACAATCATTTTTTAAATACAACAACTCTGTATAATGTATTATTATTAACCCCATTTTACAGAGAAGGAAACCAAGATAGAAAAAAGTAAAGTGACTTACTCAGGCAAGATTCAAACTCAGGTATTCATGATTCCAGATTCAGTGTTCTATCTAGTATACTAACTTGCCTCTTTCTAGCAGAAAATATCTTTACAATCAAACAATTGACCAAAAAGTATGAGAATATATTTTGGGGGAGTTATTTGTTAAAAAAAGATTTTTTTGTATGTTTTTATTCAGGAAAGCAAAATATTGTTGTACAGATCTATTGTCTGATAAAGTTTTTCTCATACATATGTTAAGCACAATTACAAAATACTTTTCACACAAATAAAGTTAGATCTAAACACGGAAGAATATCAATTGCTCATGGATAGGCTTAGCTAATACAATAAAAAGGACAATTCTACCTAAATTAATCTATTTATTCAGTGCCAAGACAATCAAATTTCCAAGAAATTTCTTTACAGCGAGAAAAAAATAAGAAGAAAATTCATCTGTAAGAACAAAAGGTCAAGAATTTCAAAAGAATTAGTGAAAAAAAAAAAAAAAACCCAAAGGTCGCCTAGCTGCAACAGACCTAAAATTATATTATAAAGCATTGGTCACCATAGATATGTTCAATTCATAGAAGATGCCTTAATACGCATCCTAGCTGTGATGTCAGAGACTGTTTGTTATCTGAGGATCAACCCAGCTAAATTCAGAAAAGCTGGTCATCAGGTTGATGGCAGATGAATTGTTCATCCACAGGTACCTGGGGAGATCAGATCCTGCAAACATTAATGTTCTGTACTTCATAAGTCACACTTTTAATTATTTGCCAAACTTGGATTTCACATAGCATATAGCAAATATGCCATATGGACAGGCATGTCAGCAAGAAATCTGTCTAATTCTTCATCTTACTAGAGTTAAAGGAACTCTCCTTTGTTTTTTGCTCCAGACTAGTTTCGTTCTGTTTAGAAAGCTTATGTTTCACAATGTCCATTCTCTTGGAATATCTCAGGAAAATTATTGAGCAAATATTTTCAAAAAAGTATTTTGTAATTGTGCTTTTTTGTTTTTGGATAAGTCTAAATATGACATCATGTCATGGAATTCCCGAGTTTGGTGGGACCTCAACGTCCATCTAGTCCATTGCAGTCCAGAAAAAGAACAATCTCTATAAGAATGCATCAAATGGATGTTCAGGCCAGCAACACTCCCAAATGGACTGAAATCAGATTAAAATATAATTGGAAAATAGTTAATAAAATAAAAATAAAATATTTAACAATAAAATATAAAAAAATAAAAGTTTAATTCAGTTTAATAAACATTTATTAAGTGCCTACTATGTGCCAAGTACTAAGTTGAGCACTGGGGATATACATAAGCAAACAAACAAACAAAAAGATAGTCCTTGTCCTCAAGAAGTTTACAAAATAAAGAGGAAAGACAGTACACAAAAGGAAGCCAAAAAGGTTTGGGGTGCATATGAAAACAAGGGGAACTTGGCATAGGGCACAATGTTCCACAGATTTAAAGAAGCAGAGCTGCTGGTAGAAAATGGAGAGTTACTTAGAAAGTTCTAAGATGTTTATAATAGAGAAAAGCTTTAAAGGCTTATGGCTCCACATTTGAGTCAGAGGAGAGAGACAACTGAAGGAGCTGAGAAAGTGCTGACCATCAAAAAGTGAATCAATTAATGTGGCAACGAGATTTCAGGTGATCCACTTATTCTGGAAGGAACATGACGCTTCATGCAGTCAAAACCAAGAGCTGCTGGGAAAATAAAATATGAAATTAATATGTGATTTTCTAAGTCAATGTATGGCCTACAGGGATTCTTATGTATGGCTTAATGGCCCCATTTCTATTTGAGATCATCAGCATTGCTCTTCAACACATCCAACAAATGTTCATACAGTTTTTCATTAAAGACTTCCAATCATGGGAAACTTGACACTCAACCTGTGACTCCAAAAAGCTATATAGCATGTACAGCAGCCAAATCCTGGTAAAATCATCTAGGCTGACAGGTTAAATCAGGTTGAGGGTAACCAACAGGCCTCAATCCCATGAGTGAGGTAGGGGGGATGTCTACCCCAGGTATGTGAAGACAGGCAGGAACAGTAAGCTCACCTTCTTTTTCCTTTCTATAAATTCCCCTTAATTTGCAAGTTTGACAGGTTTTGTAGTCCATTAGCCCTGGGAAAAGAGCTTGTTTTGGTTATATAGTTCCCAAACAAGGAATAATTTTACTGAGAATCTATAAGCTTGTTACATAGAAATGATTTCTAATGACTGGCCTTCTTGAGAAGAAGGAGAAGAAAGAAAAAAAAAAAAACCCAAAAGATGTTAAGTGAAATCTCTTATGGTTGTGAAGCCGTTAAACTTTGTTATTGTGAAAAAGCTAGTTTAAATTGGTTGTATTAAAGTCATCTTAAAGAACATGTTTTACTATTTAAAAAAAAATAGTGACAACCAAAATTTAACATACTACTCCAAATGTTCAAACCAGGGTTTGAAGTCCTGTAATTCTATGTGTCTCATTATTCCTTTTTTTAAAAAAAATATACAATTTCCCCAGTTACATGTAAAAACATATTTTGTGATATATACATTCATTTTTTACATATTTCCATATGAATCATGTTGAGAAAGAAAAATCAGAACTAAAGAAAAAACCGTGAGAGAAAAAATAACTCAGAAGAAAAAAAAAGTGAACATACCATGCATTTTGTTGCATTCAGTTTCCATAGTTCTCTCTCAGGATGCAGATGGACTTTTCCATTCAAAGTTTATTGGGATTGCCTTGGTTCAATAACCACTTAGAAGAACCAAGTCTATTGTAGTTGATCATCACAGAGTCTTGCTGTTGCTGTGTACAATGTTTTCCTAGTTCTGTTTGTTTCACTCAATATCAGTTCATCAGACCTTTCTAAAATCACTGTTTATCATTTTTATAGAACAATAATATTCTACAGTATTCATATACCATAACTTATTCAGCATTCCCCAATTGATAGGCATCTACTCATTTTCCAATTCTTTTCCACCACAAAAAGAGCTGCTACAAACATTTTTGCACATGTGGGTCCTTTCCCCTCTTTTATGATTTCTTTGGGATACAGTCTCAGTAGTGGCAGTGCTGGATCAAAGGGTATGCACAGTTTTATAGCCCTTTGTGTGCCTCATTATTCCTAAAAGGTATTCCTCTCAATGCAACCCAAGACTGCATTAATTTTTGTGTGTGAACATGTGGTGTGGCTATGTGTGTATGTGTACTACATGTGCCTGAACCTGTAACTTTCTTGACACAACCGAGTAGAAAAATACCCCAGGAGCATCCCAGTATCATTAGCACAGAGATGAGTAACACAAATAGTCACTATAAAAGACTCAAGCTTGAGAAAATGCATCGTCATAAAGTCAGATCCTCCCATATACCCAATACAAAATAACAACAAAAACAAATAACAACAACAACCCAATATAAATGAATAGGTGAAAAAATAAAAATCATTTATTAAACATTCATGGTATTTCAAGCACTGGGGCTTAGAATTAGGGATAGATATGGGGAGGAGAAGGAAGAGTCCCTGATCTCAAAAAGCTTATATTCCCATAGGAAAAGACAACATATAGAGAAGTAATGACTAGGTAAAAGGGTTTTAATCAGAAAAATCATAGGGATAGTGAGTAGCATCATTGGGCAGTTGATTGGTATGTTGTTTCCAAGAGGGGAATTATTGATTTAATTGTTGTTGTTGTTCAGTTTTGTCCAGCTTTTCATGGCCCTGTTTGGGGTTTTCTTGGAAAAGATTTTGGAGTGGTTTACTACTTCCTTCTCCAGCTCATTTTACAGATGAGGAAACTGAGACAATAGGGTTTAGTGAATTGTCCAAGGTCAGCTAGCTAGGAAGTGTCTGAGGACAGATTTGAACTTAAGAAGATGAGTCTTCCTAATTCCAGGTCCAATGCTCTATCCTTTGTACCATTTAGCTGTCCTCAGTAAGAAGTGGGGAAAGGGCATAGGGAGGAGAGCATTCTCTCCTGGTGGTATGTGATGATGATTCTATCCAGGGAGCAGTGTGGTGGGTCTAGGATAACCTAGATGTGTTGAATGCTTACCACTCAGGAGCCCTTGGCTTTAGGGTGGGAGCAGCAATGTCAGGCAGGAAATAGAACCTGGAGCGAATAGCATAGTGGTCTATGAATTCTAGATAGGGAGAACTCTGGATTCCAAATCATTATAGACCTTGCTGACCTGACTCTATATAGCTATATCAATTTTCCTGGTCATCTAAATCTCTTTAATTTTTGGCAGTCCAAAAAACTGTTAACAACCTGGTCTAACTACTTTGGGCTCAGTCAGCTGGGATAATTGACTAAAGCCAGATAAACTATGTAATTCCTATCCTTATTACAGTAAATAAAGCTTTATCGTTTCTGGACCACTGACATCCAAGCCTGCTCTCTAAAGGTGAGGTGTCCCCAGCATAAGTTTCACTGCTTATGTGCCTCACTGAGGAGTTTCTGTACCTAGAAGAAAGGAAGCAAGAAAAAAAAATGAAATGATAAATGGTATAAAAGCTCTGGAAAAATAACTGGAGAGGTGATTGGAATGGTATAAAGATAGAGCAGAAAATAGGAAACTCCCCCAAGTAAAACACTCACTCAGTATTATAACGAAGCAAACAGAAGTCAATGACTACATGTAACAACCTGAAATATTTGAAAAGAATAAAAAGATTCAAGAAATTGTACTTTCAAAAATAGCTGACTTAAGAATGACGTTAAGGAGAATCATTTAAGAATCATTGAACTTCCTGAAAATGACAAAAAAGTCCTTGTTAGCACATTTCTTAGCATAAAAGAAAATGGACCAGATCTATTAGAACCAGAAGGTAAGATGCATAAGAATCCACTGATTACACTCTGCAAGGAACTGGAAACTGAAAACACCCAGGAATGTAATAGCCAAAACCCAGAACTCCAAGGTCAAAGGAAAAAAAATGTTTCCAGCAATCAAGACAGAAAAATTTAAATACCAGAGAACCTCAGTCAGGATGACAGAAGACTCAATAACAACTGTAATAAGGGAGATAAAATCTTAAAATATACTGTTACAAAAGGCAAAAACTAAAGACTTACAACCAGGAACTGCTCATCATGCAAGACTGAGTCTAATTCTATGTGGAGAAAAATGGATGCTTAGTAGAATGGAAAACTTTCAAATATTATGATGAAAAGGCCAAACTCTGAAATGCAAACACAGGAATAAAAAGAAACCAAGAACAAGCAATTGCAAAAGGAAAAAAACAATAATTAAATACTTATATTCTAATAGGAGTGGAAGAGATATGTTCCTTAAGAATATTAATGTTTTCAAAGATCATGGAGAGAGTTAAATAAGAAAAATGGGGAGCCTACTTTTTTTGTCTGTTTTGATGGTCTTAAAATAAAGACAAGGGAAGGAAAAAAGGCTAAATAAATAGAATTGACTATCTCACATAATTAGGATGGGCAAACAGAACAAATATGGAGGACAGGGGAGGGGGAATATTATATTCACCTCCTTTTTATGTGAATAGAACAGAGGAGGATTGAATAAACATATATACAGAGTAAGGATACTGTAGAAATAAACAAAAGACGCAGTGTCAAGGAGAGAGTCAGAGGTTTTTAAGAGTAAAAATAGGAATAGGGAGAAAATGAATACAGACAAAATAAATTTTAACTTCATCTTCAGAGGATGTCATAAAAGACAGAAGAAAAGTGTTAAACCAATGAGCAGGGCCTTTATGAGGAGAAGAGAGAATCATTAGTAAGTAAAAAATCATTTCAATTCTAAATCACCAACCTTAATCACATTTTTCCTCTTTTGTTTTCTTCTTTGAAAAGAGGAGAATGAGGATAGAGCAAAAGAGAAAAAAAAAAAGATATTATGAAGAGAATTAGCAACAATAATTATAATATTAATAATAATAGCAATGAACATGAACGGAATAAATTCACTCACAAAATGGAAGACTATGGAAGAATGGATTAGAAAACAGAATCCAACAAAATAACTTCTATAAGAAACACACTTACAACACAAAGATTCACATAAAGTTAGAATGAAGAATTTCTTCTCCAGAAGAAAATTTATTCTCCAGGAAAACTCCAAAAAGTAGAGGTAGAATGCAGATAAAATTTGAAGAATTAAACAAATATTTCTCTAAAAATATGAAAAAGCAGAGAGATAAGTGGGTCTTTCCTCAGAATGGTATGCATTATATGATATTGTGAACTAGCATTAAATGTATTAGAAAAACACTAGAGGTTTTTCCACAACACAAAGATTCACATAAAGTTAGAATGAAGAATTTCTTCTCCAGAAGAAAATTTATTCTCCAGGAAAACTCCAAAAAGTAGAGGTAGAATGCAGATAAAATTTGAAGAATTAAACAAATATTTCTCTAAAAATATGAAAAAGCAGAGAGATAAGTGGGTCTTTCCTCAGAATGGTATGCATTATATGATATTGTGAACTAGCATTAAATGTATTAGAAAAACACTAGAGGTTTTTCCATTAGGATCAAGGATAGAGTAAAAATGTCATTACAATTATTTTGCATATGCTTAGAAACATACCAATAGCAATAAAAAAAGAAAAATAAATTAATGTCATAAGTCTAGACACTCCCTTTCACCTTGTGGTACTCTTTTATAAGTGACATGATAATCTACTTAGAGAATCCCAGAGATTCCAGTAAAAAATTAATTGAAATAATAATTTCAGAAAAGTTGCAGTATAGAAAACAAATCATCAGTCTTTCTGCTTATTATTAATAAAACCAGATAGGAAAATATAAAAAATAAATTCCATTCAGAATAACAAAAGGGTGTCTAAAGAGAATCTACTTATTAATGACACACTCAGGAATTATATGTATACATTTATAAAACTTATACAGAAATAACAGACCTAACCAATTGGGAAAATATTAATTTCTCATGGTTGGTAAAAGTGACAATATCACCTAAATTAATTAGTGCTGTACCAACCAATCAAACTATTAGCAAGTTCATTTTTTTTAGCAATATTAACAAAATTCATCTATAGGAACAAAGGATCAAGAATCTCAAAGGGAATAATGAGGAGAAAAAAAGTGGTAAAAAAGGAATCCTTGAAGTACCAGATTTCAAACTCTCCTACAAAGCAATAATCATCCACACAATTTTGCATCAGTTATAAAACAGATAAATTGATCAGTGGAATAGATTAGGCTCACAAGATCCAAAAGGAAATGACCACACTAGAATATGGGTTGATAAACTTAAAAACACTACTACTCAATTAAGGCTTCATTATTTGACAAAAACCAAAGCAAAACTTAGAATGAAATCTAGCAGAAATTAAGTTTAGATAACACCTCACACCATCTACACAAAAAGTTCCAACTTAGTATGACTAAAGGTCACATTAAAGATAAATGAGTGTTTACAAATATGTTTTTTTTTCCAGTATCTTCATTACCAATTAATAAAAGCTTGAACTGAGTTTTGGATTCTTTTTGGACAGTTATCAGAATGGTTTTTCCTGAAGGATCTCTGTTACCACCTGAGAGAATAATGGAAAAATGATAAAAGCATAATTCATCTATCTAGAAATATAGGCAATGTCTACCACAGATACATCACACAATTTACCCCCTACCCTGCTCAGTTCATTCTTCAGAACAAACTTTCCCATCTAATGATTTATGATACTAACAGTAGTAATAATCTGTAGTAGACAGCTCCTTTTAGATTCTTTTGTGAAAATTTGGCATTAAATACTCGTGCTGTGCTGAATTTACATTTAGGATTAGAATTTTGAGGGGGATGTGGTCATACTTAGCTATGAATAATTATCCTTTGTTTGTCTTTCCTAGAAATTATTAGGAGAGGTAAAAAGCCTGTCCCCTTCACATAGGTATTAAGTCCTATGATTTAGTGAATAGAATCTATAGGTTCACTGAGTGATCCTCAATTATATCCTTGAGTCCTTGCCCACCATTGCTAACTATAGTTGAACAAGATTTTCAACTTCCAGTGGATACCTCCAACACCTAGTGTATTGACAACCATTTAGGTTATAGGTGTAGAATATAGAATCTAGGCCATAATATGCCTCCTGGAACTGACAGATGCTTTCTCAACATCATTCTTCCTAGCCAAGAAATTCCCATGAGGACTTTGAGAATCCAGAGAATCATTCAGGAAGATGGTATGTTCTCTAAGTCTGGAGCAGAGCAGACCAGGAACACAGTCACTCATCAGCACAGGGTATGAATGGGCAACACAAGCAGCCATTATAAAAGAATGAAGCTTTGGGATGAGAAATTCAGTTCTAGGGATTTAGATTCAAGTCAGTCTCTTTATTATCTGTTACTACATGTACAATTTTGGTGAAGTCACAAACTCTATGGATGTTTCCTCTCTGCTTTATAACATTTGGAGGTGGAGTATAGGACTAATTGTTTTAGACTCATACTTTTGAAAATCTGAAAGGCAGTGTGGATTATAGAGAACTGGACTTTTAGTGAGGAAGGCTTGGGTTCAGGTTCTGCCTCTGACATATACATACAGTCTGTGTGACCCTGGGCCTCTTAGTACCATTGCAATTCTTTATCAGTGTGGATGGAGGGAATTTCCTCACCAGATCTCTTAAAAATAAAAATAAATGAAGTATTTTAAAGGGATCTTAAAGGTCATGGAGCTCTTATTCTATATTTTATAAATGAAGAAATCAGGCTAAGAGATCATGGCTTCCCCAATGCCATACTATTGAGGACAGAGGGTTGAGCTCAGACTCAGGTCTCTGGATTCCCATTCCAGTTCTCTCTAATGATTTCATACTTTTTGCTTTCATTTTTTTTCAAAAATAGTATCAACTCCAATGGAAATTTATTTTTGCAGTCTTCATTGACTTATATTTTATCCCCAATTCACAAGATTTGTTCATATGAACCTTTGCTTCCAGAAGATTCATTTATGGATCAGGAGTAGAATTTATTAGAAAAAAAAAGTAGGGCTAGCAATCATTGATCTTAGACAAAGTCAAACTTAAAGATTCAATCAAGAAAGAAATTGTCACTATCAGGCATATTAATATTGTTTTAGATGCATGTTTACATATATGCAGATGTATTTGTATATATATATGTGTGTATGTAGGTGTGCATAAGTATGTGTGTATATATGTGTGGAAATATATAGTATGTTATGTAACAATTATTATATATTATATATGTTATAGAATATATAATATCTATCATATATACCCTTGCTTAACTGTAAATTGTTTGGAGGAAGTCAGGAGAATGAAAAGGGGAAAAAAAGGATACAGTTAAAAAATGCACAGCAGAGAACAAAAGAATAGCCTATAAGGAAGTAAAGAAAATATGGACAGTCATGAATATAATGTCTTCTATTATTTTATATGCTTTCTTGAAATGGAAATGTATTGTCACATATTTTGAATCCTCCCTAATGTTCTGCTGAGCACATGACAATATTTTGTTTTGTTTTTATTTTCCTTTTCTTTCTTTTTTACTTTGTTTTTTCTTATTTTGTATTTAGTTTTAAAGAAATAAATATATATTTTTAAAATATTCATTTCCAAAGAGAAGATTTATCTCATTAAAGAAAATAAAAACCTACAGATCACATATACTGTATTTTAGTCACTAATTTTTAGTGTCACTGATGTAAAGTCTCTTGGCCACCTGCAATATGGGCTGAGGATAAGAATTGGGTCCATGACTATTGTTTTAAGGTTCTTAACTTTTGTTTGTCCCATGGACGGCTTTGGCAGCTTGATGATGCCCATGGACCCATTTGGCAATCTGATGATGCCAATAAACCTCTCCTTAGAATATTAAATCCATAAGACAAAGTAAATAAAATGACAAAAGAAACCAACTATGTTGAAATAAAAATATAACTATTTTCTCATTCAAGTTCATGGACTCTCTGAAATCTATCCATGGACCGCAGTTTAAGAACCCTTGTCTTAGAAAGGCTAGGCAATTTGTTCAGAGCCACACACTCTTATTTGATTTTAATTTTCCTATTTTCTCAAAAAAAATCTTGATGAAACTTTGTGATTTTTATCCCTTTGCATGCTTTTTCAAAAAGCAGTCCTTGGGAAAACTTGGTGAGAGCCATCAAGAACCCAATTTGCCAATAATGTAAAGAAGAGTTTACATTATTGTCCCCCCCAAGGCCTTCAGAGGTTCAATCCAAGGGATTATTTTACTTATTTCTGGTTGAAACCACCCTGCTTCGCTCTTTAACCATTTCTTCTTATGACCTCCAACCACCCATTTTAGCTATAAATTTTCTACTTAGAAGGGAGTTGTCATGTGTAGAGGGCTACAGACAGTGGGGGAACTCTTAGTGAAGTATAAGACCTTTCAGGCCAGAGGGAACCTGCTGACAATGTCTGTTTTGGCTCTCCTCTCCCCTTGGGGCATCTCACCTTTTCTGAGAAGGGGGTGGGGGATAAACCACCTGTGTTCTACTTGAAACAGGGATACTTACAGTAAAGAGAGACATTTACAAATTAATAGCAAGGTGCTTATAGTTAGTACTTGCACAGTATGCTGTAGTGATGTAATTGTACTAAGGTATTTAGGGGCTGAGAGGACTTGAAATAAACAGACTCCATCTTTGACCATCCTTGTGGGTCCCTACATCATCACTCCTCCTTTAAGACCAAGGACTTGGACTGGTCTCGAGATCCTGCAGAGAACTAGTTTGGACTGTATATTTTGGTTTTCTAGCATGGGGGCTCTAGAAAGCACAGTATATTTTGGCGCCCAATGTGGAGCTCTAGAAAGCACACTACATTTTGGCGCCCAATGTGGGGCTTTAGAAAACACACTACATTCTGGTGCCCAATGTGGGGCTCTAGAAAGCACTCTACAGTCTTGTGTAATGTGTCAGCCTGGCTGTGGAACATGGATGCCTCCACTTGCAGAACTGCCTTAGCATCCAAAGGGACAGCATGATACATTCTTCTTGCTTGGAGATGGAGGACTACACTATTATAGCTAATTCTTAAACAGTTCTGGTCCTCCATAAGTGTTCACTGTTACAAAGCACTGTTTTGTTTTTGTTTTGTTTTGTTTTGTTTTTGTGTGTGTGTATGTGTGTGTGTGTGTATTTCCATACAAAAGAGGAAAAAACATGGATGTGAAATGTTATAATCAGAGTTGTAAGTTAGAAGCAGAGTTAGAGCCAAATAGGCATCTATCTAGTGGCCTGTGGCTCAAGGTTCCAGGAAGCTGGATGGAGGCTTGTCATGACTTAAGACTAACTATCTTAGTACCCATTTTTCTTTGAAGAAACTGTCCCACTGGAACACAAGCAACTGGTTTTTCCCTGAACTCTAAGGAATTTTGTGACACTATGGGAATATCCTTCCTCACTGAGGTTGAAATGATTTAGAGCCTGTAGCTGTGTGTTAAATGATTTATTTTTAAGTTTATTTCTCTTTTTTTTTTTTGGCTGAATCTAGTGACTGTTACTGAGAGGGACAGACTGATTTTTTTTTTTTATTGTTGTTGCTGAAGCATTTGGGGTTAAGAGACTTGCCCAGGATCACACAGCTAGGAAGTGTTGTATCTGAATTCAGATTTGAACTCAGGTCCTTCTGACTTTAGGGCTGTGGCTCTATCCACTGTACCAACTAGCTGCCCCACTGTTGGAATCTTTACAAAGTGTTAAGACATTGGAGTTGATTTGATCTTAGAAGAAGATATTTTGGGCCAGAACTTGAACTAGGTACAACTGATGGAAACAATGCTTGTGTTCACACCTTTAGAGAGCTCTAAGAATTCAATGGAGTTCACGGTTTGGGAGATTCAGGGTCTAGAAAGAGATATCTGAATTCACACCTTCCTTAGGACCAGAGAGCACTCTGGGAGATAACCCAGAATCCCTCTCCCTCCAGAAGGTGGAGTTAACCTTAGGGAGATCACATAAATATAGGGAGCTTTTGAAGCTTGAAGTTACTTCTTCTGGTAGAACTGACTGGAGGTACAGAGAGATTCATTGCATCTTCCAACTTGGTGCTGGCTGGAGGCTGAAGAAAGCAGAGGCAGAAGCCAAGGACAAAGCTGCAAGATCTCTTGGAGCCAGGCAGAGATAGGCCTCAACTAACCGGGCTAATTTGGAAGGAGAAATAAACGTTTGCATTTTTACCAGCTGGCTGAGATTTTGGAGTAATTATTTATTTCAACTGAGACTAAGGCTGCCTCCAGGAAAACCACCACACCCCACAGATTAATTTTTAAAATAATTGTTAATTGAAAAATTGGGGGAAAGTTTTAAACTAATATTTAAAATGTCCTCATTCTCATTCTTAGTGAAAGTTGGGGAAGAGAGAATATAGAAGGTGGGAATGGTCATAGGGTCAGAGATTTGAAGATAAAAGGAATCTAGGAAGCTACCCAATCAATCCCCTTCATCTTATAGATAAAAGAACCAAGGCCTGAGAAAGAAAAATGACCTTGCCCAGGATCTCATAGCTAAAAAGTGGAAAATCCAAGATTCAAACCTGGTTGGAAGCAGCTGTAGAGGTAATGTGTAGAGAGTTGGTAAATCAGGAAGGAAGCCTGACTTCAAATCCTGCTTAAGACACTCTCAGATTCAGTAATTTCATCTGTAAAATGGGGATAATAATTACACCCTGTGTAATAGCAAAGGGCTATTGTAAAGATCAAATGAGATAACTTATATAAAGAGCTTTGTAAATGAGAACATGATGTAAAAAGGCTAATTATTGTTATTAGTAGATCTAGGTCTTTTCTGCCATGAAGTTCTACCCCATGAGAGAAATGAAGGAAGGAAGGAAAGAAAAAAGGAAGGAAAGACAGAGAAATGAGGAAGAAAATAAGCATTTGTTAAGTGCTTACTACACAGCAGGCATCATACTAAGTATCCAACTGTTACTATTATGGCTTCTAAGTGGTACAGTAAATAGAATGCTTGCCCCCAGAGTAAAAAAAAGATTCATTTTCCTGAGTTCAAATCTGACCTCAGACACTTACTAGCGGGCTGACCCTGGACAAGTCACTTAACCCTGTCTGCCTCAGTTTCCTCATCTATAAAATAAACTGAAAAGGAAATGGCAAACCACTCTAATTTCTTTGCAAAAAAACTTCAAATCGTATAATAAAGAGTCAGACACAGCTCTACAACACTACTGGTACCTTTTATATACCACTTTACAAATATTATTTCTTTTGATCCTCACAACCATCCCCAAGGTAGGACCTATTATTATCTTCATTTTACAGATGAGGAAACTGAGGCAAACAGATTAAATGACATTCCCAGAGTCACATAGCTAGTATGTGTGTCTGGGGCAGGATTTGAACTCAGGTTTTCCATACTGCAGGCCCAGTCCTCAATCCATTGTACTACTTAACTATTTCTATGATCATAGATTTATCCTTGGAAAGCACCTGAGAGCACATGGAGTCCAACCTCCTCATTTTACTGATGAGTAAACTGAGGCCCAGGGTGCTTGAGTGATTTGCCCAAATTCATGAGGTAGTAAATATTTAAAACAGAATTTGATCCTGAGGGCTTCCTGACTCCAAATCCAGCATTCTTTATTTTCCTAAAGTAAGAAATACCTCTGTCCTGGCTAGTGAGTCATTTTGTCCATGACTATTCATTCATTCACAAGCATTTATTAAGTGCCCACAATGTGCCAGGCATTGTGCTAAGAGCTGAGGATAGATAGACCAACAATTAAACCTGATCCTGCCCTGAAGAGCTCACATTCTACTGGAGGAAACCACATAAACCCAAAGAATTAAATACAAAATTTGTACCAAGTACATTTAAAAAAAAAAATCCAAAACACCAAAAAACCCAAACCCAAACCCAAAACCAAAAAAAAAAAAAAAAATTAATAGAACACTTTCAACAACTTAAGGAAGGACTTGGAGCTTGAAGGGCTTGGGAGAAAGGATTTCAGGAGGTTGGGTTGAGGTGGGAGGGCACACCAGGAATCCGAGAGCCCGAGCTCAGAGGTGGAGTTTCTCTTCTGGGACAAACTCCTTCCTTTCCCAGGGACCTAACTGGCAAGACCAGTGGACTAAAGGTGAGTTTCATGGGGAGGCCTGGAAAGATCGGGCACCCAATCACGAGATGGGGCTCATCAACCGTGGATTGGAATGGGCTTGTTCATCCCCTCCCCAGTGTCTGCAGAGCATTAATGAAAGCTTGCTGAGATCTTTGGAGGTGCCACAGGAGCCTGGAGCTGTATTGTGGAGGGATTATGTGCACAAATACAATGCCAGGAGCCAGGATATTGCTAAAAATAAAGGAGAACTTTCTGGGAGGAGAGGAAGGTAAGGAAGGAAATGCCTTACCAAAAAAAAAAAAAAGGAAAAAAAAAAGCTTAACTGTCTTTTAATACAAATGCTTGGAGTGGGGGGTAGGAGGGAATGGGGGATCAAGGAGGGGAGGCAACAAGAACAGCAAACCTGCGATTCTATTATAAGAAAGGATTATGTTTCCTGGGCATTGTCAAAGTCCTGGGGAACATAACAAATGGAATGATTTATCCCCAAGGAAGGCGGGAGCTTTGGCTTAAGAAGTGGGGGAGGAAGCATCGCTGAGGCTCTAGGGAGCAAGAGGGGTGATGTTGGATGGTGGGAGGGAAGCCCAGGTGGATGAAAGCAGGAGGAAAGAAGAAGGGTTTGAGGTGGGAGGGGAAGGGCTGGGAGTGGAGAGGAGGGAGGGGGATGCCCCCCCTTCCCCCAGTCAGCTCTGGATAGACTGCAAGGCCAGAGGAAATGAGATTGCATTGAATTCATCAGGCCTACAAAAGACATTTCTGGCCAAGACACGGAGGCCGAACTTGTGTCAAAAGCTAAAAGAATTTTTCCATTTCTTTTCCTCAGTTCAGCGTGCTTTAGGATGCAAGTATCAAGAGAATACTTTGGCTTTAAAAAGGCAGATGCACATATGGTCTGAATTCCGAACTCAGAAAAGATGCTCAAATTAATTTTTTTTCTACTTTGTATATACTTCAAGATAGGTGGCTTATACTGAATGCACAGAGTGGTTTGGTTGATTTGTTTGTTTTTATTACAAACTAAACAAACCTAAATAAACCGGGCATTTTCATAAATGTAATAGAGTAGGATGAGAGGCCTGTACAGTTATCTCTTTCACATTATGTGGATTTAGGGGGACAGTGATCTGGTGATCTGGAAAATCCGAGTAAAATTTTTGGCCCTCCCTTCGTACCAGAGAAGAAGTCTGAATTGTTATGGTATTAAAAGATAAAATATGTTCATTTTATTTATTTATACAATGCTATACATATATTTCATGCATTTCTGAGTTTCTAAACGTTTTCTCTGTCATCTGTTGGCCTTCAAGTATCATATCCAGCTTCTGCAAAACTCTCAGAAAATTTCCATTTAATTTCTCATGCTCACTAACGATATATTGAAACTGTGTGAGGAAAGTCACAACATAGAAAGGATAACTAGGGGAAACTGCAGGTTTCTAATATATATAGATTGTTTCTTAAATATGTAATTAATTCAGCCTGGACCTTTCAAAACTGTCTTTCTTGAGAGATTACCTTTGAGAGTGTTCTAAATGCTTTTGCTGAGTGGGTTGGAAGGATCTCAAGACCAGGAGTTAGGACATCTGGAGACTACTCCCCACTCTACTTATGATTCAGTTATGAAGTCTTGAGAAGAGTAATAACTAAGTTGGGACAACAAGGCATTGTTCCAGAGCACCAGATACAGAGACCATTGGCTACATTCTCAGTCTTTTGATAGTATTGAAGCAAAGGAGTTTAGAACCTCTTTACCATTGATAATTTAATAGAACAGGAAAGTCCCCAATGACCAGTGGGGGAAGGCTCCTCCAAGGTTCCTCACTCATGAAGCAGTCTTCACAGTGCCATTTTTCCAGACTTCTCTCCTTCTCTGCCCCTCTTATACACACTAAACTATTTATTTATTTGCATTTTTGGGGACTAGGAGAAAGGGAAGATTTTTTTTTTATCTCAATTGCTACCTGCCTAAATCACTGAATGGGTGCAGCCTCAGTCAAACTGAGACCTGTTGAAGACCTTAGCTTAAAAAGACCAAGCTCTCCCATTGCATCCAGGGCTATCTCCAGTTGTATATTTGGCCACTGGACCCTCATGGATGTGTAGAGGAAAGTGAGACAGGTGACCTCACACAGCTCTCCCTCACTTAAATCCAATTCACTTGTATGTCATGGTGTCACCTCCCAGGTGTCGTGGTTCTTTTGGTGAAGGAAGGATAAATAACAACAAAAACAGCTGGTGGCATAATCTCTGTGTTTCAAAGTAGATTAGGCAGCAAAAGGACATGTTTTGTGCTGCTTGCCCTATGAAAAGCCCTATGATACTTACCTTGAGTTCCTAATTAATCAAGCAAGCAGGTAGCATTTATGAAAAGCAGTATTTCATTTATATTCATTAATAGCTGCCCATGAGGGGAAAATATGTAAATAAATAAGAACATGCAAGATGCATACAGAGCAGAACTAGCAAAGATCTGGAGAAGACTGCATGTAAACTGAGCTTAAAGAATGTAGACTAAAAAAATAAAAAATTAAAATAAATTTAAAAAAAGAATGCTATTTTTGATTTCCTTCACAAGCTAATTGTACAACATTTCAGAGTCTGATTCTTTTTGTACAGCAAAATAACGGTTTGGTCATGTATACTTATTGTGTATCTAATTTATATTTTAATATATTTAACATCTACTGGTCATCCTGCCATCTGGGGGAGGGGGTGGGGGGTAAGAGGTGAAAATTTGGAACAAGAGGAACAAGAGGTTTGGCAATTGTTAATGCTGTAAAGTTACCCATGCATATAACCTGTAAATAAAAGGCTATTAAAAAAAAAAAAAAGAATGCTAGATTTTAAGAAGTAGTAATGAGGAGGGAGAGGATTCCAGGGATGGGGAACAAAAGTGCAAAGGATGGGATGAAAAATCAGCAATATAGCCTTGCTTAAACTATAGAGCACATGGAGAGATGGCAGTTAGGTGGCACCTTAGTGCATAGAATACTGGGCTTGAAATCAAGAAGACTCATCTTCATGAGTTCAGATCCAGGCTCAGACACTTACTAGCTGGGTGATGCTGAGCAAATCACTTAACCCTGTTTACCTCAATTTCTTCATCTGTAAATGAAGAAAGAAATGACAAACCATTCCATTATCTCTGCCAAGAAAACTTCAAATGGGGTCATGAAGAGTCGGACACAACTGAACAACAATAGAGAGAGCAGTAAAGTGCAAAAAAGGCTTGAAAACTGGGAAGGAACCAGGTTGAGAAGTTTAATCGCCAAACTGAGCTGATGCAGTTTTATCAAGTAGGAAAGTGCCAGTTTTAGACTGTCCTAGATGGTTCCCTTTGCTGGGTCACATCTGTAAAATGTAATGATCCAACCAGATGATCTCCCAAGTTCTTTTCCTTTTCTTTTCCCCACTAAAAGCCTATTCCACATAGATCAATGGAGCTCATTGCAGACAGGAATGAAAATCATGTTTTCCTCTTCCTTCCTTCCATATGTTTATTTCCCCTACTATCCCCATCCCAACCCCCTCCTGCCTTTATTTTGTAATAAGGCCCCTGATTTCTGAAGTAGATTAGCAAACAAACAAATCCTTTAATGTCATGGAATGCTTTCCACAGCATAAACGGGATTAATGTGCCAGCCCAGCAAATTCTCCATTTCAAAAACCTCGGCAGTAGGATAAGCAATTTCTTCCAAACCCCTCATTTATGCTCCAGAGGTCATCTTATTGCAACGTGTTTGCCCTAATTGGAATTTCTTTCTTAAATTTCTTTGTTTCCATCTCCTTTCCTCTTTCATTACCTTCTTTCATTCTGCTGAGAGTGAGGGGAAAAAATCCTATAGGTATGCCTTTTGCTTTAGAGAAATGACAATAGGTTAGAAACATTGGCTGGTTATCCTTCAAAAAGCCTGTGATTTGAAATGGCTTTCCCTTAGCCCCATGCAAAATGGTGCTACTAGTATATCACCAAGGGGAGAGGGAAGGTTCCTTTGCTGCTGGCTAAATATAGCCATAGAAAAACACTGGAGCACAGAATTATTAACCACAGGTTCCTGGGGTAACCACTGCTTGATCAACAAAGCTATACTTGGGTAATAATAAGAATAAACCTGATAGGGTTCAAAGACACTAGCTAGATATCGCACAGTTTGATCACTCTCCACCTCAAGAAGCTAATGTGGTTCCAAACCGCCTAAAAGATAAAATATATACCCTTTCTTTTGGCATTTAGAGCCTTCCACAATCTGTCTTCAACCTATCTTCTCACATTGGTTTCCTTTTTTTTTTTGTCAATCATTTGGTTTTAGCTAAACCTGAAGTCCCCTCTACAGAATGTTCCATTTCTTATTTCAAATGGCTGGACTTCATTCCTGGAAAGCTCTCTCACCTTAACTTTGCCTTTTGGAATTCCTAACCCCTTTTAAGACCCCAGTCAGATGCCACCAACAGAAGCGCTTTTGGTTTGATCTGCTCCTGCTTCCCCCAATTATTTGAATTATTTTCTATTTACATATTTGTGTCCATACTTTTCCTATAAGAGATTATAAGCTACTTGTGGACGGAGATAAATTTATTACATATGTGTGTATATTATATATATAATATCTGCATAAATTATATATATGCATGTATATGTACATTAATGTTCATATTGTATACATAATAAGGCATACATTAATTTTATTACATATACATGTTATTATACATGCACATATGCATCTATATATGTATGTGTATGTATAATCTACATATATTATGTGTATATATATATGTACATACGTTATATACACACACAGTCCTAGAGCCTAGTCAATAAAAATAATAATACAATAGCAGTTATATAACATTTTCAAGGTTGCAAAGTATTCTTCATTTGTTACTCATGGAATCCTTTCAAGAATCTTGTGAAATAGATACTCCTATGATTATCTCCATTTTAGAGATGAAGAAATTGAAGAATATAAGAGTTAAGTTAACTTTATAAGAGTCTGAGGCAGGATTCAATGTCCAAACTTCCTCATGTTCAGTGCTCTAACCCCTGTATCACCTAGCTGTCTGGTTGCAGTAGCTGCTTAAGCAATATTTGTTGATCAAAGTGAATTAAACCAGAGAAACCTCATGCTTTTGTATCAGTTTAGGAAATGACACAGCGCATTTTCACAGGTCTTAGAGCTGTAAGGCAGACAAGATGATGTTATTCTCATTTTTCTTAATGAGAACGAATAAAACCAATAAGTTAAAATAACATTATTTATTATAAACATTTATTAAGTGCCTACTGTGTGTCAATCACTGTTAAAACTAATAGGTTCAAAAAGTCAGTCATTTGTTAAGTGCCTTCTGCATTTGGACAATGTTAAAACTAATAGGTTCAAAAAATCAGTCAATAAACATTTATTAAGTACTTACTGTGTGCAAGCATTATGCCACAATTAATAGGTTCAAAATGTCAGTCAATAAGCATTTATTAATTATCCACTGTATTCCAGGCACTGTGCTAAGTACTGGGGGTACAAAGAAAGGTAAAATATAGTCCTTGCTCTTGAGAAGCTTACAATTTAACGCTGGAGACAATAGGCAAACAATCATGTACAAATCAACTACAAAGGGGATAAATTGTAGATAGTCTCAGAAGAAGGTACTAGCTTTAAAAGTGGAACTTGAGTTGGGACTTGAAGCCAGAAGAGACGAGGAAGGAGAACACTCCTTGCTTTGTGAAGTTTTCCACTCTCAGTAACATAACTCCATTTTACAGTTGGGAACACTGTGATTCAGTGAACAAGTTGTAAAAACTGGGATTAAAATCAGTCTCCTTCCTCCTGATGCAGGGAGAGAACTATATCTTCAAAGTCCAAGAAAACTGAACCATAAGAATATGGTTCTCATCTTCAAAACCAAAAGGAGCTTATTACCTCAAAACCTTCAATAAATAATGAATGACCTATTTATGTTCTTCCTATTTTTTTTTAAAGCTAATGATATTTAGTTTAAAATTATAACAAAATAAACAAGGAAATTTCCTCCTTTCCCTCTTTTTCTTCATGGCATATACTGTGCTAGGGATACAAATGCAAAAGTAAGATAGACTTTCCCCTCAAGAACCTTACATTCTAATGTAGGGATCCACATATATATTAGTTTAACGAAGTGGCGTTACGGATAGAATGCTGGACCTCAAATCAGAAGGACTTTAGTTCAAAGCCAGCCTCAGACATTTATAAGCTGTATGGCCTTGAGTAAGTCACTTAACCCCGTCTTCCTCAGTTTCCTTGCCTGTAAAATGAACTAGAGAAAGAAATGGCAAACTACTCTACTATCTTTGTCAAGAAAACCCCAAATGAGGTACTAAGAGTCAGACAAAACTGGAATGACTGAACAACAATACTATATATTTGGACTGATCCCGAGGGAAGGGGCTCTTGGTCTGGAGGAGTCCCAAGGATGGTGAATTTTCCATAACTTTGGAATTACAGTGCAAAGAGTTACTTTTCACTCTAGCCTATGATGACTGAGAGGCAGGCTGAGGCACTGAACTGAATTTAATAACATTGAACAGAGAAAAATGTAAAGTCTTATGCTAGAAGTTCATAAAAAAATCAATGTCCCAAAGAAAAGATAATTATAACAGTCTGAGAAAGAATTAAGAAGGTGTTCTTAACTGAAGGCCCATGAACTTAAAATTTTTTTTTCATAATTGTACTTCCATGTCATTTATTTCTTTTGCAATGCTATGTATTGTATTTTATGTGTTTAAAAACATTTTTCTGGCAGAGCATTTTCACTTTTTTTTTCTTTCTCGTGTTTTTTTTCCCTTTTGGTTTGATTTTTTTGCACAAAATGACAAATATGGAAATAAGTTTAAAAGAATTCCATATATTTAACCTATATCAAATTACTTGCTGTCTTGGGGAGGGAGGAGGTAAGGGAGAGAGAGGAAGAAAAATTTGGATCACAAAATCTTACAAAAATGAATGTTGAAAACTATTTTTACATGCATACTATTGAAAATTTTTAAAAATTAAAATAAAAAATCAACTCATTCTTCTGAGAAGAGATCCACAGTCTTTACCAGATTGTCCAAGGGGTTCAGGACACAGAAAAAGATTAAAAGCCTCTCCTTTAACTGGCATACGAATTCCCCATGAATCATTACTGTGATATGGTAGGCTACAAAACAAATGAAATCTCAGGCTATAGTAAAAGAGACTTACTATCAAGATGGTAAAATATTTAACCAGCAGCTCTTCAGAAATAACCATATGCCCTTTTCAGTATAATCTACATTATTGACATCAATTCACTTTCTTATGTCTCCAATAAACCAATTCTTGGATTTTTATGGTTGCTGATTTCTGAGGTGTATACTTTCATAACTGAAAAGTTAATGATCAGCTCTCAGGATGATTCAAGCTGGTTCCCACACACCCACTGGTATTCACAAGATAGGTAACAGCCCTTCCATAGAGCACTTAATATTACATAGTCCTATGCTAGGAAGGTTAAAAAGGTATATTAAGCTAGCTAACAGCTTAGGTGGGATTTCCTAGGATTTAATGCTATCAGGGACTTCAGAAGTCATTTCATCCAATGCCTTCACTTCACAGAATGGGAAACTGAGATCCAATTTTCCTCAGGCAGTGGCAAATATGGCCCCAGAGCCCAGGTCTTTTGACTATAGACCCAGTTGGGGAAATGTTGGTCTTTAGCTATGGCTGGCTTTGTCATAGTTGTGCACAAGAGCTTTGTCATACAAAGCCCCGGGGTGACATTGAATTGGGGGAGATGCCATGACTCCCTGGAGGATCAGGGCAGGAGGAATCAGAGGAGGCTTCTTCCAGGTTTGTAGGAAGGGGTAGGCTATTTACAGGCAGAGGGAGGGGAAGGACATCTTTGAGAAGCTTCCAGGCATAGGAACAAAAGGGATGTCAGGGTGTCCAACTCTGCACCTGAGATCACGATTCTTCCAATAGTCGTAGGACCATGAGTTGGAGGGTTCTTTCAGTTATCAAGGGAGAAGTGAAAACTGAAGCCCAAGGGAAAGGGAGCCCCACAAGTGGCGGTGGGGATGACAAATGGGTGTCATATGGCTCCCAGCCAGGCAACAGCTGGTCAAATGCATTTACCCTAGGACCGGGGAATTCCTGCTGCTGGGATCCCTGTACCCAGGGCTGAACCTCTGACTCCAGCCCTCTGCCCAGCTGAATCTCTTTCAGTTGTCCCCCACTGGCACCCTCACTCCGGCATGTCTTCACATGCTAGAACTGGGACTTGGTTTGAACCTGAGGATTTGGTACTTGTATCCTGTTGGCACTCTCCCCCTGGTGAGTCAGCTCTCATTTCTAGACCATCTTCCATCCCTCTCTATATATCTCTGGCTCTGCCCCAGGACTTCGTGACTTTCTGAATCTTGTCCTTCCAGACTCTGGACATCCTGTTTCCCCTGCCCTTTGCTCTCAGACCCAATCTGACTTCCGACACAGCGTGCTGTAGCTGGATTTCAAGTCAGGAAGACCTGAGATGCTTACTATCTGTGTGACCCTGGACAGCTAATTATCTGCTCTGGTCCTCAGTTTTCTCATCTGTACATGGGGATAATACTACTATTATCTGTTAGTAGCATCTGTGAATCACTAGCTGCAGAAGCTGGAACAGGTAGATTTTTCTCTGTGCGTCTCCGTTTCCTCCTCTGTAAAATGAAAGGGATGGACTGAATGACCTTTAGGATTTGTTCCAAAGCTAAGTGCTTCATTTCTCTGATCTCTACCACTTTCTGTTTTCTCCAATTCTGGCCTGATAATCCCCTTCCACTGATTCTTCCATCTGCCTTCACTTTCTTCTTTAGATTAAGTGACTCCCTTATACTGATTCCTCTAACCTTTTCAGTCTCAGGCTCTTAACTCATGGAATATCAATTTCTTACCTACTTTTCTCCTGAGTTCACTGATTTCAAGGAAGGGATTTTAGGGGCTAATTAATGAAACCCAATCATTTTGCAGATAAGGAAATGAAGGCCTCAGAAAGAGGAATTGAGTAAAGTCACACAGATAGTAGGAAGGGAAAGAAAGTGAACAAGTATTTATTTAGTACATTTATTTAGTACCTGCTCTGTGCCAGACACTGCTATAACTTTGCAAATATGATCTTATTTGATTCTTACAACAATCCTGGAAAAAGCAGATGTTATTATTACACCCATTTTATGGTTGGAAACATGGAGGCCAACAGAAATTAAGTGATTTGACCAGGGTTACACAGAGAGTAAGTACCTGAAACTGGATTTTAGTTTTGATCTTCCTGACATCAGGACCAGTGATGCAATCATTTTGCCATCTAGTAAAGGAAGGAAGGAAGGAAGGAAAGAAGAAAGGCAGAGTGAAGGAAGGAAAGAGGGAAAATAAGAACAAAAGGAAGAAAGGAAGAAAAAAGAAGAAAAAGGAGAAGGGAGAAAGAAAGAAGGAGGGAAGGAAGGAAAGAAGAAGGAGGGAAGAAAGGAAAGAGGAAAGAAGGAATAAAACAAAAGATGGAGGGAAATAGGAGGGAAGGAAGGAGGCAAAGGAAGAATAAAAAGGAAGAAAAAGAAAGAAGGGAAAAAAGAAAGGAAGGAAGGAAAGAAAGAGGGAAAGAAGGCATAAAAGAAAGGAAAGAAGGCATAAAAGAAAGAAGAAAAAAGAAAGAAGGGAAGGAAAATAGAAAGGAAGGAAGGAAGGAAGGAAGGAAAGGAAGGAGGATGGAAGAAAACTGGGGTCAGTCTTGTCCCTAGATAGAAAAATATAAAGAGCTCTAGGTCAATTAGTTATTTGCCTTAACATTATCCATATTGCTTCTGGATCACCCCTCTCTCCTCCCAGTGCTTCCTTTCTTCCTGTGCCTTTACCCTCCCTCCCTTTCTTCCTTTCTTCCTTCCAAGGACTTACATTTTTTTTCTCCTAGATCCATTTTCTTGGTCAGTTTAGTCATTTGTTATGTCTGACTTTTTGTGATCCCATTGGGGATTTTCTTGGCAAAGATATTGGAATGATTTGTTATTTTCTTCTCTAGCTCATTTTACAAATGAGTAACTAAGGTTAAGTGATTTGCCCAGAGTTACCCAGTTATTAAGTGTCTGAAGCCAGATTTGAACTCAGGAACATGAATCTTTCTGACTTTAGGTTTAGCAGCCTATCTGTCCAATTTCTTTTCTGGGTCAATTGTGTTTATTTCATATTCTCTCTTTTTTTAGTCTTTAAATTTTGTTTTGCTATTTCTTGGGATATCTTTTTATCACTAATGTTTTATACCTCTTTTTCTAGGTTATTAATTCCCATTTCATAGCTTTTATTCCCTAGCTTTTGCTTTTTTCACCGTTTTCTCTTCTACTATTCTTAGTTTTTAAAAAAATCTTTCTTTAGTTTTCTTTTTTAAATTCTTGCTTCAAACTCTTCTAGAAATTATCTTTGGATTTGTGTCCAAACTGCATTTTCCTTTGACATTTTATTTATAGAAAGTTTTTTTTTGTCGTTCTCTTCTGTGTCTACAGCATGCATTTCTCTTTCACTATAATGGTTCTTTATGGTCAGATTCTTTTTTTTGTTTGTTTGTTTTGTTTTGTTTTTGCTTGCTCATTCTTCCATCTGACTTCACAACTTTAGACATTACATTAGTATTGAACTGTGTGCACTTCTGGAGGGGAAGGAATGTCTGGCTTGGATTTCTCTTCTTTTATATCTTGCTGCTTTCACAGCTCAATCTGGGGGTCTGCAAGTTTTTAAAGTGCCCCCAAAGTGTTGTGATCCTGAGTGAAATCTGTCCACTGCCTTCCTGGTATAAGAACAAACTCCTGATGCAGGTTTGTCTCTATCAGCTTCTTTCTGATTGGGAGTCTCAGAAGATCTTTTATGACTGTAACCACTATCAACCTGAGGGAAAGTCCTACAGGTCCAGAGCATCTTTTCTGGCTTGGAACCACTCTCCTGGTTTTCCATGCTGGATTGGAAGTTAGAACTGAATCTGAAATTTGATCATCATTCCTTGCATGCTTGGGACTCACTTCTTTGTGACTGCTCCTTTCCACCATGGATCTGTGACCTACAACTGGATATCGGATAATAGAGCTTCCAGGTAGCACCCATTTCTACATCTAGCACTAGTTCAGGAATCCCCATGAGAATCTTTGTCACCTATTGATTTCTGCCCTTGTGTCCTGTCTTGGTCCTCTTTAAGTCTCTGGGGACTGGAATACTTTATACAACATAGTTCTAGCTAGACTCTGTCCCCCTTGTACAAAATCTCTCTATCTAAGCAATCCTGGACTAGAAAACTGACAGTGACTTTTTCTTGGCTTTCCTGATCAGAATTTGCTCTGATGTGTTTTCTAGATTTTTGTGGAAGAGATTTAGGGGGAACTTAGGTTCACTCTGCCGTCTTAACTCTACTTCCAACGTTCTTTTATATAGCACTTTAAAGTTTGCAGAACATTCTATATATATGGGGTATCCCAAAAATCTTAGTTTAGCCTTAATCTTCAATAGCTTAAAAGTTGAATCACTTTAATAGGTTATTATTAATCCTGTACCTGATCCTCTTAATAGCAATGCAAGATGGATTCTATTGCTGATGTAAAAACTGAGGCTGAGAGAGATTAAATGACTTGCCCATGATCATACAGCTAGAAAGTATCTGTGAAAGGATTTGAACTCAGGTTTTCTTGACTCCAAGCCAAGTACTATGTCATCTAGTTACCATTAAATTAAATTGACTCTAACTTACTCAGAAACCTGCCTGCTAACATTAGAGTTGATTTCAAAATACCATAGGTCTAAAGCTATAGGGCATAAAATTTAGATTTTATATATGTATAATAGCACTTATCCTAGTCCTTAAATCTGTCCTTGCTACAGGCTTCTCCAGGACACTTAAGGAGTTTGGGAGTATCCAGTCATTCGGCCATTGGCTCAAGCCTTTACTTATTGTGTTTCCCCAACTTTTAGAGGGTAATTATGTGGTAGAGTGAATAGAATACCAAGCCTGAAGGCTGGAAATCCTGAGTTCAAATACAGCCTTAGACACTAAATAGTTATGTGTGACTGAGTAAGTCACTTCACCCTATTTGCCTCAGTTTCTTCATCTGTCAAATGAGCTGGAGAAGGGAATGAATGATAAACCCAAATAGGGTCATGAAGAGCAAGACTAAAAGGATTGAAAAACAGCAAATTATGCTAAACACTAAAGCTTTATATAAACACTAAAGAATGATCTGAGGTACAAAAGTTTGGGTCTCAGTCTGAGAAGAAAGATAAAAGTCCAAATAATGTTGCCTAAAGGGTGAAAAATGCTCTCCATTTTGTTTATAGAGTTAGCCTAGATCTTTTTTCTGAAACTTCCTATCCAGGATGACCTAAGATTGTTATGAAAAATCTCTGGAAAGGCACAGTCTGATCGTTGTCTTTTGTTCTCAAAGATAACCAAAATGTCACTATTATGTTAGAGTCAAGTTACAATGTGTCCAACTGTGGTTGGTCAGACCAATATGAACTCGGAATCTCTGCCATGGGTTGGAATTTTGGGGGTGATTTCTCTAACTTTGCACATCTTACATTTCTTCTGAGCTACTTTGATTCTATTTTGCTCATAGAGCACAGCATCCTTTCTGATGAAGGCGGTCCTGTGCTAGTGCCTCACATGTCTTGCAATCAATTCTAAAGTTTTTAAGAGAGAACTTGAGGGAGTGCTAGTATCACTGTTTCTGATCATCTTGTGAGAGCTTAGCCAGTGTGAGTTCTCCATAAAATAGTCTTTTAGTCCAGTGTACATTTGGTATTCAAACAATGCGGTCAGCCTGACAAAATTGTGCTCTCTTCAGTAGAGTTTAAATGCTTGGCAGTTTAGTTTGAGAAAGGACTTCATTGTCTCAGATCTTATTCTGCCAGGTGATTTTCTGAATTTTCCCAAGATAATTTAAATGGAAGTGATTCAATTTCCTGGCATGATACTGGTATACTATTCAGGTTTCAGTCATACAATAATGAAGTCGGCACAATACCTCTATAGACCTTCCATTTAGAAGTCAGTCTAATACTTTTTCCTTCAAACACATTCCTTCCAAGCCTGCCAATCAATGAGCTAGCTCTGCCAATAGATGAATCAATCTCAAGTGAACTTATTCACAGCATTCAAAATTTTTCCATTTACTATAACCAACGGTCCCACATATGGATGGATGACTGGTGGAATATCTGCATTTTCTTGGTGTTAATTATTAAGCCAAAGTTAGTACAAGGAGCAGAGAATCAATCCATCCTTTGTTGCATCTCTGTTTCAGAGGCTACATTGAGTTCACAATCATCTGCAAACAAAAAATCAAGCACCATCGCCCCCTCCACTTTAGATTTGCTCTGTGGCCTTTTCAAGTTAAAGACTTTACCATAAGTGTGGTAGCTGACCTTAATGCCATATTCTTCCTTATTGAAGACATTTAACAACATGGTTGAAAATATCATGCTAAAAAGCATAGGATCAAGCACACAATTTATTTCATTCTGTTGATAACTGGAAAAGTGCGAGAGCATTGTCTGTCCAGAATCCAGGCAAGCATGCCATCATGAAATTAATGTTGTATATTAATTAATTAATAATGAATTAATATCATATCTCAGTATTGTATACTAATAAACTTTTCTGGGCAACCAAATTTTGATGTAATTTCCCATAGACCATTATGACTGACAGTACCAAAGCTCTTGGTCAGATCTGCAAATGTTGTATATAGACTTCTGTTCTGCTCCTGACATTTCTCCTACACTTCTTACCATATAATTATCCTTGGATCCCTTCTAAAGCCACACTGGCTCTCAGATAGATGACCTGCTTCCAGGTATAGGATAAGGCTATTAAAGTGAATTCTATCAAGAATCTTGCCGGCAATGACTAGACACTCTCCATTTGTCACAGGACAGTCTATTCCTTTTACCTTTATAGAGATGGAAAATGGAGGTGTCCTTGAACTCCTGGAACATACATAACCTCCACTTGCCATATAAGCTGGAAAATTTCAGTCAGCTTTTATATGAAAAATGGACCTCCTTCCCCGCCCCCCCCCCCAGACTTATAAATCTCAGCTAGAATAGAATCAGCACCAGGTGCTTTGCCACATGAAAGAAGTTTAATGGCATTTTTAAGTAAGAATTTTAGCTAGGGAGGGATTGATTTCAACCTGAGTCTACAAGGACAAAGATGTCAAAGTTTATTTTTGGTCTGAATTTTTCCATTTATTTATTTTAGTTCTGTTTAAACCCAGTTTCCTAGAAACAGGTGACAGTCATTCAAGGAGAGACCTTTGCAGCATTTCCAGTACTGGAATGTTGTCTTCTGTCAAGAAGTCTGATGGACAGTTGTCTAGGTTTATATTTAGACACATTCATAAATCCCCCATTTATAAGAACATCCTGCTTCCTAGTGTGGGCTGCTCTGCTTATCAAATACAAATGGACATTTTGACAAATCCCAGTATTCACATTTGAATATTTAAAAATCTTCATTAATGAGAGGAAGAATACTGCCCTTTCAGACAGAGTCTTTCTATGTTATTGTCCTGATTCATAAAACAATCAGCATTCTGATCAAGGATGATCTCATCTCCTTCATTAATTATTTAATTATCTAATAGTTCATAAAAAAAAATTACTTACTCATTCAAGAGACACTAATCACACTACGTCACCTTCTAAAACAAAAAACCCAACCCTTACACATAGTAATTTCCAAAATCACTAAATTTAAAAATCTCATAAAACATAAATCATTTTGCCAGTCAAATAACATTAATTTAGTTGAAGACATCACCAGAATCATCTATAGAAAAAATTAATTCTATTCAATCCACTATTTCTAGCATTCTCATCTAGTTAAATTCAGAGATCACCATGGCTTGGCTATCACTTTTTCTTTCACAGCTATAAAAAAGTAACACCAGCAGTTATCATTCAGAACACAGATTAACTATACAATGAATAAAAATTATCTCCAATTAATTTACTGTTCAAATTATGTTAAATTTCTTCTACCAGCAAAAAGAACTTTTTTTCCTTTTCACCACAATACTTCCCCCTTCCCCAACTGAGAATTAAAAAATAAAAGAAGGCCTTGTTACAATACTGTAAAATCAAGCAAAACAAGTTTCCACATTGGCCATATCTAAAACATTATTTGTCTCATTTTGTTTTTTGAGCTTTTTACCTCTTTGTCAGGAGATAGGTGTTATGTTTCATTAATAATCCTCTGGAATTGTGATTGCTCATTGTGTTGATCAGAGTTCCTAATTCTTTTAGAGTTGTTTGTCTTTACCATATTGTTGTATAAATTGTTCTGGTTCCTGTTCATTTCACTCTATCACTTCATTCAGGTCTTTCCAGGTTTCCATGAAAACTATCCCCTTCATTATTTCTTACAGCATGATAGAATTTCATCATTTTTATATGCCATAATTGCACAGTTATTCTCCAATTTGTCTCTGCCCTTCAGATTTCTGTTCTTTTTCATCTCCAAAAGTTCTATAAATATTTTTGTATAGCCTTAGTTATAGTTTATTTTTCTTAGGATTAATCCTTCCCTTAATCCAACCTTCCTCTAATTTCCCTTCCCTGCCCTCCCTTTTCCCTCATGTTTCATTCCTTTGAATGAAATGTATTTCTGTATCTAACTTTGTCTATATTCTTCCTTCCAGATGAGAGTGAGGTTCATGCATTATCTATTCCTCTCATCTCCTTTTCCCAGTTTGTCCTGACTTTGTGAGATAATGTTTTTAAATTTTCCTTTGTCAGTTTATTTGTGAGGATTAAAATTATACAATCTACAATAAAAAAGACAGAGGCAGAGCTCTGAACCAATGATACTTTATTTTTTTTAGTTTATTTATTTTAATACACATTGTTTTATGAATTATGTTGGGAGAGAAAAATCAGAGCAAAAGGGGAAAAATTGTGAGACAGATTAAAAAAAACAACAGAAAAAAAAAGTGAGTATAGCATGTGTTGATTTCCATTCTGTCTCCTTAGTTCTTTTTCTGGATACAGATGGCATTTTCTGTCCAAATCAATGACACTCTATTAAAGGGTCGATGGTCCCTTCTAATGAAGTAGACCTCAGATCTTCCTCATGATCTGAGATTCCCCCTTCTTCCAGGTCCTTATATTTATAGAATTTGATACTCAAATCTGCAAAAGAATCATGGCAAAATACAGATGCAGAGTCAAGTGACTTGCTCAAGGTCATACAGCTAGTAAGAATCGGATGACAGATTCAAATTTAAGAAGAATCTTCTTCACTCTAAGCCTGGCACTCTATTCGTTGTTCCATCTGACTACCCATTTAATTTATGATTCAATATTAATCCAATTTTTAAATGGTTCACTTTTAGAGTGTACTACATAATTCCATTTATTTGTCCACATCCACAAGAGTAACAGAATCTGAAATTAAGCTTGAGAATCATTAACAAAAACTAACTCCAACTTCTTAAGGAAGAAATGAGCCTTTCTCCAAGGGGAGTTTCACAGCTTTACAGGCATGTTATCTTTGTATTTCAAAGAGATCTAAAACTTTCTTAAATCTGTATTGCTACTTTGCAAAACCCTGGCTGATTGTTTTTCCATTTTTAAAAATTGATCCTTGCTAGCTATTCTGATAGCTGGCCAAAATTAGGGCCTTGTATTAAGTTTTATTTAAGTGACAAATTACTCCTTTTGTTGGAGAATCCAAAATGGAAGGCAATTATCTGGTTCTAGATGAGTTAATATCACTGATGGGGTGCAGGAGTGTTCCCAGAATTTTTTTTTAATTTGGTTGACTTCATTATAAACTCTCATTGCCTTGTAATCGAACTTTAAATCAATCTTGTGTCAGTGTAAACTAAATTTAATTTCCTTTTAAATTCATGTTTTTTTAACTGATTCACCAAGACTGATGTCTGCAAATCCTAGAGTTGCATTTCTATTTTTACTGATTCAGTTTTCCATTATTTAATACTATTAATTGCTTTAGTCTTCTACCTCTTTGTTTTCAAGTCATATTTCAAATTGTTTACAGATCTAATTTCCTTTTACTCCAATGATTTTTGTAAATTGATATACTTTTCTTGGGTATCTTAGATTCACTGCAAAAGTTTGCTTTTAGGGTCAAAACTTTGAGGTTGCCCTGTAGTAGTAAAGAGATTTTATATATTCTTTCATTTGATCCTTATAACAAGTCTAGGAGTTAGGTGGGACATGTCACATCCCCATTTGACAGATGAGGAAACTGATGCTTAGAAGAGTGGAGTGATTTGCTCAGGATTATACAACTGAGATCTGAGAAGATATTTAGCTGAGGTCTTTCCTGACTCCAGGTTCAGTACTCCAGTCACCTGATATTTCCCTGTCTTCAGGAAATGTCAAATATTTCCAATTTATTTTCTTAAGAATTGGCTGTGTTGCATAGACTTAATTCCTTTTAAGTTATTTTGCTGTAATTTATCTAGGCAATTATATCCTACCAAGACATTTAGAGGCAGTAGGTGGCACTGCAGTGGATAGAGTTCTGGTCTTGGAGTCAGGAAGACTCATCTTGCCGAGTTCAGATCTGGCTTCTGACACTTAGCTGTGTAACCCTGGCCAAGTCACTTCTTTTTGGCTCAGTTTCTTTATTTGTCAAATGAACTGGAGAAGGAAAGAGCAAACCACTCTAATCTCTTCTCAAAAAAAAAGCCCAAATATGATCACAAATAGCCAAGCAAGATTAAAACAATTCAACTACAATAATAAAATTATTTAGAGAATCCTATTATGGCCTAACAGAAATGAAGAAAAATTGTTCTTGTAGGAAAATTATTTTATTGGCATCTTCTAACCTAAATATTCCTTTACTGAAGGAGAGAAAAGTAGAAGCTGTAAAAAACAAACAAACAAAAAAAAACCCCTGAGCCAACTTAAAAAAATTTTTTTTGGCTGAGGTAATTGGGGTTAAGTGACTTGCCCAGGATCACTCAGCTAGGAAGTGTTAAGTGTCTGAGGTCACATTTGAACTCAGTTCCTTCTGACTTCAGGGCTGGCGCTTTATCCACTGTGCCACCTACCTACCCCTAAAAAAATTCTTAATGTTATTTTATTTTTCCAAATATATGCAAAAATAGTTTTCAACATTAATCTTTACAAAATCTTGCATTCCAAAATTTTCTCCTTTCCCCAAGACAGCAAACAATCTGATATAGATTAAATATGTATAATTCTTCTGAACATATTTCCTTATTTCTCATGCTGAACCAAAAAAAAAAAAAAATCAGATCAAAAGGGAAAAAAACACAAGAAAGGGGAGAAAAAAACTACAAGCAAACAAACAACAACAACAACAAAAGATTAAAATACTATGTTCTGATCCACATTCAATCTCCATAGTTCACTCTCTGGATGCGGCTATCTCTTTCCATCATAAGTCTATTAAAGTTGCCTTGAATTATTTAGGAAAAAGTTTTAAACTTATTTCAGTTCTATTTATGGACTAAACACTTTCCTCTCCCAAAGTGTTCAACAACATTATAAAAACTATACATACATACACACACACATATATATATACACATATGTATGTATATATGTAGGGCCTAAATGCCAGGTACTGAGTTAGTGCTGGGAACAGAGACCAAAGGCTATCCCTACCCTCAAAGAGCTCAGAGATATTATTAAAAATTCACAGAAAAGAGAGAGACAAATAATTCTTTTTGCTAACAACATTCTTTCATTCAGATAACCAGAAATCCATAAAGTACACTCATTTTAAATTAAACAAGAAGTCTTAAAAAAAAAAACAAAAACAAAAAAAAAACTTTGGCCAAATCATTTTGTCCAAAAATTGGCATGTTTCATTTCTCTAATGGGGGAGATAGACATGCTGTCTTTTGTAGGGTAAGGCATTTTAAAATACTCTATTCTACTCCTGCAACTTTCCCCAAGTTGGACACTCAGTAAAGATCTTTTGTCCATTGTGGAGGACCTGCTCTCAAAGTTCACTTCCTCTCCATAATTCCTTAGAATCCTCTAGATTAAGGAGCTTGGTCTTTTCCCTGAGCACATATGCATCTTTAGCCTTGCTTCCCATTGCTGAGGACCCCTGACCTTAGGCCAGTTTTGACCAGTTTTGATCAAGCACTCTAAAATGACCAGAAGGATCTCTCAAGCACTTTTGGAGACATCTTTGTGATATTGTGGAAACCACACCCTTTTGTTATGGACAATCTCATCTCATTATCGGTCACTCCCATAGGCTTCTAATATCTCTAAACACAGAACAGATTGATAGATAAAACAGACCACAAAACAGTGAAAAATACCAAACGTTACATCTTGTTTGACTAAGCTCTAATCATTCTACAACACCTGTCCCCGCCACTTTCATGGCTGTTGTAACAAATTGTTCCGATCTGCCCATTCCATGGAGGAAGTCTTCATATGCTTAGGGTGGACATCCCCCAACTCATTGATGGGTTTCAGCCTTTGTTACTAGTTTACCAAGGTGAGACTGCTGCCCATGCTACAGTTTCTCAGAGCTATAAGTAAAAGTTGGGTGAACCAGGTGGACACCAAATTTGGATTAGTACTGAAAAGTACTGGTCAATTTCTCACACCAGAAGTGTTAGTCTTCCCTGAATACTCCACAATCCTCTCCCTCGCAGCTCTTTAGTTGGCTGTAGAAGTCTATGGACTACTTGTGTCTGACCTGTGGTAGAGTCCTCCAAACTTGTACTGGTCTGATTAGTTACAGTCAGACACACTACCTTGACCCTAATATAATGTCATTTTGGTTCTCTTTTAGGAAAGAAGGGTTACAGTCAATCAACCACCAACTACGAAAATTTTTCAAAGAGAAACAGTCCTAAGTTCATGTTGTTTTCTATTAAGTGTCAAAATACAAATAAACTGTACCAGTTAAGTTGAAGAGAAAATGCTAATGCTAATAATGTACTCTGAAATTTAAGCTCTTCTGCCAGACACAATTCTTTTTAATTTAACATTTATTTATATCCATGCCATATTTAGGCTAGAGAGAGATGCCTAACTGGAATAGTCCTTCATGTCTCCTATTATGACTTTGCCCCAAGACACTCTGAGGTAACCTTTATAGGAATCTTGAATAAAGAAAAAGATCATATTATGTTAAAATACAATTGGGGTTAACATTCCAGAGCTCTTCAGTTCCTGGATTCCTTCAGTTCCTTCCTGTGGGCAATATCTTAACCTTGAAGGCAAGTTAAACACTTCAGATGGGTGGGGAGAAGACAATCTTATCTAAACCAAAGTTTGCTTATCATCATTAATCCTTTTCCTTAAGCTTTTATTCTATTCCCTTTCCCAAAGTGAGAAGTTTGGAAAGGGTTTTAGCTGGAAAAATCGTATTCTTTAATATTTCTGGAGAATTTAAAAAGGAAGTTTAAAAATATGCTTCCACATTACAAAGAAACAGAGTTTCAAGGTCACAGAATGAGACATATGTTGAAGATGTAGGGCTGCCACAGGCAGCTTACTTGCAAGGGTAAGACTACAAAAATGAACAGTCTTAAAGCTATTTAGAGACTGAGGTATGATTAAGTAGATTTCATGGGGAAATCTGCCAAGTTTTCAGATTTAAGTGAAAGGTGAGTTTGAGTTCCAGAGGGCAGTGATTTAAGCCATTGCTAGAAATAGGAGGCTGAGGTCTTCACTCTTTGAATGAGGTCAAACACAGAGTGAAGACCCCAGTAAGAAAAGATAAAGAAAACAGAAGAGAAAATCCAAAGGAGCTTCATGGAAGGGTGAAGACACAGTGGAAGGGGCTTACAGGATTCCTGATTGTTTGGAAAGAGGTTCAATATAAGTAAATCAGAGCTTCCTTTCTAGATTTTTTTTTTTTTTTTTTTTTTTGAGGCATGCAGGTTTAAGTAACTTGCCCGTTGTCCTATAGCTAGTGTCTGAGGTGGATTTGAATCCTTCCTGACTCCAGAGCCAACACACTAAGCACTGTGCCACTTAGTTACCCCCCTAGATATTATTCTTCAGAATCCTCTAGAGAGCTCAAGAAGCTTAAGAGGTTTCAGAAATCCCTTTACTTCTTGTTGTCCTCTCTGGTTTGAAAGGGAAAAAAGGAAAGATAGGTTATACAGCTGCTTTGTTGCATAAAAAAGTGACGAGTAAATTCTTAGATAGGATAGTTTACCTTGTCCAGAGATTCAATTTGAATTTTTTTTCAATGAGTTCTATTTGCTACAATTTGATTGGACAATATAGTATCATAGTGAAGAAAGGACCCCTAGTTGCAGGGGAACTCTATTTGACTCCCTGTACCCCAAACCTGCCACTAGACCTCAATTAAACCTAATTTCATTTAGGTACCTCATATCTAGACCTCATCAATAGTTCATGGGGCATCTAGGTGGCGAATGGATAGAGCCTTGGGTCTGGAGTCAAGGAGATCTGAATTCAAATTCTGCTTCCAGTGATTAATAGCTATGTGATACTGAACAAATCACTTAATTTCTGTTTGTATCAGTTTTCTTCTCTTTAAAATTGGGGTAATAACAGCCACTACTTTTAAGGGTTATTGTGAAAATGAAATGAGATAATAACTATAAAATACTTAGCACAGTCCCTTGGCACATACTAAGTACCATATAAATGTTAGCTGTTATTGTTATTAGTTGGTTGGATTATGCTCAGCACATTGCCTGGTATATGATGGGAACTTAATAAATGTTTATTGATTGATTTGCTGGATGTACTGCCTAGAGATAACCAGTCTGATGATTTGTTTGACGTTAAGAGATCCGCTTTTTGTTGTTCAGATGTTAAGACTCACTTCTGACTCTTTGTGATCCCAATTGGGGTTTTCTTGGCAAAGATACTGGAATGGTTGGCATTTCCTTCTCCAACTCATTTACAGATGAGGAAATTGAGGTAAATAGGCTTAAAAAACTTGCCCAAGATCACACAGCTAGTAAGTACAAGAGACAAAAATTGAACTCAGGCCAAGCTGAGTTTTCCTTACTCTAGGGCTGGTGCTCTATCTATTTCAGTGCTACTCCCTGAATGATTTCATAGGCTATAATTGGCTAGATAAGTTAAAGCAAAATCATTTAAAAGGAATTAAGTCTATGTAACACTTTAGAGAATTCTAAAATTGAAAATATTTGGCATTGCCTAAAGACAAAAGGGACAGTGTGGTGGCTGGCACCTTAACTGTCCAAAAGATCTGCTACCCAAACCTTTTAAAAGGTTATTGGATGTTGAAAGAGCTAATTAATAGTAAGTCAAGATTTGCTCAAGAGGAGACTGGTCAGGAGAAACAGACAAGCAGTTTCATTTGTTCTGGATATTCCTGAATGGACTGATACCATTGAAGTTTGCAATCAAGAGCTATGAGTTATCCGAAACACCTGGGTTTTCCTCCCTTATATACTTTCCTTCCAGGCTTCTATAAATGTGAGGTCAGTCTTCTGCACAGATATTTTGAATTTATTAAATTGATATTTATATAAAACAAATTCCTAACCAAAACCACACCACAGTGATTCTAATCAGAAATTTCTTAATATAATATAAAGTAATACATAATAGTAATAACATATGATTAACAAAAGAAACAAAAATCATCATGCTCATATTAAACAAATATTTGCCTATAACATAAAGCCAATTAGGGGGTTGACCCTACAAAATGAAAAACTTACTTTTCCATTAAAAGAAATCCAAACAATTATATCTTTCTAAATTAATTTTTTTTTAAAAAAGTTTAGCACCCTTCATTTACCCTCATTATATTTCCTGTCTCGCAATGGTAAATTAAATGCTTGTTCTAGCTGATTGCGGCAGTCACTTAACTACTATCTGCCTCAATTTCTTTTACTTTAAAATGGGGATAATAGTAGTACCTATCTCACAGGACTGCTGTAAGAATCAAATGAGATAATGTTAATAAAGATTCTTATGGTGGTTGACATATAGTAGATGGTTAATAAATGTTTATTCTCCCTCTTCCCATTATATCTTTAACCAGTGGAGTCAAACTGCAATCGAAACAGAATTAGTAAACCATATTGATTTAGAAAATGACATATTGTTAATATGTTTTCTATGTTCTACTGTGTTTGGGGACAGCTAGGTAGCATAGTAGATAGAGTGTCAGGCCTGAAGTCAGAAAGACTCATCTGAGTTCAAATTTGACCACACACTAGCTGTGTGATCCTGGTTAAGTCACTTAACCCTGTTTGCCTCAGTTTTCTTATCTGTAAAATGAGCTGGAGAAGGAAATGACATACTACTCCCATTAACTTTGTCAAGAAAACCCCTAAGGGAGCCACAAAGAGTATGACATGGTTGAAATGACTGAACAAAAATAATTGTATTTTTATTTATTTTAACTGTTTCCCAATTACATTTTAATCTAATTTTCTTCCCTCAGAGTATTGTTGGCAGGATGTTTGACACTTCTCTCCTACATCATTAGTTTTCTAATGAGGGTAACCTTTCTCTGGATGATTTTTAGTTTAGAAAATGGTCATTCACCCACCCAACTTCACAGACTCCCCTAATCACTGTGTTACTATACACTCTATAGCTTTCCTTGACTAGAGGAAATTAAAAAAAATTCTTTTTAATATTTTTCTTTTTACTATTTCTCAATTTTGCCAGATCTTATTGATACTAAAGCAGAGCATCTGTTCTTGAAAGGTACAGTGATGACAATCTCAGTGGTGTTCTTTCAATTGAGAACTACTAGTGCAGTTAATGACCTATTCTTCACATTGATGGAAAAATGTGGCCCAAGTTTTTCTGTGGACTATAATATGTTTTTTAATATTATAGTTTCTTTAGTATATGAGTTCCTGTTGAGTTATCACCTTCATTGTATTATGCTAAATCAATAGTTTTATTTAAGATAAAAAATTGTTATTGTTGTAAGTGACTGGTTTGTGAAAATGAAGTTCCCTCTACCATGAGTCAGTACAAATCCTGAACCTTGCCTACACCCCAGAAGAGACATCTGAGCTCCCTTGGTTTTTGCCTGGTCCTGTTTGATCCAGATAAGAACCACAAGAAAACCCAGCCATGCTTTCCCCACACTGGGTGCCCAATTCCATCTAGGACCCCATTGGCCTTTTCTATTTGTAACCATCTTCCTTGGCCACTCCAACACTTTATGAATATCTCCTTTCCACAAACCTTGTTATCTGTGCATTCTCTCTATCCAGGCCCTTTTTGAGCTGCATTTTGGGATTATCTGGGTATGTTCTACTTCCCAGCCAATTAGTACATCTCTCAAAAGAGGGAGTTCTCTTCTAAGACCATAACTAGAGACATACCCATTTTCCAAGTTTTTTTCTTATGGAATATAGCAAGTAAGGGCTGAATTGTAAAATATGTGCTTTGTAGTAAGATCTCCCTTCTTCTTCCCAACACCAAGGCTGTGACTAGGAACACTGGCCTTGTGCCCCTGTGCTTTGTTTCCTTGACTATAAGTGGCAGATAACGTAGATTGTTGCCTTTCCCTGCCCAGTACTTTGGAGTTCAAACCTCCTTGAGCCTGAGTCTCAAAAAAGGATGCACAAACACTTAGCTCTGGATTTGATCATGGATATATCCACATATGGATATCTAGATAGCCTCTGGAATAAGACAATGGGGATAGACAATTGCTAAGTAAGTGTAACCTGCGAGTTAACAGAAGGGCTGCTTTGCCTAAATAACTTCCCACTGCTCCAAACTGCTGCTCCCAATTCCTTCCACTAGTGTCACTCTTTTGGATCAGTCGATAAGATTAATTAAAACTTACTATGACCCAGGCACTGTTCTAAGCATTGGGGGTACAAAAAGAGGCAAAAAACAGTCCTTGCCCTGAAGGATTTTACAATTCCATTAGGAGGACAGCAAACAGACAAATCTGATCAAACAAAGAATATGCAGGATAAATAAGAGATAATTAGCAGAAAGAAGACTGGAATTAAGAAAAGTTAGAGAAGGCTTCCTGTAGAGGATGAGATTTTGTTTGGAAACCTTTGAAGTCTGGAGCATTCCAGAACCAGGGGATAACCAGAGAAATTACCTGAAGGAGAGAAAAGAAGGGTTTTGTGGAAAGAACAGCCAGAGTGCCAGAGTCACCAGATCAGGAATACATGTGGAGTAGTAAGGTGTAAGAAGACTGGAAATGTACGAGAGAACCAAATTATGAAGGGCTCTGAATGCTAACAGATTATTTTGTATTTGGTTCTGGGAACAATAGAGAACCACTAAAGGTTATTGAGTGAGGAGATTGTGGGGAGGTAAAATGATTGGACTTGTGCTTTGGGAAAATCACTTTTTTGGTTGAATGGAGGATAGATTGGAGTGGGGAGACACTTGAGGCGGGCAGATGCACTGGAACATTACTGCAATAATCTAGACATGAAATGATAAGGACCTGGGTGGGGAGCGTAGATTTGACCACACTGTCAGAGGAGATAAGATGTATTTGAGAGATGTTTGTAAAGGTGAAATCAGCAAGTCTTGGTAATAGATTCCAGAAGGCCCTTGAATAGTGGGATAATTCTATCTCACCTATGATGCATTAATAGGCCAATACTGAATTATTTATAAATGTATCATGCATCTGGACCCCAGAGATCATGTCAAGCATACACATTTTATCATTGAGGAAACAGAGGCTAGATGAGCCAAATTTATTCAAGATGACCTAGGTAGTAAATACCAGATATTTAACACAAGTCCTCTTATTTCAGAGCTAGCAAACAAAATCCTGAGGGAGCAGAACACAGGATAGATCCCTTTTTTATGAGATTTTATGAGATTATCAAGCAAAGACTGCCAAGAGAGATCCCCAAGGGGGATAATTCTGGACAAGCTAGGGACACAAGGCATTATGCTGAGGGTGAGGAGTGAGCTAGAGAGAGGAGCACAGGAGGAGAACACTGCATTTATTTCAATTTAGAAGACGTGAAATTTAATCCATACTTGTTGTATAGATGCAACCTTGCCATTTCCCTGAGCTGGGCTTCAGTTACTTTGCTCTTAAAATGAAGGGAATGGGTCTAGACTAGATCATCTCCAAAGTTCTTTCCAATTCTGCCATTTTATAGCAATTATAGGAAGGGATGTTCTGAATGAGGGCATAGGATGATGGCTTGAGTGTTGGAAAGGAACTTAGAGATCATTAGTCCAACCTCCCCATTTTGCTGATGACAAAATTAATGAGTTCTCTAGGCAAAGAGAATTAGTGGTTTAACCTTTATGAACATATCCCAATTTATTTTTTAAAAAATATTTTAATAATAGCTATTTATTTTCAAAATACATGCAAAGATAGTTTTTAACATTCGCCCTTGCAAAATCTTGTATTCCAAATTTCCCCCCTCTCTCTTACTCCCTCCTGTAGACATCGGGTGATCTAATATATGTTAAACATGTACATATTTCCACAATTATCATACTGCACAAGAAAAATCAAATCAAAAAGAAAAAAAAAGGAGAAAGGAAAAAAGTAAGCAAACAACAACAAAGGTGAAAATACTATGTTGTGATACACACTCAGTCCCCACAGTCTTCTCTTTGAAAGGAGCTGGCTCTCTCCATCACAAGTCTATTGGAACTGGCCTGAATCACGTCATTGTTGAAAAGAGCCACGTTCATCAAAATTGAACATCATATAATCTTGTTGCTGTGTACAATGTTCTCTTGGTTCTACTAACTTCGTTTTTTGCTTTGTATTCATATATAAAATGGACCAGAGGGTGCTCTGCTCCCTCAATGGTACTGAAGTAGGAATTACTCTAGGGTCACTATAGGCATGTAATTCACTTCACAAAAGGAAGATTTGGATTTCAAGAAAGGAGAGCAATTCTTTCTAACAAGGTATTATCTTAATTTTAGTGTCCATCCTAAATCAGCTGGGTTGACCTAAGTCAGTGGATAGAGCTTTGGGCTTGGAGTCAGGAAGAATTGACCTCTTATCTGGCCTCAGCTACTCTTAGCTATATGACCCTAAGCAAATCACTTAATCTCTGTTTTCCTCAGTTTTCTCATTTATAAAATGGAAATATGCTCCTATGTCCCAGAGCTGATTTGAGGATCAATAATTGTAAAACCTTAGCACACTGCCTGGTACACACATAGTAAGTGCTGTAAAAATCCAATTTCTTCTAATTGGATAGTTCTAAGCAAATGATAAATCTCCCTTGCTTAGAGTCTCTAATCAGAGAAAGAACAGACACTTCAGATATGTAAAATTTGAAGTTAATTTGTTCCCAAACATTTTACATTTTTTGACTAGAAAAACATGGTAAGGAATGATTGTCCTACCAGGAAGGGACATTGAAACCGAGAAGACTTTTTCTTTCTATTTTAGATAGTGGATATAATTATTGTTGTTTTTTAAAGACAAATTGTAAATAATTTAGAGGCTGTGATTTTGTGAATGTGTCTTATATTTTCATATGTACGTGTTAAAAAATGAACTTACAGGCACTATCTGTTTGTTATTTTCTCCTGTTTTATCTATGATCCAGTAACACTGGTCTTCTGGCTCTTCCTTTTTGATTTTCTCAACCCTAGGCATTTTCACTGGCTGATGCTATGAGTGGAATTCACTCATTCTTTTTCTTTGCCTTCTCTGATTTCCTTCAAGCCTCAGTTAAAGTACACCATCTACAAGAAACCTTTCCTGGTCCCTTTTAATCCTTAGTACCCTCCTTCTGAAAACTAGCTTTAATTTATCCTATCTATACACAATTGTTTGCATGTTTATTTCCCCATTATACAGTGAGCAGAGACTGCATCTTTGTTTTTCTTTGTATCCCCAGTGTTTAGCACAAAGCCTAGCATATCAGTAAATGTTTAATGAATACTTGTTAATTGAGTAAATGATTAAATAATTTGCCCAAAGTCACAGTTAGTAAACTGTAGAGGACCACTTGAAACCAGATCTTAAGTTCCAAAACAAGGTTTTTCCTTTGTGGTGAAGGTTAAGAGAGTGAAGGAGCCAGTGTTGCTCTAAGCAATGTAGTCCCTTATGGGCAGAGATGATTTAATTTCTTATAAGTCCCTTATGGGCAGAGATGATTTAATTTCTTTTTTCTTTAAATCCTCAGGTCCTCGGGACTTAGATATTGGGACATAGTAAAACAACTATTATGGTTTATTAGAATTTTTTGATTTCTTCTTTAGAACAAATTCCATGGGTCAAAAGATAACCTTAACATAGTCATGCTTAATAAATGTTCACTAAAATTTCCTCCTCCTCCTCCTTCTTCTTTCTCTTCTTCCTCCTTCTCCTTTTCCTCCTCCTCCTCCTCCTCTTCCCTCCTCTTCTCCTCCTATTCATCCTCTCTTCCTTCTCCTCCTACTCTTCTTCTTCCTTCTCTTCCTCTTCTTCTTCCTCCTCTTCCTCTTCCCCCTCTTCCTCTCTCTCTTCTTTTTCCTCCTTTCTTCTTTTCCTCCTCTTTCTCCTCCTTCTTCTCTTTTTATCCTCCTTGTCTTCCTCTTTTTTTCTTTCTCTTCTTCCTCATGGGCCAAAGGGCAACCTTGCAGTTGCCATTCCTTGCTTTGTCTGATTTCATTTCTCCACATCCATTTTCTTGCACCACAAGCAGCATGATGTAAAAAGGTATAACTCAGACTTCCTTCTCTCTTTACATGCCCAGTGTTAGGATAGTGCTTGAGTCCTCACAGACTCCAAACTATAATTTATTTACCATTTTCTTTGGGTCAGTGGGAAAGGACTTACTCTTAGTGATTTTGGCCAAGATTCAGTTCTGCCTGAAAAAGGAACACGGATTTAACATGTTATATAATCATTCTCAAACCCACTCTGGGAAATGCTCCAAGACCAGTGTGTCAGTTTCTATTGTGCACAAGTCCGGACACAACCTTTATGGGAAGCACTGCTTCATAGGGTTGGGTGGGGAGATGCTGGGAGAGACAGCTAAAACTAGCATTTAATTGTAGGCTGGTTTCATTAGGATGGCACTTAAGCTTAAAGGCAACGCTTATCTTATTGTGAAATCCCCCTGCCGTGGGCAATCCTTGTTCAGGACCCGGATGGAGTGCATCCTCCCTGAACACTGGATGATGTCTTACAAAACCATTGTCCAATAATACAAAAGATTGTTTATGGAAGATTTTAGTTCTACCATTCCTAGAATTACAGATCTCTGGGTTGTAATGGACCTCAGAAAGAATCTACTTTTAAACCATACTGAACAATAATTCCCTCTACAACATGCCTTGCAAGAAATCACTCAGCTTCTGTTTAAAGACCTCCAGGCATGGGGGAGCTTATTATTTCTTAAGGTAGCACACTCCACTTTGATATTTCCTAATCATTAAGATGATTCCCCTCTTCCTCCACCCCCAACAACCCTACATGTCTCTTTGCAAATTTCTCTTGTCATAAATCTTCCATGGAAATCTTATACTACTAGTGGGAAAATGACCAGATAATGTCCCATCCTGTTGGCCTATGCCATGGTATTTCCAATGTTGTGGCAGGCTAGTACATGTGTAGAGTGCATGCTATTCCCTATCTGGAAGAGGCTGGAGAACCTGCTTCCAAGAGAGTTGTGATGGCATATAATGGAAGCACCTTGGAGTAACTCAGAAGTATTCATAGGTATTCTATAATCGGTTCCACTTTGCCAGTCACATGATGAATGGCAGTTCCATTGACTAGCAAAGGTTCTAGAACTGTCATGGAATTATCCCTTCAGAGGTCTGAGCTGGTCTCTATCCTGTCTCTTGGTACTTCTTAACAACTGGTCTCATACCATGACTGATGGAGTTGGAGAGAGACAATGCTGCCTTTTTTCTTTGGATCCTGTGTGGGATATGCAGACCTATGAAAACAGACCTCAGAACTCTTCTTTAGTATTTGTTTTTTGCTAAAGGAGATTCATCTGGAGGTTCTGGCTTGCTGAGTTTTGAAAGCTCAAGTCAGGTTTTTCTTTTTTAATTATAGCTTTTTCTTTTCTTTTTTTTTTTTTTACCCATAAATTTTTTTTATTAAAACTTTTTATTTTTCAAAACATGATTGGATAATTCTTCAATGTTAACCCTTGCAAAACCTTGTGTTCCAATTTTTTCCCTCTTTCCCCACGCCTCCCCTAGATGATAAGTAGATAATATATGTTAAATATGATAGAAATGTATGTTAAATCCAATGAATGTATACATATTACTTATTGTGTATCTAATTTATATTTTAATATATTTAACATCTACTGGTCATCCTGCCATCTAGGGGAGGGGGTGGGGGGTGGGGTAAGAGGTGAAAAATTGGAACAAGAGGTTTGGCAATTGTTAATGCTGTAAAGTTATCCATGCATATATCCTGTAAATAAAAGGCTATTAAATTAAAAAAAATGAATGTATACATATTTATACAACTATCTTGCTGCACAAGAAAAATCAAATCAAACCAGAAAAAAGTGAGAAAGAAAATAAAATGCATAGCTTTTTAATTTTCAAAATATTATACATGGATAATTTTTGACATTCACCCCTACAAAATTCTGTGTTCTAATTTCGCTCCCTCCTTTCCCCTTCTTCCCCCAGTTGGCAAGTAGATCAAGTCAGTTTTGAAAGCTTCAAAGAGTCTGGAAATTCAGTAGTCATAGACTTATAGACATGAACATTTGTTATGCATTTGGGAAATGTGGTTAAAAGTGAAAATCTGAAAACAGCTGAAAATTGCAACATAACAGAAAGTGATTATTTTTCAAATAGATTTGGTAATATATTTTACAAGTTTAAATTTCAGTTTTCTGTCACACATCTCCTTCTGATGTATGTCCATGTATTTGACTGGCATGTATTCTGTAAGTCTTCGTGAATTGGGTGAATTAGCAAGTCACCTACATTCTTTTGTTCATTTTTAAAACTATATGGTTGTAAAAAAAAAAAGTGTAAAATGCATTTTTGAATAGCTTTTAGAGGTCATCATCCTTAATTTTCAGAGGAGGAAACAAACAGTTAGAAAAGTAAAGTGGTTTGTCCAAAGTAATGATCTGGAGGGTGCCTTTGATTGCTCATCACATAGCACAATGGAAAAAGTCCCTAAAAATAGAGAACTAGGAATCACATTTCTGATGTGATTCTGATATATATTATTCGTATAAGTTTAGGAAAATTGATTCATTTCCTTCAATCTCAATTTCTCTAATTGTGAAATGAAGGGATTGAAGTGAAAGTTCCCTGAAATCCCCTCTAATTCTAGATCTATAATGCTATGACTCCAAAGAAATACTTTTAATATCTGTTAATTGAGAAAATGGGGCAGCTAGGTGATACAGTGGATAGAGTGTCAGGCTTGGAATCAGGAGGAATCCTCTTTCTGAATTCAAATCTAACTTCATGCATTTCTTAGCTTATGACCTTACGGAAGTCATTTAATCCTATTTGCCTCAGTTTCCTTATCTGTCAAATGAACTAGAGAAGGAAACAGCCACTTCAATATCCTTGCCAAGAAAACCCCAAATGGGGTCACCAAGAGTCAGACAAAAGTGAAAGGACTGAATAATCACAATAAAGAAAATGTATAGTGACCAGAAGCTTCAACAGTTGAGTAGTGAGTTTATAAATTATTCATCACAATATTAGGCTGCTACCAGGTAATGCAATGGAGAAAGTACTGAGCCTGGAGTGTGGAGAATCTGAGTTCAAATCCTGCCTCATACATTTATTAGCAGAATGACCCTTTGCCACTTTGCCTCTATCTGCCTTGATTTGCTCAGTTGTAAAAAATGGAGATCATAACGGCACCTCTTTCCCAGAATTTTTGTATCAAATGAGAAAATATTTGTAAAGACCTCAGTGTTTGACTCATAGCAGGTGCTCACTAAATACCCATTTCCTTTCTTATGTGCATAAAAGATACGTAGTAATATGTGCTGCACTTGATATTCAATGGACTTGGTCAACAAAAACAAGCATATTTGCTTATTCATTACCCTGAGTTGTCTAGAGATCTGGCGGTAATCTGTAGCTTTCAAGGGTTGGAAAGGTGATTGAGGGAGTGAGCTTCTCAAACTAAAATCTAGTTACATGACAAGCAACCAGTTTTTTGCATTTAGGTTTCAGTGTAACAAATCCAGAATAGAGGGATGTGTGTATTTGCTAACCTCTTACAATAATAACACGGTAGCTTTTGAGGTCTTGAAGATCACAAATTGGAAGTGGTCAGTGATATGAAGTCATAATGAGTTACTTTCCTTCTTTGGAAGGAAAGTGATACAATTAACTGTCTGATACTTGAAAGAGTTGGAGTGTTGATTGAGTCCATCACCCCACCCTAAAGTCACTATCAGAATATCAGAAGTTTGTATACCTTTCTCAACACCTCAATGAATGAATGAACTAATTAATGTATTTTGCACTATACCCTGTGGACCTTCTATAAACTATCTAGATAGTTCTGAATTTAGCACTTGTGTATCTTGAAGCTTACAGGGGAGAACAGTTCTAGGTAAGCTTCTGAAAGGGAATTGTTTAGGGAAGAGAAGAGAAGGAGAGTCTCTGTTTCCTCTATCCTCCCTTGATGAAAGGACAAGCTTTGGAGGATAAGAGGATTTGAATTTTTCATTGCTATCCCAGTAATAATCCAGGAATGACAGAGGCTGGAAATGATATTTGCCTCAAGAGGTAAGAACAAACTAGACACAGTGATGAGGAAAGGTAGCTTTATAATTCTATAAAGAGCTCCACCCCCCCCCCCAAAAAAAAAGATATACCATGTTTAAGGTGCCTATGGGACACCCTCTTAAGAACTACAGAAAAAGGGTTTCTGGGAGCTATGAATTACTCCCTATTTTTCACATGTGCACTAAACTTGAGGCTACTTTCCCCTGGACTCTCTTTATATGTTCTTGTGGGATAGTATGTTTTCAATGGATGGGTAGTGTTTGTACTAATTACTTTTACCATATCACTGTAAGTAAATAGTCATTTCTAATTGAGTTTGGCAGACTAATTGATACCTCACAGTTGTGTGTGTGTGTGTGTGTGTGTGTGTGTGTGTGTGTGTAAGCACACCAGTAGGGAGTTATGAGCTGTAGTACTAAAAAACTACTTTAAGCAGTTTTTAGGCACTTTCCAGTACAAATGGCAATTTCAGATAACCCAGGCATGAGTTACATATGATTTCCCTGATAACAAAACAAAACAACCTCCTATCATTTATTGATTTGGAGAAATTCTATTTAGGTTGTCTTTTTGTAGGCAATTAACTTATCTGGAAACTCACCTTCTGGAGATTGCATCAGTTTTTCTACTTAAACTTCATCAGTACCCTCAGTAGGGCATTACATGTTGTCTTGCCACTGGACTCTCAAGGAGAGAGTAAGGCTGTTGACTTTGTACAACCCTGTGTCACTGAAATACAATTCACTTGGAAGTCAAGACTTCCATCTTTCTGATGTCCTTCTGATGTCATTGCTTCTCTTTGAAGAACAGGATGAATAACAAGCTCTGTAAGTAGCATCTGCTCTTCTGATTGGTGGGCTAGAGGACAGAACAAAAAACTCCCAAAGCTTCCATTTAAAGAGATCTTAAAGAACTCACAAGTCAACAATTTTCTAGCAACTGCACACTTGGATTCTGCTGATTTGCTGCCCTTCTTTCTTTGTAAAGTATCTACCCCAGACTACCTTCTAATTTATAGAAAGTTCCCAGGGTATGGTGGGGTATACATTAATTTAATGCCTTTGAGCGGTTACCAAAAACATTTGGTATTGTCTAAGAAATAGACTAGTTGATCAGTGGAATAGGTAGGTTAGGTTCAAAGGACAAAACAGCCAATAACTTTAATAATCTAGTGTTTGACAAACCCAAAGATCCCAGCTTTTGGGATAAGAACTCACTGTTTGACAAAAATTGCTGGGAAAATTGGAAATTAGTATGGCAGAAACTAGGCATTGACCCACACTTAACACCATACACCAAGATAAGGTCAAAATGGGTTCATGACCTAGGCATAAAGAATGAGATTATAAATAAATTGGAAGAACATAAGATAGTTTACCTCTCAGACTTGTGGAAGAGGAAGGAATTTATGACCAAAGAAGAACTAGAGATCATTATTGATCACAAAATAGAAAAATTTGATTATATCAAATTGAAAAGTTTTTGTACAAACAAAACTAATGCAGACAAGATTAGAAGGGAAGCAACAAACTGGGAAAATATTTTTACAGTTAAAGGTTCTGATAAAGGCCTCATCTCCAAAATATATAGAACATTGACTCTAATTTATAAGAAATCAAGCCATTCTCCAATTGACAAATAGTCAAAGGATATGAACAGACAATTCTCAGATGAAAAAACTATTTGTAGCCATATGAAAAGATGGCTAGAATGACAGGAAAAGATAATGCAGAATGTTGGAGGGGATGTGGGAAAACTGGGACACTGATACATTGTTGGTGGAATTGTGAATACATCCAGCCATTCTGGAGAGCGATTTGGAAGTATGCTCAAAAAACTATGAAACTGTGCATACCCTTTGATCCAGCAGTGTTACTACTGAGCTTATATCCCAAAGAGATTTTAAAGAAGGGAAAGGGGCCTGCATGTGCAAGAATGTTTGTGGCAGCCCTCTTTGTAGTGGCCAAAAACTGGAAACTGAGTATATGCCCATCAATTGGAGAATGACTGAATAAATTGTGTTATATGAATATTATGGAATATTATTGTTCTGTAAGAAATGACCAGCAGGATGATTTCAGAAAGGCCTAGAGAGACTTATATGAACTGATGCTGAGTGAAATGAGCAGGACCAGAAGATCATTATACACTTCGACAACAATACTATATGATGATCAATTCAGATGGACGTGGCCCTCTTCAACAATGAGATGAACTAAATCACTTCCTATAGAGCAGTAATGAACTGAACCAGCTACACCGAGGGAAAGAATTCTGGGAGGTGACTATGAACCACTACATAGAATTCCCAATCCCTCTATTTATGTCCACCTGCATTTTTGATTTTCTTCACAGGCTAATTGTATGCTATTTCAAAGTCTGACTCTTTTTATACAGCAAATTAACTGTTTGGACATGTATACATATATTGTATTTAACTTATACTTGAACATATTTAACATGTATTGGTCAACCTGCCATCTGGGGGAAGGGATGGGGGGAAGGAGTGGAAAAGTTGGAACAAAAGGATTTGCAACTGTCAATGCTAAAAATATTACCTATGCATATATCTTGTAAATAAAAAGCTATAAAAAAAATTTAATGCCTTTGACTAAATGGTGATAATGCCTAGAAAGATTCAATGAAAATGTTTATCTGCTAGAAAAAAGAAGTAAATCTTGTTTATAATATATTTGGCCTACAAAATTCATAGTTGCCATCATCAACATAGTCCCTATTACTCTTTGTTTTTTATTTTTAATTTTATTATATTTATTTTCCCCAGTTACATGTAAACTAACAATTCTTTTTGGTCATACATGTACATTCATTTTTCATGTATTTCCATATAAATGGGAGAGAAAAATCAGAACAAAAAGGAAAAATCAGAAAGAAAAAAAAGTGAACACAGCATGTACTGATTTGCATTCAGTCTCCACAGTTCTCTCTCTGAATGCTGATGGTGTTTTCCGTCCAGAATTTATTGGGATTGCCTTGAATCACTGAACCACGGAGAAAGACCAAGTCTGTCATAGTTGATCATTGAACAATCTTACTGTTGTTATGTACAATGTTTTCCTGGTTCTGCTTGTTTCACTCAGCATCAGTTCATGTAAATCTTTCTAGGCCTTTCTATAATCAGTCTGTTTATCATTTTTTGGAACAATAACGTTCCATTACTTTCATATATCATAACTTATTCAGTCAACTGATTATCCAGTTGATGGGCATCTACCCATTTTTCCAATTCTTTTCTATCACAAAAAGAGCTGCTACAAGCATTTTTGCACATGTGGGTCCTTTACCCTCTTTTATGATTGCTTTGGGATACAGACCCAGTAGTGTTCCTATTTTTCTCCCCCCCTCCCCCTAATAGCTTTTAATTTTTCCAAATACATGCAAAGTTAGTTTTCAACATTTACCTTTGCCAAACCTTGTGATCCAAATTTTTCTCCTTCCCTCCTCCTCACCCCCTTGCATAGACAGCAAGCAATCCAATATAGGTTATATATGTACAATTCTTCTAAACACATTTCCACATTCATTATGCTGCACCCCCCAAAAAAAAGAAAGAAAAAAAGAAAAAGATCCAAAGGTAAAAGAAAAAAGTGAGAAAAAAGCAAATAAGCAAACAACAACAATAAGAGATGAAAATATTTTGCTTTGATTCAGATTCATTCTGTCTGGATGCAGATGGCAGTTTCTATCACTAATCTATTGGAATTACCTTGAATCACCACATCGATGAAAAGAGCCAAGTCCATCACAGTTAATCATCACATGATCTTGTTGATTCTGTGTACAATGTTCTATTCGCAGGGGTCCTCAAACTTTTTAAATAGGGGGCCAGTTCACTGTCCCTCAGACTGTTGGAGGGCCAGACTACAGTAAAAACAAAAACTTTGTTTTGTTGGCCTTTAAATAAAGAAACTTCATAGCTCTGGGTGAGGGGGATAAATGTCCTCAGCTGCTGCATCTGGCCCATAGGCCGTAGTTTGAGGACCCCTGTAATCTATTGGTTCTACTCACTTCTCTTGGCATCAATTCATATAAGTCTCTCCAGGCTTTTCTGAATTCAGCCTGCTGGTCATTTCTTATAAAACAATAATATTCCATTATCTTCATATATCTTAGTCAGCCATTCCCTAAATGATGGACATCCACTCAATTTCCAGTTCCTTGCCACTACAAAAAGGGCTGCTACATACATTCTTGCACATTTTCCCTTTTTTAAAGTCTCTTTGGAATAGACTCAATAGTGACACTGCTGGATCAAAGGTTATACACAATTTTATAGTTCTTTGGGTATAATTCCAAAGTGTTCTACAGAATGGTCTGATCAATTCACAAATCTACCAACAATGCATTAGTGTTCCAGTTTTCCCACATCCCCTCCAACATTTATCATTATTTTTTCCTATTATCTTGGTCAATCTGAGAGTGGTGAAGTGGTACCTCAGAGTTGTCTTAATTTGCATTTCTCTGATCAATAGTGATTTAGAGCATTTTTCATATGACTAGAAATGACTTTAATTTCTTTGCCTGAAAATTGTCTGTTCATATCCTTTGACCATTTATTAGTTGAGGAATGGCTAATATTCTTATAAATTTGAATCAGTTCTCTATATATTTTAGAAATGAGGTCTTTATCAGAGCCCTTGGATGTAAACATCTTTATTCCTAGCTTTCTGCTTGTTTTCCTTCTCAATATTGGCTATCTTGATTTTATTTGTATGAAAACTTTTAAATTTAATGTAATCAAAACTATCCATTTTGCAAATTAGTTCTTTGATTTTAAATTTCTTCCTTCTCCACAGATCTGAGAAATAGGCTATCCCTTACTCTCCACATTTGCTTTTAGTATCACCATTTATATCTAAATCATGAACCCATTTTAGCTCTTTGTTGGTATAGGGTGTTAGATGTAGATTAATGCCTAGTTTCTGCCACACTATTTTCTAATTTTCCCAGAAATTTTTGTCAAATACTGAGTTTTTATCTCAGAAGCTGGAGTCTTTGGGTTTATCAAACACTAGTTTGCTATAGTCATTGACTATTGTGTTTTGTGAATCTAATTTATTCCACTGATACTCTAGATACTTACTCTATCTCTTAGCCAGTACCAAATGGTTTTGAAGACCACCACTTTCGAATATTGTTTTAGGTCTGATACATCTAGACTAGATTTCTTTCCATTTTTTCCACTAATTCCCTTGAAATTCTTCACCTTTGTTCTTCCAGATGAATTTTGCTATTATTTTTTTCTGTCTCTATAAGTAATTTCTTGGCAGTTTGATTGGTATGGCACTGAATAAGTAGATTAGTTTAAGTAGAATTGTCATTTTCATTATATTAGCTTGGCTTGCCCATGAGCACTTGATAGTCTTCTTTGCTGCTTTAGTATAAGGATTTTATGGAGTAGTATGCAAAGAGACAGAGAGGCAAGAGTCTAAGGACCAGGTAGTTAGTAAGACAAGGCAAGATAAGGAAAAGTAGGGGAAATATTTAGAGGGATGAGCAAACTGATATACAATTGGGGATTGGGGGCAAATTGGTGAAACAGACAAGGGATTGGTGCAAGGATGAAGGGAAGATGGTTGTGGCTATGGCTGTGGAATTGTTGAGACAGAGGAAAGGAATTTGACTAGGACCGTCAAGTTATTAAGAGGTGATAATTGACTATAAATGTTTTAGCCAGGTAGTTAGAATTGAGGTGTAGACAGCCATAAGTGGTTCAAAGAAGCCAGGCTGAAAATTGCAACCTCAAACATTATGGAGAATAGGGGAAATTGTATATAATGCTCTCATTCAGTGTGCCATGTTTATAGTTCTGCAACAGCCAAGTAATTGTTATCTGTGTTGTAAGAATACACTGTTTCAAGAAAGAAGCAGGAACAAAAGAAAGGAATGGTTTCTAAGGGAAACAATATCAAGGATTTGATGGGGGGAAAAAGGAACTTGAGGTAAAAGTGGGGAACTTGATTTTGTCAGGATGATGGAGAATAAATAAGTATAACAGGAGAAAAGGAAGGAAATGAATAGCTGCATAACTGGAGTGTCAAAACAACTTTGCTGTACTTCTTGAAGAGGAGGAGGAATGGATGCTCTAGGGAAGGGAAGATACTGTTTTTTCTCCAAAGAAAATAATGTTTTAGTAGATATATAGTATCTATCAAGTGAGATCATCCAGAAAGAGTTAGAGGAAGGAGACAGTTGAAGTAGTTGGTCATTCCTTGCTCAAACATCCTGAAGCAACTACTTGTTAACCTCATAACAACAATAGAGAAGTCTGTCTCTTCCTAAGACATGTATGATTTCAACAGTATATAATAATATATCTCCTAAGGCATCAAAATAGATGATGACTACTCAGTTCCAGTGATTCACATGAATACAAATGATACCTCCAGAAAGAACCTTAAAAAATATTACCAATCAATTATCATAAAGTCTTAGGCAAGAAAGTAGCGACCACAGGAGCATATATTGCATATCCCTCATTGTTGCCCTCTGAAGGCATGCAGAAGAGAAAAATTACTGGGAGTAATAAACAAACTGTCTAGGAAAATGGTGTCTGAGAATGGGATTTAGATTTTTGAATGAACACTAATAATAGTGTGGGGATGGAAAAGAAGACAAAAGGTTAATGGGATCAGAAAGGGTTTTATATTCACAAATACAAAGTTGCTTCTATCTCAAGTTAGGAGTTCTCTATTCAATTCTCAATTGATGTCATATTCACTCTTTTATGCAATACATATAGATGTAGATAAGGGATAAAATTCACACCATATGACATCTCAACTTATTATAAAGTGGTAATTATCAAAATTACCTGGTATTGGTTAAGCAATAAAGTGTTAGGGGAATAAATAAAACACAAAAGATCTTACCAAGGTAAGATCAAAATGGCTACATGATTTAAACATACCATAAACAAGTCATGAAAATAAGGAATAGTTTATCTGTCAGATCTATGGAGAAGCAAAGAATTTATGACTAAATAAGAGAAAGGGCATTACTAAATGTAAAATGGATAATTTTGATTGCATTAAACTTAAAAGGTTTTTCACAAGCAAAACTAATGTTTCCAAGATTATAAGGAAAGCAGAAAATTGGGAAACAATTTTTTATAGCAAATATCTCTGATAAGGTCTCATTTCTCAAATATATAAGGGATTGAGTCAAATTTTTAAGTACACAAGCTAATCTCCAATTTAAAAATGGTCAACAGATATGAACACTTCTCAGCTGAAGAAGTCAAAGCTATCTATAACAATATGCAAAAATGATCTAAAACACTAATAATTAGAGAAATGCAAACTAAAACAATTCTGAGTTACCACTTCATACCTATCAGATTGGTTGATATGATAGAAAAGGAAAATAATAAATATTCGAGGGAATGTGGGAAAATTGGGACACTAATGCCCTGTTGATGGAATTGTGAACTTAATTTTAGAGAGAAATTTGAAACTATGGACAAAGGGCTATAAAACTGCATGCTATTTGATCCAGCAATATCACTACTAGGCCCATATCTCAAAGAGATTAAAAATGAGGGTGGGAAGGAGGGAGGAAGATCTATTTGTACAAAAATATTTTTAGCAGCTCTTTTTGTAGTGGCAAAGTATTGGAAATTGAAGGAATGCTCATCAATTGGAGAATGGCATATGATTGTAATGGAATATTACTGGGATATAAGAAATGATGAGCAGATGGATTTCTGAAAAACCTGGAAAGACTTATATGAACTGATGCTAAGTGAAGAGCAGAACCAAAATAGTGTACACAATAACAGTAATAATGTATAATGATCAACTGTGAATGACTTAGCTATTCTTAGCAAGTTCCAAGATAATTCCAAAAGACTCATGATTAAAAAAATGCTATCCACCTCCAGAGAAAGAGCTGTCTAAAGGCAGATTGAAGCATATTATTTTTTTTTAACTTTCTGAATGCTTTTGTGTTTTTCCCCCCTTTGGGTTTGTGTCTGCTTCCATAACATGCAAACATAATATTTGTTTTTACTTTATTAAATATGTATAAGCTATTTAAAATTAGGGAAGAGGAGAAGAAATGTGTAACTCGATTTTTTAAAAATTAGTGTTAAAATTATGTTTACATAGTTTACATGTAACTGGGGAAAATGATATATTAAAAGAGAATAAAATACAGGACAGCTAGGTGGTGCAGTGAATAAAGTGCTGGGCCTGAAGTTAGGAAGAATCATCTTCCGGGTTCAAATCTGACCTCAAGAACTTACTAGCTATATAACTCTGACAAAATCACTTACTCTTGTTTGACTCAGTTTCCTCATCTGTAAAATGAGCTGGAAAAAAGAAATGGCAAGCAACTGTAGCATCTTTGCCAAGAAAATCCCAAATGGGGTCATGAAGAGTTGTAAATGACTCAACAATAATATCAAATTCACTATTTTATGTAATACATATAGATGTAGATAAGGAGTAAGATACATGCCATATGAGATCCCAATTCCATTGCCAATTGTCAAAAATGACAATTATTATAGTATAAAATAGAGATAACAAAATAAATATAAAATATAGTTAAAAGCAACTATTAAAATTTGCAATGTATGATTAGGACTATTCAGCACATTTCAGCAAAAAAAAAAAAAAAAGCAACACAAAATTCTCTGTTAACATAAAACTCTACCACTGATTTCCTCTAACATAGGTTATGGCTTTTATTGAAATGACTCAGATATAATATGACTATAGTTTAAACAAATGGAAGTTTAATCTCAAATGAGAAGCTATTCTTTAACCATTATCAAGCAAGAACAAGGGGAAAAAAACCATAAATTGGAAAGCAGGCTCCCAAGTAGGAAATATATTTAGTCCTTCTTTTGGGTGAGGTATCTGAGAGTCCTGAGAAAAGACATCCATATGGGTCCCATTTCTAATGCCAGAACATTTTTTTTTAGCAGGAACAATAGAAGCTTTGGCCACTGCAGCACTGAAGTGTCTTTGAGTAAAAACTGTATGAAACCACATCACTTGGTCATCAACTCATTCTCTGGTAAATGTCCTTCTACCCAATTCAAAATGAAATAGACATAAGATTGAAAGGAGATCTACAACTATATAATATTGCAGTATATTGTTAAAATAGCAAAATCTCTTCTCATAAACACTGTCCCAATCTTAGCTTTTTACTGAGGAAACAACCATTCATTCTTTATTTGTGTTTGGTTCCCAATCTCAATACTGCTCCATGCCTTCCTAATCAAGGACCAAAGGAAATAAGTGTCTGGGAGCCTCCAATAATCCTGCCAATTCCCATTTTTTCTTTCTTACTCCCAGCTAGATACTGACCCATATATCTTCATCCCCTTATAGAGAATCCAGAACCGTCCCCTCCAATTTTATCTCCCAACATGGATGAGCATTTGGAATCACATCACTTAGACAAGCAATGAATCAGCATCTTCAAACCCTCTGGTAAAATGGAAGACATCGGGGCCTTACCATCTGCCTTGAAGCTATCATCCTTTTTCCCAGACTTCTAGTTGTTGCAATTAGCTGGCATGTCCTTGAATCTCATAATACATAATTTCATCAAACACCTTTCCTTTACTATCCTACCTGTAATGACTTTCCATCTGGTCTGTAGTGGAATACTATTCTATGTGATATTTCCCCCAATTAGAATGTGAGGTCCTTGAGAGTAGTAAATATCTTTCCTTTCTGTTTGTATCTCTGCTGTTTATCACAGTGCTTTGCACATAGTATGTATTTAACAAATGTTTTTTCATCCATGTATTTATTCATCAATCCATCAATTCCTTCTTGGTTGAGTATATCTATGCATATCTGGTGAAATGATCAATCATCACTAAGATATGCCTTATGTTCCTGTTATCTCTTTCCAGAAAAAGAAAGTCAGTGTAGACAAGCTCTAAAGATTTATCATATGCTATATATACAGCACAAGTTGGTAGCATTGATCACCTTTCAAACTTTTTAATGACATCCACTGCCAACTTAGGCTGGTAAAATCTATTTAAGTGCTCTCTTTCTTTCCATATGTATAAAACCATCACGCATTGCTTTCATGTTCATCCAGCCATGTGCTTTCATTCAGTAGCAACTACTTCTTGTACCATATGTGAGGTTGATTATTATTTTGGTTGTTGGTTATTGACATGTTTGGTTACTATCCATCATAGTTCTCTGTTAAAGAGCTCCAACTTCTTTCGTGATCACAACAGTAAGGTACTTTCTAGAGAATGGAACTTAATCCGTTAGTTTCATTTCCTTGTTTCTTATATTATTTCTCAAAAGTCTCTCCATCATCTCTCTATTCTCATCCCTAGTCATTTGTGAATACCTGAGGCTGTTCAGATTCCATATCTTTAACTCTGCTTCCATTTGATTGTATTAATGTCTTCATTCCTTTCTTTGGCATTACTCGGTCCTTGGGGCAGAATATTTTTTGTCTAGATTAATTTTCCATGGCTAGTAACATATGGTAAATTCATAAAGGGTAGTTGCCACTGTCTATCTCTGGCAAGTACCACCTGTCACTGATCAAAATATAAACCAGGAAATTATTATCAGTTCACACTTGAAATTTAGCTTCTGCACAGAGTCTGAACTTCCCAGTGACAGGCTGCCTGAAGCCAAGGAATCTCATTTGTATATGGAGTGTGAGTCTCATTGTTACTAAGTCATTTGCTGACACATATGATGGGTTTTTAGTAAACATCATTGTCTTGCTACAGGACTGTTTCCAAGCCCTCAGGGCTGACATCTACATGCAGGCCAAATAGCTTGCCTGGATCTTCATAGGCCAAGACTGCATGTGTGTGGCAACTGACTGAGTCTCTGAGAGCCTATTCACATTTGTTCACCCATCAATCTCAAAATGGCTTTGCAGAGTTGAGAGTCACTGGACTTTGTTTTGGCTTTCTGCTTCTGATACTCTTCAATGATATATTCATGAGTGAATTCATTCAGTGGTTCAGTAGTGGCAGCATAGTGTTGGGTAAATTTACAATAATAGCCTTCAAATCTTAGAAAAGTCTTTAAATCTCAAGGGTTTTTTAGATATGGATAATTCCAGAGTATCTTTCCTGGGTTGGAGCTCATATTTTTCTCAGACACTATGTCCCACATTATTGACAAGGGCTATACACAACTGCCACTTGTCAATGGACAGTTTTAGCCAATTTCCTCTAGCTGATCCACCATTTTCATAATTCTCTCCAGAGTCTCTCAAAAGAGAGTGAGGCTGTCTTGTATCCTGACACATCATGTAATTTATATCTCAGGCAACTTTACTAGCCATTGGTAAATGATAAATGGCCCTGAAATGCCTTGGGGCGTATACTTGACCTGGTAAGAAACAGCTGGGCAATTGAAATCAGGTTTCTCTTTGTCTTCCTTTGCTACAGGGATGTGATAATATCCATTGTGTAAATCCAATGCTAAGAATCACTGACTGCCTAGCATATTGCCCATAGCACTTTGAACTCTGCATGATTTATTAATCAGATTATCTTTTGTTGCTCAATGTCTTGTGATCTATATTCATTCATATCTTTGTATTCTTCTCCCATTCCAATAATATAGATGACACATGTGGGCTCCTGGAGATTGTGATGATGCTGTTAGCCAGCAATTCTTTTAGTGGATAGCTGAAGTCTTCCATCATGGATAAGAGAATCTTTCTAGATCATACCTGGAATTGTCAGGGATCAGTGAGATTGATTTTATAAACAGCTCATCCCACATTCCACTCACAGAATGAGGATTCCCCTGTCCTCGGACCAAAGTTCTGACTCAATTAATCTATCAAGTTTTCTGGGATTAAAGAGCCAGATTTCTTGGTATCCACTTCTGAGTTTGGAGAGCCAGTGCTCTCATTGGTTCTTAGTCACCTCTGTCCTACCAGAGTAATCAAAGTGTGTAGGCTTTGAATCCTAGCTTCTCATTTGTAGTTTCCTGCTAGTATTTTAAAGAAATAGGCATTGGTTCCAATCAATATTAACATTCCACAATGGTGGCTAGATCCAGACAGCAAAGTCATGGTGTCCAGTCTTTTGTTGACACTAACAATTACATAGCAGAATTTGAGAGTGGGCAGGGAATCCAACATCCATTGAGTTCAGCCCATATACAAAAGTAGTTCTATCTAAAATATAGCCAACATTTGTGGCTCAGTGCTAATTGAAGACCTCCAAGAAGAAGGAAAATATTTCTACTTAAGGCAGCCCATTCCACTTTTGGACAGCTCTCATTATTAAAGAAGTTTTCCTGATATTGATGAAATTGTCCTCTTTGTAACTTCTGCCCAATGTTCTTGCTTCTGCTAACTAAGAACAAATATAGTAAGAATAATTACCCCTTCATATGATAATCTTCAAATACTTGAAGGCAATTATCATGTACCCCTGAGATTCATCTTCATCTTTTTCCTCTAGTGCTTGGCATGGACTAAGGCCAGAGAACAGAATGCTGGAAGCTCTCCCTGTCTTGATGCAGCCTAAAATCACATTTGTTGTTTTGGCTGCTATATCACATTGTTAGTTCCTATTAAGTTTGCAGTTTGAGATTCCCAGATCTTTTTAAGAACTGCTATTTAATGATGTTTCCCTCATTATATAGTAATAAAGCTTATTTTTTATAGGCACATGTAAAACATAACATTTATATCAATTTTTATTTTATTTTCAAAGTAAAAATAAATATTTCTTAAGGCATTTTGTTTTTACATATGCTGAATTTTCTTTCTGTGACCATCTCCCTCTTACTTTCTAGAGAAGCATCCCATATGACAAAGATATTATTTTTTTTATTAAAGCTTTTTATTTACAAAGCATATGCATGGGTAATTTTTCCAACATTGACCCTTGCATAACCTTTTGCTGCAAATTTTCCCCTTCTTCCCTCCACCTCCCCCCCATCTGGCAGGTAGTCCAATACATGTTAAATATGTTGAAATACATGTTAAATCCAATATGTGTATACATATTTATACAGTTATCTGGTTGTGCAAAAAAAAAATCAGATCAAGAAGGAAGAAAAAGAACAAACTAAGGAACAAAAAACAAAATGCAAGCAAATAACAACACAGAGAGTGAGAATGCTATGTTGTGTTCCACCCTCTGTTCCCATGGTTCTCTCTCTGGGTGTAGATGGTTCTCTTCATCACTGCACAAGTTTGAATCATCTCAATAATGAAGAGAGCCACGTTTGTCAGAACTGATCATCATATAGTCTTGTTGTTGCCATATATAATAAATAATCTCTTGGTTCTGCTCATTTCACTTTGCATCAATTCATGTAAGTGTCTCCAAGCCTCTCTGAAATCATCCTGCTGGTCATTTCTTACTGAACAATAATATTCCATAACATTCATATACCATAATTGCTATTTAATGATGTTTCCCTCATTATATAGTAATAAAGCTTATTTTTTTGTAGGCACATGTAAAATATAACATTTATATCAATTTTTTATTTTATTTTTGAAGTAAAAATAAATATTTCTTAAAGTATTTTGTTTTTACATATGCTGAATTTTCTTTCTGTGCCCATCTCCCTCTTACTTTCTAGAGAAGCATCCCAAAATGCAAAGATTATTTTTTAAAGAAAAAAATAAGAATAAAAAATTAATTAGTAAAACTGACCAATATATTTTTTAAAATCTGAAAATATGTGCAATGTTCTAATCCTTGTGGCCATTCCATCTCTGCAAATGAAAAAGGGAAGTCTTTCCATATCTCTTTTTTGGATTCACACTTTTTCTTTGTAATTTTCCAATGCTCTCTCTCAATTGTTTGGTGGTTGTTCTTTCCATTTAAATCATTGTAATCTTTATGTATATTATTTTACTCTGCATTGGTTCAAGTCTTTTCATGTTTCTCTGGATTCATCATATTTGTTATTTCTTATAGTAAATAATATTCCATTACATTAGTATATCAGTTTGTTTAGCCATAGCTCCACCAATAATAATGCAGTAGTGTGACTGTCTTTTTATAATTTCTCTATTATTGATCATTCTCATCTTTTGTTTTCTTTGACTCTTGTTATAAGATAAAACCTCAAAATTTCTCTTTTAATATTTTGGAACATTCTTTCATATTGTTATTAATAATTTTCAATTCTTCTGAGAGTTATTTATATTCTTTGACAATTTATCTATAATTGGTGATGGCTTTTGCTTTTATGAGCATTTTATATTTATTGGATTCAACCCAGTGCTACATATACAATGTATGTAAAGATAATGCATCCAGTGCATTAGTTTTTCATCCCAACTTTGCATTATCTGCAAATTAATAAAAATATTATATTTGTCTTTATCTGAGTCATTGATAAAAATGTATCAAGGGATCAAGAGTCAAAGAATTAAGTCCAAATCCCTGATTACCGGAGACTTCCTGGCATGCTGATATTAAGCTATTAATTTTTACACTGAATCTGGTCATTTAAACAATTCTGAATCCTTTTAATTATATTGTTATCTGGTCCACATCTCCTCTATATTCTCGAGAATAATACTATGGGATAATATATCACAAGTTTTGTGAAAATCTTGGTAAATTGTCTCCACAGATGTCTTTCATCTTCTATTTTGGTATTTCTATCAAAAATGAATTAAGTTTAATTTGACATGACCTTTTCTTGATACAGCAATGCTGATTTTTTTATAATCACTAGTATTGCCTCAGTCAACGGAGACCTAGAAAACACTTTAATTTAAAAAAAAGCCAAGGTCACCCACTGCATCCAAGGCCATTGCCAGTTGTCTTGATCCTTTTTCTTGCCATTGAACTTCAGTGACTGGAGGACAGAGTGAAGCTGATGACTTTGCAGTTCTGCTTCATTTAAATCCAATTCACGATTAAGTGAAGACATCATCTCATGATGTCATTGGTCCTCTTCCAGAATGAAGGATAAACAACAACAGCAAGCTTCCCTTTCCAGATATTTGTCAAGTATCATTGTGATTAGTGATTTATTTTAGTAATTTCCAAGGAATCAAAATCAAGATCACTGGCCTGTCATGTGCAACTTGGTCTTCTCTTTTTTGAAAATTGGGATTTTTTCCCTTCTTTGATTTTCCACTATCTCTCCCACTTTCCATGATCTTTTAAATATTGCAGTCAATGGTTCAGAACTTACTGGAGAAAGTTGTTTATCTGGGACAATTGACTAAAAACATCAAATCTCTCATAATTTCTTTTCTTACCTCTCAGTGATTTTTCTTCAGTGATTTCCATTGCAAAAGTCATTTTCCTTGGTGGCAAAAACAAAAACAAGACAAAGATTGAACAACTCTGCTCTTGTCAGTAATCATTGTTCCATATACCCAGAATAAAGGTCCTATCCTTTTTATAATTCTCCACTTTCTATCAATATAGCTATTAAGAAAAAAAAAATTGTTCTTATCTTTCTTTGGCACCCTTCAGCCACTCTGAGGTGTAGCACATAATAGTTGATTTTAAGTAGTTAAAGTCATACTCAGGAAAGGATGTGTTAATTGGCCTTAAATATTTGAAGTTAGTTCAAATACTTGAAACCAGCTATCATGTCTTCTCCTGAGTCTTCTGAAAAATAAACATCCCCAAACCTGTCCTCTGTCTTGAACCTCTTCACCCTTCCACCTGCCCTTCTCTGGATACTCTTCAGCTTATCAATGTACTGATATAATATATCACACATAACTTGACTTGATTTAGCTTAACTTCTGGTTAACTATTTTTGTTCTATCCTTTCCACTCCAGAGTTCCCTCTCTTGGAAGAGAAAATAAACTGTAAAATGGGGAAGTGAATACGTCTTTTGCCCATTTCCACTCAGATGCCCTCTCTTTCTCTAACTTTCCCCAGTCACTTAGCTGGAAAAGATTCTGTTTCATCCAATGCTATGTTTCCTATCAATTCCCATGCTCCTTACCTTCTTGTCATATCTGGCTTGAATATAACCTAAGGGAGTCCTATAATCATTAATAATATTTTGGCATAGAAAGAACACTCAATCTGGGATCAAATTCTATTTGCGTCTGGGTCTCTGAAATTTAGTTTCTTCATTTGTAAAATGAGGAGTTTGACTAGCCCAGGATTTCTGGGTCCCTTTCAGCTCTCTAAATCCTATAAATCTGAGAGATACAAGCTACATTTAGGAGTTTCCAAAATTGAGAACAATGTCTCAATGTCTTTTCTTCTCTACTGGACTACAAGCACTTTGAGGAAAGGTACATGTCTTATTTACTTATGCTTTTTAGTCCCCCTCCCCTTTCTCCCTAGAGCCTAGCATAGGGAGGTGGAGAATAGCCACTTAAATAGTTGATAGACAAATGAATCAATGAGTGAGTATTTCACCTAAGGGATAGGAATCTGAAACCACAAGAAAACTCCCTTCTTGCACCTGCCTATGCAAGTAGAAAGAACTGTTTCTTTTCAAGGAACAGTGACACATAATCCATATATGGTCATTAAAATTAGATCTATCACATAAAAGATTACCAAGCTTTGTAGAGGAAATAAACAAATGAACCTGGGCACTTTAATTAAAGAGAAGTCCCAGACTTCTTGTTTGTAAAGTAGGAGCATTGGATTAGGCGACTTCTAAGATGCCTTCTAGCTTTGAGCTTCAGTTTTCCCAGAGCAATTGATTCGATAATATTCTATGACACTTTCACAGTATATATCATATCATTTTATATACTTTATTTATCTGAGATGGCGCATTTCCTCCAGTTGGTATTCTTTTACTAATTTTGAACTCTTTGAGTCTTTTAAAATTTCCGCGTTTCCTAATATCTATCAGTGTAAATAATAAATGTTTTAAAATCATAGAATTTCAGGGAATATAGGGTCCAATCCACAATTGTGCAAGAATGTTGTTTGTCACATCCTTAGCGAGCTTATTCAGGTTTTGATGATTTCTGGTGACTTAGAAGAACTCTTTGACTCAGGAAGTTCCCCATTTTACTAGGATAATTATTATTATAAGAAACTTTTTTCTTTCATCAGTCTTAAATCTACCCCTATGTAACCTTCATAGACTAGTGGGAAAGAAGACAGTAACTAGAGGAAATATACTGACTTAGAGAAGTATGATATATAATATTGCATAAGTGCCTTTTGTTGTTCAGTCATTTTGTTCATGGCCCCATTTGGAGTTTTCTTGGCAAAGATACAGGAGTGGTTTGCCATTTCCTTTTTCCAACTCATTTTACATATGAGGAAACTGAGAGTTAAGTGACTTACTCAGGCACCATGCAGGAGGGTGTCCAGGGTCACCTGTACAGTGTTTTATAAGAGCTGAAGCTCAAAGATGGAAGGAATCTTAGAAGCTCTCCAGGTTCTGTTTCCAACTCTCTAAACTTTCCCTTATCTTCTCCCCTGTTCCTCTGACTTTTCAGCTCCCTTTTATATGTTGTCTTCTTTTATTACAATGTAAGCTTCTTTAGGGCAGAGGCTATCCTTTTTGCTTCGATTTGTATTCCCAGAATTTAGCGCCTAATGAATGACTGTAAAATAGCCAAGAAGAAAATGTACCAAACTAGCTCGATCTATTCTCATTTTAATCTAGGAATATGCTAAAGCTGTTGTTGGTGCTGTTGTTCAGTTGTTTTGTCTGACTATTTGTGACCCCATTTAGGGGTTTCCTTGGCAAAGCTATTGGAATGGATTACCATTTCTTTCTCCAGCTCATTATATAGATGAAGAAACTGAGGCAAATAGGGTAAAACAATTTGTCCAGAGTCATCCAGTTAATAAATGTCTGAGGCCAGATTCAAACTCAGAAAGATTAGTCTTCTTGATTTGAGGCTTGGTGTTCTATCCATTTACTGTGCAACTTACTTGCCTCCTAAAACTGCCAAATGTGAATTCATACTATTCTATTGTGAATTTGAGTACAGCATCACATCTTTATGTCAAAAATAGAGGCTTCAGTTGGTCTAGTGGAAAGAGTACTGGAAAAAAGGTTAGAAGTCTAGTGTTAATTCTGTTTTTTGGTCCCAAGTAGCTATGTGATATTAAGCAAGTCATTTAACTTTGACAGGTTTTAGTCTTTAAAACAAGAGGGTCAAAATAAGAATACCTTTATAATACTTTCAGGGCTTCAATTCCAAATAAATTGCCTCCTCCTCAAATCTGTCACCTTAGAGGTCAAGTAGTACATATTATATATATATATATATATATATATATACATATATATTATAATTCATATTACAAATGAGAAAAAAAGACACTCAGATGTCATCAGATGAATAAGTGATATTCAGGAAAAGATATTGAGGGAGAATAATAGATTTGGTAACTGATTGGATCCATAAAATGAGAATAGGGAGTTATCAAGATTTTGAACTTGGATAATTAGAAAAATAGTAATGCCCTAGATAGAAACAGAAAAGAGATCTATGCTATGGATACCACTGTAGTATATATATCATGCTGCCTTTTGTTACATGGATCTTCATAGAATGTTCATCGTTTTGGCCCATTTGCCTTTTAGCTGACTCTTGGGCTCACTAGCTAAGCTTATCACCCTTTACCTTCAGGAGCTACCCCTTCACTGGGGTAGCAAGCCCATGCTTTCAAGCCTATGGTAACCACAGACAAGGGAGACATATGATATGGGTGGGGGAAAAGTTTCTCTTTGGTTTTGTTTTTCTTGCAATCCTAAATTCAATATTTCCATTCTCAGACAGGATCATAGATTTAGAGCTGAAAGACCATCAAGTCCAAACCCTTCATTTTAAAGATAAGAGAACTGAGGCAAAGTATTTCATGAAAGTAATAAGTAATAGAATCAGGAAATATTTTGTCTTTTAATGCCAAAGGAAGTTCCTGAATGTTCTTGAACCTGTAATCTAGACTTCTAGAAAAATAAAGGTGATTAGCAACAACAACAACAAAAATAACTAACATGTCTATAGGGTTTACTTTGTGCCAGACACTGTGCCAAGTGCTTTACAATTACTATCTCATTTCATCTTCATAGTAACCCTGTGAGGTAATAATAATAGATAATATATAATAATAGCTAACTTACTGTACTGTGCTAAGTACTTTACAATTATTATGTCAATTGATCTTCACAACAATACTAGTAGGTAGATGCTGCCATAATCCCCATTTTACAGATGAGGAAACTAAGGCAAGCAGGGTTAAGTGACTTGTCCAAGGTCATACAATTATAAACCATCTGAGGCTTTCTGACTCTAGCTTTCTATCCACTGAATTACCTAGCTGATTTCTTAAGCAATGGTCTTGGGAAACAAAAGCTTTGGGAGTTGCCTTTCTAGCAGTCTCAAATTTGAGATTCTTGGAATTCAGTGAGCTGTTGAGAAGGTAGCTCCTGAATAGAGTTAGCATCCAAAGCTGAGAGGAAGAATAGCAAGGGATGACATTTATAATATGAGGAAAGAAGAGATCTAGATATTGTACCCCATTGTCAATAGGAATCATCTGGATGGCATAATACAAATGGGTATTTGTGTTGTCTCTTTAGTAAGTGTGTTTCCTTTCTATCGGAGTTCAATCAGTCAGAATAGTTCTGTGAGGCTAGATACCTGTCCATCTCTGTAGAATGGCTGAAACAACATGGTGCAATGGAAAAAACACTAGACATGGGGACTGCAGGACCTGAGTTTGAATTTTACTTACTATTTGTGTGATGTTGGATGAGTCCTTTACGTTCTATGAACTTCACTTTCCTTACTTGTAAAATGAAGGGGGTGGACTCAATGATTTCTGAGCATCCTGCCAAGGTAGGATCATTCAGTGAATGGTATCTATTTATCAGCCTAAAGTATTTATCTTCTGGAAGAATTCTAATACTAATGCAAAGTTGCATGCCTGTGGGATTCACCAAAATGTCAGTGTTAGCTTTCTAGAAATTACTTTTCCATTAGCCTTCTGAAAAAAGACTAACTGCAGACTGACACTATGGACCTGTATAAATTCAAAGTTCATAATATATTGGTTATATATATTTGTTACTAGAGAAAATGTTATGGGAATGGAAGATAGGGGAAGTGTGGTAAATCAGGAAATGTTTGTGTTGCTAAAATAAAAAAAAATAAACCCCCAAAAGCATCATCACTAAAACAAATAAACTAAAAAGTACAACACAGTGATGTTTTTCTGTACTTGGCACCAAAGAATGCAAAAATAAATGAGTAACCTTGCCACTATGACACAGTCAGTTTTCTGTAACAATGAATGACTCATGAATGACATTCAATGACAAGTCTGATTTATTTTGAGAGGTAGCTTGGTTTAGTAGATATTGACCTCAGTGCCAAAAATATCTGGGTTCAAGCTTTTCCTCTGACAGATACTGACAGAGTGATCGTAGCCAACCTCCTTAACTTCTCTATGTGCTAGATAACTCTTAAAAACCAGTACTGAGAGATTTTTCTGCATAGAATTTCCATAGCTCAGTGAAACCATGGGTTCAATCACTATTAGTGATATTCATTATTGCAAATGTAATTTTAAAAATATATCTTTTCTTAAAAAAGTCATCAACTCTTATTTATTTTCCAAAATCATCTGTAATTTATTCAGAAAGACTGGATTATTATTATTATTTTAAAGAAATGTTTAGTGCTCCCTCTCCTGGCTTTGCAGTATTGGTGAAGTGATTGCATCTCTCCATGGCTATGGTATACACTGAGTATGAGATTCAAAGATGGACTGAAATATTTCTTGTTCTACAATAACAAATTTCAGCTCCGTGGAAAGTTCATAAACATTTGTATATTTTTGATAAACAGAAAAGGAAAATACTTCCATCAATCATTAGTGTGATTAAAAATCATTAAACCTCTTAAAGATATTATGTCTGGATTTTTAAAATATGAATTCTGGGCCAGAACTTCACTTTGTATACATTCAAGGTACATCCCAGAATTATGTCGACTCTGTCCTATTTTGGAGCAAGATTATTTAGATCCTATTTTGAGCGATTTGAAAACTGTCTCAACTATGGTTCCCAGAGTAGAAACAGAAATCCAGAACAATAAGTGCCATTGTCATCAATATTACTTGTTCATGATGAATGAAACAACTTATAGAAAAAGTTAAGGTAAAAAAATCATCAACCATTTCTTTGAATCAAAATTTTCCCAAAGTTGACTTCAGATTTAAAGAAAAAATTTAAAAATAAAATGAATGTTTGGGGTTTTTCTTTTTTTGTTATCATTGTTTTTGCCTGATTCTAAGCTTTCTTGATTTCTGAAAGCTGTGGGGGAGAGGAAGTCTGTTTTTTATCAAATATACTTTTTTTTTTTTTTTTTAGTTTAAGAGATTACTTTAAAAAAAATGATGAACTAATGACACTGACCTTAAGTTTACCATGGGAAATATTTCCTTATGGGAGTGAGGTGTGTGGGGGGAGAGGTTAGACTCTGACTGGGGGTAAGGAAGGTTTCGAAGTCTAAAGTTACCAGAGAATTAAAAACCAGTCTCATTTATACATGCAAAAAAAAAAAAAAAAAAGATTTTGTAAGTTTTTCAGTGACCTATATCAGATTACTAAGGATCATGAAACTCCACGGGCTATCTGAGGACTTTGGGGTTACATTTCTTATAAGAAAATCACATTTCTTATAAATAATACTACTTAAGTCTTACAAAACTTGCAAAATCTGTGGTAAAGGAGAGGACACAACATTTTTCATTACTTTCCTTTGAGCTTGCTTCTCAGTATATTTGTTTTCAGTCTAGGAAATTATACAGTGCACCTGCCCTTTGAAATATCAAAAGTGTGTGTGTGTGTGTGTGTGTGTGTGTGTGTGTGTAATTCTGGTTTTCTAAAACACTGAGTTTACATGCCAGGTGGCTAGTGAGCCTCCAATCATTGGATGTCACACCTCTCTTGTAATTTTGTGCAAGTTGGGAATCTGCTGGATTCTATTAAAATTGAATTCTGCCCTGAAATAAAGGGACCTGGTTTCAAACCCCATCGCTAATGGTTACCACTCTGATGGTCTTGGGCATACCACCTAATCATTTAAGCAGTCTACAAGCATCCATCAAATGTGCTTAACACTGTCTTAGAAATAAAGAAAGTGGGAAAAATCCCTGGCCTCAAGAAGAGTACATTTTAATAGGAGAGCAGGGAATGACATGCAAATGACAAGGTACATAGAAGGTGACTTTACTTATGTCACTTGGAAGTGTACTTGGAAGTACTTGGAAGGGTGTGTGTGTGTGTGTGTGTGTGTGTGTGTGTAAAGAAGGGGGGGAAAGGGATTAGCTACAATTTCTCTGCCCAATTAGTATTCCCAGGGACCAGATAGCTCGGCTGTGCAACTTTGTACTTGCTTTGATCCTTCCCAAACACTTTCCACCGACTTAGAAAGCTTGTCTCTGTCCTCTGTCATGTTTGTCTTTGTCTCTCATTCCTCCCCGTCCTCCGTCTCTTTCTCGCTGTCTTTCTCTCTATTTCTGTATCTTTCCATACCTTTTCTGCTCTCCCCGTCCCCCCTCACCCTCCCGCGTGGCCCCTCCCGCCAGGCTCTGTGGACCCCCCTTGGGCTGAAGCGCAGGGAAAGGGCTCCAAGTAGGGCAACCTGGCTGCCTGCCTCGGGAGACCAAACGTGCAAGTGCATGCCTGCACCCGGTCCACTTCTGTAAACAGCACGGAGGAAATGCCTGTCAGAGGAAATCCTGTTCCAGGTTTTCCAGCAATCCCCGTGATGGACACATGATATCATTGGAGGCGGGCCTCGGCACGGAGGTGGAGGTGGAGGCTGAGCGCTGAAATGCGGCTTCGGGGCGTGCGGGGCTGGCTTCTCCGAGGCAGGCGGGCGCAGGCGGCCGGGCGGGCAGGCAGGGCGCGCGCCGCAGTTCCAGCCCCGCTCCCGGAGTGGTCAGGCGGCAAAAGCGCTTGTCTGGAGAGCCCCTTCCAAGTCTTGGCATTAGGTAACAACCATTTCCTCGCTCTGGTCCTCGGGGCTGTGCTGGGGAGGGGGGGAAGCACGGGTGAGAGGGGCTGGCCTTGGCGGAGAAGGGCAGCGCTGGTTTTCCGCGCCCGCTCCTCCGCCAGCCTCCCGCGTGCGAGCAGCCGGGACGGACTTCCACCCTCGGCCCACCCCCGAGGTGCTGGGGCCGTGTGTTGTGGGGGAGCCTCCAGGTCCGCCCGAACTCTGGGCATGGATTCCAGGGTGCGGACCTCCTCCCCCCTCCCCTCCGGTGGGAGTCGGGGCGGTGGGCTGGAGAAGTGTCCCTGGGACCTTCCTTTGCAGTCCCTGCTGCCGGATCGAGCGGGGGGGAATGGGGGGCGCTGGCTCCTGGGTGAATGAGCTGGCTGACATGCATGCCTACGGGGATGCTGTCAATCACCCGGAGAGCAACAGCAGGCACATGGTAGGCAGGCAGGCTGGCTGACTGCCTAGCTGGGGGCAGAAGGAACGGGAGAGGGAGCCCCGGCCCCTATCCCGGTCCCGCGTCGCCCCGCTGGAGAACCACACTTTTTACTTAACGAGTGCTCTCTGCCGCTCTTTTCTCCACAGCGAAGCAGGACCCGGACCTGGAATGCCGAGAGAACAGGCTGAAGCTGCGCCCACTGCCTGCTCCGTGGGCCTGAGCTGAGCCGAGCGAGCTGCGGTGCTGGCACGTTGTGCCCACCCCCGAACTCTTGGGAGGTGAACTAGGCGGCGTGACAGCATCCTAGTCTGCTGAAGACGAAATAGAAGGACTCCAACCACAGGACGACATCCTGACACTGAGACATCTTGGGCCATTCAAAATCCCACCCCTTCACTTAAAAAGGAAAAAAAAAAAAAAAAAAAGGTGTGTGAGTGGGGAGAGAACACTTCCCAAAGCGCAATTCTCCAAGAACTTTCAAAAGGGGGTCTTGGGCAGATTCTTATTGGACCCCTCCGTTGCAAATCTCTCCTCCCCGCCAGCGGCGGTTCCCTTTGACTTAGCCAGTTGCCTTCGGCTCCTCTTGGCATCGTTGGAACTGACTGTGAATGCCGCTTTGAGATCCACTCTTTGCATCCAGGGCTTGAGACTGTTTGCTCATTCTTCTCTCCACCCCGCCCTGTTTTGGTATTCTCAGCATCAGAGCAGCGGAGATTTGAAGGCTGAGAAACCTTTCCGTCAGAACTGCCTTTAGATCCAAGGACATTGCTCTTGCTTCTCCCTTCGTGTTTTAATCCTTCCTCACTCATTGCCCCTTCCCTCATCATTTTTCTTCCCCCTTCCCCCTTTTCTCTTTTTTCCCTCCCTCTCGAAGTTTACTCGGGAGATACTTGACAAACTCCGGGGGAGCACGCTACCTGCGGAATCCTTGCTAGACGGAAGTTCCTTGGAAGGGGGTGTTATTGCTCCTTGCGAGCCCACTCTGGTGAGAGCCAGAGAGCTGGACTCCTCCAGAGAGTTGCAAGCAAGAATTCTCTCCTGCAGCCAAAAGGGGGCCGGGGGAAAGGCTCCTTCCAGCAGCCGCAGCAAGAGGAGGAGGCGGAAAGAGGAGGGAGGGGGAGTTCTTGGGTTCGCTAACCCTCGCCTCGCCTTAGTTCGACTTTTGAGGGGATGCCGACCGCAAGCCCAGGTTGCGCTGTTTAATGCTCCGCGCGGGCCCTCCGACGCGCAGTGGGTCTTACCTGGAGCGGGGTTGGATGCATTCGCCCCTGGAGACCGCTCCGAAATCGGTAGGTGGGCATTTGCGGGAGTGGGGGGGTTTGTAATATTTTGCTTTCAATCTTTATTTTTTTTTGGGGGGGGGAGGAAGGTGATCGAAGGGCACACCTGAGCGAGGGTAATTTCGATGGTTTGGAGGGAAGGGCTCACACATGTAGAGAAGTAACTGCGTTTTCCAGAAGGAAGGGGGAACTCCCCCCAGCAGGTGCAGCCCACCCCCACACTCGGGGATAAGTCCAGTGGCTTGGCCTTGATACCTGCACAGGTGACGGACCGCCTCACCTTGACTTTCAGTCTTGGGTTGTCAGCCCTTGGTACGGGGGTGGGGGTGGGGGCTGGAGGAAGCTTGCTGGACTGCAAAGAGCTCAATTGCTGGTGTGGAGGAAGGAGAAGGGAAGGGGAAGAAAGGAGAGGTCAAAAGGTAGGAGCGCCCCGGGAAAGCGGCTCAGCCCCAAAGTGAGCGGACTAGTTTCCTTCTGGCCAGAACTAGTGGATTGGGACTGATCACCCCTAAAGTCCCTCTTAGCTGCCCGGGATCTAAGGGGCTGCCCCCTTATCCCCATCCCCTGCCAGAGGAGATAGTAGGTCAGTCTTCCTGAAGGAAAAGGGATGACTGCACTGTGCTTCTAGCTGGAGTCTCATTCCAGCCTCTCCGAGCCCCACGGACTCCTCCGTGGCCATTTCTCGCTTCGTTTTGGAGGGGACGGTTCGGTTTTGCTTGTGGAGTGTTGGAGATATCCGTAAGGTTGGGATTGGGGTGGGAAGTGGAATTGGTCTGTGTGTCTCCTGCCTCGCAGGTTACCTTGCTGGAGACCCTTGGGAGGAAACGTCTCCGAAAGGAGGAGGTTTCCTTTCCGATGTGAGAAAGAGGAGAGAGGTGAAAACAGTTGTGTAGGGGCCCGCGTGGGTGCCTGGGGCCTACGTGTGTGCGTGTGTGCGCATGCATTTGTGCATGTATGGAGCGAGAGCGAGCCCAGCGCAGCCTACCCCTGTACAGAGCACGACAGTAATAAGATCTGCACCTAAGCTGCAGTCTGGAACCTCCTTCCATCCCCTCCGCCCCCCTTTCATTTGAAAGGGTTGTACTTGTGGAAGTGGGAAGAGAAGGGCGGAGGAAGGTGCGGCCACTTTAAGAATTGGCACGCCAACCCGACTGAGGTTGTTGCTCTTCTCCTTTGCTAAAAGGAGAGAAAGCCGATTTTCATTCATAACTCTTTCCCCTTCTTGATTTTTTTCATTTTTCTTGGCTTGTACCAGCTGTGCACCCAGAAGGTGCAGGGCTCCCCTTCCCGTGCTGCTGCTGGGATACTTTACAACTCCCAGACTCGATGGATGGCCAAGGCTCATTCTGCTTTTTGAAGTGAAGTCAACCTCTTTCAAATGAAGCTCCCAGAAGTATCTGAATCTGTGTGTGTGTCCCAGGACCCGTTTTTGTGCATATGCTCACCCAAGCCTTTAAATATCTGCTTGGAAAAATTTTTCAAGAACTGCCCTGCTTGCTTCTGTAGTTTGGTTGGTAGTGATAGGAAGCCCCACTGGGATGGTATTAAAATTATCCTGGAAAATCCAGAGGGCATTCTCTTCCCTTCCTCCTCTCTCTCCCCCCCCCCCCCCCCCCCCCCCCCCCCCCAAGCCAGAATTAGTCAAAGATTTTGTCCTTTTTTTCTCCTAGGAAATCAGGAAATCATTCGTTGCTTGAAAATTGTTCCACCCACAGATTCCCTGCATCCTTTTTGTTTTGTACTAGCCTTTAAAAAAAAAGTAATATTATATAATATATATGTATAATATAATATAATATAATAATATTTGACTTGTCTCCATAAGTTATAGTCTTTAAAAAATGGAATCGAAGGTGATACCTTGATAAAGAAGGGTAATACCGAGTCCTTCCCTCTCTTCCACCTCCCAATTTCTATTCACTTGTTTTCTTTCTTATTTTAAGGACTTCATATTTTGGCTCCTTTTGCAAAGAGAGTGTAGAGTGTAGGAGTAACTTGAAATATTTTAAAATAGTCCTTAAGGACTTTAGAGCTAAAATGCAGCAGGTTATGAATCTGTCCTCCACCTGTGCAGAAAAGTTATTTTAAGGGGGTGAGGGAAGCATGGCCCACCGGAGGCCTTGGATTTACAGGAGAATGAGTGGAGGTGAGCTCCAATGAGTTAATTTGACATTTACTCTCATCGACACTTAGTTATAACTCAAATATACTTCCTATTACGCCTTTCCATTGGAGTGTCTCCTCAAACTTAATTCCCATTTCTTGTGACTTTGGCACTCTGCCCATGGTGCCTTTCTTCTCTGCTCTGCCCCAGACCCCTTCTGGAATTGGGATATGGTTAGTGGTGTTCTTGAGGGTGATGAACTTCTTTCCAAAGAAGTTCACACTGATCTGAAAAAGGAAATGGAGTGGATTCTGGTGACATGTGTGCCAGGAAAATTATAAATGAGAATTCTTTTGCCAAGGATCAGAGAGCAAATGTTTGGTTGTCCCCCAGAGATGGCAGGGTGCTTGTTTTCTTCCTTCTGTGGTTCTGAGTGGGCAGTCTGGTAGATCGCAAGCTCAAGGTGCCTGTCCTTTATTATTTTTCTATGTTTAGAAACATAGAAATAAATGAAACAGGCAAGAGTTTTCCAGAATGACTTTTAAGGTCTTTCCAAACATTTGTTTTTTATTCAAAAAGCATCCCATCTCAAAGACTTGTATTTCTGTTTTTTAAAAGACTCTTTCCCAAGAAAGACTTGATTACAAAAGATCTGGGATGATTTTCATAGAACTGTGCGCTGGATTATTTTGAGAACTATGAATACCATGCCATATTTTGCATCTGGCTTTTTAATTTCAAAATTGTGAAGCAAAATGTCCTCTGGTTTTTGAGACATGTCTTTTTAGTTTGGAACTAACTAATTCCTCTATAATGGGCCTCTATAATGAAATGCACTGACTTTAAGTAATCTATGGACTAGGGTAAGGCATAGACTCTACCTGTAGAGGGAAATGTCCACAGGTCACAGCCATTGAAGTCCATTTCATGTGGAATTTCTTTACGGCATGAATCCAGAGCTCCTAAAAAGCAAAACTGGACAACAACAATCTTAATGTATAAGCATAAAAATTTTATCTTTTAATTGTATAAATATGTATACATATATTGGATTTAACATATATTTTAACATATTTGACATGTATTGCATTACCTGCTATCTAGGAAAGGGGGTGGGAAGACAGAGGGGAAAATTTGGACCACAAGGTTTTGCAAGGATCAATGTTGAAAAATTATCTATGCATATGTTTTCTAAATAAAAAGCTTTAGTTAAAAAAAAAAAAATCTTATCCTTGATACACATAGCTGATTAGTAGGGTATCCCAGAAGTCTTAGTGAAGTTTTAAACTTTAATAACTTAAAATGGCATGAAAACTTTTGGGACATAGATCTTCCTGTTCTAGCTTCTCTGGTCTACAAAGGGTCACATTGGGATTGATTTCTTTCTCCTTCAAAAGTGGAACAGAAGTCTAGTTTTTGATGGCATAGGGGCTCCTGCCTCCTCGCCTCCCCTGTGATGTTGTGCCCAGACTCTCCTGAAGTTGGACTGTGGCCAGGACCCCTGCTGCAGGAGAACATTGCCAGGTGGTTCAGACAACTGGCGACTTGTCAGGATCTTTTCCCCCCTAAAATGCTTCCTGTCATTTACTTTTACTCCTTTTTTTTTTTTTTTTTTTTCTCTTTTCACCCTTGATCTCCTTTTAGGATTTCAGATGCATGCCAGGTTTCCAGTGAATGCCAGAAGTCCAGCTCACTCCCGATGGATCCTCCAAATCCACATGGAAGTGGTGGGTCATTTGTGGTGATCCAGCAACCTTCCCTGGATGGCCGGCCAAGGTTGGACCACGAGAGGGAAAGCCAGACTACCACTATCTTGTCCTTGGACCAGATAAAGGCCATCAGAGGCAACAATGAGTACACAGAAGGGCCATCGGTGCTCAAAAAGCCTGGCCCTAGGCTAGCACCCAGACCAGAGAAACATGAGAGGACTCACGAAATCATTCCACTTAACGTGAATAACAATTCTGAGCACCAACCCTCAGGCCATGGGGGGTTACCCATTAACTCCAGGGCTCCTGTGCTGAGCAGGTCCACCAGTACAGGGAGTGCGGCCAGCTCAGGCAGCAACAGCAGTGTGTCCTCCGAGCAGGGCCTGCTGGGAAGATCCCCTCCATCCCGACCAGGTCCAGGCCGGCAGGTGGACAGGGCCATCCGGTCCCAGCCTAAGCGGATCTCCTCCATCACAGAGGACCTGAAAGTTTCCTTGAAAGAGGAGCCCATGACACAGCATAAGTTCATCTGTGAACGGTGTGGGAAGTGTAAATGCGAAGAATGTACAGCTCCCAGAGCCTTGCCCTCTTGCTTGGCCTGTGACCGCCAGTGCCTGTGTTCCGCCGAAAACATGGTGGAGTATAGCACCTGCATGTGTCTGGTCAAGGGCCTCTTCTATCATTGCTCCAATGATGACGAGGGGGACTCCTACGCAGACCACCCTTGCTCCTGTTCCCAGGCCCATTGCTGCTCTCGGTACCTATGCATGGGGACCATGGCCCTGTTCCTGCCTTGTTTACTGTGTTACCCCCCGGCCGAGGGGTGTCTAAAGCTCTGCCGGGGCTGTTATGACCGGATCACGCGCCCAGGCTGCCGGTGTAAGAACTCCAATACTGTTTATTGTAAACTGGAGAGCTGCCCCTCTCGGGCTCAGGGCAAACCCTCATGATGAGGGGAGGTGGACTCAATCTTGGCAGCGTTTCAGCTTTCAGGTTGTGACTGGGTTTTTTTTCTCTCTGCTCCCTCTGACCTTCATTCATCCTTTCTCCTCTTCTGGTCCCACCTTCTCATTCCTCTGCTGTTGGATTTCAATCCTGGATTTCCTCCCTCTCTTTCCTGTGGATGACCTTTGGATGGTGACTTTGCACCTGGCTCCCACCTGGGACAAGAGCCTCAGGGCTCATCTGCCTCTTGTGTTCACCTAATGACTTTCCGAAGTCATACTTACACACTCTGCAGTGTGTGTGTGTGTGTGTGTGTGTGTGTGTGTGTGTATGTGTGTGTGTGTGTGTGTGTGTGTGTGTGTGTGATTTGTGTGTCAATTTCTTTGTAATGGAATGCTAAAAAAATAATTCATTTAATTTCTGGAGTAAGCTAGGGAATGAATGGTATTCCCCTTAGAACTTTTTTTATGGGGTTTGAATCTTCTTCCCTTGAGGGTGTAGACTTGCCTTCATGGTGCATAAAGTTTCTTTTTCACCTCTCTTCCTTTCCCCTCTCCTCCTGTTTCTGTCCCCCTTCTAGCCTGTCTTTCCCTTGTCTCCCCTCCCCCAGAATTTTTTGAAAATACAAATGTTCTCCTTGGAGTCATGTTAGCTGCTTGTGGCCCCATCCCCCATCTATTGGATCTCTTCATTCCCTTCCTGCTACACTCTCTTCATTCCCTCCTTCCTCTTTCAGTGTCTGTAGTCATTGAGGTCACTTTGATCACTAATCTGGGTGGTATTTGTATATCTGAGTTAGCTTCTGGGGGCTCCAACTCAAATCATCTAAAATGTGCCTGGCTCCCATTCTTCTGCACCCTTCCCACGCCCAATCCCCACCATAGAGCTGCAGGACTGTCAAGTTGAACCCTGCAGATGAGCAGACTGATTCTGACCTGACCCAGGCCAGCATTGCCTTAGCCACACGTTGTGGCCGTGTCTTGTATATTGTATGTATAAAACACAAAGTTGAATTCTGACTATTTTTAAGACAAAAGTCTGTTAAACTTTTTTATTGTAAAGAATATTTATTATGTGAATCTCTATTATTTTATGATATTTATTGAAAAGGACTGTCAAAATGTACTCATGTCTGAATATAACAAAAATAGCAGTACCTAACAAAAAATAAGGGTGGCACAAAGAAAGTACCTATGTTAACTATAATGCAGAAAATATATTAATTAATGAAAGGGTCTCTTCATTTCTTTATTGAGCAGCCTGTGTGGTTAATGGCAATTTTGCCACTGTGTGTTTAAAGACAATTTTGCCAAAGTGCTGTGTTGGTTTCATGATTGACCCAATTCTTTACTCTGCTTTGCCCAGATGAAATTCAGTCATAGTCACAAATTGGGACAAAGGTATCTCAGATGACATATAGACGATTGCATGAAAGTGTTTAAATCCAGATTTTTGCAAATCAAATCATAACTCAATTGCTTGCTATTTAAAATAGTCTCCTTGTTAAGTGATTTATTTTTTAATTATCATTTTTATTATTTTTGTAAATTAAAGAGTCCTGGTAATTGAATAGTTACTCAGTACTTTAGCTATGTGGTAAATGTTAAGTGGGACGGGGGAAAGAATTTTTTTAATAGATCAGAACTTTCAGTGGTCCAGGCCAGCCAGCCCTTTTTATAGATGAGGAAACTGAGACTTAGAGAGCCTCTGATTTACCCAAGTTTGTAAATTGCAGAGTTGCCATTTGAACCCTGGTCATTTGGCTCAAAGTCCAGTGCTTGCATTATCATTTGTATATGTTGGGTGTCTTATAATGGGAATTTCTCTCATGTATAGATTGGCACATGACTGCTAACTGAAGGAAACTCTCAAATTCTGTGGTTCTGTTTTTAGCCTACACAACCTTCCTTCCTTTGAGCAGAAATAAAAATTTCTGCCCAGGAGGTACTGAGTGCTGGATATGGAAGCTAGAAGACATGGGTTTGGATTTTTACCTGTAATTTGTGATTAGCTTGGTGACCCTTTAACCTGTAGGGACTTCAGATCCAATAGGTAAAGTTTAATTAGTGAAGGGTTTTAGAAAAAGAAAGTAATCCAAATTGCACCAACTCCCAATTATAGATAGCATATTGGAGCCTGGAAAAGTAGTTTGTGGGAGGGAAAACCCCTGGGAGGTAATTACAAGTATCATCATCCCCATTTTACACAGGAAGAAACCAGCTCAGAGACTGGGGTCATGTAAGTAGATGTGTCTATGGCAGAATTGGAATCCAGTTCTCCTAACTTTTGCTTGAGATGCAACACTTGCTACTGTGTTATGTCAAAGATCTATTTTGTATCCATTTACAGATGTTTAATGTAGCTTATTCAGTGTCAGTGTAGAGCCAGACACTTTCTGAGTCAAGCTAATGGTGAGCTTCTGATATAAGAAGGATTTAAGTCTTCATTTAAATCATGATCATACAAGAACAAAGTGGTAAAGTCAACATTGGGACCGAGTGTTTTGACTCTCCCATCCTGAACTCTCCCCAATAGAGTGATCTTTACCTTTTCCCCTGCTGCCTCCTTCTGGTTACTGAAAGATGTGTTTTCCCTATTAACAAACTTGGCATCTGTGTAGCTCATTAGTATTGGAGTCAGGAAGATCTGGACATTTTCTATCTTTGGTATGTAATAACCATTACATATTATGTAACTATTATAATAATAGGCAAATCACTTAACTTCTCAGGGTGTCTGCCTGCCAGGAAATTTCCTTAAGATTAGAAATTGATGCTCTGTAACAATGAAGGGCATTTCCACACCTGGAGACACTTATTCAGAGGAAATAACAAGACTCAGGACTTCAAATTGGCTTTGCTGTTTAAATGCCACATGGGGCTGCTGATAGAAACTCCTGTTAATTAATGCTAGTGGAGCCAGCTGCAGATGCTATTAGCTGGCATCGGAATAGGACATCAACGTTTTCTCTATTCGCTTGAAGACTGAACATATTTTTGAAATGATCAGGGGATGGGTTTCAGGGAGGTTAGAATTACAAGAGACTTTAAAAGGTCCTCTGAGTCCCAATCCTCTTTTTCATGAGTAGGAAACAGTCCCAGAGAGATGAAGAACCTTGCCTACAGTGTCCCAGGGACAGGGCTGGATTTTGAATCTGGGTCCTCTGACTAGTTTTAGAATCCAGACAATAGATTAAAAGGATGTATCTTGGGATTTCTTTTAAAAGTTTAAGGTTATAAGAAGAGGAGTTCAGGTTTTTAATGGATCTTTGCTTGGAGGCAAAATACAGATTCCAGTGAACCTTCTGCTACTGATTTTGGCAAGTATCTTCTCTTCTGGGTGTCTGTTTCTTTACTTAGGAGTAGATAAAGGCAAAAGTAGCTTCAATCATTATCATTGCCAATGTTAAGCTCAAGAATTCAGAAACACATGGGTTGGGGGGAAGCATCCCTTTGCCTTTTTTACACTACAATGGCAACTAGTGTGAATGGAAAGGAAGGAAACAAGCATTTGTTAGGCACCTACTGTGTGGTATGCACTCTGCCTAAAGCTTTACAAGTAGCTCATTTGATTCTCATAACAACTCTGGGAAATAGGTGCTATCATTACCCCCATTTTACAGTTAAAGAGATTGAGGCAGCAGAGGTTAAATGACTTGACTAGAGTCATATAGCTATGTCTGAGTCTAAATTTGAATTTAGGTCTTTTTGACTTTCAGTCTATCTAGTATGACACCTAGCTTTAGAGATCACTAGTTAATAAAGTTTTAGAAGGTTGGATCTGAAAACCACCCTTGGAGGAGGAGAATGACATTATGTGGTGTTCTTTCCCATGTTAGCTCACTTAATTCTAAGATGTTCTTAAAGGGCATTTTAGGGGATAGTGGAGAGAATCTAGAATTTAGAATTAGAGGAACTGGGTTCGAATTCCACCCACCTTTCATGTGATCTTAGATGAATTTCCCTCTTTGGTTTAAGCTTCTCATTCTTATTTCCAAATTTTCTTAGTTTAACAGGAAAGGAAACAGATGTAAGGGGAGGTGAAATGATTTGTTCAAACTTACAGTGAGTTAGTGGAAAGAGCTTAGACTAGAACCCAGATTCACCTCCCAAACTCAGTATACACTCCATGGGGGCCTAAGGACAGATATCTTAAGAATAGAATTCTGTCAGAGTTCTGGGTTGGGAATCATTCCCAACACTAACTTTAAGTCTCTGAAGAAGTCACTTCACACTGCCTCAGTTTCCTCACCTGTAAAATAGGGACAATAGCACCTATCTCCTAGTGTTATTATTCTAAATTTCAAAGGAGATAATACTCATAAAGGACTTAGCAGAGTGCCTAACAATGATGAATGTTCATTCCCTTCCCGAAATGCTAGTCAAGCGCTCCACACCCTCAATCAATAAATGCTCTTCTAGTCCTTTGTCCTTTCTTGGAAAAGGTAATGTAAGTAGCATCTATTTTACTTATGTGAATTTGTAAATAATTTAATATTATATTTAATATTAAAATAAATAATAATTTAATTTGGAACCTGGGATTTCCTTCAGCTAAGTGAATATGACCTACTAGACTTGGTCAATTCAGTAAAATTCAGCTCAATAAACAGTTTTTAAAGCTTTTTATTTTCAAAATATATACATAGATAGTTTTCAGCATTCACCGTTGCAAAACCTTGTGTTTTAAAAATTTTTCTCCCTCTTTCTACCACCATCTCCCCTAGAGGGCTGGCTAGTAATCCAATATATGTTAAACACGTGCAATTTTTCTATACTCTATTTTCACAATTATCATGCTGCACAAGAAAAATCAGATCAAAAAGGAATAAAAATGAAAAATAAAACAAAATGCAAGCAAACAATAAAAAAGTGAAAATACTGTGTTGTGATCCATAATCCCCATTGTCCTCTCTCTGAGAGCAGATGGTTTTCTCCATTGCAAGACCATTGGAACTGGCCTGAATCACCTCATTGCTGAAAAGAGCCACATCCATTAGATCAATAAACATTTATAAAATGCTACTATACCAGGCACTGTGCTAAGCACTGGGGATACAAAAGGAAGCAAAACATATTTCTGCCCTCAAGGAGCTTATATTCTAAAACCAGCTGGTTATTTGACATCTTGCTTTAAAACCAAATTGAACTTGTTTGGCTTTTTGAATTTATTTTCTGGGTACCTTTAAAAGTAATCTTAGAGGTGTAATGGTTGAAAATCTGCTTCTTCCCCCTCTCCCCCCACCACTTATTTCTTTGAACAAATGGACTGAGCTACCTTAACAAATCACAGAAAGCACTTTTGTTGAGGTTCCCTCAAGGATATTGTATTCATTTGGGAGGTATAGTGGATCAAGAGGTGAACTTGGAGTTAAAGGACTCCTTATACACTTCAAATCTACCTCATACACTTAATAATTGTGTGATCCTGGGCAAGTCTCAAGTTCCAGATTTAATTTTATTATATGTAAAATGAGGATAAAAATATCATCAACCTCACAATGACTGGAAAGATCAAATAAGATAATATTCCAGGGGCAGTTCCAGGGGGCAGTTCCAGGGGCAGTTAGGTGGTACAGTGGATAAAGGACCAGCCCTGAAGTCAGGAGGACCTGAGTTCAAATCTAGTCTCAGACACTTAACAGTTCCTGGTTGTGTGATCTTAGACAAGTCACTTAACCCCAGTTGCCTCAGGAAAAAAAAAAGATAATGTTCCAGACACTAAAGTATTCTATACATTCTAGCACATGCACAGAAAAAATATGAAACATAAAATTAATTTTACGGAGAGAAAACATTCAGAATTAGGGAAGTCAGGAGGTTCTCCTATAGGAGGTGGTCCCCGAGCTGTGTGCTTTGAAAAGAAGTTAGAGATTTTTGGAGCAGCTAGGTGGTCCAGTGGATAGAGTACCTAGTCAGGAAGACCTGAATTCAAATCCAGATTCAGATACTTACTAGCTATGCGACCCAGGACAAGTTACTTAATCCTGTTTATCTCAGTTTCCTCATCTGTTAAAATGAGATGGAAAGGAAATCACAAACCAATTCAGTATCTTTGTCAAGAAAACTGTCAAGAAAAATGGGGTCATGAAGAGATGGACATGATTGAAAAAATGACCAATAATAAAAAAGGAATTCTAAGGGAGTAGAAAAGAGGAAAGAGTATAGAGAATACCATCTGTGAAGGCAGAGAACTTGAGATCATATCTTGCCTCTGACACTTCCTACCTGTGTGATTTTCATTAGATGGCTTTGGGGTCTTTTCTAGTTGCCTCAGTTTCCTCATTTGTAAAATGGGAGAAATAATAGCATATACCTCTCAGGATTGTTGTGAGGATATAAAGTACTTTTACAAACCTTATACTTCTATATACATGATAGCTTTAGATGGATCATTTGAGTGCTAAAAACACATTATAGATATACATATAGACATATCTACACCAGGTGTCCTAGAACTCTTAGTGCAGTTTTTGCATTAGGAATTTTGAGAGCCACCTCTCAGTTTTGAGAAACTCAGAATTAATCTCAGTTGAGGAAGGAGCACAAAGACACAGATGGATATCGTATAGAGTTTGATAAACTGAGTCCTGTGGGCAATGAGCCCTAGAAATTTTTTCACTTATGACATATCCCAGCTTCTTGAGCCGCAGTCTAGGATAGAGGGAAAGAAAATGTTTTATTTAAGGATACAATCCCCCCAACAACACAAAAATCTCCCCCAAACCAAAGCTATTATGGATTTTTAAAGGTTACTATAAGGAAAGGTTTTGTTGATAGTAGTGAATGGACATTTCATTGTGCCCAGAGTTAAGTGAAGTTTATAATTAAGGCGCTTCAGTAAAAATGCTTTAAAACAGCAGTTACTGCACTGTCCAGAAGAAAAAAAAAATCATCTTTAATAATGGAAAGGAAGCACTTACTCCAAGGGTGTGTGGGTGGATAGAAGGAAAGGAAAAACGAGAGAGGGTTCCTACAGAGAGGCAGAGTGACTTACTATCAGCCATATAAGGGAAAGAGGATATTTTTAGAACCTTTAACTTGTTTTTAAGTTAATGAATTACCAGCCAAGAAATAAATTTAGAGCTGATAAATATGTAGGGTTTCTTAACACTGAATACACTTACTCAGCTAAGATTTATTTCTTGGGAAACTCAGAGAATTCTGAAATCACCATTTGCTGAATGGGGGATGGAGAATGGAGGAGCATGATAGAGGGGGCTTTCTTCCAAGTATTTTTTTTTTTATTTGTCACATTTATCATTGGTTGACCAATTCTAGGAGTGAATTAGAGAAATATTGTCATAAAAACTGGCCATTTGGGACAGTTAAAAAGGGAGATGGTCTAAAATCTTACTTGGTGAGTTCCTTCACTATAGTTGATATCTTTTAGAGGACCATGGGATTTCATTTAAATTTTATTCTTCTCCACTGACCAGGTACCATAAGACCAATGAATGATAGGTGTTATTCCTTAAGAGAAAGGCATTTTCCCCCCTTAGGGCTATCTAGAATCTGGCTTCCTCATACAAATGAGAGTCTTATCTAAATCACAGATGTAGAGTTGGAAAAGATCTTGAAAAGATCTACCACTGGGTAGATGTCTCTCATTTTAAAGATTTACAGATGAGGAAAGTGAGGGTAAGAGAGGTTAATTGCCTTTAAGGCAAATTTTAATCCTACTCCGAGACTTGGCTTTATAATTACTCTGGACTTTAGCTGACCCAATCATCTGTTTTAAGAAAGCAGAGAAGGTATTTATTAAGTACTCACTGTGTGCCAGGCACTGAGCGAAGGACTTTCCAAATATCTCATTTACTCCCCACAACCATAATAGGTGTTATTATTCTCCCCAGTTTATAGATGAGGAGACTGAGGCATATGTAAAGTGACTTGCTCATTGTCATACAGTTAGGAAGTATGAAGTTGAATTTGAATTCAGGACTTCCAGATTCCAGATAGGCACCAGATAGGCCTGGTAGTAGATTTACTGAGACACAAATAATCACTATTAATAGAGTGAAAATGAGTGCAAAACTTAATCCATGTGAAAAGTGCGATAAATTGACTGAAAAAGCTAGAAAAAATCTATCTGCCATCTTTGCCTCCACTTGTGGGATCTTGTAATCTTGCTACCAATCACATCACTCCAAAGTTTGGCATTTAAAGTTCTTCCCAGCTTGACTCCAATCTACCCTTTTTTTACATTAAAATATATATTTTTTGCTTTCATACACACTGTGGCCCAGACTGTGCCTGAAATATATTCCTTTATGTCTAAACTCATATTCCTCCATGTCCAAATTTATATTCCTCTCAGGTAGTCATCGGCAGACATGTATTTTCCATTGGATCAGAAACCTAAAGATATCCACATTCACAAAATGTAATTTGATGGAGTTTTTCTTTCCCTTTAGAAAATATCCCAGTTGAAACATGTCTTTCCACCATGCCTTCCCTTGCCTGGTGCTATCCTCAGTTCCTTCTGTCACAGGGATGAAGTGACAGAGTCATAATGGCAAAGGAATTTTCTTATACCTTATAGGCTAAGGTGATAAGATAAAAAGATGAATAAGATTTTCTCCAAATAATGACTAAGCAGAAGCATGAACTTTTATCTTCTGCAAAGGGGTAAAAGAATGTAAGTAGGATTTGCTTTCAGGTTAAATGTGTCTTATTAACAAACTTTCTCAATAGTCCACAAAAATAGTAAATACAGCCCTGATTTGTAGTCTGTCAATTTCAAGCCATTCTATAAAAAGTAATTGTTTTCTGAACAATTCCTAATGAAAGTAAGGATTTCCTTTTACTTAAGAACTAGAATTTGGTGATACTAGGTTGTGATCCTGAGTAAGTCACTTATCCCTGTTTGCCTCAAGTTTCCTCAACTGTCAAATGAGCTGAAGAAGGAAATGGCAAATTACTCCAATATTTTTTGCTAAGAAAACCCCAAATGGAACCATGTTGTATAAAGTATTCCAGTCCCCAGAAACTTAAAGAGGATCAATTTCAGAGTTATAAATAATCATAATTGAAAGTTTAATAATCATCTCTCCAGGCTGAATTCAAGTAACACATTACAGTGAGCATTCTATAAAAAGTAATTTTTTCTGAACAATTACTAATGAAACTAAGGATTTCCTTTTACTTAAGAACTAGAATTTGGTGATACTAGCTTGTGATCCTGAGTAAGTTACTTATCCCTGTTTGCCTCAAGTTTCCTCAACTGTCAAATGAGCTGAAGAAGGAAATGGCAAATTACTCCAATATTTTTTGCTAAGAAAACCCCAAATGGAATCATGAAGATTTAGACAAAAATGAAAATAGCTGAACAACAACAAAGGAATTAGAATGCTAGAATCTGAAGGAAACTTTGTAATGGTATAGTAAATATAAATACACATGCACATATATAAGTTTGGTAGGGGCAAAGAGGCTGAACCAGTGTAGAAATTTACACAATAGAGACTAACAATTTGAATAGGATTCAGGGATTTTAGTGTCATGGTAGTATGGTCTAGTGGAGAGAGAGCTGGCCTCTGATTTAGGAAAATCTGGGTACAACATGCCTTTGACTTTCTATGTGACTTTGGACAAGTCATTTCACTTCCCCTATGAAGTAGATTGAAAGGGTGTTGACCTGTATAGGTAGAGGGCTTTTTTTTTTAACCTGTGAGTTTAATAAAATCATATAGCCAAGCCCTAGGCTTACTATGAGTCAGTAGTATGGTGTGGCAGCCAAATGAGCTAAGATGAAGGCATAACTTCCAGGAATAAGGAGGTGGCAGTGATATTCAGTGATAAATTGGAGATTCTCCAGGGGGGTGTCAGCTATGAAGCCTTCCTCAGCCACCCAAGATCACAGGGATTATGCAGAAGCAACCAGGATGGTTTGAGTTGTGCTCTGAGATCATGTCTTGAGCCTTAGTTGAAAGAAACAAGGATACTTATTCTGAAGAAAATATATAGAAAGGGAGAATATTTTGGAAGTGGAAAAGGGAGGGGATGTCAGCTACTTTTAAGTATTTAAAGGGTCCTAAGTAGAAGAGGGGTTATACTTCTGTTTTGGTCTTAAGGTCAGAACTAGGTGTCATAAATAAAAATGATAGAGGAAAATTTAGACTGACTCAATTCCAGGGAAATGTTAATAATTAGGAGCAGTCCAAAAGTGGAATAGAATGCCTTGAAAGGTAGTGTATTTCTCTCCAAGGAGGTCTTTGATCCACAAGCAGAGGCCAAATGATCACATGTGAGGACATGCATTGGACAAAATGGTTATTGAGGCCCTTTTCATTTTCAAAATTCTGAGATTCTATGATGTAGCAACAGGCTTCTGTCAGTTGTGTCCCATTGAGTGCTAGATGAGGGGAAGGCAAAACAGGCAGCTGGAAGGGACACTATTAATATGATATTTTTTAAAATAAAAATTCATCTGTTTCAATACATGGAAACTCCATCTTCTGTGGTATGTTATAATTACTGCTATTTTTACTTTGTTTTGTTTTTATTTGGCAACAAATAAAACTCCATGTGCTTTAGTAAAGGCTCAAAGCTTCCAATGGATAATAGCATCCAGGTTGAGTCACATTATGGTATCTTATCCTGGATCTGTCCTCATTCCTGGTTTAACAAATAAACATATTCCTGAAAAGTTAAGCCCAGATGCAGGAAGTCAGGCCCATTCATATATTGTTGATGGAGTGGTTAATTAGTCCTATTATTCTGGAAAAATAGAAAAATTCTTAAACTATTGAGTCTAACTTCTTTGGCTCAAAAATTCCACTGATTGCTCTATGCCCCATGAAGGCTAAAGATAAGAGTGAAGAGATTCTACTTTAAAAAAAAATAGGTTTTATTATAAACTTAACAGACATCAACAAACACAAATCTTTTAGTAAACAAAAAAGAATCAGAAAAGAAGATTATGTCTGAAATTCTGAAATTTTGTTGTGTACAGGTTTAAGTGGTGCAGTGAATCAAGTGCTAGATTGGGAATCAGGAAGTCTTATCCTCCCAAGTTCAAATTTGGCTTCAGACACTAATTGGGTGACCCTGGGCAAGTGACTTAATTGTGTTTCCCTCAAATTTGCTCATTTGTGAAATGAGCTGGAGAAGGCAAACCACTCCAGTATCTTTGTCAAGAAAATTCCAAAAATGGGGTCATAGAGAGTTGGACATGACTGAAATGACTGCACAATAACAACAATATTAAATTTAACATGGTAGTTCTAACACAATGCTTTTAGTGATCTCCCTCCCCCCCAACCCTTTTTGAATTTTCTGCTGCTATTTTCTGAATATTTTTAAATGTTTCATTGATATGTTTTTCTTCTTTATTTTTTACATTTTATTTTTTCTCAATTGCATGTAAACAAAAAATTTTTAACATTCGCTTAAAAAAAATTTGAGTTCCAAATTCTGTCCTTTCTTTCTTCTCCTCCCCCCCTTGAGAAGGCAAGAAATTTGCTGTAGAGTATACATGTGCAGTCATGCAAAGCATTTCCATGTTTGCCATGTTGCTAAAGAAAACACAGGCCAAGAAACCAAGAATAATAAAAAAATTAAAAAAGAAAACCAGTATCCTGAAATCTGCATTTAAACTCTATCAGTTCTTTATCCTAAGGTGGATTTTTTCAGCATAAGCCTTTATAATTGTTTCAAAAGATCCTACTTCTGTAAAAAAACTACTTATAAAATACTAAATAATATATGCATGTATTTGTGGCAACAAAAAACTGGGAAGAAATTGAATAAAAATCAATTGGAGCCAGCTGATCAAATTGTGGTGTATGACTATAATGGAATATTATTACACTATAATAAGGGATAACTATGGTGAGCCCAGAGAATCTTTAGAAATCTTGTTTGAACTGATGCATCACAAATTACCCATCCCCAAAGGAACATTTTATATAATGACCACAACAATTTAAAGGAAAACAGCCCTCAAAGATCTAAGAACTCTGATCTATGTGGTTCTAATTGTGACTTTAAAGAACTTATGATGAAGTATATCCCCCCACTTTTGATCCTTTTTTAAAGTTTAGATCCCTTGCTTTATTTGTTTTAACAATTTTCCCCAATTACATGTAATCTTTAACATTACTTTTAATTATTAATAAATTAATTGAATTAATTATATTAATTTAAATTTTAAAAATTTTAAGTTCTGAGTTTGGATCTTGTCTCAGACCCTTGTTTAAGAAAGTGACAACTTCTATATACTTCAGTTTCATCATCTGAGTTAAATTCAATGACCTCTAAGGTCCCTTTCAGCATTAAATCTATGGTGCCAAGTTTTTTTTTTTGACATCGATCCTAAATCTGCCTAGTTATAACTTCTAACCATTGCTCCTATTTCTTCAATTGGTAACTTTGTAATATGAGGTTTCAGTTACATAATAAAATTGGAAACTAGATTATAAGGGGCTGAGAACTGTGTGAGAGGAGAAGGATGTAGAAGTAGAGGGACTGGATAGCTTTTTCTAGGAATTTGACCATCAAAAGCAGAGTTATACTAATCTGAGGGGATAGTGTGGTTTAGGGAGGCTTTTTTTTTAAAGAATGGGGTGGCTTGTGAATATTTGTAGGGCACAGGGAACAAACCTGTAAATAAGGAGAGATCGAAGAACAGAAAGAAGGAACAATGTATTAGGAGAGATAGGAAATGACAGGTATATGTAAAGGGACTGGCCGTGGTGAAGAAAAGAACCATTTAATAATCATAGACTGGAATGAAGGAAGCAAGGACTGAAGATGCTATAAAAAAAGTTTTGAGATAGAGAGCAGTGGAGTAGAGGAAGCTTGCAGGGGAAAGGCCTCTATTTTTTCAATAAAGCATAAGAAAATATCCTGTACTGGAAGGGTAGGGGCAGGGCAGGTTGTGAAAGGCTTGAAGAGAGAGGAAAAGGCTTCTCTAGGTGGAGGGTTATAGAAAATAAATTAGGGAGACATAAAAAATTTCTTCCATGCAGGAAAGGTCCAGTTGGAATTAGTTGCATCTGTGAGCTCATTCACTTGGGAGGTCCCTCCAATGATGCAGATCCCAACCTATCCCTGGCAGTCCATCTACAGTGATCCTTATCCACATTGTCTTCAAAGTTCTTTGTAGGAAGATTGTTTAAGATGCTGAAGCTTTTTATTTATTTCTCCCAACAATGAAAGAGAACAGATGGAATACTCTGTTTTTTCTATCTGTCATTCTTGCCATGGACCCAACCTGTCTTCTCATCATTCTTGCCATGATAGCATCTTTTTAATGTTGAACATGTTAGAATATATCTTAAATCCAATATATATATATATTATATATATATATATATATATATTTATACAATTATCTTGCTGCACAAGAAAAATCAGATCAAAAAGAAAAAAAATGAGAAAGAAAACAAAATGCAAGCGAACAACAACAAAAAGTGAAGATGCTATGTTGTGACATGATAGCATCTTTTTGTTACTATTATCTTTTGGAATTCTTTATTGGTCATATGGCACAGCTTGATTACACTCAGCATGCACCTCTTTGTTGCTCTCAATATTATACCCATCTTGACTTCTCCAGAGGCAGTAGAAATTGGAGAACAAATATTTATGATGGACCCAGTCACTATATCTGAGTGATTTCCTCTAGCACTCAGCAAGTTAATTTGGAGCAAGGAAGTGGTTGTTTAGACTAATTTAGGGCTTTGTCAAGGAACAAGTCATGATAGGAAAATGGCAGAAAGGGTTTCAGGAGTTGATAATAACAACTTAACACTGGGTCAAATTTGGAAAAGGAGAAGAGTGAACTCAGTTCTAGGTGCTCAGGAATGATTGAGAAATAGAGGGACTGAGGCTGCTGGTGAAAGTGCAGAATAGGCTTAGCGGGAGTTAAAAGTTAGGGGAAATGTAATGAGAGATTATGATTGCATACAGGAATTTCAGGGTTCTCCACTGTGGAAGTAGAACATTAGGAGTGATGGCAAAATTAAAGCTAGACAGTAGAGTGGAGACTGAGGTCGTATAAATGGAAGATCAAGGTATTTGTGGAATCAGGAAGACCAAAGTTCAAATCCCGCATTAGTTATTTGCCAATGTGACCCCGGGCATGTCACTTTAACCTCTCTGTGCCCCAGATTCCTCCTCTGTAAAATGAAGATCATAAAAATGCATTGTATGGACTTATTTTTGTTGTTCTTGTTACCAGAAGGCATCACCAACTCTAAAGCTTATAAGATGGGGCTTCTGTTTGTGGACACTTACATTTGGTCATAGTAGGAAGCTCAGTGAATAAAAGCTGAGGCTGGAGTCAGGAAGATTTGACTTCAAATATGGCCTTAAATACTAGCTGTATGAACCCCAGCAAGTCACCTAACCCTGTTTGGCTTTAGGTACCTCACCTATAAAATGGACTGGAGAAGAAAATGGCAAACCACTGCTGTATCTTTGCCAAAAAAAAAAAAAAAAAAAACCACATACACACACACAAATGGGGTCACGATGAGTTGGACACAACTGAGCAATAGCACATTAGGAGATGAAGAGTTAGGGTTTGCTTTCTAACTCCCATTAGCTTTGGGCTAAAGTAACTTGCCCAGGGATGCCCACACAACTAATGAATGTCAAAGGCAGGAAATGGATCCTGGTCTGCTTGACTCCAGGTCTAGCACTTCGTATTCAGATATTATAGCATGTCATTACAATTGTAATGCTTTCTGGGAAATGTAGTCTGGCCGGAGTTTAATAGAACATGGGTCATCTTGGTTTCAGGGTAGTGTTCTTGCTGTCAGATGAAATGTTGAATGTCCCCCAGTTGAAGTTATTTTGGGATTTTATCAACATCAGGACCCTTTTTTTTTTTTCAGATGTTTGAAGGGAACCAGGCCAACCCTCCATAGGGTGGGCTCCTGATGAAAGGCCCTGCTTGCCAGTCTGCCTGCCCTCTTCTCATTAAGAAGGGCAAAGAGCCTGCTTGTTGGGTTCCTGTTTGGGAAAACTGGGCAACTCAGAGAAAAATCTTAATAATCACTTTGCTCTCGGGCTCGGAAACGAGAGCCAGAGCCCAGGGCCTTCTCATTCAAAGCCTTTATTTTGGCAGATTTTTTCTGTGGTCCTCAATGAACAGATCAGCCTTGGGTTTCTCTAGGGGGATTGGGGAACAGGAATGCGGGCTTTGTCTCCATGAATAGCCAAGCACAAATTAGGGAGATGCCAATTTCCGGTGGCCTTTCAGGCCTGCAACTCGAGCCCTGCACGCTCCTGGCCCTTGCACAAGGGGAAACAATGGGGGACTTCTTTCAGGTTTCACTTCAGGGCTCCCAGAGACCAGGGAAGCAGCTAAAGCCCTACTTTACAGGTAATTAACACTAGATAATGTTGGGTGGGCATTTTTTTGGAGAGCTGATAAAAGAGGGGGAGAGTGCTTGCAGCTTTGGGATCTGGAAACTCCATAGAGGTGTTCAAGGAGGGATAGAAGAGGCATCTTAGCATTAATAAGGAAGCATGGGATAGGTGGGCCAAATGTACTCCTCAGTGCATGGCCTTACAAACTGTTAAAAAAAGAAGAGATAGGACAGTATTAATGTTCCAAAGGAAAAGTAAGAGGAGAGAGAATGGCATTCTGCTTCTAAAAAGGCTAGAGATGTTTTTAGAAGACCCAGTTCAATTCGATGGATAGGGTGCTGAATCTGGATACAGAAAGGATTCTTAGGGGGATCTTCTGGTTTGACCCTTTTTATATATGAGGAAACAAAAATCCCATAGCAGTTAAGTGAGTTTGAACTCATATAAGTGACTCTAAAACTGATATTCTTTTTCACTGAGCCACAAGCATCCCTTATTGTGGATTTGTAATTAGGAAGTTCAAATCCCTATGTGACCCTGGATGAGTCAAGTAATCTGTTTGTCTCATTTTCTTTCATTTTAAAATGGGGATCCAAATAGTACTTGCCTTCCAGGGTTATTATGAGGATTATGAGATAATATTTGTGAAGCACTTAGCACAGTGTCTGGCACACAGAATGTGTTATATAAAGGCTTATTTCCTCTTTCATCCCCTGCTATGGGCTAGGCACTATAGAAGGGATCAGGAATACGAAGACAAAAAGGAAATAGCCCAAATCTTCTTGGGGCTTGCAATTTATTTGATTTGTACATACATAAGTAAATGTAATGGGGTGATCAGGGAGTTGATTCTTCTCTCTCCCATTTGCTTTGTTTGGAGCATAATCAATGGATCATGCTGGGAGCTCAGCTGAGTAATGTCAAGTAATTTCAGGAGATAGAAAGGGGTCCTACTGTGTGTGTGTGTGTGTGTGTGTGTGTGTGTGTGTGTATGTGTGTGTGTTTTGAGGAGGTGGGGATGAGGGATGAGGAAAGGCTTCCATAGGAAGTGCCTGAGTGGTGCTTGGAAGGAAGCTAGAGCTTCTAAGTTATTAATCCATTTACTTTGTCTCTGAATCTCTCTCTGTCTCTCTCTCTCTGTCTCTTTCTCTCTCTGTCTCTGTCTCCGTCTCTCTGTCTCTCTCTCTGTCTCTCTCTCTCTGTCTCTCTCTCTCTCTCTGTCTGTCTCTCTGTCTCTGTCTCTCTCTGTCTCTGTCTCTCTGTCTCTCTCTGTCTCTGTCTCTGTCTCTCTGTCTCTCTCTCTGTCTCTCTCTCTCTGTCTGTCTCTCTGTCTCTCTCTCTCTGTTTCTGTCTCTCTCTGTCTCTGTCTCTCTGTCTCTCTCTCTGTCTCTCTGTCTCTCTCTCTCTCTCTGTCTGTCTCTCTGTCTCTTTGTCTCTGTCTCTTTGTTTCTCTCTGCCTCCTCTCTCTCTCTCTGTCTCTCTCTGCTCTCTTTGTCTCTTCTTTCTTTCTTTCTTTCTTTCTTTCTTTCTTTCTTTCTTTCTTTCTTTCTTTCTTTCTTTCTTTCTTTCTTTCTTTCTTTCTTTCTTTCTTTCTTTTTCTCTTTCTCTGTCTCTTCTGTTTCTGTCTCTCTTTTTCTCTCCTATGATCCATTAATATAGAATATATATTTGAAGGAAGGTGGGTTGAGGGGAAACCCCTGATCAGTTGAATATTCCAGTTAGTGAAGATAGTAAGAGCTAACATTTTGAATAATGGCTATTATGTGCCAGGACTGGATGAAGGGCTTTATAGTTATTATCTTATTTAATACTCACAAACAACTCAGAGATAGATGCTATTATTATACTCTCCCCACCCCTATCCCATTTTACAGATGAGGAAATTGAGACAGAGAGAATTTCAGAGACTTGCCTAGGATCACACAGCTGGGAAGTATCTGAGGTTAGATTTGAACTCAGACGAATGAAATATTAAGGTTTTTTTCCTCCATTTTGGCTTTGAGGGTTTGTATTGGCCCTTAAAACCTGTAGTGGCTCACATCCTGAGTATCCTGTTCACAGATTCTGAAGAGTAAGAAATAGGGAGTGGCCATTCATCACTTGTAAAGTCAGCATTTATTCAGCCTTTAATGTGTACCTGAGATATGCTAAGCCTAGGGACATACATACAAGCAGAATGATGATTTCTGCCTTCAAAAACCCTACATTTTAATGCAAAACCAAATCTAAATCAAACCTAAGATATAAAAGGGGGCTGACAAAGGAAAGGAGAGAAGATACTTCTCTTTAAAGTCTACTTGAAGAAAAAATATCTTTATATAAGAAATGTTTATACATTTTTATTCCACATGGAAGAAATTCTTTAATCAAAAATGATGAAATTAAAATTCTAGCCATTGGCTTGTGCATATAGAGACAATTGGATGATGCAGTAGTTAGAGTGCTAGAGGAGTCAAGAAGAACTGAGTTCAAATGTGATCTGACTCATTTAATAGCTATGTAATCCCAAGTCTCCTGTTTTCCCCCAGCTGTAAAATGGGGATCTTATTAGCACCTAAAAGTTATTGTGAAGATAAAATTTGTGTTTTGCAAACCTTAAAGCTATAAATGCTGGCTATTATTATTTCTGAAGATTGAACCAAGATGCTGGTAATTTTAAATAGCCATATATATATATATATATATATATATTTTTTTTTTTTTTGCCATAGAATTAGTAATGAGAATGTTCTTTGGCAATAAAGAGAATTCGGTCTCTTGCAGTCAATAATGAACAAAGAACCCAGCTTTTGAGAGTTAAATTGCTATTTCTCTTTTCTTCTGTATCTCTTCCAGACAGCAGTATGGGTGGATGAAATTTCTCTTTCCACTCTCTCCTTATTGTCATTGGGATTGGCATTTGCCAGTTGGACAACGTCTCCAATAAGGGGTTGATGCTCCAAGCAGAGCAGCAGATCCAAGGACTCCAGCTGATCAACTTGTCCAGCAAAGGTATTAGATTCAAGTGGAACAACATAAAGTTACTCCAAGAAAAGACATCCATAAAGGCCCTGCTGTGCCGGAAATATGAGTTACCTCAACCATGTGTATTTTTATGTCCTTTCTCTCTACTATTATACTTCATATATTTATTTATTCTTCCCATTAACACTGTGTTCTTGTGGGAGAGAACAACTCATGTTTAGGTGAGGAATACTGTTCATACTCTGCCATTTTAGTAGCTTTCATCTAATTGTGACAACTGCGTGATCATTAAAAACAAACATCACTGGGGGCTTGGGAACTATAGTTTTAGGAGTATAGAACCACTGATAATCTTGAACTTGGTACAGCTTTCCCTTAGGGAATTCATTCTACAGATTGAGGTGAATCACTGAGTGAGAATGCTAATTATATTATACATTAACATATGGGGCTAACACTAACATGCTCAAAATGTCATGAGAAAGCTTCCAACATTTTGGGTGAATCCAGTCTGAATTCTACCTCAGACACTTACTAGCTGTGTGACCTTGCGCAGGTCACTTAGGTCTGTGCTTCAGTTCTTCATCTGGTATTGATAATAATAGTACCTACCTCCCTGAGTTGTTGTGAGGATTAAATGAATGTTATTGATAATATATATAATATGCTTTGCAAAACTTAAGGCATTGTATAAATACTAGCCATTATTCATTCATTCAACTAAAATTTGGGTGCTTGTTCTTTTAAGTCATTCTTCCTTCATCAGAGAGTTCAATTTTGACCCAACATTTCTCTCATCTGCCCCCTTGGGTTCAAACTTCAAATGTTTATATCGATATCTGCTCAAATTCCCATATTGCTTAGTTTATCCACCTCTTCAGCTGTATTCCACCTCACACATACCTGGAAGTCATACTCTCAATCCTATCATCACAGACAAATGTTCCAGTTCCATAATCCATAACACTGAAATTCCTCTAACTTTGACCTTCTGTCCTTCCTGTTCTCCTTTTCCATCCTGTTCTTTACTTTGCAACCTCTGGTCCTTTTTATCCATTTCAGCCTTCTGAGACCATCAAGTCTGACTAATCCTTATCAATAAAATGCTCTTCAAAAATCTTGATCCTGTGGTGAATTGATTCAACTTTATATTGTCTTTCACTTGTCCTATACTGCTTCCTTTCTTCTGTGAAATAGAGGTTACTCCACTAGACTTCTCTGCTCCTATCTGCTGAACACTGTTGGAGGAATCACACAACTGGAAGAGTTCAATACAAAATTATGTTATCCAGTTGCAAGTGCTTCAGGCTAATTCTTTTATTCCTTTCAAATTGACTCTACTGAACTCCACACTGGCTGTTCAAATTCATCACTTTTTTTTCTTCTTAAGCTGCCTAGAGATTTTTCCATATACTTTACTCAAAAATATCTACTCCCTGTATCTTGAGCTCCTTCTCCCTACTCAGTTCTATACTTCAAATCACTTTGGTATCATTCCTGATCCTTTTTTCTTTTTATTGGTCTGTCTTGGTCTATCAGACTCTTTGTGACCATAGTTGGATATTTTCTTTTTTCTTTTCTTTCTTTCTTTTTTTGGATGTTTTCTTGACAAGGATTTTGGAGTGTTTTGTTATTTTCTTCTTCAGCTCATTTTAATGGATGAGGAAACTAAGGTAAAGAAGGTTAATTAGCTTTCCCAGAATCACATAGCTAGTAAAGTCTGAGGCTAGATTTGAATTCAGGAAGATGAGCCTTCCTGACTCCAGGCCCAGAACTCTATCCACTGCAGGGCCATCTGGCTGCCCTTCCAAAACTCTTATGATTCCATTTGGGGTTTTCTTGGCAAAGATACAAGAACAGTTTGCCATTTTCTTTTCAGTTCAATTTACAGATGGGGAAACTGAGGCAAACAGGGCTAAGTGACTTGCTACAGCTAGTAAGCGAGGCCAGATTTGAACTCAGGAAAATCAGTCTTTCTGACTCCAGATCTGGTGCTCTACCCACTGTGCTTCTTCACTTTAAAACAAAACATTTTGGATTTGGGAGTTTCCATCTCTCTCTTGTTGGTTTCCTTCTCCCTCTTCATCCTGTACTACTCCCAACTCAACCCACTGACCTTCTATTTTTTCTACTGTCCTCTATAGTCCAGTATCCCCAAACATCCCGTATCCCTCAGATGATCCACATCTCGTTGGCTCAGAGTCTCTTCTGGTACTTTCAGAATATAGGTCCTCCCTAAGTCTTCACAGATGTGGGAGAGTAGTAACTCTATTTATCAATTCCTATATGCCCTTTTTTCATCCCACAATGCTTCTAGCACAAAGAACTTCCAGTTGCCTATAAAGATTTGATACAGTGCTCCTTCCCATGCTGCTGAGCTTCTTCCCACTTCATCCTGAGGATCTGTCTGGATCTCTGGCCTTATAATATTATACAAAGGGCTTGGATTCCCCTCAGAAGGGAGAATAAATGAGGTTGTTAGAGAGGTAACTCACTGATATTCTGGTGAGTTCTCCTTTTGACTTCAGGGACAGACAGACCACTTCAAGGCCTTTATCCTTCAGGTCTGCTGGAAGAACTCGGATTTACCTCAGCAGGGATATGGATTTGGGGCTTTCAGAAAGGCAGCTCTTTTCCCATGGGATGGACACTACCACAGCCCACCCCTGACGCTACAACTCAGAGCTGAGTCAGAGAAAGTTCCACTCATCTGTCATCAGCAGCAATCTGCTCCCACCTACTTCTACCAGAAGCTAAGAAAATCGATTGCCTACAGAGGGAGTTTCCAAAGACTCTGTGTCAAGAACACTCTATCTGAATTCAAAAAAGATCATAAAGTCTTAATAATGCTAGTGGCTAAACCAAGCAAACTTTGTTAGAAAAAGCTTCTGCAGGAGCACACCCTGTTTTGCTGAGAAAGCCATGGCCAGTGGGTTGGCTGGCCAGTTCTTTCTTCTTTACGAGCCACATTAAACTATTTAACGACTTCCTATGAGCTTTATCTCCCCAGGTGAACGCCAGAGCTCATCATTTTCTGGACAGTAACTGGCTTGGGATTAGGTAACCAAATTTATGGTGTCTCCTGTCAAAATCAGCAGATTCTCATTCAGACTATACAAGAAGCACCTTCAAAAAGATAACAACACGTGTATTTTGTGAAGTTATTAAGCATTTATTAAGCACTCAGTATTTGCAAGGTACCAGGGACAGAAGGATCAAATAAAAGATTTATTGATTTAGTGTTGGAAAAGACTTAAGCTAGCCTTGTTATTTTACGGGGGGAAACTGAGGCAGAGGCTTGTCATAGCTCACCTAGTAAGTGATAAAGCTAGGAGTCAAATCTAGGTTCTCTAACTCCATATTTAACATTCTTTCTCCTTTGCTATCTGGTTTTTCTTACTCTGCTGTCAAACACTTTGCACTCTCCTGGGGGAGAAAAAAACATAACAGTTAAGTTTATAAGGATGATTTTGAGAGAGAGCGAGAACCATGTTGTGGGGAAAGAATCTGCGATGATGATCATTAGCAACAGAAGCAAACAGTACCTGGTACAAAGTTAGTGCTTAATAAATCCTTGGCTTAGAGAAGTAGTTTACTTTCACTGTTGTTGTTCAATTGTGTCCAATTCTTCATGAATCCATGGACCATATTGACAATATGTCCATAGGGTTTTCTTGGCAAAGATACACAGTGATTTGCCATTTCCTTCCCTGTTAGATTAAAGCAAACAGAACTTAATTGACTTGTCTTGGGTCATACAGCTAGTAGGTGACTGAGGCTGGGTTTGAACTCAGATGTTCCTAATTCCTGGTCCAGTGCCCTATCCATTATACTACTAGTTACCCTCTTTACTCTCATTGACTTTAAAAGGCTACTTAATTGTTTAAATTGGTATTTGCCATTTAACATTTCATGTTTGCATTAGATATAAAAACAGGTTTAATGTGGGCCTGGTGAATCACTTCCAGTGTGGAGATTCCCTTTACCAAACTGAGCCAATTCCTGACTTGATACATCACATATTTAGAGCTGAAAGTGAGCTTTAAGTTTATCTGTCCTAACCCCTTCATTTTATAATTGGCAGTTGAAGAAAGTGAACCTCAGAGGTTCACTGACAAAACTAGAGCCCTATAACTAACAAATTCAGAGGAGGTATTTGAATGCAGGTCTTCTTGACTCTAAGTCCAATATAATAGCCACCAGGCCATACTGCCAGGGGATTGATTGAATTATATGTAGGGCAATTAATTGGTCTGCAGAATTGGAGTTAGTAAATATTGAGGTAGTGTAGCTCCTAGGGAGGATGTAGCAATAATCCTAAGGCTCTCTGACTCTAACATTATTAGGATGTCTTCTGCTTCAACAGTATCAGTAGTTCAATATGAACCTAGAATTTCTTGATGCTAAGGGCTGCCCTCTATCCACTGAGCTAATCTGCCTCCATATTCTCCTCAAATAAAAAATACTTACAGATATAATAATACTAGAATGTCTCAATCTTCAATTTTCTCTACTAATTTGCTGCTTTCTTACGACTGTTAAGGCCCCTGACTACTTTGGCATGTCACTTTTGAATGAAAACTCCTATGGAAAGGCCTTTATTGCTGATCATTGTTTAGTTTCTCTAGATTCCTTTAAGAATTAACTTAAATTCCATCTTCTGGGGAAAGTCCTCCCCTCAGAGCTTATCTCCTAGTTGTTTTTTTTATATCTCATGTACTTCACACATCTTTATGTATGTCATGCATGTGTTGCTCCCTCCGTTGGGGGCAACTAGGTGGTATAGTGCATAAGTCAGATATAGTGCCTGGGTCAGAAAGACCTGGGTGAAAATCTAACCTGAGACACTTCCTAGCTATGCGACCCTGAGCAAGTAACTTAACTCTATTTGAGTTAGTTTCTTTATTTATAAAATGAGCTGGAGAAAAAAAATCGCAAACTAATATCTTTGCTAAGGAAACCCCAAATGGATTCAAAGAGAATTGGACAGGACTGAACAACTCCTCCATTAAATGTAAGCTTTGTGAGGGCAGGAATTGTTTTTACTTTTCTTTATACTTAACATAGTGTCTGCAGAGCATATAATTAAATGATTAATAGAATGAATAAATTGAAATTCATTGAAATTCAACTTTATTTGTCCAATATTATATGTACACAGAGTCTATTATAGTTGATCATTAAACAATTTTGCTTTTGCTGTGCTCCTTGTGCTCCTGTGATTCTGTTTGTTTTGTTCAGCATCAGTTTATGTAAATCTTTTCAGGACTTCCTAAAATCAGCCTGTTCATCATTTTTTTTATAGAACAGTAATATTCCATTACTTTCATATACCATAACTTATTCAGTTATTCCCTAACTGATTGATAGATTGATAGATGATGCCATTTTAAATAAAGTGCTTTTTGATGGCTTCATTAGACCAGTCTCTTCTGTATCATCTTGGGACTGAACACAGCTGGAGAAATACAGTTGTCTTTTTTCTTTCTTTCTTTCTTTTTTTTTTTTTTAAATATAAAGCAAATTTTCCTGCCCTCCTGTCCCAAAGTCTCACCTAAACCTATGATCTTTTAAATCAAAAAAGGAGGATGGAGAAGAGCAAAAATTGTTCAACACTGCTTCCTTCTCCAACCACATCTCCTTTCCCTTCCAAGCTGCCAAATATGCCATTTCAAATTAAAAAAAAATGCCAGAGGATTGATAGAATAAAGGGACAAAAGCTTTGGAGAAATCAATGCAATTGGAGTAAGAGAACTAGGTCTCATTTTCCTGTAAAATATGTGAATTGAACTTATGGAAAAAAAAGTTAATGTTGCTCTTTGTATTGTAGACACAAGTATATTAGAAACATTCTGATAACAAATCATAATTTTGTGACCCCCTCATATTCAGTTATGAGACTCCATGTGGAGTTGTGAACCATAGAAACTAGGATTTAGATAAGCTGGAATAGGTTTTTTATTTTTTTATTTTTAAGTTTTGGTTACCATCATTTGGTTACTATTTTCTTTTCTTTTTCTTTTTTTTTTCCTGAGGCAATTAGGGTTAAGTGACTTGACCAGCATCTTATAGCTAGGAAGTGTTAAGTGTCTGAGATGACATTTGAACTCAGGTCCTCCTGACTTCAGGGCTGGTGCTTTATCCACTGCACCACTTAGCTGCTCCTGGTTACTATTTTCTTTGTAAAAGACCTCTTTAAAAAATTAAAAAAAAGCCCCACCAACACATTTTGTTAATTTAACATTAATCTAATATCTAAAGTCATTTCTGGTTTAGAGAAAGAGATGTCCAAAATGACAGATTTTGCCCATATTCTCCAACATGGCTCTGCCTCAAGCCAATCTTAAGTAACATTTACAGGAAACCCGAAGGACAAAAATCATAATATATAAAAATACAATTTTCCGTTAACATTCCAGAAGAATTGAGTAAGCAAGTCACCATTCTATTCACTCTGAGACCACTCTTCACAAGCAGTATATGAAACTCTTTTCAGAGTGATATCTGAGAATCTGGTGTTAGGGAGATCTTCTTTTGAATGGACTAGATGACAATTTCTTTGAGTGGGTTCCAGGCCATTTCCTTCAAAGGACAGAGAAGAAGAAACTGCTTTTAGATGATTATATTTTATCATTTCAGACTCTAAGCTATAATATTATTTAGACCCTGGCTTCTTAAACTTTTTCTACTCTTGATCCCTTTTCACCAAATACATTTTTAAATGACCCCATATCTATTGGTATAAAAATCAAATAACTGATGACTTTACAACCCCTTCATATTCAGTTCTTAGATCCCATATGGAGTTATGAACCATGCTTTAAGAAGTTGAGATGTAGACAAGAGAGTATTTTTTTTCTCTTTTTTTAAAGTTTATGACAGCTGTTTGTGTTGGAAATGAAGACTAAAACTAAAAGACATGTTTCAAAATATTTGTTGCATTCTGTCAGTCTTTTTTTTTAATTAAAGCTTTTTTATTTTCAAAACATATGTATGGGTAATTTTTCAACACTGACCCTTGCAAAATCTTGTGTTTCAATTTTCTCCTTCCTTCTCCTAACCGCTCCCTCCAGATGACAAGTAATCCAATATATGTTAAACATGGTAGAAATATATGTTAAATCCAATATATGCATATCTATTTATACAATTACCATACTGCAGAAGAAAAATCAAATCAAACAGGAAAAAAATGAGAAAGAAAATAAAATGCAAGCAAACAACAACAAAAAGAGTGAAAATGCTATGTTGCGATCCACACAGTAGATCCACAGTAGAGTACTCTTTTTTCTTTCTAAGTTTTGTTTACCATCCTTTGATTACCATTTTCTTTATGAAAGACCTCTTAAAAATCTACCCCATATCTGAACAAGGAAGTCTGGAAAAACTAAGATCAGAGGGATGGTATTAGATTAGATTAGAGAAATAGTATTCCTTAATATTTTCTAAACAAAGATTTTGTTTTGTTTTGTTTTCTTCTAAAATAGGTTTCCACAGATGAGATGACCATTATGGTACCTCCTGAGAATAGATCTATGATCCTGTCAGTAGGGGAAAAAGTATAAGCACTTATTAGAGTCATCCATACAATCCCATGACCAGATATCCAAGTTGATGGAAAAAGATGGAAATTTTAGGGAATAAAACATAGCTTTTTCTAAAACATATAAGTAGGGCCATTTTGGAGATCCTTTGAAGGACAGAAAGACTGATGACACTGTGTACTATTAGGGAGATGTCAGAAATCTAGGGTCTGTGGGGAAAAACTAACTCACCCAATGTGTTTGTTCTTAGTACTATATGTGGGAGATACAGGCGCTGGGAATCAAAGAACATATTAGGATGCTTGATTTCTCCCAGTGCCTGCCTCTCCAATGGAAGGATTCTCTCATTTGTCATGGCCTTGCCTTTTTTTTTCCTTCACTCTCAATCAATCACGAGTCACACTACTTATCTAAGTCTTTGAGCTGTTCTTTAGGGGAGTATGAAACCTACCTTAGAAGGGGTACATTCATAGACACAAATCACAGTTTAAACAATTTCATCTCAATCTTATTTCACATTAATTATATAAGCAGTCCCTCTCTATAGCCAGTTTATTTTGTCCCCTTTTATCTCTGTCATCCCTTTTTCCATCTGGTTGACAGCAGCTTTAGAAATCCCCCAATACCAAATTCAAGTCAGAGAGAGAGAGGGAGAGAGAGAGAGAGAGAGAGAGAGAGAGAGAGAGAGAGAGAGAGAGAGAGAGAATTTCCAGCTAGGTAGAATCTCATCTTTCAACTTCACCCCTATTCCTTTCTCTTTAAATCTCCCCCCTTCCTGTTTGAGTTTCTCTTTAAATATAAATTAGAATTGTATATAAGAGGAACATTAGTCATAGAGCTCTCTCAGTTCTGATGAAAACTCTTCACTGCCCACTCCATGCCTCCAGCCTGGTGACATTGTTTAGGGAATGCCAGGTTATCATAAGTGCTAATAACTTGCAATATTTGCACTTGGGGCAATTCAGCTGAGGCTGGAAAGAGACTCTGGGGACCACATGCAGCTCCTTTTGCCATAGAATATGAGATAGTGGGGTAGCAAGGCAAAGGAAAGGAATACCATCTGGTAACTTCCTGTTTTAGTTAATTATTCTTGCTACCAAGCTGCTAAGTTCAGTTGTTTCTTTCTATAGAAGGAATGCAAGTTCTGGAAACACCCTGTAAATTTTGGTGCCTTGAGGAAAAGCTCCGAATTGCCCCACCCTAGGTACAGCTTTGTTTTTTAAAAATCATGTTAAAGGTATTAGACAGTGTATGTGAAAACTTGTCAATTAATCAACATTTATTAAGTGTTTACTATGTGCCAGGTACTATGATAGTAAGTACAAAGAGTGAAGCAATCTTTACTTATAGTGAGCTTACATTCTAAGAGTGTAGGAGGGAAAACAATAACATTGAAATCATGTTCCTTCTTCTTTACTTCTGGGAAAGCTAGAGGAAAAAAAAAGTAAGTCAAAATTGACCTCTGAGAGCCTCATTGTATCTCCCTTTGGGGGACAGAATTGCTTTGCATTGAACCATAATAGCTGCCTTTTATATTGCATTTCTAAGGTTTGCAAAAGCCTATACACACACCATCTCATTTGATCCTCATGCTGAGGTTTTCTGGCTCCAAGGCTCTCCGCTCTGTACACTGATGCTCCTTCCAGTAAAATCTTTCATTGGGTTGAGCAACTGATCTCAGTCTGATCCCAAGTTCTCAGAGTGGGCCACAAGTTCTGGTAAGTCTTACTAAACTAAAAAGGATTTGAATCCAGAGCAGACAACTGTCATCTGAAGGAGGAAAGGAAGAACATTCTTGGGAAAGTAAGTAGCATGGTCAAGGAGCATGAGTTGGAAGAGACACTATTTAATCCAATCAGGGGATGTGTGCCTAGAATCAGGAAGATTCAGCTACCTGAGCTCAAATCTGGCCTCAGACACTTACTAGCTGGGTGACCTTGAGCAAGTCACTTAATCAGGTTTACTTCAGTTTCCTGAGCTATAAAATGATCTGGAGAAAGAAGTGGCAAACCACTCCAGCATCATTGCCAAGAAAATCCCAATGGGGTCATGAAAAATCAGACACAACTGAAATCAATATCATCATCGTCATTATCATCAACAACTACCACCAATGGTTAGATATGACAGAGCCAGACTATGGAAAACCATTGGTAGAATTTAAGCCCCTTGAAGACAGGGACCAGTTCATTATCTGATTTGTTGAATAAAAATGAACTGAGTACCAGCTAAGCTGTTTAGAGAGAGTTCCACATCAGAAGATTTGCTCTTTAAAGAGGAATCATTTTGGCCAGTAAGAGGGTGTGCTAGTAAATACTTAACAACCAACTCTCCTACCTCACTCTCCAAATGTTTGCACAATCAGCATCCATCCCTTTCTTAAGTCAAGATAATGAACAAAATATAAATCGAACCCTGATTTGTAGAATTTGCTGATTTTTGAGATATAAATGTTCACATTAAAAATTTAATGAAAGCATGCTGCTGATCACAACTATTTATGAGGACTTTCTGCTGGGATCTGCTCAGATCTCAGTTTATTTAAATACTGTATCTTTCTAAGACCAAAATGGTGTTCTGCTCACATACACAAATGCTTGTTGCAACAAAGTCTAGGATACATGCTTGCTGTTTTCTTCTTTAGCTCATTCAGGAATAGGAGGCAGACAGGGTTAAGTGACTTATCTAGTAAGTGACACAGCTAGTAAGTATCTGAGATTGGATTTGAACTCAGGAAGATGAGCTGTTTTGATTCCAAGATCAATGTTCTCTATCTGCTCTGCACTAGTTAGCGCCTCTAATAGTTCCATGGGTTTTGTAAGATAGGAGAGGAAAGGGTTGCTTATTATGTTATTTCGCCCTACAACTCTAGCAAGCGTGATAATCTAGTTTTCTATCCCATTGTGCCAATGGGAAGGTGACTTCTGGAGGACATACTGATGGCAGTGAGATGTCACAATGGAGCGGAAATAGAGGCAAGAGATTGAAAATTGATTGAAAAACGTATCAGTGTAAAAAGGACAGCAATCTAGGGCCATGTGCTTTAGGGATGAGCTGATCCAAACGGTGGGGTGTTTTTCAATATCAGATGTTCAAAACGATGGCCTTGAGTCATTAAGGAAGTGATGGATTATAGTCATTGTGGTCTGATGAAGAAGGCATGAAAGTGTATGATATATCTTAGGAAGGTTTCCTTCAAACAAGGTCAGAATGAAAGTATTTTGGTCACTAAACAGTCAAAATTGAGGCATTTGGGTAACTGAAGGGGCATACTAATTATTGTTTATATTATTCTTTTTTAATTTTTGATTTATAGAATAAAACAGACATTTTTATAACCTAATACAATTAAAAAGATGATTGTACATGAAACTACAAATCTACTATAGACAGCTTGTTATTCCTTTCAAATATATAATAAAATTATCTTGTAAATTTCTTTTTATTCCATACCCTCATGGCTATCATTAAACACAAATAAATCTGTATGTATAAAATTATTCTATACATGCTTTTGGCTATCATTTCTTTCTTTGGATGCAGATAGCATCTTTCTTTATATGCTCTTTATACTTAATTTGGGCATTTCTAATAGATAAAATAACCTATTTGTTCAAAGTTGTTCTTAAAACAATATTGCTATTCAGGGGTCCTCAAACTTTTCAAATAGGGGGCCAGTTCACTGTCCCTCAGACTGTTGGAGGGCCAGACTATAGTAAAAACAAACACTTTGTTTTGTGGGCCTTTAAATAAACTTCATAGTCCTGGGTGAGGGGGATAATCGTCCTCAACTGCTGCATCTGGCCTGTGGGTCGTAGTTTGGGGAGCCCTGCAAATAAGTTTTTTTTTTCTTTTTGGTTCTGCTCATTTAATTTTCATTATTTTGTGTCTTTCCATGTATTTCTAAAATCATCGAACTTATTCCCAGTGATGTGGAAAAGGATTCATTAAGTTATTATGTACAAAACACAAAACAAAAAGAAACCAAGGAAGACATCAAATAGTCCTGATCTTAAAGATCTTGATTTCTAGTGCTTACTTAGCATAGTGTCACTTCTCCCATTTCCTTACCCCCAAAAGATTGTATGGTTTTGATGGAAAGTAGGTTCCTGCATCTTTGTCAACATTTTTGCTTTCCTCTAACGTGGAAGTTTTCTGAAAACACTCCTCTTTTTCACAGACAAGTTCCTAGAAGAGCTGTCTATTCTTATTTCAAACTCTCCCTTACTCTTCTCCCTTACTATTAGGTTTTTGATTATACCATTATATTGAAACTGCTCTCTTCCACCTTGGCAATGATTTTTTTGACTATCTAATTTAATGTCCTTTATCTTTCATGACTTCTTGGCAAGTATTGACCCTGATAACCAGTCTAGTTTTATCCACTCTTCCTTACTTTGGATCTGGTATACTATTCTTTTCTGGTTCTCTTCCTCCTTGTCTATTTTTTAAAAGGATCTTTTGGGAAAAGGGGAGAGACCGCCATTTCAATGGGCCAGTTCTTTTGCCTTGTTTCCTATTTCCCTTGAGAAGAGGCAAAAAAGTGTTATTCTGTCACACACTAATCTTTTGATTTTTGAAGTAAGGGGAGAAAATGCTATTTTATCCCACCAGGTCTCTGATCTCCCACTGGAAGAGGAGAAACACCATTTCATTGAGTATCAGACTTCCTCCCACTTAGAACTTCTGCAGCTAAACTGGCCAGCTGGCTGCTTCTTCAACTTTCCAGGGGGATATTCTGCCTCTGTCTTTCCTTAAGTCACCCAATGTGCTTGGAAATCACTCTGTCTTTATTCCTGCTCCTCAGAATCATTTTCCAATTACATTAATTTCTTGTTTCATTTTCTTTGTGAAGTTTTCTTATGAATCCCTCAAGTCACTGGTCCTTTCTTCCTTCTCAATTCACTTTGGTATTTATTTATTGGTACATGTGTTATTTCCTCCTCCTACCTCCAGCTGGATGAAAGTTTCCTAAGGACAAGAACTGTATCTTTTTGGTCTTTATATTTCAGCATCTAGGATTCTAATCATACTTTCAAAACCTTTTTTTTTTAAATTTAATTGAGTTGTCCCTGAGGGACTGAGCTCAATCAATGATTGATTTTCCTCTAAGAAGCTGACATCTCAACATTGGTTTCCTTTCTTTAGGACTTTATGCTAGGTCCAGCAATTCTTCAAGATGCTCATACAGAATTAAATGAGCAACAAATGGAGGTTCACACTAAGTTGCCTCAGAGAACAACAGCCAAAAAGAAAAGAGACAATTAGGCATCACAGGATCATAGAACCATAGTTTTAGAACTAGAAAAGACTTTAGAGGTTATCTAGTTCAACATTCTCATGTTAAAGATGAGGCAATTGAGGCACCAGAGGAGTTAAGTATCTTGCCCAAAATCAAAGGTAGTAAGTATCAGAGGCAGGATTTGATTCCTATCATTTTCACTGCCCAGTTGAAATTCATTCCACTAGATCAAGTTGCCTCTTATTTCCTACAACATTTGTTCATTGATAAGTTCCATTGATCTAATAATACAGGGGTTCTCAAACTACGGCCTATGGGCCAGATGCCGCAGGTGAGGACCATTATCCCCCTCATCCAGGGCTATGAAATTTCTTTATTTAAAGGCTCACAAAACAAAGTTTTTGTTTTTACTATAGTCCGGCCCTCCAACAGTCTGAGGGACAGTGAACTGGCCCCCTATTTAAAAAGTTTGAGGACCCCTGAATTCTAATAGATCAATAGATTCTTATACCTATAGCTGGAAGGAACCTGAGAAGTCATTCTTACCAGTCCTAATGTATTACAGATAGGATTTACAAATGTGGAAGCTGAGCCTCAGGGAGGTGAGGTTATTTGCCCATACAGGGCAATTATGTGACCCTGAGCAATTTACTTACCTATTAGCTCTAGGAAGCTCTTTAAGGGGTTCTTAATAGGAACTGGTTTTTATTCACATATAAGCATGATACACAGACATACATGCATATATGTATAGTATATGTGTACACAACAAATATTTACACACATATCTGCATCATGCACACACACACGTTTAAAATGTGTAAATCTGTGTGTAGATATGTATATACATATATGGATTATAAAGGAAACTATAGTGAATATATGTATATTATATATATATATATATATATATATATATATATATATATACACATGTATCCACACACATGCATGCAATGTATACTTAGTATAGTATACTAGTAATATAGCATAGTATAGCATTATGGTGCTCATCCATACATATAGTTATATATACATACAGAATGTTCCAAAAGTCTGTTTTAAGCTTAATTAAACTTAGCCTTTCTGATCACTCAAAATGTACAGTTCTCTGTCTCTCTTATCTGTTATTTCACTGTAGTTTCCTTTGTGATGCCCAAGTAATGCATTTTACAAACATTACTTTGTGAAGCATCCAAAGGCTTCATCAGCCCAATGGTCCATGCTGTAAGAAAAGGTTTAGAATCTCGATTTTAACGCTGTAAGTAGCAGGGAAGATGCTGTAAGAGTGACACGGGTTGCAGGGGGCCTCAGGGCATTCGCCACGCCACTACGTAGGAGGGACGCGTCCGGCATTCAACCTTAGCCAAGTTCTATGGAAGGGTGGGGAAGATCCTCCCCCTGGGGCCCCGTAGCCCCCACCTCCTGTACATTCCCGGTTCCTGGGAAAGCTGTTCTTCCCAAACTGGGTGGCCCCCCACATGGCTCCTGGAAGGGGTCTGGAGCCCGGGCCAGCCCTCGCGAGCAGCCTCCGCACCCGGTCCCGCCAGCTGGTTCCCGTCTGCTACCTTTCTTCAATGCGTGGCCTCCCTTAGCCCAGCCCCGGAGCCCCCCGGTCCTCCTCCTCGACCAGCCCTCTCCCCCCCGGGCCCGCCCCTCGGGGCCGCCCCTGGAAGTGAGCTTTTCTGGCCCAGTTGTTCGGAAGTGACCTCTTGCCCTTGGCTCGTTCACCCCAGCCTGGATCGGGGCCGGCTCCGCAGCCGCCCGGCGCTGCTTTGTGTCTGCTGATCCCGTGTCAAGGCGAACAATGCGGGCGGGCGTGGGCAGGGTTGCTGGGCGGTTCGGGCCTTCTAGGGTAGGGAGGCCCGGGAGGGTGAGGGGCCCAGGAGACGGGGGCGGGGGGGGGAGCAGCCCCAGTCACCCAGGGTCCCCTGGCTCAGGTGGGAGCCAGCCGTTCCGGTCTTGCCCTAGGACACGTAGGATACTGGAGCCAGCTGCGTTGTACCCCGAGTCCCTGCCGCCGTGGGCACTGAGTCCATCGCCGTGGGCACTGCCCCCTACCTGGCCTCTAGCCAATCCCCTCCCTTCACTGCACTCACCTGGCTTCCTCTGAGGCCCGGGAGGAAGGAGTTTCTCAAGGAGCTTGGCTTCCACTCAGTACTGACAAGAGTTAGAAACCAGACAGCAGCCTTAGGCACCCACATTCCAGCACATTGCTCAAAAATTTTTGTATGTTTTAGAGAACAAACTTCTTTTTAGAAAATGTAAATAAAATTTTAAATTAATGTTTTTTTTTTTTTTTTTTTTTTTTTTTCTCTCCTGTTTCTCTTCTCTTTTTGAAAAAAGAAACAATACCAACAACTTTGTAACAAAGGTATCGTGGAGCAAAACACAATCCCAGTTGTCAAAAAAAAAAAAATGCAAATCTCATTGTCAGTCAATTAGCATTTGTTAAGGACCTACTATGTGCCAAGAATTGCTTCGGGATACACAAAAAAGCAACAAATCCAAAATACCCAGGATTTCCAAGTCGAAGGGCTTCATCTTGAGTCTATCACTTTTTCTGTTAGGAAATGGACATTATTCATAATTAGTTTTTTGGAATCATGGTTGGCTGTGGCCTTGACCAAACTTGCTTTTACTGTGATTGTATAAAATGGTTTTCCTGGTTCTTCATCAGCTCATACAAGTTTTTCCAAGTTTATCTGAAGCCATCCTTTTTCTTCTTCTTTTTTAAAATCATTTCTTTCAATTTTTTTTTTTTTTTTGGTTATTACAAAAAGAGCCCCTTGTTCTAATTAAATAAGAGAGGCTATTACAAAAAGAGAACTGAGTTCAAATTCAGTTTTTTCCCCCACACTTATAAGCTCTGTGACTTTGGGCAAGTCACAACTTCTGTGCCTCAGGAAGTTTCTCACCTTGAGATATCTTGAGTATCTACCAGGTAGGGTTGTTGTAAGGGCCATGTGAAATCATGTTGGTAAATTGCTTGCAAACGTCAAAAGTTGTATGTAAAAGTTAGCTATTATTATTAGAAGTAGTGATGGTAGTGGTGGCAGTAGTAGTAGTAATAGTAATAATGGGTCATTTCTCTTTGGTGTAGACAGTAGTCTCAGAAGTAGTATCACTAGGTCAAAGGCTGTTCACAGTTTGGTAATTTAGTGGGCACATTTTCTTTCACATTTCTGATTTCAACATTGTGAAATGACTTCCTTGGTTTGTGCTCTTACTGAATTAAAAATGAAGAAATTCCATGCTTGGGATCTTTCCTACTAGTCCTCAGGGCTTTCTTTGAACTCTAGTTCCCAGACACATCCTCTGTTCTCCATACCAAATATAAATTCACTATGGGACTTACTCTGTGCACTGGGTAAAGGTTGAGACTGTGTCCTGGCTAAAGTTCAAACCATGTTTCTGTTTCAAATGTGGAAGAAAAAACTGTATTTTAGCCAAAATCTGTTAGAGACAATTTACTAATATACTGTCATATCTGCTTGGAGAAAGGTCTAGACCAGTAGAGTTTCCTTCTTCTTTCCCCAATTAGAATTTTCTCTGACATGAACTTTCAATTTATATTTTCTATAACATGAAACAAGAGACAAATGTCACAGCAAACAAAAAAGTGAAATGCTCAAATTTAGGTTTAAAAAATTATCTAAATGGTTTAGATATAGTTCACTAGGACTATGATTTCATTGCTATGGGGAACTTAAACTCTACTAGTGAAAGTCAGCACCTTCTTAGAGAGTTGATCAGACTACTCAGAGGCTTAGTGACACAGGGTTATCCAGCAAAGATATTTTAAAGTCAGAACTTAAATTCAGTTTTTTTTTTTTTTTTTTTTTTTTTTTTTTTTTTTTACTATGAGACTAGCTCTGTATCCACTCTGCTAGTAATATCAATGCTGGCACATAATTAGAGAAACTATATTCTTGAACCAATACCTTTCTCATTATTAATTTCAATCTAATTAAAAGTAAACAAAGAGATACTTCAGTTAAACTTTTTTTCCCCCTATTATTTGTCAGTCATCATAAATAAGAGAGTCTATTTCACCATCAGGGAATCAAATTCTTTGTATAGAGTAAAACCATTTGATCAAGATTCTTTTAGGTTTTTGATTAAAGGACTATAAAGTAGGAGAGTGTAATCATTTTATTTATTAATACATTATGACACAAAGGAGGTATTAATGATATATATTCTTCCATATAAAGCAACATTACAGCTTCACTGTCTGTCTGATTTTTTAGATATCCAGGCTCATGTCAGGAAGAAAGGTGGGAGGATAGGCAGAGCTCAGCAGGGTATCAGTCAGGCTGGAAGTGTTTTGCTTTTTGTTATCTAATAGTCTACTATAAGAGATAGTAAGGGAGATAGGACTACTTAAAGCCTATTGCTTATCCTGTTGCTCAAGCCCAATTTTTCATTTGCTTTTTTGATAGTTATGTTCCACCCAAAGTCTCTGCTGACTCTTGTACCTCTGATTTCAGGAATAGCTTCTCAATTTGTTTTAGGTGAAAGTGAATTGAAGTGACATTTGGCCCTAGAAAATTTACCTTTGCTCTCTTCTCTACAGAGGTGATGGACTACCTACTGATGTGGAACGTGATATTTGTGGTCAAAATTTGGTGACCTATAGGTTCATTTTATTAAGCTATTTTTTGTACTTTCTTTTAAAATTCTTTCTCAGACATTATGGCTCACTGGGTAAGGAAATGGGGAGAAATATATTCAGAAAAGAAAGTGATGTGAAAACAAAAGGAATCACTTTTAAAAATGGTGAACTGTGGGATCTCAGATAATATTTCATGGCAAGGGACTTTAAGAATCCAGGCAATGTGGTATGATGGAAAGTGTCAGAAACTCTCAGTTCACTTCCTTTATTGAAAATAATTTTAATTGTAATTAGTAAATGATGTGGTCTATTGTCTCTTCAAGGCTATCTTTCTCAGTGCAAATCCAGTTAAATGAGGTGTGATAATTCTTTCTTACCTGCCACATAGCATTTTTATGTGGAAAGAACTTTGTAATCTAAAAAGTGCTCTAGAAATGTGAGTTGGAGAAAACTCTCTGGGTTGTCTATGGTATGTATTTCTTAGTATAATGATCAATACATTTATGAGGAAAATGTTGCATGCTGATCACTCTTGGTCTTGGTGGAGAGACAAAAGTTTAGGAAAGGCAAGACCTTGCCCACATAGAATTTATAACCAACAAAGAAGATGGTGAAAGATGCAGCTAAACATTATACAACAGCCCGTTATGTGAGGTATGAGAGAGGTTGAGGGTTGAAAGTACACAAAGGAATAGGCTTACACGATGTATATAGTCAATTCAATTTGATTCAATTACAAAATCATTAAATTTCTACTCTGAGCTGGGTATTATATTAGGTGCCAGGGCTAGAAAGACAAAAGGAAAAATAATCCTGTCCTCAAGAGCTTCCATTCTTCTGGGAAGAAACAATATGTACATAAATAAATAAATGCCAAGTAATTAAAAGAGGAAGAAAACAGGGAAGATTTCACGCAAGACCTGATTTGTGAAGAAAGCTAAGGATTCTTTGAAGAAGACTAAGTAGCAGAGTGTTACACAGAGAGGAGGCAGGAGAATGAATATTGGCATGGAGTCAGAGAAGCTGAGTTAAAATCTTATTTCTGACACTATGAGACTTTGAACAAATCATTTAATTGACCCAGGACATAGATTCTTTATCTGTGAAAAGGGCTGATAAAAGGTTAAGTGATTATCATTTCCCTTTTACAGATGAGGAAACTGAGATTAAGAAATTTTAAGGGACTAATCTGGCATCATGTAGCAAAGGAAATAATCTAAAACTGGATTTGAACCCATCTTTCGGATTCCAATTCTATTGTTCTAGTAATTGGTTCACCTAACTGCTTCAATTTGTAAAAGACAATCTCAAATCTAATGCCATCATTCATTTCTATTATTCCCTGACCACATGTTGGGTTCTAAAGGCATTTCAATGATGACTATAGAATAGAACAGCAGGGATGAATGTGAGACCTCGTTGGCCATCTAATCCAACTCATACTTAGATAAGATTGTGATAGATAAAGACAAATGATCATTTAATTTTTCCTTCATCATCTCTGGTGAGTAACTGTCCCTTAAGGTAGCCCCTTTTTTACTTTTGATGATATGCCAAAAGCATACCATAAGGACTTGAAGATTCTTATTGAATTGTTGAAAATTGAAAAGCTTAAAGTTGACAGTTAAAACTTATTTGGATTGGGGTAAAAATGAGATGCAAATAAATCCACATAATACCACATCTCTCTAGATAAAGATCCTAGAGAGTGGTTTGGAATCTAACAATCCGTCATGAAAGGGAAATTTCTACCCTAATGAAGAAGTCTGGGAAATGGAAGACCAAAGTAAATGAATGAATAAAAGAAAGAATGAATGAAACCTTCATTAACATTTATTACTAATTAAGCTCTGCGCTACGTACCAAGAACATAAAAGCAAAGACAGTCCCTGTCCTCAAGTTTATATTCTAATATACAAAGGGCCTGTGTGTGGAAAGTGAGGTGGAGGGCTGGGAACAGGGGGAGGGGGAAAGAGTGATCAAGGAGGAACACTTGTCCAGAAAGTTACAAAGACAGTGAGTCGAGCCATAAATGCATATATCCACACTCTCTATTTAAGAACAAAGTTAGAGTTAATTTAATGATAGCCCCTAGTTCAATAGTTCCAGAACTGGAGGAAGATAGGGAAGAAAGGTATTTAAGACAGTGAAGTGGTTGATGCATTGATCAGTGGAAGGAGAGGTAAGAAAGGAAGGAATTAAATGACATACTACTGGGCTTTCTTGAAATAGTTCTCCCAGAGAGGCAGTCACTAATCAGGAGAGTGGAAGGTCCCAGAGCAGAAATCCTTGCTGTGTTCTCTGGTGAGGTTATCAAGGGTGCAGATTTGGGGAAGAGGAAGGAGGGAAATTTTTTCTAATGATCATTTTCTTCATGGGAATATTGCTAAGGATCTTACAACTCTTTGTTTTTATAATATTGTAGTTTTTGTAAACATTCTCTAGTTTCTGCTGATTTCATTCTATATCAGTTCATAAAAAATATTCATTCCTATGTTTCTCTGAATTTATTCCTTTCTTCATTTCTTTCTGCTCAATAGTATTCCATTAAATCAATATACCTTAAATTGTTCAATCATTTTCTTATAAATAGGCATCCACCTTGTTTCCAGTTCTTTTTTAATCAAAAAATTCTGGTATAATAATATTTTTTAATACATGAGTGCTTTCTTCTTTGTTTTATTTTTTTTGTTTTATAGAATGAAGATTAACCAGAGAATATTAAAATCTTTTCACCATTCCTCCAACAATCATCATTTTTCTTTTTTGTCTTTTTTGCCACTCTGATGGGTGTGAGGTGGAACTTTAGGGTGATATGGAGTGGTGTTATTGTTGCTGTTTTATTTTGTACTTGGAACTGATAAAACCAAACTTTAAATCTTACCTCTGACAAATACTGCTTGTGCAACCCTAAACAAGTCACCTCACTCCCCCTTCCCTACTCTGAGTTGATCTGGGCAACTCTAAGACTACAAGTTTCAGAGAAAAGACTGACCCACATTGATAGAAAGAATTTATTCACTTGAGGAAATTATAGGTTCAGTTCATATTCCTAGGATTCCTTTAAGCCTGATGAAATTTTCCTGCTTATTTTTTTCAATTAAACTATTTTTATTGATTCCTTATCTGTGATCATGATTGCTTTTTTGAATTCATTTAAAATGCCATAAATTATATCCCAGTCTTTCATTTTTATTCTGTATGAATTTTTGCGACTTAAATGTGTGTTTTGAAAACAATACACTGCTTGCTTTTGCTTTTCTATTATTATGAGTGAGTTCATACCATTCATGTTTATTCCTATGATTTTCTTCTTTCCCTTTTATGCCCTTCTTTATAAAGAAGGATGAATTGGACAAAGCAAAAGATTGATCAGTACTAATAATCTATAATTAAATTGTCTGTTCCTATTACATGATTCTTCTTTTCTTCACCAAGTTGTAATTAATTACAACTGTAACAGAAACAATAATTTCTGTTTCTTTATTTTTAAAAAAATCCTTTATGTTTATAGTTACATATTTCTTGACTTCACGCTCCCTTTTATCAATCCTTTTCCTTATTCTCTGTTCTGTTTTCTTATTAAATTGAAAATATTTCTACAGTGAATTATTTATGTATGAAAGTGTGTGTATGTGTGTGTATGTGTGTGTGTGTGTGTGTGTGTGTGTGTGTGTGTGTGTGTGATTTTATTTTCTGGTTCAAATAACAGTGAGATATTGAGATATCTGCTCTTCTCACCCCTTCCTCCATATTTGAATTCTTTTCCCCATTCAATTTAAGCAAAATAGTAACATTTCCTCTCCCTTTTTCCTCATTTCTTCACTGGAATATTTCTTTTCCCCTTCGTTTCCTTTCTTTTTTTAAAAAACTAACAAAACAGAACAAAATTACACCTAGATTTTGTGTTAGTTATACTTAATTCCCTCTTTGGTCTTTAAAAATATTAGTACTCTTTTTAGAGTACTTGTTTTCACCCATATCCCCACCAGTGTAAGCATATCATCATTTAATATCTTCTAATTACTTGCATATTTCCCTTTCTAGTTCCATTTGATTCCTATATTTGCATTTCAAAGTTTCTACTCAGTTCTGATTTTTCTTTTTAATCAGGAATACTTGAAAGTTCTATGTTGTATTAAAGTTCTATTTACCCTGTCCCCAGGAGGATACTCATTTTTTTCTGGGTAATTTATTCTTGAGTGTAAACCTTTATCTTTTGCCTTTTGAATGACTGTATTCCAAGACTTTCTCTTCCTTTAAGCAGATTCAACTATATATAGTCATATAATTTCTTTTAAGAAACTCCATTTTTCTGGCTTTTGCAATGTTTTTTCTTTTACATGGAAGCCTTGAATTATGGCTATAATATGCTTGTAATTTTGATTTGGGGTTTCTTTCAGGAAGGTTTGCTTTCTTTCAGGAGGTGATAAGTATATTATTTTATCATGTTGACCTCTGATTCTAAGAGATTTGGATAGTTTTCTTTTATTATTTTTTTGAAGAAGGAGATCAAGGACTTTTTTGGATCGTATTTTTCAGAGAATCAAGTAATTCTTAAATAATATCTTCTTGATCTTTTTCTAGCCTTAAAAAATTTAATGCTTTGCATCTTCTCTCTCTCCCTTTGCAATCTTGTGTTCTAATATTTCTTGTTGTTTCATAAAGTCATCAAATTCTGCTTGCTCTATTCTATTTTGGGGGATCCCAATACTTGGGTAAGATTTTATACTTTCTGTTCTAAACTATTTATTATCCTTTCAATTTTTCATATCAAAATATAACATTTATAATTTACTTAAAAATCTCTTCTTTTCATCTTTTAACAACTCAATTCTTATGGCATATTTTTTTTTGCTGAGACTTTTCTTGTAGTTGTAGTTACTTTTTCTTCTGGACTTACCTCTTGAGCCTGTATTTCTTGATTGTATTCAATGTTTTCTTCTGTTTTACTTAAATTTTAGATCAAAATTATTGGATTCAGATTTTACACTTGAGCCAGTTCACTCTTATGCTCATTGATATGTGAGATAGATCTGGTTTATTCTTGTCCCCTTTATATTCTGAAAGCCAGTGCCCCTGCAATATTAGGCTCCAATGTTTGCTTCAATTCTTGTTATCTATCTCAGTATCCTAGTAATATCCTTCACATTTTAGATTTGAATGTTTTCTGTCTTTTTTCATAATTCTGAGTAAGAGTTGGTTCCATCTTATGATGTGGTCCTGAAGGGTTCTAGTACATTGTTGAAAGGCCTTGCTGCTCTCAGGCCTCTTGCATGTTATATGAAAAAGGAATGAGCTTTGTTTTATTTGATTTGAGAGGGCAGAGCCAAGAACAATGGGCTGAAGTGCCAAGGCAAATTTTGATTCACTATCAAGACTTCCTAATAATAGGGCTATACAAAAATGGGATATGTTATCCCAGAAGGCAGTGGGTTCCTCCTCATCAGAAGTCTTTAGGCAAAGGCTGGATGGTCTCTTGATTGGAGTATTGTAGTGGGTATTATTATTTTTATTGGAAGAATTGAACCATATAGCTTTCAAATCTAAAATTACACGATTCTGTTCCCCCTGGCCATCATCTGTGCCAATGGCATAGTTTGGGCATGACTAAAACACTCACTAATACATATCTGTGTTTTAACTTGAGAGGATGGAATGGAATGGGGATTAACATATCAAGTTGCCCCTCCATTGAAAAAGTTATATAATATTTTAAAGCAAGAAATACAGTAGAAAAATCTCAAGGAGATTAGGGAGTCATGGTAACAGAGGCAATCACAGTTACTGAGCTGATTAGCTCATTGTTTTATGCCTGAGTTCTTGGAGGAAAAGATAAAACAGGGAAAGGAAAAACTGATTCAGTGCAAGGTAAAAACTGGAGTATGACACAAGGATACATTATTGAAAAAAATTAGATCTATATGAAGTCTTGATTGTTGCTAAATAATAGTTTTTTTTTTAACTTCTTGTCCCTTCCATAAGTCAGTCAACCAGAACTGTACTTGAACTAGAGAAACAAAGATAACATTTTTTTTGTAGTACTTCTTGCCCTCAAGAGACTTAGATCCCTTTGAGGATGGTAAGAATATTTAACACAGTAGGTGATGGAGTTATATACATATACACACACACACACACTCATGTGAGTATGAACACATGTATATATATATATATATATATACACACACAAAGGTGTATATACAATAGTTGCATATATACACAACATGTGTATTACTGTGAGTGCATATGGATATATATGTGTGAGTATACATGTAAAAAATATATATATATATACATATAATAATATGGTATTGAATCTGATGAAAATAAAATGCAATGGAGATAAAAAGTAATGTCTTACTCTTGAGTTCAAAAATTCAGTTTCTTGGACACTAGTAAATTGTCAATGGAATTGTGAATTGACCTAACCCTTCTGGAGATCAATATGGAATATGCTAAAAAGGCTATCAAACTGTGCATACTCTTTCATCTAGCAAGGTCTCTACTGGGTCTCTATCCCAAAGAGATCATCGAAAAGGGAAAAAGACCCACATGTACAAAAATGTTTGTGCAGTCCTTTCTGTAGTGGTAAAGAACTGGAAACTGAGTGGGTACCCATCAATTGGAGAATGGCTGAATAAGTTATGGTGTATGAATGTTATGGAATATTATTGTTCTGTAAGAAATGATCAGCAGGATGATTTTAGAGAGGTCTAGAGAGACTTACAGGAACTGATGGTAAGTGAAGTGAATAGATCCAGGAGATCATTGTATATAGCAACAAGATTATATAATGATCAATTCTGATAGATGTGTCTCTATTCAACACTGAGGTGATTCAGGCCAGTTTTAATAGATAACTGGAGCAAGCTATCTGCAACCAGAGAGAGGACTGTTAGAACTGAATGTGAATCACAATATAAGTATAGTATAGTATGCAATATAGTATACAGTATAGTATATAATAGTATAAGATAGTATAGGATAGTATACAGTATCATATAGTATACAATAGCATAGTATATTATACAATATAGTATACAGTATAGTATATAATAGTATACGATAATATAGTATAGTATACAGTATCATGTAGTATACAATATAATATTTTCACCTGTTATTTGCTTACTTTTTGGTTTCTTTTTCTTTTTTTCCTTTTTGATCTGATTTTTCTTGTGCAACATGGTAACTATAGAAATATGTATAGAAGAATTGCACATGTTTAACCTATATTGGATTATTTAATATCCAGGGGAGGGGATGGAGAAGGAAAAGAGAAAAATGTGGAACACAAGGTTTTCCAAGGATGAATGTTGAAAACTATCTCTGCCTATATTTTGAAAATAAAAAGCTAAAAAATTCAATTTCATGAATAAAAGATAAAGGAAGCATGCTCAGACTGCGTTTAAAAAAAGATAAGAGGATTTTAATAAGCTGGTTTCATTATGAGTCAACAGCTGGACATGGTGATCATTGCCTCTATTTCCTCACATTTGATACACTGAAATCTAGTTCCCATTTTGGCCATGTCCAAAGATTTCTATTCTTATCCCTCTGTGCTTCTACTCTTTACTTTAGGGACATAATCATTTTAATTTTTCCCCTTTTTTTTACTGTTTAATTAAAAAAATTCTCTAGTTTTTTTTAAAGGTTCTATTGATTACTTTGTTTTCATTCTAGTTATTTCTGGATGTACACCTTCTGGTCTTATCTTTGTAAGAGGAAAAGCAGAGCCCAGCACAAGCCAGGAAAAAAGGAAAAAAGGGATGGACTCTCTCTCTCTCTCTAGGGGAAGAGAGTCACCAGAAGGACAATTTGCTTGCAGAGTAATGAGGAGCAATTCATCCTACAGTTTAGTAAGCATTTAAGTAAGCATCTCTGGTGAGGGCTTGCTGAACCCCTCTTAAGACTGCTCATCTGCCTTTGGTGTTCACCTACCACTCAACTCTCATCTGTGGCTCCAAGAAGCTGCAGCATATGTAGCAGCCACATCCCCCAGTAAAATCATCTTGTTAGATAGGCTAAACCAAATTAATTCTTTTTTTTAACCAGATTAATTCTTGACTATCAAACTTGTTGGGGAGTTAGGAGAGTGGAGTTAGGAGAGTGTCTATCCCAAGTGTCTATTCCCTGGTGGAATGGGTACATGAGAACTATTTGTTCAAAGGCAGCTGGAGTAAGCATGGTGGAGTGCTTAGAATTTGGTTATACACTGAAGACACTGAGGTCATCTATTGCATTCCAGGCCATTGATGAACATCTTGACTTTTATTCTGATACTAGACTTTGATAACTCTAAATGAGACAATGAATCCATTTCACAAATGAATAAAAACATCTCCAGTGATATCACTGATTCTCTTCAAAAATGAAAGGCAAACAACAATATTAAGCCCTGACTACCCCAGGCACTGTGCTAGGTGTTAGGGACACAAAGACAAAAAAGAAACAGACCCCAATTGTTATATATTTCCCTTTTCAAGAGGTCAGAGGACATGGCTCTGCAGAAGGGACCAGTACCTATGCCCAGTTCCTTAGGAAGTGCACTGATTTGCCTCTGCCCCTGGATAAGGAAAATGCAAGGAAGAGTGGGGATGTGATTTATCCAAGATCACACAGTCTGTAAGTGGCAGAGTCCAGAAGACTTAGGATTAAAGTCCCATCGTTCGCTGGCTTGTATACTTTTAGACCCCTGAAAATTGTGGTTGCTCCCACTTTGGACACCTGACCTACCAGTGGCAGGGTAAGGGGAGGGGAGGGTATTACTTACATGATCTTAAGTAACTTATTTCCTCCTTTGAATCTTGATTTCTAGTGATGCAAAATAGGAGGATGGAAAGAGGAAGATCTGTGAGCTCCTGTCCAGTTTTAATTGCTGTGAGTTCTTTGAGGTTGTTTTATTGTCTTAAAGAACTCTCTTGAGCGTGATAAGTGACAGACAAAAACCAGAATCCTCTCCCTTGCTGTTCTCAATGGGCAGCGAGCTTCCCACCAATTCAGCATGTCTAAAATTGCCTGTGGGTGAGAGCCAGGCCCAGATCGATTTGTATTAGTTTGCCATGGAAATGTCAAGTGTGACCTCATTCTTGTCCGGGTGTCTAATCCTATTTTGAAGCCCTGTCATGCCCCTGCTGAGGGTCAGTGCACTGGTGAATAGAAACCCCTGCACCTGCTTCCCCCTCTGGCTCCTCCTCTTCTGCTTTCCCTTTGGGGCACAACTGAAGAAGAGTCCGATTGGCAAACAGGCTCCCTCCACTGCAGGGACACTAAACAATGCCCATCTGGGGGATTTGGTGGAGGGTGATGTGAAGCCATGGGTTAAATAAGCATGAAAAGCAAGTAAGTGCCTAAAAAGGGGAAAGACCCCAGCAGGGATAGAACAAAACAGAGTTCTGTCACACCTCTCAGAGCCAAAGTCTGGCCTTGAACTTGGCCAGACCATGAAAAACACTGAATAAAACTAACCTCCCCAAAACAAGGATTTCACTGCTGGCTCATGGTGCTGATATTTCACTGATAGGACAGATATTGGCAGGAAAGTCTGAACCCATGGTGGTGAGTAAGCAAAGTCTGATTTCCCAAACCAATATTTACAGGCAGTGACAGTGACAAAAAGACTAAAAGTGCATGAGTAAAATAGAGGTAAGGGATGGGTAATTTAGATTTATAGATGCTAACCTATCAACTAATTATAAAAATTATAAACACAGAATTTCAGAGTTGGAACGGACTTCAGAGACTATAGCAATTAACTCAGACATGGATCAGAATCTTCCTTTCCACATGCTTATAAGGGATAATGAGATATGGTATAATGAAGGACAGGTGATGGGAAAATGACCAGCAAAGATCCAGTCCTTGAAGCATGCACAGTTATTCTCTTGGCTGATACTAATTTTTCATGGGAATTTGGAATCAAATTTAGATAATGATGACTCAAAGTTAGTGTTATGGGATGATGGAAAGCCTTCTAATTTGCTTTAGAAATGGATGATCAATGAATCTAAGTCATATTCTCCAGTACAAAGAATTCAAGTGATCAATCTCTTATTTTCTCTGATGAAGTAACAGCTTTTTATTTTCAGAATACATGCAAATATAATTTCCAGCATCCACCTTTGCAAAACCCTGTGCTCCAAATTTTTTTCCCTCCTTTCTCCCATCCCCTCCCTTAGACAGCAAATAATCCAATTTATGTTAAACATGTATAATTCTTCTAAACATATTTCCACAGTTATCTTGCTGCATAAGAAAAATCAGATCAAAAAAGAAAAAATGAAAAAAAAAAACAAAAATCAAGCAAATAAAAATTATTTTGTGATCCACATTCAGTCCTTTTAGTCTTCTTTCTGGATGCAGATGGCTCTCCATCACAAATCTATTTGGAACTGGCTTGAATCACCTCATTGATGAAAAGGGCCATATCCATCAGAATTGATGATCTGAAGAGTTAAATTTTTTATTAACTATTTTTTTCTGATTATACATGTATATTAACTTTTAAATGCACATTTCTTTATGAATCATGTTGAGAAAGAAAAATCAGAACGAAAGGGAAAAACCGTGAGAGGAAAAACAAACAAAGAAAAAAAAGAAGTGAACATAGTATGTGTTGATTTTCATGCAATCTCTTATCGTTCTCTTTTTGGATGCAGATGGTGTTTTCTATCCAAAGTTTATTGGGATTGCCTTGGATCACTGAGCCACCTGAGAAGAATCACATCTTTCATTGCTGATCATCACACAATCTTGCTGTTACTGTGTATAATGTATTCTTGGTTCTGCTTGTTTTTCTTAGTAGTTCATGAGGCCTTTTAATTAAGGAGGACCTCTATGAGGTCCTAAATAGGAAAGGAGAACTTTCTCCATCCTCCATATGGTAGCATATATCCAAAAGTACATGTCTTTTCTGTTGTTTTCTGTTCATTCTTTGCTGGTCTTTGGTAAATGAATGTTCTGAGAAGATAGTTATCAAGTAATAGCTGAGTTTGGAAAATCCATGAGAGCCACTGGAGATATTCCACTGGAAACTAGAATTATTATTAATGGCAGACAAATCTAACTATAAACTAAAGCAGTAAGAAAGCAACTCATTCATCACCAATATCATTTGCAAGAAGTTAACTTGGTAGGAATTAAAAGATTTGTAGGAGTAGTTGGAAGTTATGTCCTGGGTTCCACATGTTCCCTACATGTATGCATCACTACTTTTGTGATTCAGGTATAAGCTAACTCTTCCCAGGACCTTTTTTTTTTTGGGGGGGGGGAAGAAAAACAAAGAGGCAAGGAATATTTGTGTTGCTTTATTTTACATTTTAGCAACTATCCCCAGCTACAAGTTTAAGGGATTGTTTTTGCATCCTTTTTTCCTTGCTATCCTTTTTTTTTTTTCTTTTTAAAGGTGATTTAGTTTCTATAAAAGCTAGCCGATAAATTAACTTAGACATGGGAGACATAATGAATGAAGGCTCATGAGTGATAATATTAGAAGCCACCACCCTTTAGTATTATCTCTAGAGCACTGATGAGGACAATTTTCTTCCCTCTGGAAAATGAATCTTGCAGTCCCATGCCAAGAGTCCCTATCATTTTATTGGAGAGAAACTGAGGTTTGGAGTAATAAAAGGATTAGCTGAGGGTTACAGATGTAGGAATTTAGATAGGCTTTGAATTCTTCCTGACTTCAAGGCCATTATTCTCAGATTAACTTGGGCTCCAAGTGACCCTTGAATGGGATACTTGCCATAGACTAAGTGCTGGTAAATACATGATTAGTCTCTGAGACTTCATAACTAAACATGAAAGTCCTATATGTTTAAAACAAAACCCTGCCTCTAGTAGCAATCAACTTAAGTTCTTTATTCAGTATCACTAAAAAAAAGTGGTTGAAAATATTGGTTTGGGAAATTAGACCTTGTTTTCTCACTATATCTATATAGTATCTATATAGTTATAGTATCTATATAAGGGTATCTATATAGATAGGAATTTACTTAAAGTCCATGAGACGATGATGATGGATAGGAGGGCAACTCCTATGGTGAAGCTTCTTGAGTTAAAGTTCAGTTGAAGAAGCTGGACATGTCTTGCCTAGAGAAATCTCAGGGAGAACCTAAGAGCTATTTTCAAATATCTGACAGATTGTCTTATGGGGGAGGGATTAATCTTGTTCTCTTTGGCCCCAGAGAGCAGAACCAGGAGCAAGGAGTGTAGGTTGTAAAAAGGTCAATTCTGGCTCAGGAAAAAACTTAATAGTTAGAGCTGGCTAAAAGCAAAATGCTACCTCCCATCATCTGCTGTCCTTAAAGATTTTCAAGAAATACTACTTTTCTAATATATTATTGTGGGAACTCCTTTCATATGTGGGATGTATTGAGACCCCTGCTAACTTTCAAATTAATTTTGTGAATTCAGAATGACCATGTCATTTAAAAAATTTGTCTCTTCCCTAGCTTCTATCAAAGTGACTGCTCACTATGTTTCTTAATAATTGTGTAGCTAACATTTACATAATGCTTTGAGGTTTGCAAAATGCTTTTCGAATATTATTTTATTTTATAAATCAATGAATGATCATTTATTGATGATTGTTATTTAGCAATCATTTATAGACTAATATCTGTACTTGGGTCCAATGCAACATTTGAGAGCATGAATCTCTCATCCACTGTGATGTATGCATACCTTTTCCACTTCTACTCCCAATTTGTTAATGAAGATGTGTTCCCCTTGCCCATGTAGATTTGTATGATATACATGGAAAAATTCAACTTGTGTTTTAAAAGTTGGGTTCTAAAATTTCCAAGAACACAAAATATCTGCCAACTAGGGCTAAGTCCTCGAGAGATAAAATAAACATGGAGTTGCTTGACAAGGAGAATTTTTTCCAAGTTTCTGTATTTTATACAAGAATGATTTCAAACACATGTGGTTATAAGCTTATCAGATTTCCAAAAATGAACCTTCTATAAAAATCACACTGGGCCCCTCAGCTGTGTTTTCTTCCATTATTTATAGACAAATTGAAAACAAATGTCCTTAAAAAAAAGGACAATGAACTGGAACCATCTGTTAGAAATGCACTTTTCCTCCAGAATTCATCTGCAGTCCAAACCTGTAGTAAACCAAGAGCTTAACTTTCATAAGAAGCCCTGCTCCAGTTACTGATGGTTTCAGTGACAGTTCACAGAAGAAAAGTGTGAATGCCCATCATAGCAATATCCAATGTTTTGCCATCAAGGTGGGATAGAACTAAGTAATCAGAGGCCACAGGGTTATCAGTAAATGTTTTCACATGGACTGCCAACTAAAGCACATCTTTTTCCTTGAAGAAAATACTTTTTTAGCCATCATGGACTATCTTAGGATACTTGTAAATATTTTAGAGACATGTACAAATATTTCCACTCTAGCCACTGCAAAAAAAAATCCTCCTGAGAATTCTTGACCATAAGGAATGTTTATCAGAAAGGTAAGAGGGGCAGCAAGTCTGGAAAATTGTTTGCACGCTTTTGGCTGTCTTACCTGGTCTCAAAGCACAGTGGTTTGGCTCAACCATGAAAACATAGATTTTTATTTGGAAATTTCATGAGTGATATCAACATGTACATTTTGAAAATCTTCTCTTTGTTGATTGAGATGCTACCAAATCAAAGCTGACTTCAAAATCTCTTTTTACTTGAAAAGGGCTTTCCAAAATCAAAACTAAGAATAAATAGATAAGTAATGAATAAATACTTTCTATGTGCTATGCGATTATAAAAGGTACTTTACAATGAAACGGTAGCTTGAGACTCTGTTTCATCAAATTATATTATGCATGTCTATAAAGTGATTGGCAAACCCTAACATATCATGGAAATACCAGTAGTTATTATTATTATTATTAACATTATTGCCACTACCACTGCTGTTACTACTACTGTTACTATTAACATAGAAAATTAATTCTCATCTTGTTTGGTGGAGTTCAGATAAAAACATTCCTGGTATAAATTACTATTATATTTAATGTTATGTGACTTTTTATAAGCCTTTTTTTTAAGTTGCATAAATGTATTAGGATGGAAACTCATCCTTTTTAGGTTCACTGAAAACATCCTTAGCACAGCTTCAATATCAGACAGCCCTAAAGACTGATGTGCACTTTCCACATGATTTTAATTTCCTCACCTATAATAATAATTATAGCTAGCATTTTACAAATATTATACTTCATTTTATTTCCAAAACAATCCTTGGAGACAGGTGCTATTATTATCTCCATTTTGTAGATGAAGAAATTGAGGCAGACAGAGATTAAATGATTTATTCAATATTATACAGTGTCTAACATGGGTTTTTATAACTTCATGTTCAGTACTCTATCCAGAGCACTAGTGAGTTTTCTCTGATCCAAGAATTCCAAATCAACTTTTCTCTGTTTCTGTTTCTTCTCTTTCCATGTGTCTCCATCTATATGTATACATTTATAAATAAAATATATATGTACAAAATTATATTTGAAAAATGATGCAGCATTTTACATATTTTTTAAGGTTTACAAAGCACCTTTTCCACTTCAAGTTATAGCATTTAAAATTTCAAGTTTAACAAACTCACCAAGAAATGGGCATTATTTCCTTGTACAAATTACGATAGAAATAGATTGTATGTGAAATTGTCACCCTTGATTGCTTTTAGAATATATATGCATAATAAATTCAATATATTATTTTCAAAAGCTATCCTGTTTCTTTTGTGTTTTCCTTTGAACTTTCTGTTCTCTTTTAAAGTATCTCAATGACCTTTTCTTTGATTTATTTCTTTTCTTCTTTTTTTTTGGTAATACTATTTATAGCTCTTCTACCCCTTTGCCAAATTTCGCTCCATTAGAACAAACACACATTATCTTTGTAATAAATATAATCAAGTACAACCAATCCACACATTTGTTATATTTAAATATGTTCGTCTCAATCTGCTTCTCTGTTGGGAGACAGGTAGCTTGTTTCTAGATCTATATAGCTGAAAGATTTTAATTCCATTTAGGTTGGAGACATCAGTCTGGTGACATCTGTTAAAGCATTTTTCATAAGTTTTCACAAATCAGTGTCATGTTCAGGTGATTATGGGTAGCAATTTGGTCTCTGTTCATGACTGTTCCTTTGCAATTTTATTGACAAGAGTTTTACAGACTATTTTAAGGTCTATGTAATATGGGAATTTTGTGTCTGACAATTGACAAAGCAAATGGATCATGCTTTTACTAAAAGATTTGGGTATATGGCTGAGAGAGATGCTTGAAATGGACAATGTATTTTGATTCAAGGTTCAAAAGAAGAGTTAGTTTTCCCTTCTTCTTATCAGAAAAGAGAATAAATAGCTGAAATCTCACAAGAAGTGAGGAAGGATTTGAGGAAAGATAAGTCTCCCAAGGATGACTGGGATGGAAAGGGACAGAGTAGTTGTGATGAGTCAATTGTATTGCTTTTATTACTGGAGTGGAAGTAACTTTTGTTGCCTCAATCTGGAGTGCGGTGTTGGAAAAGAGTGCCCAAGGCTCTTTCAGGCAGTCTGTGAGTTCAAAGATATTTTCATAAAAATTGCAAATAATTTTTAGTAAATATTGATAGATACGACTCATATTAAAAAAAAGATCTTTGGAGTACTAAACAATTTTCACGAGTTTAAAGGAGTCCTGAGACCAAAAGTTTGAGAACTGCTGATTAGAAAAACCCAAAAGCTTTTTGTTATTTCTTAGTGATGTAATATCTGCTTATTATAAAAGTATTTCTGTAGAGGATTCTCTAACTCCCCTCCCCCATTTATCATGTATTCTAAGAATATCTATCAGTCATTTTCATCCTTTATGGTGAGAATGTATTCATCTGCTGTTATCTACCTTAGGGTAATAGGCCCTGTGTTATGCTATAAATGCCAGGTTTTTCTTAAGATGCTTTCTAATTGTAATCCATTTGGTAGTTATAGGAGTATACATTAAGACTGATGTTGCATAGATTTTTTTTTAATTTTTATTTTTTTGCTGAGGCAATTGGGGGTAAGTGACTTGCCCAGGGTCACACAGTTAGGCAGTGTTAAGTGTCTGAAACTAAATTTGAACTCAGGTCCTCCTGACTTCAGGGCTGATACTGATATTGCATAGTTATTAAAATTATTAAAATAAGTTCTTCTCATTGCTTTGATTTCAGAAGTCCAGTAAGTCTCTTGATGTCTATAGTGTCTTTAATGGGAAGTATTTTTAAGTATTGCCTTTTTCCATTGGTTAAATTTGGTATTTGATTAAAGCTCAAAGTTTTAAATTTCTATCTTTTCTTGATGCATATCCAGATGTTTTTCAACCAAGTGAAAATGATATTTTGTTTTCTAATTGTCGAGGCAGATTCTGTGAAATGCAATTGTTTATTGTGTTTTTGGTGAAGTCATATAGTTGTATCATCCATGTACATCAAAAGTAATTGACAAATGTTTTGATTCAGGTCTTTTTTTTTAGTTTGGAAGCTATCCTTAGTACTATTTAGGAGAAATGGTAATGGATTTAAGGTTAGGCAGAATCATAATGGGCTTTCTTACACATATATACACATATTTGTATACAAACATATATAGAAATTATATATAACTTTCTTATATATATTATATATATAATTATAAATTGAATATAACTTTCTTATTCTCTCTCTTTTTCTCCCTCCCTCCCTCCATTTTTTTCTTCCTTCCTTCCTTCCTTCTTTCCTTCTTTTTTAAAAAATCAGTATTTTTATTGTGATTCTATGTGGTTGTGCCTTAAGGAAAGCTAATCTATAAAGAATCAAAATTATGGGTCCCCCAAAGGACAACTAAGAAGTCCTGAGTGGGTATAGACATATTACTTTAATACTCAAATGAGTCTGTGACTTAATTAGCATATATTTCTTCTAATGATGCTAATTTTGTATTTTTGTCATAAAGAGAATACAATGAAGAATTTACAGATGACTTCTAGATTCATATTATTGAAAGAATTGACAGATGTGATTGTTGAGTGGCTGGCAGAGTATTTGAAAGATCATAAAAAAAATGATCAAGGTACTTCAAGAATGGAGAAAGATAAAAGACTCAATTTTCAAGAAATATAAAAGGACAGATTATCTTCATCTAGAGAAAGAACTGAAAAAACAGAAGTATGTATAGAAAATTTTACATACCTACACACATATTTTATATATACACATAAATACATATTTATATATACCTATTTGGGTCTAATGGTAGCCATCTTTAGGGTGAGGGAAGAAGGAAGAAAAAGGTAAAAAAAGAAATATACATAGTAAATTTATTATATATTTAAAAGGAATAGCAAATTGAACAGAATAAACATGCAATTCAAGTGCAATCATCTTTTTATTATAGTTATGAAAATGTTTTATTTCACAATAAAAATTTAAAAAATTAAAAATATATTTAAAAAGGAAAAAAAAATAGAAAAGAACAGAATCTCTAAGATTTTGACCAGTGAACATGACTTAAATTCCTGGGAAAATTTGAAAATGGAGAATGATAGAGGTGGTTGGTGAACAACCAGAAAAGAAAGAAGTAATTACAGAGAGCTAGTATTACTTTATTACAATTGAATACCAGACTAACTTATGCTATTTTTCTTTCTTTCTTTTTTTTTTTTTGGATCATCAAATTAGTGGATGAGGAGAATATTGTGGTTTTAGTTTACCTAGATTTTTAGCAAAGCCAATGATAAAGTGTCTCACACTATTCTTGTGGATAAGAGAGATGTAAGCTAGATGATAAAATAATTAAATGGATTCAGATCTAGGGCAATGACTGGATTCCAAGAATTAATGGCTCTATGTTAAAATAATAGGAAGTCCACAATGGAGCACTGTGGCAATCTGTGCTTGGTTGGTTGTGTGCTATTTAGCAGTTTTTCAGTGACTTGGTATGCTCATTAAGTCACAGTTGATAGTTAAGAGAGAAGAAAAGAACTTTTGCTGGAAGTAAATAGAAGACTAACACAGTGGATGACAGTCAGTATCTAAAAAGATCTGAATAAATTTTTGACAAGATAGAGTACTAGAGTCATATCTCTTAAGATGAGTCAACAGGGATAAATATAAAGTCATACTGTGGGGCACCAAAATCAATTTCACAAGTATTTGATGAAGGGAGTATTGGTTAGATAGTAAATATTATGGAGATGCTATTCAGGGGATAGAATTATTAAGAAAAAGACATTAGATGGGGACATTTTCTTTTTTTTTAATAGCTTTATATTTTTCAAAATACATGCAAAGATAGTTTTCAACACTCATCCTTGCAAAATCTTATGTTCCAAATTTTTCTCCCTCCTGCTCCACTTCCCCCCATCTCCCAGACAGCAAGGAATCTGATATAGGTTAAACTTGCACAATTCTTCTACACATATTTCCACAATTAAGCTGTAGAAGAAAGATTAGATAAAAGTGAAAAAATAAGAAAGAAACAAGCAAATAAATACCCACAAAATGGTGAAAATACTATGTTGTGGTTCACATTTAGTCCCCACAGTCCTCTCTATGGATGCAGGTGGCTCACTCCATCACAAAACCATTGGAATTGGCCTGAATCACCTCATTGTTGAAAAGAACTACATCAGAATTGATCATTGTATAATCTTTCTGTTGCTGTGTACAATGTTCTCTTGATTCTACTCATTTCACTTAGCATCAGTTCATGTAAGTCTCTCCAGGCCTTTCTGAAATCATCCTGCTGGTCATTTCTTATAGAACAACAATATTCCACAATATTCATGTATCATAATTTATTTAGCCATTCCCCAAATAATGGGCATCCACTTAGTTTCCAGTTCCTTGCAACTACAAAAAGGGCTGCTACATACATTTTTGCACATTTGGGTCCCTTTCCCTTTTTAATGATCTTTTTGGGATACAGACCGGGTAGAGACACTGCTGAATCAGAGAATATGCAGTTTGGTAGCCCTTTAGGCATAATTCCAAATTGCTCTCCAATGGTTGAATCAGTTCACAACTCCACTGACAATGTATTAGTGGATGGGAAAATTTTCTAAAACCACTTATCCACATTGATCCAACCAAATTGTTGGGTATTGGAAAGAAGCAGCTAGATAGTAAAATGAACAAAGTACTGGGGCCAGAGTCAGGAAGACTTATTTTCCTGAATTCAGATATGGACTCAGACATTTGCTAGCTATGTGACCCTGGGCAAATCACTTAACCCTGTTTATTTCCATTTCCTTATCTATAAAATGAACTGGAGAAGGAAATAGCAAAGCCCTCCAGTATCTTTGCAAAAAACAACCAAAAAAATCAAAACCAAAAACCAAAACGCCACCGAGTTGGACATGCCTGAACAACAAACAACAAGAACAATATCTGGAAAGAGCATTGTACTTGGAACCTGAAAATCTATGATTAAATCCCTGCCATCATTACTAACTCTGTGACCTTGGGCTATATAATCATCAAGTTTTCATTTCCTCTTCTATAAAATGAAAATAACATTCCTTTTAGTATCTTTCTTGTGAAGTTGTAGTAGAAGGGGAAAAAAAAAACACATCTCTTGTTATTATTGGTCAAATAGGGAATTAAACAGAGGGTGATAAAGCAGTGTATTCTGGGTAGACCAAAAACATAACAGCTTCCATAGAATGTAATAGTATTATAAAAGAATGTAAGCTTGAAGGCAGAGAATGTTTCATTTTTACCTTTTTTGTCCCCACTGCCTATCATAGTACCTTAATATATATCTGCTAGATTGAATTGGATTTAATTGGCTCGCCAAGAACCAGTTGAGAACTGAAAGGAAAACTAGCTTTAGAGAAAGGTAATTTTCCTTTGAATCCTGGCTCTTTTGCTTACTACATGTGTCTCTGAGGTTGCCATTTCTCCCTGGGCCTTGGTTTCTTATTTGTAACATAAAGAGCTTGGGCAAGATGACAAGGAAAAAATCTCCTAATAGGAGTTGTGCTGGAAGTGGCTTAGTCTGGCTCACAAGAGCCGATTGTGAAATTTTCAATGAGAGCACATGCACCTTGAAAATCAGCAAAATCAAGCTACAAATCAGGGCTTGATTTAGTGTTGTGTTAAATATCTAGACGGAAGAGAGATGGAGAAAATCCTAATCATTCAGATCCAACTTGAAAGTGTATGGAGTGTACATTTTGTTTTTTGAAAAGGCAGTTGTTAAACATTTACCAGCATACCCCTGCTTTCATTTCTCCATCTATGATTGAATTCACAGAATTAATACAAGACAGCAGCTCCTCAGCCCTACCCAGCGTCCTCTCCTTCGGCGCTTGTACCACATGGTTTTTGTTGTTGAAGATGTATGTTTCATTAAACATTTGCAGCACACTTGTGCATTTTATGGGACTTGATAATTTATTTTTATTGGGCTATTATTCTCATGTAATCCATGTTCACTCTTAGCTTCTTTTCACCATTGCCTTCATTTCTGCTGCTTGAAATCTGACATTCTAAAGGAGACTGATCAATTGTTTATGGGAAAAACAGGCATGAGGATTTTAGTACTTTTTTTAGCCTCTGATTCTGAGGGACTGTCAGAAGAGTAACGATGCCATACCAAAGACATGTGTTCTTTCTGAGGATGCTCTCAATGTCTTTGAGAGTGGAAAGGTCAGGTGTCACCAATAAAGGTTAAATTACAGCACATTCTTCTAGAAAGAGGGAAGCAATTGATGGTATCTAAGCTGCAGATGTCCTGGTCTTTGGCTCAGATTCTGGGCCTTAAGCCATTTAAGCAAATCAGGTTTCCATGGTTTTGAATGAATATTTGCAGCCACTGTCAGGATTTACTTAGAAGATGCCCTCTTCTTGACTTCAGGCTGAATGCTCACTTAGGAAGACTAGAATTCAAATCTGGTGTTAGACACTTACCATCTGGATGATCCTGGACAAAATACTTAACCCCTGTTTGCCTCAGTTTCCTCATCTGTAAAATGGGCTACACAGTCAGTAAATGAATGAGAACAGATTTGAACTCATGAAGATGAATTTTCCTGATATCAGTTAGGAACCAGAGATATAAAAGAAAAAAAAAAGAGTCTCTGTCCCCTAATAGTTATATTCTAGAGGAGGAAGTAATATTAAAGGAACTTGGTCTTCCACATTCCTAATCACATGAAAGATGTAAGATAAAAGGGAGTTAAACTAATTGTAAAAATTCAGCCATACCAGGTGATCCCTTTATGAGGTATGAATTAGTCTCTTAAGTGAATCAGAAAGGAAGCAGTCCTAGAGGATGAAAAACAAGAGGATACACTTTAAGGTGAACTTGAATATAAAAGAGAGACTCAGAGAAGACTTTGGTTCCTGAGGAAAACACAAATGGAGCTGGAGAAAGGGGAGCTGGGAGAATGGAAAATGGCACCCACTAGTAAGGGCTGAGGAACGTCTCTGGGAGTGGGGATGGATGCTTGTGCAGATCAGGCAGGAGCAGTGTGAGGGCAGAAACTGTTTTACTAAAAACAACTCTCCCAACTACAGACTCCAAGTTCTACATCCTATATCTCCTTTCTCCCCTTGGGATCCTTTGTGGAAGCCTGGAATTTTTCCTTTTAGGAAAGTCTGATTACTTTAAAAAAAACATTATTTTATTTGCTTCTGCAATTGATGTTAACTTCAGACCATTGCTAATCTGTATGTACTTATTGAAAATGTATTTGGGAGGAGACAGTTGGATGTGCATGTGTAGGTAACATCCCCAGAGAGGAGAGCTATCTGACTCTGAGGTATTTTTGCCAGATCCCTGTTTCTGGCTGGGGGCCTGGAGCTTTTATATATATCTATATCCATATCTATATACATAAATATGCAAATATATATACACATATATACATACATATGCATATATACACACATGTATATGTATATAATTACAGATCCTTTGATAAGACTCAGAACAGAGAAAGATCATTTTTACTGGGAATTTCATATTGTCAGTGAATTATTGAACAATCCTTCAGTGAGACAAATGACCCAACACCGTTACTAAAGTAAAAATGAAATATATATAAATTAAAAGCAAATATAATTTCATTGGGATAGGCACAAGTATCTAAGGGGATCAAGGAAGTTTTAATGTAGAGGTAGCATGTTGGCTTAGCTTTGAAGGAAGCTAGAGAAGGAAGAAAGGAAGGAAGGAATTTTAGGCATGGGAGAATATGTACCAAGCCATAGAAAAGAGAGATTGTTGTACATAAGGACTGTTGTGTATAAGGAATAGTAATGAGACCAAATGGCTGGAATATCGAAGGGGAGCAATTGGTTATAAGCCTGGAAGGGTCAGTTAGCTGGACTGTGAAAGATTTTAAATGCCAAACAGATGAGCTTTGGCTTTTATTCTCCAGCAGTATAAAGCAATTGGAGATTTGTGAGCAGGGCAGTGACTGTTATAGGAATATCACTCTGACAGCTGTGTCGATTAGAGAAAGGAGAGACTTTGAGGCATGGTGAACAATAAGGAGACTATTCCAATAGTTCCACTGGGAGGAGAGATGAGGTCTAAGGATGTTAATAGTGAGAATGGGATGGACATAAGAAATACCCAGGAAGGAAAATGGACCATTGATTAGATGGGGAGATGGAAGTGAATGATACCTCATTCTGAACTTGATTGGAAGGAACTGGTGGTACTCTTGACAGAAACAAGAAATTGAGAATGTGAAGTGGGTTTTAGGATAAAAGATAATGAGTTACCTTTGATATTCCCTATAGTTTATCCAGGTTGAGCTATATAGAACTATAGATATAGAATTAGAGACAGGGAGAGAGATAAAGCCCGAATATGTACATTTAGAAGCCATCTTTCTAGAGATTTTTTAATGAGTTTACGGAAGTTTATGAGATTGCAGAGAGAGAATGTAGAGAGAGAAAAGATGAGAGGCTGGGACAACATCCAAGGAAAATTCCCCACATCACAGATGGATTTGTTCCTTCTGTAAAGGAGACAATTAGAGAGCAATGACAGGAAAAGGCAAGAAAAAGCAAATAACCAGAAGGAGGATGTAATCAATAGTGTTACATGTTTCAAAAAGGTCAGGATGGTTGAAGACTGGGGGAAAGGTTATTGCATTTAGCAATAATGAGAAAATTGGTGATCTTGAAAAAAGAAAAAGGGAAGAAGCAATTATTGACTCCCCACTATGTGCTAGACACTATGCTAAGCCCTTTACAAATATTATCTCTTTTGAAGAAATAATTTTAATCAACTGGTGGGAAAGGAAGCCAAATTCAAGAGCTGAATATTTGTGAGAAAGGAGAAGGTAGAAGCAAAAAGTATAGACAGCTTTTTCTAAGCAAGGTAGAAAAAAGCAGGAGAGATTATAAAGTGATAGCTTGAAAAGATATCAGGATCAAGTGAAGGCTTTTAAAGATGGGGCAGATCTGGGGATATTTGTAGGCAGCCTATGGATAAGAGAGGTTGTAAATGAAGGAAAAAGAAGGGATAAGCATTAAAAGAAGTAGGGGATGGGGTGACAGGTACAAATTGGCATTAACAAGAAGAGTCACCTCATCTTCTGAGACTGGAACATTGGGGAGAGAATGGTGAGTAATGCTGAAGAATGAGACTGAAGAGAAGATGGACTTCAAAATAGATAGCCTCAAAAAGCATTTGCTATATGACTTATGACATACTTGGCATTGGGAATACAAATACGAATGCAGAAAAGCTCCCACTCTGAAGGGAACTTACATTATTCCTGCTCTTCTAATCCCTATGTTTCAGAACTTCTGTCAACTAAGCCCAAAAGCACCTTTCCCAATTCTTTCCTTCACATCCTCCTCTACTGTTTCCTTTCACTGAGTATTCTAGAATATGGCTCCAGCTCCTCCTACCTCCATGGAAACAAGCTTCCTTTCATTCTAAAGATTTGCATCTTTAATTCCATCTTCTAGGACTACTCATCCTTTGCTCCAGTGCTGACCTGTACTCTCAAGCCCCTTGACTCACAGAGGCAGAAGTAGGAGTCAGTCCATTCTGTGCTTCCCAATACAACTTCCAGGCTCTCCTTGGAAATTCATTACCTCCAGCTTTATCACTGTTGAGATACCATCCATGCTGTGGTCATCTACTAGTTTCCAGGTCCCACTCTCTTCTTTTTCAGGGAATTGGCTTATCATCTTTCTCTCTCTTCCAAACCTTGGCTGGATTATTGGTGCTTATTCATTGTGATATTCCTTCTTACACCATAGTTTGTTAATTCATCATGACCTCCATCTCCACCCCATTCCAATCTTGCATAATGGTGACCACACCTTAGACTTCATCACTCTTCAGGACCTCATTTGACCTTATCTGGCATTTTCTTGGTAGAGATATTAGAGTTGTTTGCCATTTCTTTCTCCAGCTTATTTTACAAAAGAGTAAACTAAGGCAAACAGGGTTAAGTGACTTGCCCAGGATCACACAGCCGGTGAGTGTCTTGAGGTCAGATTTGAACTCGGGCGGATGCGTCTTCCTGATTCCAAACTCAGTGCTCTATGCACTATGACATCACTTGGCTGCTATGAATTGTGATCTTAGATTTGTAAGGCAGCCTGGAATTCTAAAAGACTGCCAGATTTGGAGTTGGAAGGATGACTTAAAATCCCAAGTCCGTTATATATTATACCCATGACTTTGGGTAAATAACTTTTCTCTCCAAGTCTCAATCTTTTCATCTGTAAAATATGGTTCTTGAGCCTCTGAGTTCCCTTTTGGTCACTAATATCCATAATTAAAAACTTTGAAATTCCTCTTTCTAATTATAATCTTTTGCCACTCAATCTCTCTTTCTGTGACATTTCCTCAGTCTTCAATTTTCTATTCATTGTTCTCCTAGTCCATAACCTCTGCTCTGGACTGACTTTTCTCCTCTTATGGAAATGGACATACTTCATCCACTTGGTCTCTCCCATGTAGATGGTTAGGATAGACTTTTTTCATGGTTGCTCATCTTTTCCAGGAAGCTTACTCTTCAAAGTTTAATGAAACTAGAATCATGACATCTGCAAGCAGGAACACCCAGAGAAGTACTGACCCATTATCCTAATGATAACTCCCAACAATCCTGAGACGCAGGAAGTGCAAAGATTATCTGCACTTTGTAGATGAAGCTGGTAGGGCTAGATACTTGAGAAGCCTGGCTTGGGGCCAGGTGTCTCATAAAAATTGGAGCTGGGCCATGAAAATCAGCCTCTTGATGTCAGGTCTTGCTCTTTCTCCTCTGAGGCATGCTCCCTTACTCTTCACCTGAATATGGCAGTGTTTGTGCTGTTAATCCAGATACATTTGCTTCATGGAAATTATCGTTGTGTATAAAAACAAGACCCATTTTGCAAATGCAATAAAAAATTTCTCTCTTCATTCATTAAGTGTGATAAATCTTAGTGGAAAGAGTACTCAATTAGGTTCAAAAGACCCAAGTTCACATCCTATTTCTATCACTCCCTCTGGGCATATACTCTCAGTGCCTCAGTTTCCTCATCTGTAAAAAAAATGAGATGTTCTCTGCAGGCCTATTAGCACCAAATGATCCTATGTCATATCTTTGGCAAATCCACTTTCTGTCCTCCTCTCTAAAAAAGGAGGTCGGAAGAGGCAATCTCTAAAATCCTTTGCAATTCTGAATCTATTCTCTCATAAAACAATAGAGAATGGTAAGCTTTAGCTCTAGAAGGAACATTATTTGATCCAATTCCCACATTTTAAAAATGAGGAAACTGGGGCCCTGGGAGGTGGAAGAATGGCCTAGCATCTCAATTGTGGTCTGTAGAGTGAGGATCTATTCAACAAACTGAATTCAATTTGAGAAACATTCATTAAGTGCTTGACCTGAATGGATGCATTGGTTTTTCTCATATGACAACAGACAGAGAAGCCTTGGCTTCATTCTCCCTTGAGAGACGGGGGGATAAATTGGAAACCAAGCCAAATTTAGAATCAGTCTTCCTGGGGGCACATTCAGTCTCTCTAACTCTCTGTGTGGTTCTGGACAAATCTCTTGCTCTCTCTGGGACTCAGTTGGCCCATCTATAAATTGAAAGGGTTGGCCTTGACTCTCTAATATAATTTCCAGATCTCAATTGTGCAAGCTGAAATAAAAGGAGACCCACTCTTTGACTTTTTATGTCACTAAAAAAAAAATAACACTACAAAGCCATGTTTTAGAGTGTATAAGAACAGCTCAAATTTTTAATAATCCATCAAAGTTTACAAAACTCAATACATATTACAATCTCATTTGAACTTCACAACAACCCTTTGGGGGTAGGGGCTATTATTATCCCCATAAAGAGAGTCCCAGGGAGATTAAAATGACTTATATAGGGTCAGCTACTCTCTGAAAGTGAAGAGTTTCATTTTCATTAGAATATCTGAACATGTCCTTCCCCTTCCCTTGCCTTCCTTCCCCTCCCCAACCTAATTTAGTTCCTTGAAGAATTCAATGGAATGAAAGAAATTAGAGACAGGCCAGACTTCTTAGGGCATTTAATCCATCTCTCCCCCAGTGCAAAGCTGTTCTGAGGGACAATTCATAATGCTTTCCCCAGTCCTGTTGGAAACAATGCAGCTTTCAGCAGACTCACAGTGTCGGAGCTGGAGTCCTATTTATACTAGGAGCAGGTGTGACCCAGGGAGCTATGAGGAAGGGTTCCCACACTGTGCACTCTTGGGTTGCCAGCCCCGACCTGGAGGCAGGCTCCCTGAAGAGCAGAGTCAGCCAAGCCTTCCCAGCCTCGGTCTTTGGCCTGAACGCCCCCAGCTTCCAATGGCGAACCCCACTGGCTGTTGTGTAATGTGGGCCTGCCCTTGGAGAAGTGGATGGAGAGTCTGATCCCTGGCTGGCTCCCTGAGGCTTCTGACAGTCTGTGAAACTGTATCAGACATTCCTGAAAGAGAGAGGCACTTGTTCCACTTACATAACTCATTTTCGTATGGCAAGCCCCAAGCGATTCTTCCGGCCTCGGGTCCTGTTGGATGCCAACCAACTGAAACTCCTTTCATTTCCCCATCCAGAAACCTGACTGCCAGTTGAAATTCCAGCTGGTAAGATCCCCTCCCCTTTCTTGGCTCCCTCCTTTCCTCCCTCTCTCTTCCTCCTGGCCTCCCATGTGCTCAGAGGTCATAAAGAGAACCCGTCTTTCCCCCACAATTTCACTATTTTAAAGGAAGATCACAAACTCTGCTTTATCAGTTTCCAGAACACATTCCTTGAAGCAACTCCGTGCAGTGGGAGCTGGGAATACTGGAGTACAAATTGTGCCTCAAGATGCTTACCAGCTATATAACTTTGGTCAAGTCATTCCTTTTCCCCTCCACCTCAGTATGCTTATTTCGTAAATGGGTATCATCATTCACATAATACTTTCAGGTTCACAAAATACTTTGCAAATATCTCATTTCATCTTCACAGGTGACAGCTACAGGTGGAGAAACTGAGGCTGAGGTTGCATGGAAACTGCCTGAGCCAGTATTCAAATCCAGAATTTGCTTGCTTATGATCCTAGGACATTTAATGTAATGCATTAATATCTATGTGTTGCAAAATATATATGTATTAATGCAACATTATTGCATTAATATGTAAGCAAGGGACTTCACCTTTCTATTAAGAAGTTACTTTCCCCATCTCTCTAATGGGATACTAAAAGTCTCTATCTTGCCATTTTGAGTTCAAATGAATTAATGCAAACTGCTTCCCGAACCTCAGAGTGCTGCAGACATGTCAGCTGTTACTCTGTTGGTTACAGCCTAAATCCTGAAAAAAAAAGTCCTTGTTGGTAATGACTCTGATAGGTGACACCTGGCTTTCTCAACTAGCTCTTTGGCAGTCTTCCTGAGACATTATACAGTGTCTACTTACTCTCCTCCCCTCTTACCAGTAATAAAGGAGCTTAATAGGGTTGTACACTCATCCAGGGCTTATTATATGGGGTATAATGAAAGGCAGGGTGGTGTGATGGGCTAGAGGTCAGATCCTTGTGCTTTTTGATCTTTGCTTTCTGTGTGACCCTAGACATGAGTCACGAAGGCTCTCTGAGACTCAGATAACTCTCTCCTCAATTATTGAGAGGTCATGCTTTGTCCCCAGGAAAGGAAGTTCTTGTATAGGCTATATCCAAGTTCCTTGAAAGGTAGCCAAGAAGCCTACCAATAATTCTGGGGAAAAAGGCTAATATGGGTATGCTTTGATTTGATTGGTTTAAACTGGGTTAAAATAAAGTGGGCATCTAAGTGAGTGCCATAGTGAATAGAATGATGGATTTGCAGTCAGAAAAATTCATTTTCTTGAGTTCAAATCTAGCCTTAGACATTTACTAATTGCATGACCCAGGCAAGACACTCCACTGTGTTTATCTCAGTTTCCTCATTTGTAAAATGAGCTGGGGAAGGAAATGGCTCAAACCCCTCCAGTATCTCTATCCAAATAACCCAAAATGGGGTCACAAAGATTCTGACCCACTGAATAACAACAATACACAGACTGTATAGACATTAGTGAGAAAGCCAGTGTCACTTATCATTGTCAGCACCAATAAGGACTGTTTTTCATGATTTAGGGGTGATGAATGAGACCAAGACTGGATCATCAGCTATGTTTGCCTCTCTGACACTCTAATTCATTGTTTATTGATACTTTTCTTTCTCTGGTACATTTGTAATATATTTTTATTAAGTGTGTATCTAGCATGTATCGGTGTGTGAAGTTGGGATCCAAACAAGGATGCCATGTGTCAGCCTAGAGTCTGTGGGTGGGAGAAAAGAGAAGAAGTTCCTTTCTAATAAATGTCAAAATTTACAGTGCTTGTTCTCTTTTAAGAGAACAAAATGAGACCAGGAGAAAAGTACCAACATTGAAGAATTGACAGGGAATGAAGGGCATCTCTACAATGATATGCCCTAGTAAGTGGTCATCCAGACTCTGCTTGAAGGAAGCCCATTGAATGACTCACCAAGGTCACTCAAGTCATACCAGAACTGGAGCTGAAATCCAGGTCTTCCGACCCCAGTTATTTCCCCCCACTATACCACACTTCTGTAGGACCTTGGCCACATCTGTGCTAGTAGCTATCCTGATAGAATTCAGGTCAGCAAAGACTATAACTGATATGAACCTAAAATAGGGAAGGATGGGTGAATGGCTAAAAGAGAGGATGAAGTAGACAGGTTAACTGTGAAGAAAGCTGAGGAATCATCTTTGGCTTTGTGGGATCCAACCTTCAGTTTACAGTGTGGATAAATAGACACACATACTGGAAAAAAATCACGTAATTAGTAATAATGAAAACGATCATTAACATTTATATATAATCCTTTCACATTTGCAAAGCATTTTCTTTGTTATCTCACTTGATACTTACAATGACCCTGGGAAGTATGTGCTATTTTTATCTCCATTTTACAGATGAAGACAGTAGGACAGGCAGAGGCAGCTAGATGGCATGGTGGAGAGAAAGCTGGACCTGAAGCTAGGAAGTTTAGTCATTTTTCAGTTTTTGAAAAATGTCTCTTTTAAAAAAAATTGTACTTATTCTATTATTTTTCCGTTTAATCAGAAATATAATGTTAAAATTAATGTGCTACTTAATTTAAAATTTTTCATTTTATTTCAAATTCATGGGATACACTTTCCATAATAGGAAAAATTTTTTAAAAATTGAAAATCTATGATGTAAAACTTGCTATTCCATTTAAATAAATAATAAAATTATTATATAAATTTATTTTTTCTTTTTCCCCCACCTCCACTAGAGATGGCTACTATTAGACACAAATATGTATATGTACACATACATATGTAAGACCATTCTATGCATACTTCTTTCTCTAGATGCAGTATCTTTTTTCATATATTTTTTTAACTCTTTGTGACTCCTTTTGCAGTGTTTTTGGCAAAGATATTGAAGTTGTTTGCCATTTTCTTTTCTAACTGATTTTATAGATAAGGAAATAGGGTTAAATGACTTGTTCAGGGTCACCCAAATAGTAAGTGTCTGAGGTAAGATTCAAAATCAGGAAAAGTCTTCCTGACTTTAGGATCAGTACTCTGTCCACTGTACCACTTACCTGTTGTCAGGAAGACCTGAGGTCAAATCTAATAGACACTTACTAGCTATGTGATCTGAGCAAATCATTTCACCTCTGCCTCAGTTTCCTTATCTGAAAAATGGAGAAAATAGTAGACCCTACCTCCCAAGGTGGTAGTGAGGTTAAAATGAGATAATACTTGTTAAGTACTTTATAAACTTTAAAATGCTTATAAAGATTCTAGCTATTATTATTATTATTTTTAATTTATTTTTTATTATAGCTTTTTATATACAAAACATATGCATGGGTACTTTTTCAACATTGACCCTTTCAAAAACTTCTGTTCCAACTTTTCCCCTCTTTCCCCCCACTTCCTCCCCTAGATGGCAGGTAGTCCTATACATGTTAAAAATGTTAACGTATATGTTAAATACAATATATGTATACATATTTATATAGTTATCTTGTTGCACAGGAAAGATCAGATTTAGAAACAAAGTAAAAATAACCTGAGAAGAAAAAACAAAAATGCAAGCAAATAATAACAGAAAGGGTGGAAATGTAATGCTGTGGTACATACTCATTTCTCAGTGTTCTTTCTCTGGGTGTAGCTGGTTCTGTTCATTACTGATCAATTGGAATTGATTTGGATCCTCTCATTGTTGAAGAGAGCCTCATCAGAACTGATCATCATGTAGTATTGTTGTTGAAGTTTATTATTATTATTCTAAAAAAAAAAAAAAACTTTCCCAGGATAGCAGAGCTGGTTTGTTTTTGAGAAAGCATTTGAACTAGTCTTCCTGATTTCAAGTCCTATTACTTAATCTATTATGCCACTTCTGGAAATCCTGCTCTTTAAATCAACAGAGGCAAAAACTATTTTGGCTAGTTCAACCTCTATCTTATTATCCTTTTTTCCCCCTCCTTTCCCCCACCCCCTCCCCCAGATGGCAGGATGACCAGTAGATGTTATATATATTAAAATATAAATTTATCTTATTATCCTTGATACAATGACCATCACTGCAGTTCTTTGATCTTCTTGTAGTCTCCAGTGGATTGTGATTTGTTCAAGGTCACACAAGTGATTGAGGATAGATTTGAACTCTGGTCTTTAGGAATCTATACTCAATGCTCTATCCACTGAACCAATTAGCTGCTTCCACATTTTAGGTTGCTCAATGGATGGTATACCAAACTGGAATCAAAAAAACATCTTTCTGAGTTCAAATTTACTTCTCAGCTACTTACTGGCTGTGTGATCCTGGGCAAGATACTTAACTATGTTTATCTCAGTTTCCTCAACTGTAAAATGAGCTGGAGAAGGAAATGGCAAACCACTTTGGTGTCTTTGCTAAGAAAACCCCAAATGAAGTCCCAAAGAGTCACTCACATAATTGAAACATCTCAATATGAAGAATTTACTACCTGCTGGAACTATGAGTACATGGACTCACAGGTTCTCAGGAGGAGGAACAGTGAAGACATCTAGTGTGTTTGACTCAGAGTTGGGGGTAAATAGAGCAGGAACACCAAAAATTAGCAGAATGTAATATTAATGGCAAGGAGACAGAAACCTGTAGAAGAAAGAGACCATCATAGAATCACAAAATAGGAGGGAATCATAGCATTCATCTTATCTCCTCCTTTCTCCAATAGGAAGGTCCATTATAACACAGATGATAATTGGTCATCTAGCCTCATTTGAAAGAAATCTAGTGAGGGATCACTCACTACATTCAAAGGTAGCCTAATCTGCTTTTGGTCCCTTCTAATTGTTAGGAAATTTTCTCCTGACTTCATATCTAAATTTACCCTTCATGACCTCACCTGCACTTCTGGTTCTGCTTTCTGAGGCAAAGTCAGTCAGTCAGTCAGTCAGTCAGTCATGAAATGAGTCAACAAACATTAATTAGGTGCTATGCTAAGTAATAGTTATAATTCCTATCCTCACAGAATTCACATTCTAATGGGGCAGACAACATGTATGTAAAAATATATATAGAGAATAGATTGAAAACAAAGGGGAGAAAATGGGATGGGTCTTTTATAGAAGGTAGCATTTTAGTTGAGTTTTGAAGGAAACCAATATGCTAATTGTGTATTTTCTCAAAATTGAAATCATCCAGTTGGGTCATCTTCTGGAAATGTGTTTCTAATCTTTGGGGCATGGATTTCTCTGAATAGAAAAACATCCCAAGTCACCTCTTTCTTTTTTGTCTTCATGTCCTTTTAGTAGAAAATCATGTCTGGGATCTGGAAGGACTAACTGGGAAGGGGAAAAGAGTCCACTGCCAAATTTTTGTGTCATGGATGAACAGTTTGAAGAGTTGTTTGTTAAAAGCTGGTAGATCTGGGGACCTCATTTCCCATTGTTCTATCCCCCCTTCCTCCTCAAACCTATTGACAAGGCATTTTGTCTCCAATTGTCTTGTGTCCAATGACAAACAGATGGATCTTAGCCACAGCTTGGAGATGAGGAATCTATTTGGGCAAAGTATGGCTCATGTTCCCCACTCAGCTGTCTCCTGCATTTGCCTTCTGAAAACCCGCTTGAAAATTCAGGATTTCTCATTGTCATCTTGAAGGCACATTTCTTTCTCTTGCTGTAAATCATTTCTCCAATACAGATTTATGTGAGAAAGCCTGTGAGGACAACCATGAGGAAAAAAAGAAGGCAGTGAGAGATTCAATGCAGTTCCCAGCAGGCCACTAGAGGCTTTTGGGACAATGTGCTGGAGCATCAAACCAGAGCTCTCTTTGCTTCTTTGACTATGAAAGGAAAGCACAGTATGATCATTCTTTCTTTCCTCATCCATCGGACATTTAATTACCATCAACATCACTGATTGACTTAATGTTTAAAATACATTGATGACTTGGACACAAATTACTTACAATTTCTTCCACATATTATGGATAACTCTCGGAGAACTCCATTTTGGGATTGATTTACCTAATGTGTCTCATTTAAAAATGCCTCTCTTAAGCAAACCGTAATTGATGCTGAATACTGGTAAGCAAGGGACATATTATCAGTGTTGCTTGTATGCCATTGGTGGTGTGAAAAACAACACATACCCAGAGTGTGGTGTGGATAGTCACATATAGAAAAGAGGGATAATAAATGGATAGGGCCAGAGCTGCAAAATATTAAAAGATGCTGAGGAAGAACGTCTCATCAATGGAAGATGTAAGGAAAGACCTGGGCAATAATTTCTAAAGAGGAAAAATATGGAGAGGACAAGTAGAAGGAATACCGAAAGTGAAGAGACCGTGGATTTTATCTGATTAACTTAAATTCAATCCAATTCAATTCAGGAAGTAGTATTAAATTCCTACTATTTGCCAGAAATCTCCTGAGGTTGGAATATTAAAACAAGGCACACCCCGATGAAGAAACTTTTTTGTACATTCTTAAAAATATGAAAATATAAGTCAGCATATTGACTTTAATTTTTTTGCTATAACTTTAGTCAGTGAAGCAATCATCAATATTGCTTTTTCTTTTCTTATGATGTGCTTTTAAATACTAGTATTCTTTTGGTGTTTCTGTGTTGGTCATAGAATACTACAATCTCTTAAGTTTAGAATGAACTTTAGTGAATAGATTGTGGCTTGCAAAAATTTTGAAACGAAATTTTGCAAAATGACATAAAAGATATCAGCAGAGAAACATATGATGAGTAAAGTTGGTGAACAAATCTTACTTCAGGAGTGAGGGATAACTAACTAATAGGTGGCCCACAAACAAAAAGATTTCAAGGGAAATCTCCTAATATGAAAGATTGTACTTGTGGTTTTCAATAGTTGCCAGATAATGAGCAGCAGGAAGAATAAGAAAAAATAAGGACGTAGACTGAATAATAAGAAAAAAATGTGTTGACTTTGAAGAGTTTGGATATATGTAGAAGGTTAGAGATAGAATTTGGGGAAAAGAGAAATTTGGGAGAACTTGAGGATAAACTGAAAAAAAAAAAACAACTTGAACTGAAGGAGGAGAAAGTCTCAATCTGAAGGAAGAAAGGAATCCTAAAAAGAAGGATTTAAGGAAAAGGTAAAGCAAGATAAGTAAGGAAACAGATTAGAAAAGAGACAAATTGGAGAAACCATTAAAAGTTAATGAGAGAAGCAAAATAAATTGGGGTTTGACTGGCACCTGGTTGTGAGAAAAGAAAAGTGAATGTGGCTCTCAAGTTATTAAGAGGTGATAAAAGATTGTCAAAATCTTAACATATGATAAGGAGGTAGATAAAAATCCACAAGTAGATCCAGAAACAAGACTGAGAATCTCCATCAATTACTGTTATTGCTGTCATTTTCACTTGTGTCCAGCTCTTCATGACCCATTTGGGATTTTCTTGGCAGGAACACTGCAATAGTTTGTTATTTCCTTCTCCAGTTCATTTAACAGATGAAGAACTGAGGCAAACTGGCTGGGTTAAATGACTTCTCCAGAGTCACACAACAAGTAATTGACTGAGGGTAGAGCTGAACTCAAGAAGATGAGTCTTCCTGACTCCCGGCCTGGTACTCTATCCATTGTACCACCTACCTGTTTCAGTCAGTATGGAGAGAAAGCTAATTACAATGCATTGAGTGTGTGATCTTTGTATTTCTTCTATACCAAAATAACTATTATCTATGTTCCATGTGTGGGCTGGTCTCCCTCTTGTAAGAGAGGGTGATGGGGCTGGAGAAACACCCTTATATATTCCAGGTGTTCAGATATAATGAAGTGTTTCTTTAAAAAAAAACAACAACCCTAAAAGCAGAAATAGGGCTTAGAGGTATGATGAGGGGAGAAACAGAGTGGGGACAATTGGAATTGGCAGAAAGAAAACTTGACCTTTGTCAAGAGGTTGAAATCTGGAAGAATCATACAGTGGAGGAAGGGAAAGAAAAGGAACATTGTGCATTTGGAACTCAAAGAAATTTGAAGCCCTTCCTGGAGTGAAAAGGGCTGGATGATTGGAGGAGGAAGCAACTGCTTATCCTCCCAGGAATGATAGAGGAGAGCCAAAGATTTTAACAGGTGAGAACTCATCCATTAAGGGTCAAAGGAGGAATGAAATAGTTCTTACTGGTGATTCCCTGCTCAGGGGGTCCTGAGGTAGCTGTGTTCTGACCTAATAACAATAGAGAGGCTTGTTGTCTTCCCATGGCATGCTTCCAAGACATAGCATTTGACTTCCCAAGACTTGTCCAGATAGATCAATACAACCCACTTCCAGTCGTTCATGGGGTCACCAAAGATGCTGCCAGAATGAATCAAGAACTCTTGCCAAAGATTATGAAGTCTTGAGCAAGAGACCAAAGGAAACAGGGGCTCAGCTTGTAGTTTCCTCAAGACTCCCCACTAAAGACAAAGGTTTCAGAAAAGACAAAAAATGTTTTGGTAAGTGAATAGCTTGGATAAGAAGCTGATGTGAGAATGGAATTCATATTTATGCTATAGTAGTTATGACATAGGAATGATAGATTATAGGCCAGGAATGGAGTGTACTAGGAAAAAAAAAAGATTGCAAAAATGTATCTTTTTGTGATATTTTTCTTTTGCAAATAAAATAAATTTTTTTAGAATAAAAAGATGGAAAGAGATAAGCTTCCTAGGCATATTTGCCAAGTTAGACACCATAAAGTATAGTTACAAAAAAAGAAAAGAAAAAGGAGGAATAGCAGTTGAGACAACTAAGAAAAATCCAAGAAAGGAGCCATATCGTAAAACCTATGGCCTCAAATTTGTTTGTTTATATACATATGCCCAAAATTTAGGTATTAGGCAAAATGAACTGAATTCCCACTATAAGGAGGCAGGTAGCACTGAGGCTTGGTGGATTGATCTATGATTGGATTATGATTCTGGTTGGTTAATTTTATTTAAAAGAAAGATAGGTAAAAAGGTAGGCAACCTAGCCCTGAATATTAAGAATGTTTATTTCTGTGAGTACATAGATGACGTCTTAATTTGTGCATGAAATTAGATTTAAGTGAGACATCTAACAACCAGAGAAAGGAAGCATGGTGGAGAGAATTTGGGTAAAGGTCAAGTAAGACAGGAATGAGAACAATTTAATCACTGGGACATGTTGTTATTCATCCTTTGTTTTTGAAGCAGACCAAGGACATCTTGGGATTGTCTTGATTTGCCAGTGCTTGGATTTAAATGAGACAAAGATGCACAAAGACCAATGGCAGGACAAAAAATCAGGATGACTGACAGTGTCCCATGATACAGTACATTACTTTGGTACCTTTGATGTCTGACCAAGTTTTTAGTGTTCACATTACTTGTTTCAGTCACTTTCATGGCCTTTGGAACAAATTGTTCTCATTCATTGGGGCAAGTTTTTACATGCTTGGGGCAGATATTCTCCTGCCTTACTAATGGGTTTGAGACTTCTCTGTTGCCCTCATTTGGTTTAGTCCATATGCTGAGACAATTTTACCAAGGTATGGCCACTGAATATGCTACAGCTTGTTGGAGTCACAGGTGAGAGTTGGATGACAGGTAGATTCCAAAGGTGGATGAGCAGTCCTGAAAAGGACTTAAGAAGCCTTCAAACCAAAGGTCCTCCTTGAATATCCCATATGTCTTACCTCACTTTAGACCATCTGAACAAAAAGAGGAAATAGGTGATTAGTTCAGGAAACAGATCACAAGCTGGGTACAGAGGCTTGTACAATTAGTGATGAAGCACTTGAATTTTTCTGACATTTATTAGAGTCCTGTCTCTGACAAATGCAGAATAGCCAATAACTTCTTGACTTACCTCAATGATAATTCAAAAAGTGGAGGCACTAACTCGGAGGAAATTCTGTTCTGGATTTCATTCTCACTCAAAAGAAAGAACAGGTTACTGAGGTAGAGATTAGAATTTTCAGGAGACAGAATCACTTCTTTGCAGAGTTTGTGATCAAGAAGGAGAAGAAAGTCAAGAATATTCTACTGTACATTCTAGATTTGGGAGAGCATAAGGGAAAGACAGAAGACCATGGACTAAATTTCTATAAGGGAAGTTAGAACAAGAGTAAAGGGAATGAAAATTTAAAGACACAAAGGGAAGCAATTCCAATCAAGAGGAAAAATAGAAGTTACCTGAAAAGACCATTGTGGATGTACAGGGTACTCACCAGCCAACCTGGATTTAATGAAGATATATACAAAATATGGAGACCAGAAGAATAATGGATGATCAATAAAATAGCTTCAGGAGTGCTAAAGCTCAAGAAAACTTGAAGTAGGTGAGGAATATTATGGACAACAAATGAGAATTAAAGGAAAGACTATTTTTTGCCCACTAGCTTATCTGCTAAACCCTCCAAAAATATAAACCTTGTCATTTTTCTTTCTATTTAATTCTCTAGATTATTGAAACCTTTCACCTACCTTTGCTTCTGAACCTTCTTTTTCTCCCAATTTGACTGAAAGTTTGTTGAAGGTGCTTTATTTTTGTTTTTTGTATTGTTGGTACTTAGCATAATGCTTGACACATAGCAAGCATTTGCTAGGTGCTTTTACATTCATTCATTGAAAGAGAAGCTTTAAAATGTAGGTTCCTCCTCAACCAGATGTATGAGAACCAAATTTGTGATTTTAATGACATAGGGACCTTGCAGTGTTTCTTAAAATCAATCACCTGGTAGAGCAAGGATTGGCCCTACTCCGTGAGACAGATTTTAGATCCATGCAAGAATTTTTAACAATGAAAATTGTCTAGCACAGGAATGAATTGTCTCATATAAAGAACTCCAGCTTATTCAAGAGCAGGCCAGATGGTCACTCATCAGGGATGGTAGAGGTCATTAATTGTTTGTATGAAGTTTGGATTAGATGGTCTCTGAAACTTCTTTCAACTCTAAGAATCTATTGATTCAGTGAAATAAAGCAGAATCTTGTTTCTTTAAGAAATTCTATGCCACCAATTTAATGGGATATGGTTCTTTTAATTTATCAAATTATGCTATACATTATAATACTGATATCCTAAGTCCTCTCTTATGCTATAACTAGGCAGAGCTTAATTCTATGACCTCAGAGTCATAGAATCATAGATTTAGAGTTGAACCTTTGAGGTAATCTAGTTTGGCTCCCTCATTTTGTGGATGGGGAAATTGAGGCAGATGTAAACCTTACTGGAATAATTTATATTGAAATATTTATCATCTGTGGATTCTGGTATATTTCATTGGCAATTCTCTGGGCCCAATCAATAGTATCATTGCTTTTGGAAATTAATTAACTGTTATAGGTTCACTCACCATCCCTGTGACTATCCTGATGAAAAAATCCTCTATATATGATATGCAGTCTTATTAGATTCTAAGTTCCTAGAGGGAAGGCACTATTTCACCTTTTGTTTTTGTAGTGCTCCAATAAGGATATGATGGAGGGCTTTCTCCTACCTCTGTGTCTTTGCCCAAGTTGTCTCCTATGCCAAGAATACACTTCCTCCTCATTATTGCTTCTTGGAGCTTCTAACTCGTTTTAAGAACCAGCTTATGTCCCACCTCCTTCAACAAGTCTTTCCTGATTCTCCTAGTTGTTAGTGCCACCTCCCATCCCTAATCAACTGGCATTTAGTATGTATCTCAGTTTGCTTTGTGGGATCTTCATTTAGGTCAAGCTCACTAATCATGGGTGCTCCCCAAGGTTCTATCTTAGGCCCTCTTCTTCTTTCTCTATATACTCTCTCATTTGGTGATCTCATCAGTTCCTAAGGTTCAATGATTATATTTCTACAGGTGATTAATTTATATATATATATATATACATATATATGTATACACACATATTATATATATCTTACATATATATAAGCATATCTCAGAGATATTGAAGGTTTGCTTCCAGACCACCACAATAAAATTAGTATTTCAATAAAGCAAATCATATGAATCTTTTGGTTTCCTACTACACATGAAAGTTATATTTACACTATACTGTAGCTTATTAAATGTTCAATGGTATTATATCCAAAATATACATACTTTAATTAAAAATGCTTTATTACTAAAGAAATGCTAACCATCATCTGAGTTTACAGTGAATCAGAATCTTTTTCCCCATAGAGGTCTTGCCTCAGTGTTGATGGCTGCTGACTGATAATAGTTGTAGTTGCTAAAGATTGGGGTGGCTATGTCAACTTCTTAAAATAAGACAACAAATTTTGTGCATGGAATGACTCTTCCTTTTACTTGAAGAATTAGAGGCCATTATATGGACATTAATTGGCCTAATTTCAATATTGTGCCCCAGGGAAGCCCCAGGATATGAGGACACTTGGCTGATGGAACAGTCAAAACACACACATTTATCAATTGTTTACTGATTTACATGAGCTTGGTTCATAGGCCCCCCAAACAATCACAAAAGTAACATCAAAGATTACTGATCACAGATCACTATAATAGATAGAGTAATAGATATAATAATTCACTATTATTATCTAATGAAAAAATGTAAATATGGTGAGAATTACTAAAATGTGGCACAGAGAAGGAATGGAACACATGCTGCTGGGAAAATTTTGCTTGGTACAGAATTACTGCAAAGCTTCAATTTGTAAAACATTCAATAAAGCAAAGTTCAATAAAACAAAATATGCTTATATGAGGATATGAAGAAATATAAAGTCATATTATGCCCACTAAAATAAGGATTTTCCAAAGCTCTATCCTGAGCACTCTTTTTCTCTATTTCTTATTTTACTTAGTGATCAGATGAGCTAACATGGTTTCATCGATCATCTTTATGCAGATAACTCAGATCTACTTGTCTAGTTGTAACCTCTCTCTTGACCACCTGTCATGAACATTGGCAGCTCAAACTGGAAGTCATGTAGACATCAAACTCAACACATTAAAAGAGGTACTCATTATCTTTCCTTCCAAATCTTTTTCTCTTTCTAACATCTCCATCTGTGTTGAGTCTCCCACCCTCTTCCCAGACATCCATGCACAAAATCTAAGTATCATCCTTGATATCTTACTTTCTTTCATTGCCTCTTTCTACATATCCAATCAATGGACAAGTCTTTTGATTTCTGATTTGCACAATTAATCATACATACCTCTTCTTTCCTATGACTAACATTGCTATCACCTTTGTGCCAGCCCATATCATCCTGGATATTGCAATAACTTGCTGGTGGATCTCTGTGCCACAAGTCTCTCCCTACTTCAGTCTCTTCCACCCAGCTATTAGATTGATCTTCTTAAAATGTAAATCTAGCCAAATTTTTCATCTGCCCCTCAATCAATAAAATCCAGTGCTTCCAATTACTGACTTTTTTCATACTTTACAATGTTCTTATACCTTATTTTTCTGCATATGATCTTTGATCCAATGCCACTGTCCATCTTGTTGCTGGAACAAGACATTTTATCCCTCACCTCTGGACATTTTTTCTATTTGTCCTCCATACTTGAAATGCTCTTCCTTGTCCCCTTGGATTTCCTTAAAGTCCCAGATAAATGGGACTAAAGAATCCTTTCCCTATCCATTTTAATGTTAGTATCTTCCATTTTCAATTTGTCCTATGTAGGTTCTCTTTGTACATAGTCATTTGCATGTTGTCTCCCATGAGTTCCCCATAAGTAAGTTCCTTGAGAGCAGAGACTAAAAAAAAAAATCTATTTCTCAGTGCATAGCACAGTCCCTGGCATATAATAGACTGTTAAGAAGTGCTAATTGATTGACTGACTGATTGATTCCCTGGGCTCTTTGCTTTAGTCCTATCAACACTTTCCTGTTATGCCTCTTCAGTCTTATATCTACCTTACAAATGCCTGTTTGCTATTTTTAAAAAGTTTAAATTTATTTTAAACACAAGTACGAAATCAGGAAAAAAAATAAAGAAAAAAATTGTCATGTATACATGAGAGGATTCAATAAAAAGCAACAAATTTCCATTTCAAAAAACTCTTTATAATAAATACTACACATTGTTTTCAAAGCTACCCAGCTTTTCTTTGCTTCCTTGTACATTTTCTTCTGTTTGACATTTTAAATTGGGTTATCTCATAGATATCTTAAACTCATCATTTCCAAAACAGAATTCATTAGCTTTCCCTTTAAATCTTCCTCTTGAAATGTTCTTATTACTATGGAGAGTTTGTAACATTCATGTCATATATGATTCACTTCTCTCCCTCATCACACAGTTTGCTTTTGTATCTCTAGTAATTAGCATGGTGCCTGACATGATATAGGTCTTTTTTAAATGCCAGCTGATTTGAAATAAAGAAAGGAAGGAAGGAAGGAAGGAAGGAAGGAAGGAAGGAAGATTTAAACCTACTTTTTGCTCTCCTACTTTCTATTCCTTCCTTCCTTTTTCCTCCCCTCTCTCCTTTTCATTTTCCCTCCCTCCCTTTTTCCTTTCTTCCTTCCTTATTCCCTTCCTTCCTTCCTCCTTTCTTCCCTCTTTCCCTTTCCCCATCTTTCCCTCCCTCCCTCTCTTTTCCCTCCATTTTTCCTTTCCTCCCTCTCACCTTCATTCCCTTCTACCCTCCTTTCTTCCCTCCCTGACTCCCTTCCTTCCTTAGTTTCTTGGTTTCTTCCTTCCTTTCAAATTACTTTTCTTGCAAATATGTTCTTTCTTTGCCCCTAATTTAAAAAATGTTTTAATAGGTCTTGTATCCATTTGGAGTTCATTATAGCATATTGTGTAAATTGTTAATTTAAACTTAATTTTCATCATTTTGTTTTCAAGTAATCCTAGAAGTTTTTGTCAAAGAGGGCACCCTTACATCAGTTCATGTAAGTCTTCCTAGTTTTTTTTTTTTTTTTTTTTTTTTTTTTTTTTTTTTGGAAATTATCCTGCTTGTGATTTCTTATGTACAATACTATTCTATTGCAATTATGTATCACATTTTGTTCAGTCATTTCAAATTGCTGGACATCACCTCAATTTCAAATTCTTTACCATCACAAAAAAGAGCTGTTATAGATGTTTTTGTTCAAATGGGTCTTTTTCTTTCTTTCTTTCTTTTTTTAAATCTCTTTGGGATATAAACCTAGCAATGGTACTACTGAATCAAAGGATGTATCCTTTCAACACAATTCCAAAGTTCTCTAAAATGATTGGATCAGTTTATAACACCATGAACAAAGCATTAGTGTTTCAATTTTCCCACATCCCAACATTTTCTTTTTCCTTTTTTGTCATAATAGCCAATCTGATAGGCATAGGATAATAATTCAGAGTTGTTTTAATTTAAATTTCTCTAATTAATAGTGAGTTAGAACATTTTTGTATGACTATAGATAGTTTTTCTTTTTTTTTTTTATCTGAAAAGCCTCCTGTTCATATCCTCTGGCCATTTGTCAATTGGGGAATGACTTTTATTTTTATAAATTTAGCTCATTTCTTTATGTATTTGAGAAATGAGGCCTCTATGGGAGACACATGCTGTAAAAAATCCTTACCCACACTCCCTAACTTTCTGCTTTCTTTCCGATCTTGACTACATTGGGTTTGTTTGTAAAGACCCTTTAATCTAATATAATAAAAATTATCCATTTTACATCTTGTAATGCTATCTCTTGTGTTATAATTTTTTCCTTATCCATAGATCTGACAGGTAAACTATTCTGTGTTTCCCTAATTTACTCATGCTATCACCCTTCATGTCTAAATCATGTACCCATTCTCTAGAATTTTTAAATTAAGTATATAATCTACAAAAAAATTTCCTCTCCTCATGTATATATACTTATTTTCTCAATTAATTTTGTTTTCTAATTGTTAGTATTTGTAGAATTATATGGTACAACAATGGCTACAAGAGGACATCTTAGTTACTTTTGATGTTAGCCTTTTGTTTTACACAATATATTACTAAGGAAAGAGGCATTTACTGAGTTGTTAATATCTTTTTTTTTTAAAACATGAATAAGTGCTATATTTTGTCAAAGATTTACTCAGTCATCCACTCATTTATTTATTTGTTCATTCAAGTATCTATAATCTATGAGCTGGGAAGTTAGGACATTGGAAGGGATATCAGTAAGTATATTAAATTCTTATAGTATAGAGACAGTATTGAGGAACAAAGAAAACACTGAATTTATTAAGGAAGGAAAGAAAATGATCTGAGGACTGACAAATGACAGCCATCAGAATATGAGAAATTCAGATAGTATGAGCTTCAAAGGATAAGAAATTATTGAATGATAGTAGTGGTAGATGGATAATCTGGAAGGATCAGTGTGGAAGAAGGAGTAATCTAAATCTCCTGCCATGATCAGTGCATTGGGGTTATAGGATAAAGTGGAGCCAGTGTTAGAAAACGCAAAAAGGGAAACTATCATTGGGAGGGTGCCAGATCTTAATAAATCCCAGAAAATGGAAGGAATGAGAAAATAAGAGGTCTGAGATGAAAGAAAGTTTGTTAATTATAGAGCAGGCATTCCAGAGAGCACAGTGAAAGGAACATATAGTTTTGGAATAAGATATTGTGGAGGGGAGAGGGGGACCAATTGAGGTTAATGGAAGTAAGGGAGAAAGCATTTGGAGATGGGGAGTAGGATTTGCATATTGGTAACAGGAGGGTCAGAATCAGTGACAATGGAAGACTATAATAAAATGGGAACAAGTTAACTATTGAGGGGTGAATCTAGGCAGAGTGGCTGGAGAGAGGTCTGTTGAGGGAATCACATAATAAGATTGGCTGATTTTTTTTCCTTAAATTTGACACTGTTCTATAAGACTTGCCTCAAAGTTGGCAAGAGCAAGATGAGGTATAGAAGCTGATTCAGGAGATGGTAATTCAGGGCAAACTAGGGAGTGGAAGAGGAATGAGAGCTTGTCTTGGGGTTGGCTTGCAATAGAGAGATCCTTGGAAACTAAGGAATTGGGGGGTCAGAGATTGGTGACATTGTGTGAGCCCAGAACTGAAGATAGACCAAAGCAAAGACAAGGAAATCTGGGAGCAAGACAAAGGATCTCTCTTTCTCTGTCTCTGTCTCTGTCTCTCTGTCTCTGTCTCTGTCTCTGTTTCTGTCTCTCTGTCTCTCTCTCTGTGTCTCTGTCTCTGTCTCTCTCTCTCTATCTCTCTCTCTCTCTCTCTCTCTCTCTCACACACACACACACACACACACACACACACACACATATATATATATATATAACATTTTTTTTGAGGAGGATGGGGTAAGGGAGGCTTGTGGCATAATCTTGTCCCCAATAATGCTAGAGAGGATCTGGTAGAGGTGGAGAAATTAACAGTAATGGGCCTAGTACTGGAGATAGCCCAGGGTAGGGAAGGAAATTGTAAAGAAAGAAATGAAAGGAGGGGAAAAGGGAAATAAGAAAAGAAAGGGTGAAAAAAAGAAGAAAGAAAAGAAGGAAGGGAGGGAGAGAAAGAGAAAAAGAAAAAAAGGACAGTATGTATATATCTTATATATTATATATATATATACATACACATATATAATATTTTACACACATATAAGTGCGTATAATACATAGACATATATGCATTTCAATCAAAGAAGAAAGGACGGAGAAGCTTCCTAGTGTAGCCATCTTGACCGAACTTTGAAACTCTCCAGAACCTGCCCAGAATGCAGCCCAAGTCCTTCCTGGACATATGATATCCAGCCTTATTTGGATTTTGGCTTTTCCATGTCCTTGAACTTTTCTGCTATTTTCCTTGGGTCAAAGGATTACCTGTTTTCAGCTGGTTCTTGGAAAGTTCCACCATCTTCTTTGAGCCAATGGAATACTTGGTTTGAGAATCCATTTTACAGTCTAAATAATACCCATGATTCTCCTAGCCTTTGGACCATTTCTGGAAGGAGGGGGCAGCTAGACATTTATCATAAAACAAAGGCAGAGGAAGTGGTGGGAGCCCTGGATCCTGAGGGCTGAAATAAATTAGAGACATCTTGTAATAATAATGACTGACACGTACATGGGCCTTTGCATACAGTATCTCATTTCACCCTCACAACAACCCTATATGAGGGGATAAATGATAAAACAGGCTCAGACAGGCAAAGGGATAAGTCCATGGTCACATAACTCTTTCATGTCACAAGAAAGGAAGGGATGGAAGATGGACAGAGTGATTGTCTCAACATCTTCCCGAATCTAGATCTAGCACTCTATTGATTCATTATGTCATCATGGATTTGTACATTTTAAGAAATTTTTCTAGGAAGAAGGAATAACATTTTTCCATTTCTAGTGTTTATAATAGGGGAATGGGCCCAGCATGTCATGGTTTTTAAAAAATTATTTATTTAAAGAAGTAGCTGAGTTTGTATCCTTTCTCTGTCAAATCTCTTTGGACAAGTCAGTCTCCATTCCCAAGCTTTTGTTACCCCTGTTCTCCATAAAATAAGAGAAGTAGGAACTCAAAGATTTCTGTTGTACCTGGTACCTAAATTGTTTGTCTTTTAATCCCATTAACTGGGTGAATATTCCTGCAAATCTGTTTCTTGGTAGTCTTTCTTTGACATTCATCAACAACATTAGTGGCTTGAAGGCTTAAATGTTGTTTAGTTGTAATCAAAAGAGATAGTTAACTGTGTAAGTCTTTCTTAGAATTGTGTTTGAAGGAGTTTATTTCAGTTTTGGACAACTTTCGTTATTAGGTTAATTTTTTTTCTGACATCAAACCTAAATTTAATGTTTTGCAATTTCCACTCATTGCTTCTGTTTTAGATGCTGTCATTTTGGTTCAGTTATGTTTGACTTTTTATGACACTATATTGTCAGGCCCTTCTATTCTCTACTATTTCTCAAAATCCCAAAAAAGTCCAAGCTCATACTCATTGTTTCCATGGTACTGTTTATCCATTTCTTCCTCTAACATTCCTTTCTCCTTTTGCCTTCCATCTTTCCCACCATCAGGGTCTTTTTCAGTGAGTTCTGTTTTCTCAGTATGTGGCCAAAGCTTCAGTGAAAATACTGGATTAAATTTTTTAAGTACTGACTGATTCGATCTCTTCACTGTCCAAGGGACTCTCAGAAGTCTTCTCTAGAACCAATTCAGAAGTGTCCATTTTGCAGCATTCAACTTTCTTATAGTCCTACTGACATTGAAACCCAAAAAGAACATGAATATTTCTTCTATGTAATAGTGCTACCAAGTGACCTGACTGCAGTTAACATTCTCCTTTCAGTCTTATTTTCTTTTCCTTGTAAAAAATTATATTTTCTTATTTTTTAAATTGAAAAGAATCTGCCTTTTATCCTTCCCATCCCAACCTCCTTTCTCTTCCCTAACAATTAATAATGAAAAAAAAGAACAACCCTGTTATAAACATGTATTGGCAGGCAAAACAAATTGCTACATCGGCTGTGTCCAAAAACATTTATATTGCATTCTGTCCTCTGAGTACTTTACCCCTCTAAATGTAGATGGGTAGCAATTTTTATTCTTAGTCCTTTGGAATCATGTTGGTGATTAAACTGTTCAAAATTCCTAATTCTTTTAAAGTTGTTTGTTTTTGCCATATTTCTATTGCTACATAAATTGCTCACTAGATTTCTGTTCACTTCATTATGCATGAGTGCATACCTTCCTATGCTTCTCCTAAACCATCCACTTCATAATTTTTAAAACAACACAATAGTATAACATTACATTTATATATAGTGACTCATTTAGCCTCAATTCATGAATACCCCTTTAGATTCCAATTCTTTGCCATTTCAAAGAGAATTACAATTATTTTTGTACATCCTTAGATTTGTTTTATTACTGATCAATCACTACCTCATTATGTTTCCCTTATAATTCATCCTTCCTTCTCACATTTCCCTATGGAGTGAATTATTTGTATCTTACTTACTGTATACTCTCTGTCTGTCTCTGTCTCTGTCTCTCTTTCTCTGTCTCTGTCTCTCTTCTCTCCTTCTCTCCCCATACACTCCCCAGTTCAAATGAGGCTAAAGTTTGAGTGTCAGCTGCTTGCCTCATCATCTTTTCCTTTTTGTTTGTATAGATGCCTACCTGTATATTCTGATTATATAAAATAATTTTCTATAATCTTCCTTTCCCTTTGTCTCTTATATTCCTCTTCCCATTTTCTTATTGTTCTCTTAAGATTATCAATTCATAACAGAACCACTCCCAGATCTTATCTACTTAGATTCCCTTTAAGATCTTTGATGATATTAAGATGCAGTGGGACACTTGTATCATCTTTCCATATTAGAATATAACCCTTTATTTTTGTTTAGTCCTTTACATTATTCATTAATATATACCTTTTTATGTTTTTCTTAAATTTCTGTGTTTGGATTACAAAGTTTTTACACAGTTCTGGTCTTTTAATCAAGAATATTTAGAAGTCAGTTTGGACTTCCAGCCAAGATGGTGGAGAGGACACACACATCTACTTAATCTCCACCTTTCCTCTCAGAATACTTTATTTCATGACAAGGCCTCAGAATTAGTGCTTGACTGAAAAAAACCACAAATAATTACCAACAGAAGATATCCTTGAAATTCACCAGAAAAGGTCTGTTTTTGTTCGGGGGCAGGGATGGTCAGATAGGCACAGACTGAGGGCAGGCAGTGAGAGCACTGCAGGCAGCTCACACTGAGTAGACCAGAGGGAGATGGGGTGTGATCTCATACGTTTCTGCGGGGAGAACTTTACCACAGTGTGGCTACTTTGCCCTGGCAGAAAGCCAGTAGATCAGCAGAGAAGCTATAAACACAAGGAGTAAAGACTATAACCCCAAAAAGCTAGTGTCTCTCAGGACCTGGCCACACCTACCTGGAGTGTCTCAGCACTCTCTCAGAGTCTCAGAGCTCAGACACAGCACAGCTATTGTATTGCTGTCCTGCTAGTGCCTCACTGCTGCCCCTGCAGTACATAGAGGAAGCTCAGTAATACCAGCCAGCCCCCTCCCCCCCCAAAAAAAAAGCAGACTGCATTTTTTTTTTTGTTAGTTCATTTTCTTTGATTCTTCTTTGACAAAATGAGCAAAAAATTTAAATGGGCTCTAATTATTGATAGCTTCTATATGGATAGAGAGCAGACTTTAATCCTTGAGTAGACTAAAAACAGACTGTTTTCAGATGAATCCCCAAAGGGGGATATGATCTGGTCTTCAACACGCAAGACTCTCATAGAAGAAATTAAAAAGGGTCTCACAAGAGAGTTAGAGGAAAAATAGGAAAAGGAAAGGGAAGCTTGGCAAGAGGATCTGGATAAGTCATCCCACTCTTTTAAAGATAGAGTGAATAAAGAAATCAAATCCTTGAAAAACAGAATTAGTGAATTGGAAAAGGTAAACAACTCCAAGGAAAACAGAATTAGTGAACTGGAAAAAGAAAATAGTTCTCTAAAAATAAAATTGGCAAAATGGAAAAAAATTTCATAGAACAAAACAACTCACTTAAAAACTCAATTGGACAATTAGAAAAAAGATATAAAAAAAAGTGAGTGAAGAAAATAATTCATTAAAAATCAGAATTGAATAAATGGAATTGAATGACTCAAGTAGACACCAAGAATCAGTCAAGCAAAATCAAAAAAAAAAAAAAATGAAACAATGAGGAAAAATATCAAATACCTTCTTGGGAAAACAACAAAGCAGGAAAATAGATCTAGGAGAGATAATCTGAGAATTATTGGATTACCTGAAAAATATGATGAAAAAAAGAGCTTGGACACTATTTCCCAAAATTATCAAAGAGAACTGTCCAGATGTTATAGAAACAGAGGGTAAAATAGACATTGAAAGAATCATCGATTACTTACTGAAAGGGATTCTAAAATCAAAACTCCGAGAAATATAGTGACTAAATTCCAGAACTAGCAGATGAAGGAAAGAATACTACAAGCTGCTAGAAAAAAATCAATTCAAATATAGAGTAGCCACAATAAGGATTACTCTATAGAGGATCCACAATAAGGATTACTCAGGATCTAGCAGCATCCACATTAAAGGGTCAAAGGGCCTGGAATCTGATATTCTGAAAGGCTAAGGAACTTTGTATGCAGCCAAAAATGATTTACCCAGCCAAAATGAGCATTTTTTCCAGGGAAGAAGATGGACATTCAATGAAATAGGTGAATTTCATCTATTTCTGATGAAAAAACTGGAACTAGACAAAAAGTTTGATCTCCAAATATAGGACTCAAGAGAAACCTAAAAAGGTAAAAAGAAATCTTGGGAACTATATTTCTGTTATAAAGATATATAAAGAACATATGTATAATTTGTTCTAGAAACTAGAGGTAGAAAGGAATTGTACCAGAAAAAGGGTAAAGTGGGGTTACTATATCTCACAAAAAGGCAAAGGAAACGTATTATATCTGAGAGAAAGAATGGAGGGGGATGAACATAGTGTGTATCTTACTCTCATCAGAATTGACTTAAAGAGAAAATATTAGACATATTCAATTTATGGTGAAACATTGATAAGTAGGAGGGGAAAAGTGAAAAGGGAAGGAGTAAGCTAAGTATAAGGGATAACAGAAATTGTGAGGAAAAGGGGTAAGATGGGGGGGAACTCTAAGGTGGGGGGAGGAATACTAAAAAGGGAGGGCTGTAAGAAGCAAGTGGTGCTCACAAGTTTAATACTAGGGAGAGGGGTAAGAGGGAAGGAAAGGAGAAAAGCATAAGCAAGGGTTAACAAGATGGCAAGTAATACAGAATTAATAATTTTAACCACAAATGTGAATGGGGTAAACTCCTCCATAAAGAGAAAGTGGTTAGCAGACTGGATTAAAAGGCAGAATCCTACAATATGTTGTTTACAGGAAACACACTTGAAGCAGGGCGATACATACAGAGTAAAGGTAAAAGTTGGAACAGAATCTACTATACTTCAGGTGAAGTAAAAGAAGCAGGGGTAGCCATCCTGATCTCAGATCAAGCAAAAGCAAAAATTGAGCTAATTAAAAGAGATAAGGAAGGACATATCTTGTTAAAGGGTAGCATAGATAATGAAACAATATCAATATTAAACATATATATGCACCAAGTGGTGTAGCATCTACATTCTTAAAAGAGAAATTAAGAGAGCTGCAAGAAGAAATAGATAGCAAAACTATAATAGTGGGAGATCTCAACCTTGTACTCTCAGAATTAGATAAATCAAACCACAAAATAAATAAGAAAGCAGTCAAAGAGGTAAATAGAATATGAGAAAAGTTATATATGATAGATCTTTGGAGAAAACTAAATGGAGACCTAAAGGAGTATACTTTCTTCTCAGTAGTTCATAGCACCTATACAAAAACTGACCATATATTAGGACATAAAACCCTCAAATTTAAATGCAGTAAGGCAGAAATAGTAAATGCATCCTTTTCAGATCACAATACAATGAAAATTACATTCAACAAAAAGCCAGGGGAAAATAGACCAAAAAATAATTGGAAACTAAATAATCTCATAGACATACTTAGGAACTTCACCCAAGAAAATGACAATAATGAGACATCATACCAAAATATGTGGGATGTAGCCAAAGCAGTAATAAAGGGAAATTTCATTATCTCTAGAGGCCTACTTGCAAAAAATAGAGAAAGAGAAGTTCAATGAATTGGGCTTGCAACTTGAAAAGCTACACAAAGAGCAAATTAAAACCCTCCAATCAAATACTAAACTTGAAATTCTAAAATTAAAAGGAGAAATTGATAAAATTGAAAATAAAAAATATTGAATTAATTAATAAAACTAAGAGTTGGTTCTATGGAAAATCCAACAAAATAGATAAACCCTTAGTAAATCTGATTAAAAAGAGGAAAGTGGAAAATCAAATTGTTAGTCTTAAAAATGAAAAGGGAGAACTCGCCACTAATGAAGAGCAAATTAGAGCAATAATTAGGAGTTACTTTGCCCAACTTTATGCCAATAAATTAGATAATTTAAATGAAATGGAAGAATACCTTCAAAAATATAGCTTGCCCAGATTAACAGAAGAAGAAGTAAATAGGTTAAACAGTGCCATCTTAGAAAAAGGAATAGAACAAACTATTAATCAACTCCCTAAGAAAAAATTCCCAGACCAGATGGATTTACATGTGAATTCTACCAAAAATTTAAAGAACAATTAACTCCAGTGCTATATAAACTATTTGAAAAAATAGGGATTGAAGGAGTCCTACTAAATTCCTTTTATGACACAGAAATGGTACTGATACCTAAACCAGATAGGTTGAAAACAGAGAAAGAAAATTATGGACCAATCTCCCTAATGTATATTGATGCTAAAATCTTAAACAGCAAAGAAAGTACAGAAAATCATCCCCAGGATAATACACTATGACCAAATAGGATTTATACCAGGAATGCAGGGCTGGTTCAATATTAGGAAAACTATTAGCATAATTGACTATATCAATAACCAAATTAACAAAAACCATATGATCATCTCAATAGATGCAGAAAAAGCATTTGATAAAATCCAAAATCCATTCCTAATAAAACTTGAGAGGATAGGAATAAATGGACTTTTCCTTAAAATTGCCAGGAGCATATATTTAAAACCATCAGTAAGCATCATATAAAATGGGGATAAACTGGAACCATTCCCAGTAAGATCAGGAGTGAAACAAGGTTGCCCACTATCACCATTATTATTCAATATTGTATTAGAAATGCTAGCCTCAGCAATAAGAGTTGAGAAAGAGATTAAAGGAATTAGAGTAGGTAATGAGGAAACCCAATTATCCCTCTTTGCAGATGATATGATGATATACTTAGAGAACCTCAGAGACTCTACTAAAAAGCTATTAGAAATAATTCACAACATTAGCAAAGTTGCAGGGTACAAAATAAATCCACATAAATCCTCAACATTTTTATACATCACCAACAAAATCCAACAGCAAGAGATACAAAGAGAAATTCCATTCAAAATAACTGTCGATAGCATAAAATATTTGGGAATCTATCTACCAAAGGAAAGTCAGGAATTATATGAGCAAAATTACCAAAAAAAAATTCCACACAAATAAAGTCAGATTTAAATAACTGGAAAAATATTAAGTGCTCTTGGATAGGTCGAATGAATATAATAAGGATGACAATACTCCCTAAATTAATCTTATTATTTAGTCCTATACCAATCAGACTTCCAAGAAACTATTTTAATGACCTAGGGGAAAAAAACAACAAAATTAATCTGGAAGAACAAAAGGTCAAGGCTTTCAAGGAAACTAATGAAAAAAAAAATCAAATGAAGGTGGCCGAGCTGTACCAGATCTAAAATGATATTATAAAGCTGCAGTTACCAAAACCATTTGGTATTGGCTAAGAAATAGAGTAGTTGATCACTGGAATAGGTTAGGTTCAAAGGACAAAATAGTCAACAACTTTAATAATTTAGTGTTTGACAAACCCAAAGACCCCAGCTTTCGGGATAAGAATTCACTGTTTGACAAAAACTGCTGGGAAAATTGGAAATTAGTATGGCAAAAACTAGACATTGACCCTCACTTAATATCATACACCAAGATAAGATCAAAATGGTTCATCATCTAGGATAAAGAATGAGATTATAAATTAATTAGAAGAACATAGGATAGTTTACCTCTCAGACCTGTGGAGGAGGAAGGAATTTGTGATCAAAGAAGAAATAGAGATCATTATTGATCACAAAATAGAAAATTTTGATTATATCAAATTAAAAAGCCTTTGTACAAACAAAACAAATGCAAACAAGATTAGAAGGGAAGCAACAAACTGGGAAAACATTTTTACAGTCAAAGGTTATGATAAAGGCCTCATTTCCAAAATATATAGAGAATTGACTCTAATTTATAAGAAATCAAGCCATTCTCCAATTGATAAATAGTCAAAGGATATGAACAATTTTCAGATGATGAAATTGAAACTATTTCTACCCATATGAAAGGGTGTTCCAAATCACTATTGATCAGAGAAATGCAAATTAAGACAACTCTGCGATACCACTACACACCTTTCAGATTGGCTAAGATGACAGGAAAAAATAATGATGAATATTAGAGGGGATGCGGGAAAACTGGGACACTGATGTGTTGTTGGTGGAGTTGTGAAGGAATCCAACCATTCTCAAGAGCAATATGGAATTATGTCCCAAAAGTTATCAAACTGTGCATACCCTTTGATCCAGCAGTGCTACTACTGGGCTTATCTCCCAAAGAGATACTAATAAAAGGAAAGGGACCTTTATGTGCCAAAAAGTTTGTGGCAGCCCTTTTTGTAGTGGCCAGAAACTAGAAAATGAATGAATGCCCATCAATTGGAGAATGGTTGGGTAAATTGTGGTTTATGAATGTTATGGAATATTATTGCTCTGTAAGAAATGACCAGCAGGATGAATACAGAGAGGTTTGGAAAGACTTACATGAACTGATGCTGAGTGAAATGAGCAGGAACCAGGAGATAATTATATACTTCAACAATAGTACTATATGAGGATGTATTCTAATGGAAGTGGATATCTTCGACAAAGAGAAGATCTAATTCAGTTTCAATTGATCATTGATGCATAGAATGAGCTACACCCAGAGAAGAAACACTGGTAAATGAATGTGAACTGTTTGCATTTTTTGTTTTTCTCCCAGGTTATTTTTACCTTCTGAATCCAATTCTTCTTGTGCAACAAGAAAATTGTATGGTTCTGCACACATGTATTGTATCTAGGATATACTATAACATATTTAACATATATAAGACTGCCTGCCATCTAGAGAAGTGGATGGAGGAAAGGAAGGGAAAACTCAGAACAGAAGTGAGTGCAAGGGATAATGTTCTAAAAAATTACCTATGCATATGTTCTCTCAATAAAAAGTTATAATAATAATAATTAAAAAAGGAATACTTAGAAGTCCTCTTTCATTAATTTTTTTCCTCTTTTAGTATTATTTTCAATTTTGCCAAGTTATTCTTGGCTGTAAACGAATAACTTTTGCCCTCTGGAATATAGTATTCCATGGTCTTTGTTCCTTGGTAGTTGTGGCTGCTAAATTATGTGTGATCCTGATTGTGGTCCCTAGGCACATGGAATTCTTTCTTTCTTACTGGTTGCAGTATTTTTTCTTGGACCTGGAAACTCTAGATTTTGGCTATAATATAGCTGGAAGTTTTCATTTGAGGATTTTTTCTCAGGTAACTGGTAGTTTCTTTTTATTGCCACTTAACCTCCTCATTAAAATATGCCATCCAGGCTCTTGTTTTGGTGATGGGGTTCAGATTAGTATACAGATTTTATTTTTCTTTCATAGAGTCATTGGCTTCAGTTTATTTCATTCTAAATTTTTGAGAGTTTGTTGCGTGGACTTCTTGCTTGAACTGTTATTTGTTTTCCAATTCTTTCTTATATGTCTCTAATTTCTTTTCTGTGTTTTTCTCTAGTACTTTACTTAATCAACAAAAACATTTAAAAATCTTGTTTCATCTTTTTCAGTAATTCTAGTTGAAATTTTTATCATTGCTGTGATTTGCTTTGAATCTTAGCTTGTAAAAATATTTTGGAGTTGTTCTCTTCTAGGTTTGAATCTTAGACATTCCTTTTTGTCATAGGATTCTTTTTGGTTTGTTTGTTCCTTTGTCAAGTCTACTTTCTATATCTTGAATTTTTAAAAATTTATTTATATTTTTTATTATAGCTTTTTATTTGCAAGATATATTCATGGGTAATTTTTCAGCTTTGACAATTGCAAAATCTTTTGTTCCAATTTTTCCCCTCCTTCCCCCTACCCACTCTCCTAGATAGAAGGTAGACAAATACATGTTAAAGTATATATTAAATACAATATATGTATACATATCCATACAGTTAATTTGCTGCACAAGAAGAATTGGACTTTGAAATAATATACAATTAACCTGTGAAGGAAATAAAAAATGAAAGCAGACAAAAACAGAGGTATTGGAAATGCTATGTAGTGGTTCACACTCAATTTTCAGAGTTCTTTTGCTGGGAATAGCTGGTTCTGTTCATTATAGAACAAATGGAACTGGTTTGGTTTATCTCATTGTTGAAGAGAACCATGTCCATCAGAATGGATCATCATATAGTATTGTTGTTGAAATATATAATGATCTTCTGGTCCTGCTCATTTCACTCAGCATCACTTCATGTAAGTCTCTCCAGGCCTTTCTGAAATCATCCTGTTGGTAATTTCTTACAGAACAATAATATCCCATAATATTCATATACCACCATTCAGCTATTCTCCAATTGATGGGCATCCACTCAATTTCCAGGTTCTAGCCACTACAATGAGGGCTGCTACAAACATTCTTGCACATATAGGTTTCTTTTCCTTCTTTAAGATCTCTTTGGGATATAAGTCCAGTAGTAACACTGCTGGATGAAAGGGTATGCACTGTTTGATAACTTTTTGGGCATAATTCCAAATTGCTCTCCAGAATGGCTGGATGTATTTACAATTCCAGCAACAATGTATCAGTGTCCCAGTTTTCCCACATCCCTTCCAACATTCAACATTATCTTTTCCTGAAATACTAGTCAATCTGAGAGGTGCGTAGTGGTATCTCAGAGTTGTCTTAGTTTGCATTTCTCTCATTAATAATGATTTGGAGTATCTTTTCATATAGATAGAAATAGTTTCTATGTCTGTAAATTGTATGTTCATATCTTTTGACTGTTTATCAATTGGAGAATGACTTGATTTCTTATAAATTAGAGTCAATTCTCTATATATTTTGGAAATGAGGCCTTTATCAGAACCTTTGACTGTAAAAATGTTTTCCCAGTTTCTTGCTTCCCTTCTAATCTTGTCTGCATTAGTTTCATTTGTAAAAAACCTTTTTAACTTGATATAATCAAAATTTTCTATTTTGTGATCAATAATGATCTCTATTTCTTCTTTGGTCACAAATTCCTTCCTCCTTCACAGGTCTGAGAGGTAAACTATCCTATGTTCTTCTAATTTATTTATAATCTCATTCTTTATGCCTAGATCATGAACCATTTTGACCTTATCTTGGTGTATGATATTAAGTGTGGGTCAATGTCTAGTTTTTGCCACACTAATTTCCAATTTTCCCAGCAGTTTTTGTCAAACAGTGAATTTTTATCCCAATAGCTGGGGTCTTTAGGTTTGTCAAACACTAGATTATTAAAGTTGTTGACTATTTTGTCCTTTGAACCTAACCTATTCCAGTGATCAACTAGTCTATTTATTAGCCAATACCAAATGGTTTTGGTGACTGCTGCTTTATATTATAGTTTTAAATCTGGTACAGCTAGGCCACCTTCATTTGATTTTTTTTTCATTAGTTTCCTTGAAAGCCTTGACCTTTTGTTCTTCCAGATTAATTTTGTTGTTTTTTTTTTCATTATAGCTTTTTATTTACTTTTACTTACTTTATTTTATTTATGGGTAATTTTTCAACATTGACAATTGCAAAACCTTTTGTTCTAACTTTTCCCATCCTTCCCCCACCTCCTCCCCCAGATGGCAGGTAGACCAATACATGTTAAATATGTTAAAATATATGTTAAATACAGTATATGCATACATGTCCATACAGTTATTTTGCTGCACAAGAATTGAACTTTGAAATAGTGTACAATTAACCTGTGAAGGAAATAAAAAATGTAGGTGGACAAAAATAGAGGGATTGGGAATTCTATGTAATGGTTTAAACTCATTTCCCAGAGTTCTTTGGCTGGGTATAGCTGGTTCAATTCATTACTGCTCTATTGGAACTGATTTCGTTCATCTCGTTGAAGAGGGCCATGTCCATCAGAATTGATCATCATATAGTATTGTTGTTGAAGTATATAATGATCTTCTGGTCCTGCTCATTTCATGCAATATAAGTCTCTCCAGGACTTTCTAAAGTCATCCTGTTGGTCATTTATTACCAAACAATAATATTCCATAACATTCATATAACCGCAATTCATTCAGCCATTCTCCAATTGATGGGCATCCACTCAGTTTCCACTACAAAGAGGGTTGCCACAAACATTCTTGGCAGTTACTTTAAATGGACTTTCTCTTTGTAACTCTAATTGTTGGATTTTCTTTGTCATATATATCAGAATGCTGATGACTTATGTGGGTTTATTTTGCATCCTGCAACTTTGCTAAAGGTGTGAATTATTATAACTTTTTAGTAGAATCTCTGGGCTTCTCTAAGTATACTATCATATCATCAGCTAAGAGTAATAATTTGGTTTCCTCATTTTCTATTCTAATTCCTTTAATTTTTTTCTCAACTCTTACTGCTGAAGTTAGCATTTTAAATACAATATTGAATAGTAATGGTGATAGGGGGCAACCTTTGTTTTACTCCTGATCTTATTGGGAATGGGTCCAGTTTATCCCCATTACATATGATGCTTACTGATGGTTTTAAATAGATGCTCCTGACTATTTTAAGGAGAAGTACATTTATTCCTATCTTCTTAAGTGTTTTTATTGGGAATGGATGTTGGATTTTATCAAATGCCTTTTCTGTATCTATTGAAATAATCATATGGTTTTTGTTAATTTGGTTATTGATATGGTAAATTATTCTAATAGTTTTCCTAATATTGAACCAGCCCTGCATTGTTGGCATAAATCCTACTTGGTCATAGTGTATTATCCGGGGGATGATTTTCTGTAATTTTTTTGCTAATATTTTATTAAAGATTTTAGCATCAATATTCATTAGGGAGATTAGTCTATAATTTTCTTTCTCTGTTTCCAACCTACCTGGTTTAGATATCAGTACCATGTCTATGTCATAAAAGGAATTTGGTAGGACTCCTTCATTCCCTATTTTTTAAAATAGTTTATATAACATTGGGGCTAATTGTTCTTTAAATGTTTGGTAGAATTCACATGTAAATCCATCTGGACCTGGGGATTTTTTTTTTTATAGGGAATTGATTAATAGCTTGTTCTATTTATTTTTCTAAAATGTGACTACTTAAGCAATTTATTTCCTCCTCTGTCAATCTGGGAAGCCTATGTTTTTGAAGGTAGTCATCCATTTCACTCAGTTTATCAAATTTATTGGCGTAAAATTGGGCAAAGTAACTTCTAATTATTGTTCTAATTTCCTCTTCATTGGTGGAAAGTTCTCCCTTTTCATTTTTAAGACTAACAATTTGATTTTCCTTTTTCCTTTTTCTAATCAGATTTACCAAAGGTTTATCTATTTTATTGCTTTTTTTTTCATAAAACCAACTCTTGGTTTTATTTATTAATTCAATAGTTATTTTACTTTCAATTCTATCAATTTCTCCTTTTAATTTTAGAATTTCAAATTTAGTATTTGATTGGGGGGTTTTAATTTTTTGTGTAGCTTTTCAAGTTGCAAGCCCAATTCATTGATCTTATCTTTCTCTATTTTATTCAAGTAAGAATCTAAAGATATAAAATTTCCCCTTATAACTTCTTTGGCTGCATCCCATAAATTTTTGGTATGTTGTCTCATTGTTGTCATTCTCTTGGGTACAATTATTAATTGTATCTATGATTTGCTGTTTCACCCAATCATTCTTTAGGAGGAGATTATTTAGTTCAGTTACTTTTTGGTCTATTTCCCCTAGCATTTTGTTGAATATAGTTTTTATTGCATTGTGATCTGAAAAGAATGCATTTACTATTTCTACCTTTTTGTATTCAATTTTGAGGTCTTTATGTCCTATTTTATGTCAATTTTTGTATAGGTGCCATGCACTGCTGAGAAGAAAGTGTACTCCTTTCTGTCTTCATTCAGTTTTCTCTGAAGATCTATCATAACTAACTTTTCTAATATTCTATTTACCTCCTTAACTTCTTTCTTATTTGTTTTGTGGTTTGATTTATCTAATTCTGAGAGTGCAAGTCTCTAATTCTGAGACAGCAATAGTTTTGCTGTCTATTTCTTCTTGCAACTCTCTTAACTTCTCCTTTAGGAAGTTAGATGCTATACCACTTTGTCCATATATGTTTAGTATTGATATTGCTTAATTGTCTATGCTACCCTTTAGCAACATATAGTTTCCTTCCTTATCTCTTTTAATTAGATCGATTTTTGCTTTTGCTTGATCTGAGATAAGGATGGCTACCCCTGCTTTTTTGACTTCACCTGAAGCATAATAAATTCGGTTCCAGTCTTTTACCTTTACTCTGTGTGTATCTTTCTACTTTAAATGTGTTTCCTGTAAACAACATATTGTAGGATTCTGGCTTTTCATCCATTCTGCTAACTGCTTCATCTTTATGGGAGAGTTCATTCCATTCACATTTACAGTTAAAATGACTAATTCTGTATTCCCTGCCATCTTCTTATCCCCAGATTCTCCTTTTGTCTGAAAGTCTACCTGTATGACTACCTAGTTATTCCTTCATTGACTTTAGAGTCACCCCATGACTTCTTGTTTCTGAATTACTTTCTTTCTTGGTATGTTAGGACTGTCATTTCTTGGATCAGACTGCCCTGGATTTGTGACCCAGAATTGAATAGTGGGCCAACAAAGTTGACAATGAGCACCTTTTCCTGTTTAGGTGCCCTAGTGTGAGGATAGGGATTTCCTTGTAATAGCCTAGGATCTCTGTTCCATTAAACAGCATCTTCCTGTGCTAGAATGGTCCCCACATGTTCTTGCTGGCCACACTCCATCCCTAATGGCCACAGAGTTCTTTGTTTATCTCACTATACTTGGGTTAGAAAAATAGCTCTTTGTGACTGTCTTAGGTTTTCTCATCAAGATTCAATCTGCTCTGTTTTGTAGATCTATTTGGAGGGATTTGAGGAGGAATCTAACCATACCCACACCTTCTACCCTTCCATTTTTGCTTTGCTTCCAATTTTCTGCCAGGTATCATATGGCACAATTGCAAGACTCCTCACTATCCTTGTGGCTGTCTTCTGGATGCTTACTCCTTAGATTTCCCAAATACAGTAGGATCAGAGAAAACTAAAGCTCCTTCCTCATGGTAAACTTCTTGAGTGTCTGAATCTTTGTGATCCCATGGATTGTAGCACATTAATACTGTTTGCTTGATGCAGAGACTAGCAACCTTTGCCATTTTCTCCTCCATTAGATTGAGGCAAACAGAGTTTAAGTCATTTGTCTTGGATCACACAACTAGTAATCAGTGGTTGGATTTGAAATCATGTCTTCCTGAATCTAAGCCTAGTACTCTATCCATTGAACAACCAAGCTGCTTCCTAGCCAGACTATGTGGTTGCAATATGAACATTTATCATAAGACTTGAGATCTTAGAAGCAATAATATAGACTATATCATATTAACGGGGAGAAAGCTACTTTGAATTGTGTCTGGTTGAATTGAATAAATTTTTGTTACCAAGTGACAGGTACCATAGGATTATTATTTAAGGATTCAAAGAAAAAAGTAAACTAGTTTCTTGCCCACAAGGGAGCTTAAGTCTTCATGTGTGAAAAATGTAGGGGATAACATGGGAACACTGATCATCGGTAATATAAAGTCACTTGGAAGAAGAGAACACTAGCATTTGGAGGCATGGGAAATTTCCATAAGGAGTCAGTGTGTGTACTGAGTCTTGAAGCAAGATGAGAATTCTGAGAGTGGACATGAGGAAGTGCATTGTTGGTAAGTACAAACACATGGAGTACCAACCCTCTGATTCTAAGAGATCTGAGCAATTTTGTTTTTAAAACATGCCATCTAGGCCCTTGTTTTGATGGTGGGGTTCAGATTAGAACACAGATTTCTTTTTGTTTCATGGAATCATTGGCTTCAGTTTATTTCATTCTAATTTTAATTAGAATGGCATCTTAATGGTCTGGTTTGGCTCGAATTGCAGTGAGATAAGGGGACAAATAAAGAATAATGATGGAAAAGTACAATGGAGCATATTGTGGAGAATCTTTCCAGGCTAAAGAAACTGTAATTCATTCACAAAGCAATAGGGAGCCATTAAGGGTTAAGGTAGGGGAGAAAAGGGAAACTGAATTTATTTATTTATTTATGTTTGGTAAAGGAGTTCCAAAGTCTTGGCAAAGAGAAGAACCATCTTTCCTTAGGTAAAAGTCTGAATTAGAGAAATTTAAAAATCAGTGTTCTTACTTTCAAAAACATATAGTAATTAATTTATCTACTCTTATTTTTTGCTTTTCAAACATTATGTAGTAACACTTCTTTTCATACACACACACACATACACACACACACACATACACACACACACACATACACACACACACACACACACACACAAAAAAAAAAAAACCAAGCAAAAAAACAAAAAGCAAAAGCCTCTATCAAAAAAAAAAATGTTGTTAGCTTGTATTTTAGGAAAGGGATAAAGACAATAGTTTTGTTGGTATTGAAAACTGATTGGATGAAGCAGTTCCCTCTACTAATGTAGGTCGTACTCTCTCTGCAACTTATTATCTCAGAATAGGCATTCTTTAATGTTTTTTTTTTTTTTTTTGTGACATGGAATCCTTTGGCAGTCTAATGAAACTAGGAACTCCTTTTTAGAATAACATTTTTAAATGCACAAAATAAAATATATAAGATTTCAAAAAGAAACTAGTTTTTTAAAAATATCTATTATCTCTCTCCATAATATGTGTATGTTTATATGTGTATTTGTAAATATATTTTACATTATATATCTTTAAGTATATACACCTATATCTGCATATATACACATACATGTGTATGCATACACACATAAGTTTGCAGACTCCAGCTTAAAAGTTTCTGTTTAAAGAGTTGCCCCAAGGATTGAAAAATTGTGATTAGCCCAGAGTCACATGGCCAATGTGTGTCAGCAACTGGATTTGAACCCAGGTTTCTGATTTGAAAGCCAATTTTCTATTATTTAACATGATGCTTGTATTTTATTAGAATAAAATTTAAAATTTATTGCAATTTAAAATATGTGAATTAATCTTAAATGTATAATCATATAAGTTATTAATAAGATTTTTATTTTCATTTATATGACAGGAATTTTAAATTAAATTATAAGTAAATAAATGAAAATTAAAAATTAAATATTATGTAAATAAAATTTAATTTAAAATTTTAAAAAATATTATAAATTTGTGGCCCATTGTTATAACATTTGCAGGACCATCTACCAAATATACAAATTTCAAGAAGAACTTTTTGTTATAAAATGAATATACTTCTTTTTTCATGTTATTACTAAGAAAAATGGTAGTTTCCTTTTATTGACATAAATACTTTGGTACAAGAAAGCCATTGTGTTTCACAATAATATAAAAAAGCATTATGCTTTGCCCCTATGTCATCACAAAATTTGTAAATTTTATATATAATAGACTAGATTGAAAAAAAATCAAATTTATTATTTTTGCAACAACTTGAAATACCATATGTAGCTCCTTGCTTGTTTTGCTTTATGAAAATATTTGTCTATGCAGGGTGCAATGGGCTAAATCGCAGAAGGGGCCAAATGTTTACCTAGTTCTTGTAGGCATACATTTTGCTTTTGTCTGTCAGCATAGGGTTCACATTATATTATTTTCTCTGAAAAAATCTGTCATTTATATTGAAAAATTTTCTAGATGTGGTACAACTATCAATAGCTTTCCAAATAACAACTCTTACCTAACAGTTTCTATTACATGGTGTTCCCATGTAATCAAAGGAGCATGTTTAATAACATCTGTTGCTTCATTCACTTGCAATGAAAAATAGGAAGATTTAAGTTTAGCAACGGGCTGACTGAAAAGGTTTTCAGACTTATGGCCAATTCATTTTCTCCTTATATCCTGTCTATATGGCATCGCTCAGAGATGCTTTGCGTTATATGCTACCCATTGTTATCATTGACAAAGTGCTGCTATATCAATAGCTGCAGTTAGCACCAATGTTTTTCCTATCTCTCCAAGTTTTTTACACAATTGTTTTGTGAGCAATCTTTTAAGATCACACAAGTTAATTCTTTTGATGTAACAGACTTCATTGTTTATTCTTGGTTATTAAAAACATAGTGTCCCTTCTGAGTTACTGCCTCCCACCCCCTGCCAATTGCATTTATAAATTGGTCCCTGGGAAGATGAGTATACTAGACTTAAGATACTTTGTCAAGTTAGCAAGCATTTATTTTGTGGGTCCGTGCTACTAATATTATAAGAACTCCCCAGGTTCCTACAATTAGGGTCCTTCCCTGGAGCCTTCACCAGTGTGTTCACCCTTAATAGTCAGCTAGTTGACACAATTAACTTTAAGCTAAAGCATTTATTGAAATGGCATAGAATGAACAATAGTAACAAAAAATTCCCCTCCTAAAACTTGGGGTATAGTCTACTGAAAATAAAAATGGTGACAGGGAGGAGAGTAAGCACACTAGTAGAGATACTATTACATGTACACATGCACATGTACTGTAGGGCATATGAGTGACTAAATTAACTCTTTTTTTTGCCTTTTTCTCTTTATGTGGCTCTTAGATAAAGTGTTTCTGTTGAGCAGGTTCCTCTACTATCTCCATTAGCCTCTTCCATTCTATTGCTCAAGTCTCTGGGTCTCTTCTATGCTAAGCAAAGGATCTCTTATGGCTCTATCCTTCTGCTGCAAGATGCTATTCTTAAGAGTGGAATTGGGAAAGAATCACCCTTGATATCAAATTCCCCAATTCAATGCCTCCAATGCTTCCCAAAGGGAATTAACCTTTAAAATCTGTTATATGTTAGTAAGGGTATGTATCATTCAAGGTTAGTGCTAGCCATGAATGGGCCAATCAACATTTAGCATTCTTTTTAGTAGTCTGTGAATAGATCACTGAGGGTGGCCATTCAATATCTGAAAAGGATCATGTGATCAATATAAAAATGATGTCTAAAGAAAATGTCTTGTTCTGTTCTCATGAAATCTGGTATCTCTACTATTTCAGTCCTTAGTGCTTAAACATTAAATTAAGAGATGATCTACAATCCAAAGAGTAATTGTGCCATACTTTGATTTTAGGGGTAACTTCAGAAAACTTGGTTTTACATTGTGTTTTCTCCAGATATTGAAAGCTCAAAGTCATGGCTCAGCTAAAATGTAATTTATACTGTTCTTATAAATCTCTGAAGTTTTTTTCTTAGAAAAACTTACAGTCTTTGTTGAGTCTGGAAAAACTCAAATGACTTAACTTCTTGATTCTCATGTGTAAAATGAGATGATTGAACTAGGTGGCTTCTGAGGTTTCTTCCAGGTCTCCTATGATCTGATGATTATATCAATAGCAAAGAGAGCTCCAGAACACCATTTCTGAGTGACTCAATACCTGGGACAGATGTCAAATCTTAAGGTGGACCTTTTCTCCAACCATCTATTTGGATTGGGCTGTATCATATACAAATATGATATAGACAAGATAGATGGAGAGTAGTTTCAGAGAGAAGGCAGTATGATTAAGGAGGGAAAGGTTTCTTGGAACAAGTGGAATGTTAGCTGAGACTTGTAGGAATCCAGGGAAGCTAGGAGGTGGAGGTGAGTGAAAAAGGCATGGAAGACGGAGAAAATGCTTCAGGTCAGAAGATGGAGTGTTTTGTGCGAAGAATAACAACAAAGATGCTGAGACTGGAATGCAGAGTAAAGAACAGAACAGAGCTTTTGAGGAACAATTTTTAAGATCTCAAAATGTCATCTTTCAAAGTTCCCAGTCCTTTGGGGTTAATTTCCTCATCTCATAAATGAGGAGATTGTAATCCAAGGTCACATAGATACTAAATCTAAACTGGAAATCCATGCCCTCTTATTCCCTATCCAGTGCCTTTTCTACTCTATCATACGGTCTTGTCTCAATCCTGAGTCAAAACTCACACTATTAATCTTATTCATGTCAACTATGCACCAGCTAAGTGCCCTATGACCCCTCAGGGAATTATTGAATTTTTTCTAAGTATATTAGATCCTTTCCAGTTTTGATATATTATAAACATAGATTTGTCATTTTCCTTTTTTTGGTTTTGCCAATCTAATGGTGTAAAATGATGCCATGTAGTTGTTTTAACATACATTTTTAATTATTAGTGATTCAGAGCATATTAATATGCTCATGGATAGACTTGCATTGTAGTGTGTGTGTGTGTGTGTGTGTATGTGTGTGTGTGTGTGAAGACTGGGTGGGAGAGTGGAGTAAGGAAGGCAGGTTTTACCATTTTCTCTTACCTCCTCCTACACATAATTCTATGCCTAATGAATTTAGTTTTCAAGCTTCTGATGACCCAGAGTTAGCTCTTAATATAAGAAGAATAAGAAGCTATTTTAAAAAGTACATTTATTTTGATTGCAACTCATCCTATTCTGTGTTTATTGAAGTTTCATTTAGCTTTTTTTTTTTTTTTAAATGGAAAACTATACTTTTATAGATAAATTTTGTCTTAGCATAAGATATAAACCTCAATAAAATCACAGTTAACCCTATTACAAAATTTAATTCCCCAAGGCAATTAAGGAAAATAGAATACAGAATAATTTCAACAGATATCATAGGTAATCTTAACATTTAGTAGCTTTCAATTTGTTAAAAGGAAGAACACGTGTGCTTTAACTTTAACAGAAGAGGCAGTATAAAAGAATGGATAGCAAATAAGTCTCAGAGCTGGAAGACCTGAGTTCAAATCCTATCATATATATGTATAAATATACATATATATATGTATATATATATATATATATATATGTGAAATGGTGGATGTCATTTAAACTCTTAGTATACTAAATGAAATAATGCTCAGTTTAGGGAGTTTTCACACTGGGAGCTTCCTACACTCATGAATATATAGATCTAGATTCCCATAATTTCTCTTCCTCCAAAACCAGGATGAGGTTGTTCCTTGGTTTTATTTGAATCTTATGAACATTTGAAGCTACCTTCATGTATGTATCTGGAATCCATGTATATAGTAATCTTTGGATTTCATTTTAGAAATGTGGTACTACATCACATATTTTTTTCCCCATGTTTCTTTGACTTCTTTAAACCCATTTTATGTTACAGTATTGTTTCTTTCCATTATGTACCCCAATTTGCCCACTGATTTAACCAATTTTATTTTTGTTTTTGCCTCTTGACATCTCAGAGTTGTGTTTGTGGAGTTTTGGCTCTAATAGGTATTCTTTTGTCATCAATAATCCCCTTTGAGTATATGTGTCTCAGGGATAGGGTATTTGGATTAAAGGTTATGAGCAATTTTTAAAAACCCTCTTTTTGAAAATTTTTATATTGCTTCCAAAAAGTACTTATTAAAATGACTTTTTTTATCATTTACTTTTTTCATAATATTTATTGAACATTTCCTAAGCTTACTTTGAGATCCCCATTAGATTCTGAGTTCCTTGAGAGCAGGGACTTCTTTTTGTATTCTCCATGCTTTGCTCAGTGTCTGATATTTGTTGTCATTTGTTCATTTCAGTTGTGTCTGACACTTTGTGACCCCTTTTGAGGTTTTCTTGGCAGAAATATTGGCAGAAAAATTGGTTGCAATTTCCTTTTCCAACTCATTGTATAAATGAGGAACCTGAAGCAGAGTTAAGTGACTTGCCTAGGGTCATAGAGCTAGTGTAAACCTCTGAGGCCAAATTTGAACTCAGGTCCTCCTGATTTCAGAACCTGGCTCTCTATCCATTGAGCCACTCAGGAGGTGCTTAATAAATGTTAACCGATTGCTTGATTGATTGATAAGATCGTAGACATAGAGTTGGAAGAAACTAACTTCTTCATTCTTACCCAGAGAACTAATTTTTTTTTTCTAAAAAAGGGGAACAATTTCTAAGGATATTACTTTTATACACTCAACAAGCTGGAAAATTAAAACTTAATTTAAAAATTAACACCTCAATTTTAATAAAATTGAAACTTACAAATTTCTTCTTTTAATCAAAACCTTTTTCCATTAAAACACAGAATGACCTTTACAACCTGATTTCAAAGGAAAGTATCTTTCCAACTTGAAACCATAGTTCCTTCCTAAGCTTTGTCAGAAAGTAATGGCAGTGAAGATTAAGGACTGATGACCAAAGGAGCATTCATCTGAAATGTAAAGTTTTAAGGAAGGTAGAGTTATAGAAAGAGTTTAGGAGAGAGTCACAGAGTGGCTATTGATTGTGGGAGGAGCAACAATTCAATAGACTTACTTATGTCTTTCTATATCAGAGCCACATGAAATCATGGGGAAATCAAAGGGAAAATCAAAAGCAAGAGAATAAGAAAGAACGTATGAGAAAGTGAATGTAGCTTTAGCAAATAGGAGGCCACAGAAATTGGAATTGGAAAATTGGAAAACTCTTCCTCCCCACCCCTGTCCTACAAGACACACACTTTGGGAAGCTTCAGCAAAGCTAGGGAAGGGCTTTTGAGCCTTTAGGGTGTATCTGGGCCCATCTGGCACTTTTTGTATGTAAGCCATCTCCCACCAATTTGATGAGTATGAAGTGAAATCTCAGAGAATTTTTATTTTATTTTCACATTCCTGACCATTAGTGATTTTGAACATTTAAGGTGTTTGATGGCTTAAGTTTTTTCTTGCAGTGGACTATAAGTTCCTTGTCTTTGGAACTTGTCCCAGAGCCCAGCATAGTACTTTGTACATAGTAGGTGCTTAATTAATACTATAAAATTATTTTAGTTCTATGTTCTTTAACAAATATGATAAAATTTGTTAAAACAGAAGCCTAATTTTCTTTTAAAGCATTTCCTTCTTACCATTAAAACCTCTGTTCTTCTAGGATTTAGAGAGCGAAAAGAGTTTAGAGACTACGTATTCCAACTCTTGCCTTTTATAGCTGAGGACACTAGAATTCAGAAAAAAAGGAGGTGGTTGGTTAAAAATCACATAGTTTAGTAAATAGCACAACTGGGACTTGGTCCTTGAGTCCAAGTCCAGAAATCCTTCTCTATACTCCTTGGATTAAAACATTTTCTACAAATGTCCACTTTTAAAATGTACATATGTAACCTAGGGGTATGGAAAACAACCCATTAGTAACTACTAAACATTCCGGTAAATTACTTGACCAGATTAGTTAGCAGAGAAGGACCCTTAGGGAAAGTATAAATAAAGAGAGATCTGCAAGGGGATACTTGGAGCAGGCAATCTCTTGGGAGTTCAGGGCCAATCAAAGGACTGTACAAAGAAGACACCTGGAATGGGGGAAGGGATATGTTGAAAAGAAAAATGTGACCCTGGTATAAATTGCCTCTCTCACAGACACTTGGATATTTTACTATGTTTTTAAAGAGAGAGGGAGAATAGAATATTTGAGACTGATAGTTAACTGTAATGACCGAGTAAAATTGAGTGAGGCAGAGAGAAAAAAGAAAAATAATTAAGAGAACTTTCCTGAGAAAGTCAAGAGAAAGACATTTTGAGAGAGCAAAATCTAACTCTAATTTTGTGAAGAGATTATGAAGATAATTCCTTAGAGACTTTAATGATCACCTTGAGAAAACTTTTTTTGGAGTACAAGAGCACCAAATGGTAGCATATGTGAGATTATTGCCCTCCTTGCTTCTTCCCTTTATATTTGAAGAACAGAGTTGATACTGTCTGTAAATTTTTTTCATTACAATGTAAATAAACATTTATATCTTTATTTTATTGTTTGCTACTGTAATAGGTTACATGAACAGTATCACTCGTATTGTTTTAGCCTATAAGACCAGACGACTTAATGTTTATAGGGAGGAGATATATAAATGAGGGTAGAACTGAGTCAAATGATTAATTACATAAATTGTATATTCTTATTGTTGCTTGTCCTTCATTCTCCAAAAAGACCAAGACTTTGGGAAGGTGATGTCATGATTTGCCAGTGAATTGGATTTAAGTGAAGCAGAATTGCTCAATAATATCAGTTTTATTCTCTCCTCAGGATTTATCTGGTTCCAGTGACTAGGCATAGATTAGAATGAAAATGACTCAGAATGTTGTTGAGAGACTTTGGATTTTTTAAGCTAAGGTCTTTCCCATGTTTCATTCTGAGGCAATGTCCATTCAGTGAGTAAGACTAAGTAAAAAATGAAGCAAAGAATGGCCTCTTTTATCTAGTTTTTAAAAAATAAATCCGGGAGGGGAAGATAGTCAGAGTTTCTGGTCACAAAAAAAAAAAAAAAAAAGAAAGAAAGAAAGAAAGAAAGAAAAGAATTGCTGTTTACACCCACACTCAGCCCAAACAATGACCAAATTAATTTATGAGGAAATATCAGAACATACTTATTGATTACTTTAGAACCCAGGGATGAGAATGAATAAAGGAAATGAGCCAGTAGCGATTAGATAGCTTACTATCACACCAATAAGGTGATTGTCACTAAATCTTTTTATGAAAAAGTACAAAAAAAGGTAGAGAGTGAAAGAGCTGTTAAAGAGAAATGTACCACTTTCCTGATGATTTTATTTGCCTTTTAAGGAAGTTGCTAGAAGGGTTTGGAAAGAGCAAGGTCTATGGCTTCCAGAGATGGCAAAGGGAGTCCTGTTTTTCTGTCTGCCTGTTATCAGACTGGGGTTGTTGGAGAGAGTCAAATTCCTGGTATGCTACAGTGGTATATGATGGAGAGGACTGGTCCAGGAGTTTCAGGGTTCTTAATCTGGAGGCCAAGTTTTTGGGTTAGATTTTAGAGGATCTATGAATTTGAATAAATGAAACATTGCATTTTTATTTTCAATAATCTCTAAACTTGAAATCTGACATTTTCTTCAGGTGTGGATGTAGACAACAAGAAAGATCCATAGGCTTCATCAAACTATTAAATGACTCCATGACACAATCAATAAAGGTTAAGAATCCCTGATTTGGTCCAATTCCCTGATAGGAGAGAATTGGAAAGTGAAATCCAAAGAGTGGAGTTTGAACATAGGTCCTCTGACTCTAAATCCAAGACCTTACCAGGGTACTTCAGACCAATTTTCTTCAGATTTTTTTAAAAGAAAAATTGGAAACATTAATGCAAACTTCCAAGCTAATTAATTTTTTTTTTGCATTTACCCTCTATAAATCCTTAAAAAAGGATTTCAAATTCTCAGAGCTACACCTTAGTGTCTATAGCAATCCATGAGGAACCAAGGTATAAATAAATTAAAAGACACTTGGGAAGTGATTACCATGTATAAAGCACTGTGCTAATTTCTAGGGATATGAATATACAAATGTAAGATGGTTTCTGTCCTCAAGGAACTTATATTCCAATAATGAAATATAATAAATATAGACTGGTAGCCAAGGAGAAATACTTTTGTCTGGAAAGTTACTGGGATGATGAACAGAGCCAAAAGGAAGTATACCGACCCACCCTTTCCTGGAGCAAGGAAATAATTGTTTTGATTTTGGTTCCAGAATTAGAGGGGAGGTTAGGCTTGGGGAAGGGAAGTAGAGGATGTAAAGTGAATCATGGCTAGAACATGTCCTAGATGAAGTGAGCAAATGGTGAAATCAGTCAATATTTATTAAGCACCTACTATGTGCCAGGCATTGCATTAAGCAATGGGATTGTCATTCAGGACAATGGAGCCTCAGAATATAGCTCCAGGCATGAGGGAACTTGGCTTCCCGTCTGGGTACCATGTCAGTGGAGGAGTGAACTAACTGCAATTGGACTTCCTAATTGACCTCTTTATCTAAAATCTCTCCACTCTTCAAAACTGCCAAAAAACTGCCAAAAGGATTTTCCTTATTTATTATAATACAGACAATCATGTTCATCACCTGAAGGCCAGATGTATTATATATTTTATATATGACATTTTACTCTCCCCCAGGGTTCTCAGTTCTCTTAAGGGAGTTTGGTGTGTCTAGGATCTCTGCAAATGGCTTGTTTCCTAAAGCTAGGGGATTCTCTGTACCCTAGTACCATCTAGTCACTAACAACTGAATTAGCTTTTGCAAAGCAATAATTAAAAATGTAAAAAAACAAATATGCTAATGTACTTTCACAGCATTTGGGGTTTACTCCTGATTGCTTACACCACCTCAGTCTTTGGGAAGGGAAAGTACATTAGTTTCTAAGTTTAGCTTAGTACTTATAGAGCATGATCTCAGTTTCAAGTGCAAAAACTCCTTCAGGCTGGAATCCCAAGCACCCTTGCTTCTCAAAGCTCTCATGCTAGGCTAGTTGGCTGCTTGCGCCATCCCATATGCAATCCTAGCTTTAAGGTTATAATGACTCTGACTTGAACTTCCAGATCTAGTGGGGATCAAATAATACAGGATAAACACAGAATAAAATGAACATCCCTGGACATATTTTTTGGAGTTGGGGGGAGAGAGAGAGAGGAGAAAGAGAGAGAGAGAGAGAGAGAGAGAGAGAGAGAGAGAGAGAGAGAGAAAGAGAGGGAACTAGAGAGGGGAAAGACAGAGAGAGAGAAAGAGAACAAGGGAGGGAGGGAGGGACAGAGGGAGGGAAGAGAAGAAGAAGAAGAAGGAGGAGGAGGAGGAGGAGGAGGAGGAGAAAGGAAGGGATGAAGAGAGACAGACAGAGATAGAGAGAAGAAAGTCCTTTTCTTCCATCAGTTTCCATGGTGCCCATACTTTGAGTGAATTGTACTTTTCATCTTCTGAATATAGCAGATAAGAGTGAATGAAACAAGAGTGACCTGGCTTAGCCTCTCCAGTCTTAAAAATACGGACAAGCAATAAAAAAAAGGCTACCCCTCACTTACATGGTAGCTAATGCAGAGACCTCATATTAGGCAACCTGGATGTGCCTCACAGGCCCTTCAGCTTGTCTTCATATTTGGTGAAATGCACATGCCCAAGCAAACCAAGTTTACATATTTCCCTTTGCTTGATATTTGCTGACCCTAGCCATTAGGTATGGTTGGTTATTATTATTATTATCATTGTCATTATTTTTATTTCAGTCCATATCCCATCCCAAATTTCATTGTTTTCTATGGTCTTTGGGAAGGCCTAAACAAGGTCTTTTTCCACTCACTTTCCAAAAATCGTACGGTAAAGTTCAAAACAGCCAGTGTTACATACATTATCATGTGCAATCCCCAAAGTACAGATTAAAGTCACAATTATTTCCAAATATAAAGTTTTCCTATTCACAAGACAATAGATATTTCATGAAGTTTCCCAAATAAGCCAATAAAATAAAACACATACCTCTATTTATCTGGTCCACAATAAGGTTCCAAAACTCATGGAGTTGGGAATTTGGGACCTGGGGCCAACTGGACATCATCCTATCTTCAAATTAGAAAACAGTCTCATGTGGAGACTCTTCCCATGATTCCCTCAATGCATAAGGCTATCCCACTGGGGTATGGACAAAAAGTGTTCTTTTATACATAGGACACACTAAAATTCTCTGAGTCCCTCTGGAATAGATCATCCCTATAGAGGCCCAGACAATTTCCTATGGTTCCCTCAAGCCAAAGGGTTGAAATTTCCCCACGGATCCTTGTAATTGCCAAAGCAAATTGATAAAATTTCAATTATCTAAATTGCATTTATCTAAAGATAAATTGATTCAATTAGAGAAGTAGCAAAGACTAAGTTTGTTTAAGGCACAGGAAACCTCATCTTAGCAAATTGTAGGGTATTTTGCTTTCACAAAAGTCAAGCAGTATAAATCTGCTTAAGTATATAACAAAAATTTCTTTGAGATAGAAGCAGTCTAATGATTTCAGATTTTTCACATTAAGTTTAATATCAGGACTCAGTAGTACCAGTATATCAGCACTTATATTACATAAAAGTACCAGTACTTACTGAAACAGTAGTATTTTCTTAAAAGTAGTCAACAACCAAAAAAGTTTGTAAAATCATATTAGTGGTACCTACTCTTGAAGGAATCCAGACTGAGAAAAACCCAAGCTCTATATATACCACTTTTCTCTAGCATCTTACTGTCTAGAGCATCTAGAATCAATAGTCCTAGGCACTATTACCAGAGTTACCAGTTAAATCAAAGGGCCCAAATTTACCTCAGTCAAGGCTCCACAAGTAACAGAGTACTCTAGCTCCCACAGTCTGAAGACCAGGTAGATTATATTTTATTTTTACATACACATCTTATCTCCTTTCCTCAAGAACCTCTAATAAATATCTATTGCCCTTAGGAACAAATATAAATTTTGAAGATTAGATTTTTTTTTTGGCTGAGGCAATTAGGGTTAAGTGACTTCCCCAGGTCACACAGCAAGGAAGTGTTAAGTGTCTGAGACTAGATTTGAATTCAGGTCCTCCTGATTTCAGGGTTGGTGCACCATCCACTGTGCCACTTAGCTGCTTCTTGAAGATTAGATTTTAAGGTTCTTCAGATGACTCCCCCTCTTACACTCTTCCATCTAAGTCAACTTAGCCCTTTCTCTGTTTGTAACATGCAATTTTCCATCTCTATACTTTCTGCTGTCAGTCTCCTGTGTCTGGAATGCAGTTTCCTTAACTCCATCTCTTATAATCCCTTTCTTCCTTTGAGATTCAGAGCTGTTTAAATATTTTTCTACTTCTCATTCTCCTGGACAGAAGCCCTATAATTTCCTCCTTAATGCTCTTGCAGCATTAAGGAGAACCCCAATAAATAAAACCTAATAAAGAAATGCATAAACATTTCTTTCTATGCTTCTGGGATATATTCTCCCCTGTACCCTTTAAGGATCTAGAGAGAGCCTTGTGCAAGGACTTAGTCCAGTTTCTACATAGCATTAGCACCAACAAATTCATGTCCAAATGTAGTATTAATGCTCATTGAGAATTTACATCTCAGCCACTGCTGGGCTGGGTCCTGAAGAGTCCTTGTTAGTTTCCTGGGCAAGATGTTGGGTTTGTTGCTAATGGCAGTATAAATTTAACTCCCAATCTCCCAAATGGCTCACTCTTATGACCTAAATAAGTGTATAAGGACGTAGCTTCAAGCCCTTCACCTAAAATGAAGAGGCAAGGACTGAGACACATTTTTGTGGATGATCCTGTTGGTCTCAGACAAGGGGAATATCTCCTTCCAGGATTGTGTCTTGTGGGATGTCAGCATGCAGGAAGACATCAGGAGACTAAATCCAACAAAGAGAGAGGCAGAAGTTGACTAAATGCCCTTCTGAATGCTTCCATTGCTAATCAAAGAGCCTTCTATTCACCACATAATTAGAAAACTGGAACCAGTTACAGAATGTCTACACACGCTAAAAAGGCATTTCCTTTACACGTCATGTCCCAGAAAGAGGCTTTCCAGACTCTGCCACATGGGGAATTTCATCGTTGTCACTGTGCTTGTATCATTCCCAGGGACATGTAACAAATGAGATGTTCTTCCTGATCCCATATAGAACCAAAAAGATGAGTAAAGTGCATACATTTCATTTGAGAGTACCAATGAACCCTCCCCAAACCCCAAACCCCCAATCCCAAACTATAAGCAACAGATGTTCATAGTTTTTTAAGTAAAAAGTCTTTTCCCACTTTTCACTCCTAACATATTTGTGTTAGCTGATAATCATTAAATTCTTCATTTTTGTAGTTCAGTCATTTTTGTCTTACTTTCTGTGATCCCATTTGGTCAAAGACACTGGAGCAGCTTGCTATTTCTTTCTTCTCATTTTACAGATGAGAAAACTGAGGCAAGTTAAATGACTTATTCAGGGTCAAACAGGTAATGTCTGAAGATGGATTTGAACTGAGCTCTTGCTGATGCTAGATCTAATACTCTATCCACTGAGCCACCTAGCTGTCCTAAATTCCTAATAATTTTTTTTAATTTAAGGAAAGTAAAGAAGAGCACTGAATTGAGAAGACTGAGCTCAGCTCAGGTGGTTACTACTTCAGTTTAATAGAATATAAGTTTTCTGAGGTAAAAGGTTGCTTTCCTCTTCTGCTTTGTATCACCAGCACTTAGTATAATGCTAGTTATAGTTGAGCTGTATGAATGAATGAATGCATACTGCATATCTTAGTAGTTAAAAAAAGCCCCAACAATAATAAAAAGTCAGCTCATATTTATGGCTTTTGTTTTGCATGTAGTTTCCACTATATATTCCTTCCCATACTTACTCCCAAATTTTTCTCCTAACAAAGAAAATCAGTGCATCACAACTAACGCATATCACAATTTGTTTTACAGTGTTTATACTAATCTATATCTGTAGTGTCCCACCTGTTTGTAGAGGGGAAGGAGATGTGTTTTCTCTTTCTCTCCAAGAGAATTTATTCTCTTGGACCAAGATTGGTCACAGGAATTTAGCAAAGCTCAGTTATTGTTTTTGTTATTTTTAGATAACATTTTTCCTAAATAGTGTTTTGTTATTTTTAAAATGCTTTTTAAAGTTCATGCATATGTTGTTTTCCTGATTCTGCATACTTTGTATCAGCTCAAACAACTTTTCTCTATTTCTCCGAATTCCTCTTGTGTTGTTTCTTATAGCGCAATAGTATTCCAGTTTGTGCAAGATATTTCTTGCTTATTGGGCATCCACTTTTGATTTGAGCAGTATTGCTACCACAGTAAATGTCCCATTGAATATTTGGGATACATTAGGACTTTCTGTCTTTGAACTTTTTTGGGAGGGGGGGATTTCCCTAGGAGTGGAATTGCTGAAACCAAGGATGTAAGTTCAGTGACTTTTCTCACATAATTACAAATTGTTTTGCAGAATGCTTGGAGCCATTCAAAGCTCCTTCAATAGGGCATTAGCTGCCTCTCCCTCAAAGATGATCTCCATCTTTTATCCTCTTTTTGGCAGAGGTTGGCAGCAAGGAATGGTAATGTTTTGCTTTTCTGGCTGATTACACCTCATTCCTTTCTCTGTGCTGCTCAGTGATTCTTCAGGGTTGCTTCCCCAAGCTACTCCCACTGACTAAAACTTCCCACTAACCAAGCTTTATTAGCTGAGGTTTGCTCAAATTGCTGGCTCTTTAAACTCCTGAGGCATTATGGAAGTGTCTCTGCTCCTCTCCGGACAGGTAAAGGGACCACTCCTCTCCCAGGTGTCCTTAGTAAAGCGGCAGCTTCTCCTAACCTATTGCCAACCTATCTTTCTGCTGACAGCACTGTCTTGATTATTCACATTGAGTTCAGAGAGATTGTAGTCATTATGTGAAGTAACTTCCTTTAGAGGTTATTCATTAACCTTCTCTTTTACAGTGCGATTATAATTGCCCAGTGCCTTAGGCTTGGAAAACCTTTGAACTCCGCCAGGCTCTAGGGAACGCTAGAAAGGCTATTCTCTGATCTTCTATGCACTATGCAGCTAAGTTTTAATCTTGAAGGTGTCCTATTTCTCTCTAGGGATATTCTTTTTCCTAAAAAGTCAGCCCCCCCACCTCCAAATCCTGATTCCAGCTTCCCTAACTCCTTTCCATCCTAGATGTGAGAACTCAGCAGATGATCTCTTAGGAATCCAAGTGGAAACCCCCTAGTTAGTTTTTTAGGACTGAAAATGGGAAGGGACATTAGAGTAGGAGTTATTAACTGTTTTTTTTTTTTTTTTGTCATGAAGTCTTTTGACAATTTGGTGAAACCTCTGGGCCACTTCACCGAGAAATGTTTGTAAATGCCTAGAATAAAATTAAAAGGTTTTACAAATGGAAACCAATTATAATGAAATATTATAAATATATGTTTATATATGATAATGCAGTAATATGTACTATAATATAACAAATATAGTGAAACAAATTATAGTGAAATTCTAGAAATACATATATGTACATATTATAATATAGGGATATATACTACATAGTATAATATGATAAATATAGTATTTCACTGTAATTAATTTCCCTTTGTAACTTTTTGAATAATGTATGTTAATATACATACATATGTGTGTATCATATATACTCACAGACTGTATATACACATGTACACATACATAGACACATACATATATATACACATGTATATTTATAACAGGGTCATGGACTAAAAGTCAAGCATCTCTACAAGAAACTTTCTTGTTCCACCTCTTCATTTATGGAGGAGGAAGTTGAGGCTCAGAATGATTAGAGGGTTTGTCCAAAACCACACAGCAAGGAAATAGTACAGGCAGTATTTGAGCTTGGGGTTCAATCATTTGATTTGGAGCCAGGAAGTTATTCTGAGACAAAGCAAAACAAAACAAAAAACCTTTTGGAAAGCCTAAAGAGTTCATAGTACCATGACAGTAAAACTTGAAAACAAACTTCCATGTTTTTGAGACAGCTAAATGGTATGGAAGCTAGAACTTAGAATCAGGGTTCAAAGACTGCTTCAGACACCTACTAAATGCATGATCCTTGGCAAGTAACTAAATTTTCATTTTCCTTAATTTTCCTCATTTATAAAATGGTAATAATAATGGTACTTATCCCCAGAGGCTATAAGACTGTGTAACCTTTTGATCCAGCAGTGTCTCTACTGGGTCTGTATTCCAAAGAGATCAGAAAAAAAGAAAGGAACTACATGTGTAAAAAATATTTGTGGCAGTCCTTTTTGTAGTGGCCAGAAACTGGAAACTGAGTGGATTCCCATCAATTGGAGAATGGCTGAATAAATTGTGGTATATGAACAATATGGAATATTATTGTTCTGTAAGAAATGACCAGCAGGTTGATTTCAGAAAAGCCTGGAAAGACTTATATGAACTGATGCTGAGTGAAGAGAGTAGAACGAAGAGAACATTAAGCACAATAACAAGATTATGTGAGTCTTTTCAACAATGAGGTGATTCAAGGTAATTCTAATAGATGTGATAGAAAGTGCCAATTGTATATATATATATACACTATATATATATATATATATATATATATAGTGTATATATATACAATTGGCACTATATATATACACTATATATATATATATATAGTGTATATATATATATATATATATATATATACATATATATATATATATATATGGAGAGAGAGAGAGAGAGAGAGAGAGAGAGAGAGAAAACTATGAGGACTGAATGTAAACCAAAGCAAAGTATTTTCATCTTTTTTGTAGCTGTTATTTGTTTGCTTGTTTTTTTTTTCTTGCATTTTTTTCTCCCTTTGATCTGATTTTTCTTGGTTAGCATGCTAAACATGGAAAGAATTAAAAGAATTGCATATATTTTAACTTATATCAGATTGTTTGCTGTCCTGGGGAGATGAGAGGGGAGAAGGGAGAAAAATTTGGAACACAAGGTTTTTTTTTATTATTATAGTAACTTTTTATTGACAGAATCCATGCCAGGGTAATTTTTTTTACATTATTCCTTGCACTCACTTCTGTTCCGATTTTTCCCTCCCACTCTCGACCCCCTCCCCTAGATGGCAAGCAGTCCTATATATGTTGAATATGTCCTACTATATCCTAGATACAATGTATGTGTGCAGATGCAAACAGTTTTCTTGTTGCACAGGGAGAATTGGATTCAGAAGGTAAAAATAACCTGGGAAGAAAAACAAAAATGCAAACAGTTTACATTCATTTCCCAGTGTTTTCTTTGGGTGTAGCTGCTTCTGTCCATCATTAATCAATTGAAACTGAATTAGGTTTCTTTGTCAAAGAAATCCACTTCCATCAGATTACATCTTCATACAGTATCGTTGTTGATATATATATATATATATATATATATATATATATATATATATATATATATAATGATCTCTTGGTTCTTCTCATTTCACTTAGCATCAGTTCATGTAATTCTCTCCAAGCCTCTCTGTATTCATTTTGCTGGTCATTTCTTACAGAACAATAATATTTCATAACATTCATATACCACAATTTACCCAACCATTCTCCAATTGATGGGCATCCACTCAATTTCCAGCTTCTAGCCACTACAAACAGGGCTGCCACAAACATTTTGGCACATACTGGTCCCTTTCCCTTCTTTAGTATCTCCTTGGGGATTAAGCCCAGTAGAAACACTGCTGGATCAAAGGGTATGCACAGTTTGATAACTTTTTAGGCATAATTCCAGATTGCTCTCCAGAATGGTTGGATTCGTTCACAACTCCACCAACAATGTATCAGTGTCCCAGTTTTTCCGCATCCCCTCCAACATTAATCATTATTTTTTCCTGTCATCTTAGCCAATCTGACAGGTGGGAACACAAGGTTTTGCAAAGGAGAATGTTAAAAACCTATTTTTGGATATATTTGGAAAAATAAAATACTATTAGAAATGGTACTCATCCCACAATGTTGTGAGGATTATGTGAGATAAAATTTGAAAGTTCTTTTCAAATCTTAAAGCATTATAGAAATAGGATTCTTATATATCATGTACTTATTATTTATTTTATCACATCACCATTGCTATCATTATCATTATTATTTCACAGAAAAGGAAAGTTTGCTATAAAAGGGAGTCCTTTTACATCATTCTCAACCCTAGCATAGTCCTGACACTGCTCTTTCCAGTTTAGTGCTTGGGGATGCATTTTATATATGACTGTGCAACCTAGTCATAGACACCTTACTTTTAGGACTGTCCTCTTGCTTTAGAGAGGCACCTTCTTCACTTCAGGACCTTTCAGTGTTCAGGTGCTTGAATCCAATATTCTCTCTACTATATCATGCTACCTTGACTACCAGTTGCCTCATTTTTCAATTGATGAAATCGATCCCAGTCTTGTTAAAGGACTTTGCCCATTATCACATAGGTAGGACCCGGAAGAGTTAGGTTTGAATTCAAGCAAGGTAATTATAAGGTTAATTAATTAATAAGAAATTTACCAAGCACTGACTAGAAAGATTTCCTGGTCTTCAGAGGACTACATCCCATTGAGGGATTTGAACTCCATTTAGCAGACTTTCAAGTCCTTTCCTCTACTACCTTCCGCTATTTCCTTCCTCCATGTTCTTCCATAGTATTTATTTGTACACAAGCTAAATTGCCTCCCTCCCTCCCATTGCACCAAATTTTCCTTTTTATCCTTCTGTGTCAACAAGCTATGACATGTTTTTGATGCAGAGAATGGACCCCATCTTGAGATGGGCAAAGTCTTCTTCTATGCCTTCATATCTCCTCTCCTCAGACTTCTCCCCTCTTTCTCTGTATTGCCCTCTCTTACTGAGAGAGGATGAGGATGGCTGCAACATTGGGATTGTGCTTTTAGCCAAAGTATATTCCTTTTACTTCAGGATTGAAACACATCTGAGATTCAGACAATTGGGGGGCAAATAAGGTCAGTGGATTGCTATGAATTTATATTTGAATTTTTAAATTTAAATTTAAAAATAAAAAAAAATTCTATTTAAAATTCAGCTTGTCATGCAGGAAAGTGTTTTCTTCTGCTTCTACTTTGATCATCTTTGGTGAAACAGGGGTGCTCGACATGGTAGTTTATTACTTGGTGTACAAAAATACAAAGGCAGCCATGATCCCTGGGAGTAAGAGGGGCTGGGCTCTTTTTATTGGCACTGGAGCACATGTCTGAACTGGGAGAAACTCAACTTCATTGAGGGGAGGAGGAGGGAAGGAAGGAGTCCTGGTAGAAGTTATTTCCTCCTCAGGGATTTCTCCGTCTCTATTATTCCCTTCTCTCACCCTTTAACAACCTACACTAAACCTTAGTCTGGGAAATGGGGAGACAAAGAATGTTTTGATTAAAATATATTACTGGACAAGTTGCTGAGTTTTGACTTCCACAGAAATGAAAACGCCTTTGAGAGCTGTAGGAAAATACTATCCCATGGGACTTGGACCTTTACTTTGAATACTTCCTTTAATTAATAAATCAAATTTCGAACAATTGTGGTTTGAGGCACTGTGTATGGGATTATGGGCATATATGTAACTAAGGTATTGCAATCAAGGCTTTAGCTCAGGGTACAGAAATTTGGGGAATGCTTATTTTGTCTGTGGAGGGAAATTCTCCCTTTCCCCTAATCTTAGCATCTACTTAGCAGGATTAAATTAAAATAAGGAGCTGAGATAGCCAACTAAAATAGGGAGTTATGAAGATGAATGGTTTTCTTCTTCCCCTAGTCATTGCATCCCTGATGACTCCTTCTGCCATGCTAATTCCTCTAGTCATTGCTTCCTGAGAAGCAATATCTAAATGTCCCATTCTCCCTACTTACATGTTTTGGTTTTCCAGGATGGGCAATGTCTCCCCATTCTTCAACTGAATTTGTCTTTAAAAGTTTGATTTGAGAATGCTTGTTTCAGGTGAAAGGATCAAATGAAATAATAATTGTAAAGTTCTCAACACAATATCTGGCACATAGTACATGCTGCATGAATGTTAGTTATTGTTTTTGTTGTTATTATTCTCTTTCCCCTAGTCTAACCCCCAAATTCCTAGTTATGGTTCTGGTCATAGTGAATATGAAAGATAACCAAATGATTTATAATTCAATCAATCAACAATTACCTATTATATGGCAGACCTTTGTGTGTATGTGTGTGTGTATAATGCAAATATAAAAGTGAGATGGTCTCTGGCCTCAAGAAGCTTATGTTTAACTGGGGGATGCATCATGTTCCCAGATAAGTAAATATAGTATATATGCATTGTGTACCAAAAGTTTATTTAAATGTAGCTTTAAGCTTTAATAGTGAAAGGGGTGAAAAGGCAGGTATAGTTTAAATTTTAACAATTTAAAGCTAAGATTTCAGGGACATTCTGTGTGTATACATACATATATACATTATATATACACACACACAATATAGATTTTTTCACACAAACACAAGTACACATATGTATAGGAACATACAAACACACATACATATCTGTATAAACATATACAAATATATAGATACACACATACATGTATGTATAATCTGTATATGGTCGAATCTGTGATTCCATTGGTAAAGGGCGAAGGTGTCAGACTCTTGATCTGCAAACTGAATGACAGGAGCACAAATAACTTTAATCAGATAAAAATGTAATTGGGAAATAATGTAACAAAATAAATAACAAATATAATAAAACATAGATAATGATAAATTTGTGGTTTTCAAAGTCAATATGTGTTCAGCAGGGATGCTTAATATTTACTTCCCCCTTTTTATTTGAATTTGGCAGCACTGGCATAGGGAATACTCAAAAAGGAAATTCCCTTTATCAATAGAGCCTGGCACCTATTTTGCAAACTTCGATCTTAGCAGAGATGAAGCATAACCTAGTGTATTGACAGAGTAAGTGACTGAACCAGGATCATGAGCCAGTGTATGACTGAAGCAGGATTTCAAGCCAGATCCTTCTGATTTTAAGTGGATCTCTGCCCACTATCCCAGTAGTCTTTCCTTTTTTCTTTTTTTAATCACACATCTGCTAGCAAAACAAACAAATAAATAATAGAGTATGTGCTTCCAAAATGTGTAATTTATTTATAATACACTATTAGACTAATAATTATTTACATTATAAAATTAATCAAAATAGAAATAAGATAGGATGATATAAAGAGGAAATTATGTTGGATCCTAGAATCAATAGGGAACCAGTAGAGTTTATTAAGTAGGGGAATGCCATGGACAGATTTGAGCTTTAGAAAAATCACTTTTGCTGCCATGTGAAGATGGATTGGAGGGAGAGGGAAGGAAATTGGAGTCAGGTAGAGGCTAAAGCCCAGGGTAACACCGGTGAGGTGATGAGAACATAAATGAGTGTGATGGTTACATGAAGAAAAGAAGAAATGACAGGTCAGCTAGGTGGCACAATGTATAGAGCAGTGCTCTATACAGTCAGGAGGACCTGACTTCAAATCCGACTATAATCACTTAATACTGCCTAGGTGTATGACCCTGGACAAGTCACTTAATCCCAATGGTGTTAGAAATAAAAAAGAAGAAATGACAAGATTGGTTGTTAGTTGAACAAGGCATTTCCTCATCTGGAAAACTGAGGGATGACTGAAATCTCCTGAGGGGAAAGATGGGGCAGTAGAGCTGATTTAAGAAGCCTCAGGTTCAAATTCTGATTTTGACACTTGACCAATTACATGGGCTTAGGTTAAAAAAAAACCCTTAAGCTTTCTGGGCCTCAGTTTTTTCATTTGTAAACGGAGGGATTTGAACTAACACAGAAGGCCAATCTGTATCTGTAGCCCTAGTAACAAGAACAGTTCCTATAGTCCCTTAATAAGTACTTGTTGTTTGACTAATTGATCCTAAAACTCATGAAAAATTTAGTAGCAAGTCTTCAAGGCTACACCCTGGCACTCCCTATACATACATATGTATATACACATACATACATACACACACAATACTCAAGATTATGTCCCATTGAATTGATGTATATATCAGGAAGAATTCCCATTCTTAGACAGCTGTTAAAGTCATCTCATACCCAGAACCTCAGATCTCTGCTGGAACTATTTGCATAGACTTTGTTAACCAGAGAGAGAAAATGCAGGTAAGGAATTAAAATTTAACTTGCTGGAAAATGGAAAGTCTGATGGTTAAGAGGGCAAGTCTCTGACAGAGAATCTAGTTTTCTCCCTCTCATTTTCAAGCTTCTTTTCTAAATTTTTTTTACTCTGGAAGCTTTGGATTGGGGAATATTCTTGGGTCCCTTTGTCAATCACTAGAATTGTCTCTGAAGTGGATGCTTTTTCCTAGAGCTTCCTGGTCTGGACCCCATTTGTAGGAGGTCTGGATTATTGATGGATTTTCTTGCTGAGAAATATGCTAAAGATTCCAAAAGGCCACCAAGCCTCCTAAGTGATTGCTTTCTCATCAGCTCAGGAATAGCCATGATTCCTTGTGTGAGATCAATAGGCATTTCAAAGATGGACTGGACTTTGAGTTTCAGCTTTTAGATTCTTCCTCTTGCTAATTTGAATCCTGAGTGTTCAAGCTTGTTGAGGAGATAGATAGTGTTCCTTCTCTCTGGGTCTGAAGCACAAGAGAATTGCTTCTCGATTCCTTGGGAGGTCAGAGAATTTGTTTTGCAACAAGGGGAACAATTCATGAGTCCTTCTACCCTTTGCCCCCCAAATCAAACTGTTCTTCATCATGGCTGATAAAACAAAATTTTTAACCTTAATCCAGATTTAATTTTTTTTTTTTGCAAAAAATAATACCAGTGTTTTCTTCAATAATTTCTAAGCCTGCAGAAAAAAGGGGTGGTGGTGACTGGGGCCAGACATAAAAACACAAAACTTTTTAATAAACAACACAAGCAGTAGGAAATAATACCGGTGAGGGCTTGTTTTCTTGGCTCAGGGCCTCATTCCAACCTGTTGCAACCAGTGTCTATAGGGACACCCTCATGTGGGCCCCAAGGAGGAAAGACTTTTACGTTATGTTTGCCTGGGAGATTTGCCAGGGCTGAGTTCAAAGGGCAGTTTCCAGTAATGTGAGGTAACCCCTGGGTGCATTTGATAGGTCTGGACAGAAGCAGGCCACCTCCAGGACTAGTTGCTGATGGCTCTCATTTTTTTTCCCCCAGGAGCTGCTGGGATCCTACTAGTTGGAGTTTAAAGAGTCTCTTTGACTCCAGATTCTTCCTCTTGCTGCCCAACCCCCTTCTCTTGCTACTGTAAACCCTGTATTGCCCATCATTGGTTCCACTTTTGATTGTGAGCATGTCATTTTTTCCCCAGGCCAAGGCTGGGTGCCAGATGTATGCAGCACCTGCCCTTGCCAGCCAGTGAATGGGCCAGTGGATTTAGTCATAGTCTGGGAGTTGGGAACTAGCCAAGACAGGGTACTACTCTTTCAGTGTCTGCTCTGTAGTCATCTGTGGCTAGAGGGGACCCTAGAGATTACTGAGGATTATGGGATTATGAATTTACAGATGGAAGGGACCTTGGAGATTATCCAATTCAACCTCTTTATGTTTTTCTTTTGGGAAGAAATTTGAATAATCTCCAAGGTCCCTCAAATACCTGAACGTTTTAGTTTCTCAATCTATTTAGATTCTATGACCTAGCCTTCCACTCTGCCTAAACTACACAAGGAAATGGTTCTCCCCTTGAAATTATCATCATTCACTAATGTTCCACTTCCATTTTCACAGACTCTCAAATTCCTCTTGAGAAAACGGAATTTTTCGATGATTTGCTTGGAGCCATATAGCTGATTTGTGTTTCATTTCACACTTGAACTCATGTCTTAATGCCTCCAAGCCCTGAACTTTGCTCTCTGTACCACTTGTTCCACCTGTTTTCTTTCTATATATTTTGCATGTACCCAATTATTTATATGATATCTCACTGATTAGAATGGGAGTTTTTTGAGTACAGGAAACTGTGTCTTTTGTTTTTCTTTTTATCACTAGAGCCCAGCTCAGTGCCTAGCACAGAGTCAGCACTTGATAAATGCTTATTGACTATTACGGCTATATTGACTCAATATGTGCAGTAGAAAATATAAACATCATATTGCCTGAGTAAAGCCAACAGAAATAAACACATGGGATAGAATCTGTAAAATAAAAATATACCAGAAATTCCTGGTGCCTTTAATCAACATTTGAAAGAGGAAGTCATAAAGTGAAGGAAATGCAGACTCAAAGGATAGTAAAGAGTAATATATACAATTCTTGGTTGAAAAACAAAGAAATAGAAAATTGAATGAACCCACCAAACAGGACATGGACCATTTTTTTAGTCCTGTCAAGGACAAAATTGAGGGTGAGGTTGTATATAGTTGAGAGAATTCCAACATGACTGAAACAAAAATTGAATTAAGCACAAAACACAAAACTTGCCTACTGCTAACATAATGATCAAGAAGTCACATAAGGAGGGGGGTTGGGATAAGGAGTGGGAAATGGGTTGAGTGGGTGTAGATGAAGGGATGGGAGGGTGAGGGACTCTCTAAATACTCTACAAAATCAGGGAGCAACAAAATCTATAATTATTGGTTCAAATGCTTTACAGAGATATGAGTTACTGTCATCCCAAAGCCCTTTACCATCATATTCTCTAATGCAAACTTGATCCCATGTTTTTTTTCAAAAGACATCACATATTTATTGCTAAAAAATGAGAACATCAGTATGTAACTACCTCTTAACATATAGGTCTATCACATTTCGCATACTTTAGAAAAAACATTTGCAATTTGTGGTGCTCAAATATATACATATACATTCTTGTGTAAACAAGAAAACTGTATTAATTAAAAAAACAAAAAGGGTTTGCCAAAAAGTCCCAGGCATTTAAATTTCAACTCATTATTGATCAATTTATTGTTGATTAAGCAACCTGAGTATTCAGCAACATTTACCTGTTATGGCATTTATAACATCTTTATTGATTACTGCAAAACTTTTGATTCAATTCCACACTCATGCCTTAGTCATATATTGTGAATATATAAAATAGATTCCAGGTGTAATGATACTGTGAGTATTTTATGTGCCCATGGAAAATTGTTCTCTATTTAACACATATAACAATTTATAATCGAAATAAACCATGAGGTTCTTACAGGGATACAACTTAAGCACAGTATGTTTCTATTTGACATTAAATCCGTTAACAACAGCTTTGAATAGAAGTGAGCATGATTTTCAAGTCATAGAAGAAATCGTATCAAAATGTTGTGTTAATCTCATATTGCTTGTGGATGACATCAAGTTATATGGTTTATATGAAAGTCACATTAAAGAACTATTTTATCTGGTGGAAACTTTTCCCATTGATATTAAAATTTCCTTCAGACTTGGAATTAAAATTCTCAGTGTGCTCTGAGGAAAAATAGAGACTGAAGACTAAACCCAGAGGACATATTAAACCAGTGGCTCAAGGCAATACAAATACCTTCTTCTCTAGGCACTATCAATTGAGCTTTAAGACTCTCAAGAACAAAACTGATGTTAAAAGATAGACTGGCATCCTGAAGTCAAAACTTAATGAGTATAACACATTTAGAACAATGGAAGAGTTTGATTTACCATTCTCAATGCACATACTTTTGGCATGGTACAATACACAATAATGAGTTTAGAAGCTTCTAAATTAAAAATTTATGTAATTTAAAAACCATACAATTTTAATGGAATGCAGGTCTCATTGCTCCTAAGTAGTCATAGAAAGATGAACATTTCTTTGTCCAAAAGGACAAAGAGTATCAATCTAACAGATAAAAAAATTTTAACACACCTTTCTTCACAAATAATTGTAAAATAATAAAAAAAAGCTTTCAGCAGGTATATGCCAAAGGAAACCCACATATCTTGACTCAACTAAATACTTTTTTTGGTATTTAAGTTCAGAATAAAGGAAAGAAATGGGGTGGGCTTAGTAAAAAAAAATTGAAAATAATTTTGAAAGATTCACAGGGAGGCGCAGCTAGGTGGCTCAGTGGATAGAGCACCAGCTTGAAGTCAGGATGACTTGTGTTCAAATCTGGTCTCTGACACTTAACACTTCGTACCCGTGTGACCCTGGTCAAGTCACTTAACCCCAATTGCCACAGGGGAAAAAAAAGATTCATAGAGGTGTTCTGAGTCAGTGGATAAAAACTGATAGTGCTACACAAGGATGTTTTTTCATTAGTGGAAGAAAATGAGCTATGAACTATGGGAATACAAATTAAACAGGACACCAACCTGGGAATTTGTTCATTCTAGGAGCAGTGAGTATAGTGGTAGTCAAGTCTAATGGTGAGTAAGTCTTAATAGGGAATTTGAAGGAAGAAGGATTTTCTCTCATTCTCTCTCTTCCCCTCCCTCATCCTTTCTCCTATTGACTAGACAACAACATTATGAATTGAGAAGGTTTTCAAGATCAGAAAAGTTTGGCCCATGTTTCTGGAGGAAGAGTGACTGATAGCAGATCCTAAATTGGAAGCTGAGATACATCTAGGACAATCCAGACACATGGAAGGAAGGCAGCTGTCTATGAGACTCTCTATGAGGGCACCAGCTCTTGAAGTCCAGCAGAAAACTACACTAAAGGGAAATTCATGAGCATTCTATAAAGGGAGAAAAAGGCTACCAGTGACCAGGAGCAGTCATTATTTTAGTCTTTGTCCACATGTGCTCTCTAAGTTTGAGTCCACTCTCCACAGGGACCTTCTATGTGGCAAGAAGGGATATCTATCTAATTTTTTGGGGGTGAATTTCTATAAGAACTGTTCTTGCTATATTTGATTAATATTTTTTTAAAAAGAGAAATGGGTCTAGCATGGGGGCACAATTAGAAACCCTATCAAACAGCAAGATAATTCATTGAGTTGTACTAGTCATCAGCCACCCCTCTTGCTATGATTTATGAGATTATGAAGAGTCAGATGCTACTGAATGTTACAACAACTACAATATTTATGTATTATGTTTGTATATATATTATCAATAAGTACAAATGTGTATGTATATATGCATTTTGGGTATCTCTTATTGTCTCCTTTTATTTACTTATTTTTCCTTTCTTTACTTTCTCTTTTCCTTTCCCTCCCTCCCTTCTTCCTTCCTTTCTCCCTTCCCTTCACCCCTTTATTTTTCTTTAACTTCTCTTGTCTTTCCTTCTCATCTCCAAATTTAGAATGCCAAGTTACTTGAATATCTAGTTAGAATTAAGGAAGGTGAGGGCATTTTACTCCATCCTTTTTTCCTTTCAAGATTTTTACCAAAAAGCATGCTTTAAACAGTGAACTTCCTAGAATACTGAAAATAAAAATTTGATTTTGAAAAAATTAGATAGTGTGTAGATTTTGTTAAGCAAATCACTCCTATATTTCCCTCTAAATCTGTGGTCTGTGCCTTCATCCGAGTATAATTGTCTATACATGACACAGCACAAAGACTAGAAGTTCAACAAAGTTATCTTGATCTTTTTAATAGAACCCTCAGGAGTTTTAGGCTAAAACATCTATGCCATGAAGGTATAATTTGAAACCTAGTATTCGAGCACCAGACTACCATTTGCAATTTATTTCCAATTACTTTAATGCCACCTTTCCTACCAGCTAAGAGTTGGAATTACATACTATTACAGCCTTTGCATTCAGATCTTGATTTGTTTCCAAAATTCTCTCACTGGCCAAGGCCACAGAGGTGACTTTCTAAATTCATTTCTCCCAAGATGAGTCTCAGATTGTGGTTATAAACTTCATTCTGTTAAGGAAAAGGAAACTGAGCAGATATGACTCAAATTAGCAAGGTGATCACTTTGCAAGGGAGAAAAAGGACTTTTTTCTATTGTTTTTGCTTATAACAACTGCTCTTTTATATACATGCTGCAATCAAATTTCTGAAGATGGGGATTTAATTGTTTTTTTTTTTTAATTTAATAGCCTTTTATTTACAGGATATATACATGGGTAACTTCACAGCATTAACAATTGCCAAACCTCTTGTTCCAATTTTTCACCTCTTACTCCCCCCCCCCACCCCCTTCCCTAGATGGCAGGATGACCAGTAGATGTTAAATATATTAAAATATAAATTAGATACACAATAAGTATACCTGACCAAAAAGTTATTTTGCTGTAGAAAAAGAATCAGACTCTGAAATAGTGTACAATTAGCTTGTGAAGGAAATCAAAAATGCAGGTGTGCATAAATATAGGGATTGGGAATTCAATGTAATGGTTTTTAGTCATCTCCCAGAGTTCTTTTTCTGGGCATAGCTAGTTCAGTTCATTACTGCTCCATTAGAAATGATTTGGTTGATCTCGTTGCTGAGGATAGCCTGATCCATCAGAACTGGTCATCATCTAGTATTGTTGTTGAAGTATATAATGATCTCCTGGTCCTGCTCATTTCACTCAGCATCAATTCATGTAAGTCTCTCCAGGCCTTTCTGAAATTATCCTGTTGGTCATTTCTTACAGAACAGTAATATTCCATAATTTTCATATACCACAATTTATTCAGCCATTCTCCAACTGATGGACATCCATTCAGTTTCCAGTTTTTAGCCACTACAAAAAGGGCTGCCACAAACATTCGTGCACATACAGGTCCATTTCGATGGGGATTTAATTGTAAGCAAAAGTGCTATAATGATATCACAGGGGTGTGAAGATGCATTCTTCAGGATTATGCTGCTGTCTTACTCAGTGCTCCTGAACCTGATATCGACAAATATAAAAGTATTGTCTCTTCTTCATTATAGAGAGCTTAATGATGTGGACAGTTTTTTCACTGGTAATATTCCATCATGAACTACTTACTTTATACTTATGAATCTCCTTAGTAATGGGTATTCTGGAAATCATGGTTATAAAGTTTTGTGGAAACAAATATGACAGCATATGTGGCGGGAAAGTCCAAATTGTGTGATCTTATGGATGGTACATTCTAGATCATAGAATAATCATCATAGAAAAGATCTCAATGCATCTTTTATATATTCTCTTTTCTCTCTTTTTCTCTTTCCCTCCCTCCCTCTCTTCCTTTTTCCTTTCCTCTCTTTTCACCTTCCTCTCTCTCCCTCTCCCTCTTTTTCTATTTCATTTTCTCTCTCTCTCTGCTACTGCTGCTACTGCTGCCCTTTTTCTTTTCCAACTTGCTATTCAATTTTCCTCTAATAATCTGAACTCTTGCCAATGTCCAGTCCCTAGAAAATATTGGTAAATGTTGCTAAAAAGTTTCTCCTGGAAGCTTTTAAATTCAATTCAACAAGCATTTATTAAAGTCTGCTATGTACCAGACATTGAATTAGACTCTCGGGGCACAAAGGCAAAGAAAATCAAACCTCAAACCCCAGAAGAACCATAAAGTTCCTTAAATTTTCAGGGAAATGAATACTGAATTTCATACAAGTAAGGTTTTACTAAGTTAATATGCTTTTTAAACACACAAAATGAACTTAGAAATTGAAATAATTTTGATATTCTACCTCTCACTCATCAGACTGGCAAAGATAAGAGGAAAATGATGTATGTTAGAGGGAAAATAACTAATAGGTTCATTTGTACATTGTTAGTGGAATTGTGAATTGGTTTAGCCATTCTAATGACTTGCAACTTTGCCTAGAAACTTGTTAAACTATCCATATCTTTTTATCACAGAAAAATGATCTATATGTATAAAAGTATTTATAGTAAATCTTTTTAATAGTCTCAGGTTGGAAAGTGCAAGTATTCCCTATTACAGAATGTCTATACAAAACATGGCATATAAATGTGATGGGATATTATTGTACCAAAAGAAATGATAAAATGGATAGCTTCAGAAGAAACTGGGAAGATCTCTATGAACTGTTGCAGAGAGATATGAGTAGAACTAAGAGAACAATCTATACAATGTCAACTATATTATAGAGAAAAATAACTTTGACAGACTTTGCAATTCCGATCCATGTAATGATAAATCAGGAGTCTGGTAAAACCATCTTTGCAAATGAGTTAAACCAAATTTTAGGTAACTGAAAGACTTCAAACTTATTAGTGAGTTACGGAGATACCTATTCCAAGCATGTGAAGAAGACTTTCTCTGGTGGAATGAACAGAGAAAAACAATTTGTTCCAATGGCCATGAAGATGGTTGAAATAAGGGCTATGGAGCGCTTAGAGCTTGCTCAGATGTCAAGGACAAAAAGGTGATCTATTGCATCCCAGGTCATTACTTATCAGCTTGACTTTTGTCCTGGAAGAGAGAGGGAGGCTAATGATTTTGTGCAGCTCTGCCTCTTTTAAATTCATTTCACATGCAAGTCAAGAAGTTACCCTTTGATGTTATTAATCTTCAAAAAGAAAAAAAAAAGGAGGTTGAAAAACAATTGTCTTGCATAAAAGTTTAGCTTTTGTATGCATGTATCTTATTTCCCCAATTAGATTAAAAGTTACTTGAAGTCAAGAATTGTGGTTCATATTTCTTTTATATTCTCTAAATTTTTCAGAATGGTGTCTTGCACATGGTAACTGCTGTATTAAATTTTTTTGGTTGTTTCTTAGATGTTTTTATCTGAGTATCTGGGTACACCCTTTGAATTGACACTGAGTTAATTGACTGTATTTTTAGAAGGCAATAACTTAAAAAGGTTCTCCTCGGATTTCTAGAGAATAGCCCTAAGGGCTGTGATTTCTATTACTCTTGCTTATGAACCCCTTTCCAATATACAATGAAACACTGATTAACCAATATGACTAATAACTTTTAAAAAGGGTATTTATAGACAAGATAGAGTGACAAAGTTACAACAATATCCCCAAATCAGGGGCACACTCTCCCTTCTACACACAGCTCCTTGGGATAATGGCTTAAACTTGGAGCCTGAAGGCATTGAAGTATACATGTAGGGAACACATGGATCTGAGAAGTACTTCATAACTGGACCTGGGAGTCTTGTTCTCCCTTGAGATTACTACCAAGTTCATTTTGAGACATTAAATTGCAATGGACAAATTGTTCCCTTCATCAGCTCTGTGGACTCCCTAAGGGGCATATTGCCTCAAGTGAGGGGTTAATTCATTGATGATCCAGGTCAAGTGGGTCAATCTAAAGTTATGCTGACTCTTCACTAGCGCCTGAATTATTAGCTGTGGTTCCTGGTAAGACTTCTCTGATAGATCTCCTGAATTCCTTAATAGCCTGGGTACTTCCTTGTTGGAGTACTCATTCATCTAAGATCAGGGAATAACAAACATAAAAGAGACAAAAGAAAGAAAGGTACCATTTTCACATAGACTAATGAGAGATGCCTACCTAGTAATGAAGGGCAGTTGCTATCCATCATCCTACTAGAAGTTCTTGTCTCACTCTCCAACAGGAGGAAAAGTAGAATGGAACTGACAGAGGTAAATATTTCTTATTTTTTTATTCTTTTGAAAACTCATTTCCAGTTTTGTGCCTCCTGAATCATCAGTTCTTCCATCTTGTCAGGCAACCAGAAAACTACTCATCACCACCATTCGCCAGCTTTCCAACTACTCTGGAGACAGAGGTAGGCTAACCAAATTTCTTTATGTTGGATTGGAACCAGGCAGAAAAATATTCACATGTCATGTATATCAAAAGGCAAACCCAAGTATTCTCTAAAGTCTGTATTCTCATTATCAAATTCTCCTTTATGCCTGCATGAACTATAATGAAAGCACATCTTTCTGTTTATGCTCAATATAATGTCTGCAGGGACTTGCACTTGAGAACCATCGAGGGTTATGGCTGAATGGGGATGGTAGGGCTGATTGATCTTTTCCTTGTTTGGTACAAGAAGGCAGTTCAAGAAAAAATATGAAAGACTGACAATCATTGTGTGAGTCAAAACTGGATTGATAGTGGGATTAGTTCTGTGATTTCATCAGTGTAGGGATCAGCCAAATAAACAAACTCTTTTTACTCATGCAGGTCCTTCTCTGCAGTTTATAGTCTTAAAGAATTAGTTAGAGCACAAGTCATCTCTTGGCTAGGGTCACACAGAAGCAGCATTTGAACTGAAGTCTTTTAGCTCCAAGGTTGGCTGCCTGTCCATCTCCCCATGTTACCTCAGTAACCATAGAGCTCAAAGGAAAAGAACATTAAAAGAGGAATTTCACTTGTTCTGCCTGGCCCAGGGGGCAGAAATAAAAGCTATAAATAGAAACTTCAAAAAGTCAAATTTTAACTCAATTCAAGTGTAACAAGTACTCTCTTGCTCATTCTCTCAGAGCCACATTGGCTCTGAGAAGCCCTGAAGGATTCTGGGGTATCTTAGGAAGCTTGTGGTGTCCCCTTTCTACTGACACTGGTTAGAACCCCCACTGGTGGTATTTCCTGCACTGTCAGATACCACTTAACTTCTGCTGCAGTTCCGTTGAATCACTTAACATTGATTAGCTTCTAGAAAGAGATATTACCTTTGTAATTATACCAACTCCAGATACAGCATTCTTCTTGTACCACATTGCATCCTATGAGTTACCCAACAAAATGCTATATAACGTCTGAGAGGAAAAGCCCATTATTGCAGCAGGAGGTGATATTTGAAACTTAAAAAAAAATTTTAAATAGCCTTTTATTTACAAGTTATATGCATGGGTAATTTTACAGCGTTGACAATTGCCAAACCTTTTGTTCCAATTTTCCCCCTCCTTCCCCTTACCCCCTCCCTTAGATGGCAGGATGACCAATACATGTTAAATTTGTTAAAGTATAAATTTGATATTTGAAGCTTTTAACAGGATCAAAATCAGGGATCTCAACCAGTCTCTCTTGTACTAGTGAGGGGAAACAAGAATCATAAATTTATAGCTAGAAGGGACCTTAGAGACCATCATGGTTATTCCTCCTGCTATAGGAACACTATAGCAAGTACAGTGCTCAGCTGACTAATCAGTAGGGAATAGAGTAGCAAGAACTTTTCAGACTTATAGGTGGGAATTGCCTTGATCATGTTTTCTTAAGGCCTGTGTGCTCCCTACATGTAAGCTCCTTCTTGTATGTTCGTCAGTCATGCATGTACTCTGTATGTATCCTGAGCTACGGTGATTATGTGGTAGCCTGTTGAGTCTTATCAGTGTGGGCAAGAGGGAGGGATGGGGAATTTTTCTTACCACTTCTTTTGTTATGCTATTTAAATAAATGCCTTTGGTTAATGCAACTTCTGGTAGATTTAGTAAAGATGACCCTATCAATGGGGGCTCATGAGATATGATTTTTCATGTAAGTTTGCCCCCCAAATGCCTCAAAATTGGGTATCTTTCTGGGGTCTTCTATGAGAAGGAGGAATTGGGATCCACATAGATTGAAGAACTAATTAGAGGGTAACAGATTTCTAATCGAAAGGACCCTCTTTTCTAACTCTTTTATCTAAATAATCTAAATAATGTAACATTGAAGGAAATTTTCTTGTAGAAAATAACAGGTAGTAACTGGCAGTATCAGAATTTAAATGCTGCTCTTTTGAGTCTAAATCTAATATTCTTTTAAATTACAAAACAAAATGTTCATGTATGATGGGTGAAGCCATTGCTATCTGGGGCAAATCAGGGAAAGTTTGATAGATTAGATGACATTTGAGAAGACACTTAAAATATAGTAAGAATCCAATAAATGAAGAGGAAGAGGAGTATTCTATTCTCAGGAATAGAATAAAGCAAACCAGGGAGACCAGAACATAGGATACATTGTACAGGCAGAAATTGTTTGGACAATAGCAATACAAGGAATGACTAAAAAGGTGATCATGGCTCCAGATTGTGGAGAATAGTGAGTGTCAGACAGGGGCATTTGTCCTATGCATAAAATGCAAGATACAGTGTCATAAACAGTGGTAAACCTTTTAGGCTCTTTGAGGCTGTGTAATGGTGTAGTCACCATGGAGCTAGCCTCAGTTTAACCAATGATAATTAAACCTGATGATTCAGTTTGGAGAAGCAAACTTAAAAGAGGCGTAATAAGAAGGGGAAATATTAATTCATTAATGTATGATGAGAAATGAAACTAAGGTGAATTTTCCTCCTCATGTATAGGGCAACTAAAATGAGAAACTGAATTTAGAGCCAATCATATTAGGTTATTTCTTGATAGCAAATGAAGTTGCATTAATATAAATTTTCAAGTCTTATGACTCTCTCTTCAGCAAAAAGACATTCTTGCCAAGGGGATCAGATATTTGCATTGCTCTCTCATATACCTCTTCTCCTGGACCAGAATGGACAAAAATTAACCAATTCTTGTTCTACAAATGACCACTCCTTCCCCTCCCTGACAAATTCAATCTTCCATCTCTTTGACTTTGCACAGACTGGGAAGGAAGCTTCCCATGTCTGAAATTCTCTTTTGTGACTTCTACCTCATAGGACTCCTTTGAGTTTAATCATCACTATTTACATAAGACAGTTGTCAAATTCCTCCACCCCTCAATTACTTTGTATTTGTTTTTTATGCAATTTAATTTTCTTATCTTTGTACACATTATTCTGTACTCCTGCTCCAGTAAAATTCCTTGAGTGTAATGACTATTAGTAAATTTTTGTTTTAGTATGCCTAGAATGTTCCCAAGGTTTTTCTCTGATACTTCCTCATGGTATGAAAAGGTCTCTGAATCTTACAAGGCTTTGCCCACAGAACTGAAGCTTTCATTGGTTCTATAATTCTGCAACAGCTTTGAGTGTGGTCTCAGCTTTTTGAAGACCCTTTTTGATCTCAAAATAGCTTATGTGTCATAGTTTACAAAGCCATCAATCATTTTCATTGATCTTATTTTAGCTTAGTTTGTTTCAGATGATTGAGAGGAGACATCTTAATGTGATAAACAAGCTCTCTTCAGTATTTCTGCCTGATAGGTTACAGAAAGGAAATCAACCTGTAGATTGTTAATTTTACCCTTGAGGTGGTGTGTATATTTGACTGGAGCCTTCTTATTTTGTCACAGGATTTAGAACTAAAAGGGTTCTTAGGGTTCATCTAATTTGATGCTTTATCAGAATTTTTAACATTATCAATTTTAACAATTAACATTATATATTTTAATTATTTTAATTAAATTAATATATGAAATTATAATAAAAATCATGATAGCCATTATCTCCACTATATCCACATTATCATAATCAATAATATCATCATTGTTTCAATATCATCTCTAACTTCATTGTCATTATCAATGACATTAGTAACAACATCCCAATCATTATCATCTTGTCCTCTCCTTTGGCTCTGGGATAGTCTAGGACCCAATTGAGTGGAAGGAAGACTCAAAACCACATAAATTGGAAAATCAACTCTTTCCCCTTCACTTTATCCATTCATACTCCTCTCCCGAGTCTAGAACATCCAGAATTTATCTGGGATGATTGGGTGGTGAGAAGACCTGCTATCACTAGGAGTCTTTTCTTTTTTATCTCTTTCAAACCAGAACTCACTTGATTCTTTTGAATGGTGAGAAGACCTGCCACATATGGGATTGCCTTATCTTCCCTTTTCAATGCCAGCATTGTAATCTGCTCTCCTGATATAGTCTAAGAACTCTTGGGTTTTGCCACCTCCGTCATGGCTGCAACCTTAAGATTTTGGGGCCTTTAGATCTGCTCTGCAAATTAACTTTAAAAATATCTCCCCAAATTAATATGTAAGCTCCCTGAAAATATAAAATGTCTTGCTTTTTCTATTTATATTTCTAGCAATTAATACAGAACTTATTTAAAGTAAATGCTTAATAAATGTTTTCATTCATCTATTCATTTACTCATCATTATCACCATTGCCATCATTATTATAAATAATAAAATCCTCATTATCACAACTTTATCATTGTTATCACTGATATCAACATTGTTACTGCCATCACCATCAATATTCATTACTTATAATTAACATTGTCATAATCATCATCATCACTCACATTTTACTGCTTGAAAATTTACCAAACACTTTTCTTCTTACCAATTCTATTGTTTGTTAGTGTTGCTAGCTCCATTTTACAGATGGTAAAACTGAGGCTTAAAAATTTAAATGATTTATCCATGGTCATACTACTAGTGTCAGAACTGAAACCCATGCACATCTTCTAAGCTTTGACTTTTAAGGCTGGTGTTTTTTCCACTCTATCATCATAACTCTTCCCCCATTTAACATATTTATTGAACTTCAGGGAGGGGAAAAAAAAAACCAAACTATACCAAAGTCACCATCAGTAGCAAGTGACAGAACTGGTACCTGAATCCAGGTTCATTGGATCTACATTCATTCACTTGCTTCAGGAACAGCATTGCATTTTAAAATGGTTCTGGCCAATAGAATAGCTGCTCTTTTTATGGCTATCTTTGACTCAGGAGAAGTAATACTGTGGTGAATAGCTGGTAAAGAGTCAGAACTGGATGGTGGTGGTTTTTTTTTAAAATATGGCTTTTTCTTCCTCATCTTTCTCAACCAGATCTCCTGAAGTTAGGTCCTATTGAACCCCAACCAAGCCAGTGAGGCCGGAGCAAGGATATGAGTTGCATTTGCCCTGCTGGCATTGGACAAGGTTTCAGAGGAAACCAAAGAAATCTTTTGTCAAAAGGTCTGGAAAATGCAGTTTCAAGTTTGGTCTTGGGAGACCTGTTTTGCATTAAAATACCAAATAAAATAAAATGATGGATTGTTTTGGCACCATTCAGGTTGAGCTTATATGAGGAGAACGGCATAGAAGAGACAGCCAGTTATTGTCACAGTTGACAGATTTTTGGGTCCTGTCTGCTTGCCCAGTATTGCATGGTCCCTGGGGTTAAGAGCTTTCCCAAAGTTTCAGTGCCAGGACGCCATGCTCACTTTTGTCTTAACAGACTCTGACATTATCTTTCCAGCTTTAGGGCTATTTCGAGGTTGTGGTCTGCTCTAATAAACTTTCCTTCTTCCTTCTCTGCCGGAACCAGTTTTAGTGGCTTTTTGTGAGATGGATATAGTGATTGGATCTTAAATATCCCATGTAATATGGTTTCTCTTTGTAATTTAACCCTGTAAATGATGGAATCTTGAAAAAGAAGAACAAATCTTATCTTTTTCCCCAAGAAAGAAAAAGTTTTTCTTTCTTTACATTTCTTTCCCTGCTCCCCACTCCCTCCCTCTCTTCCTTCCTTTTTTCCTTCCTTCCTTCCTTCCTTCTTTCCTTCCTTCCTTCCTTCCTTCCTTCCTTCCTTCCTTCCTTCCTTCCTTCCTTCCTTCCTTCCTTCCTTTTCCTTTTTTCCCTCCCTTCTCTCTTTCTCTCCTTATAAATGGAACTAACACCATTCCTTTTTAAAGTTTTCTTTGTAATCATAATTTCTTCATATCAGCAAGTGAAACTACTGTAAATAGAAATGACAAAAACAGGGAGAGATTTAGGGGCTCATGAGTCATTTCTGTAAAGCACTTTTTCCAACCATGCAAGACAGGAAAACAAAAAAAAAACAAACAAAAAAAGGAAACCACATCAATTATGTAAGGCTTAGGGGAAGGGCTGTATCTATGAATTTTCACACCTAGGGCAAATACCACAATCAGAAACAATGCTTGGAGCAAATGACAGGAAACAGATCCTCATTTGGATTGGGATGGAGATGGGACCCTTGCTGCTGGGATAGCCAACTGGGATGGGGGGAAGAATAGGGAAGGGAAGGGGAAGAGCTCCCTTCAGCTATTTTATGGTTATTTTCTATTTTAACTTATTGTTGCTAACTTGATATTAAATTTCACTCTTTTGGGGCTGCTGTAGTCCTTCAAGTCCTTTCCATGCTGTCCAATTTGGCACCTAAATTCAGTGACCTGGGGCAAATTCTTGCTCACTTTGTCCTTGTTACCACTTTAGTCAGGGGATACAGGAATGGCTGAGGTCAGCCTTGTTTCTTTGGTATATTAGAGGGTCACATTGGGTCATAAGGACCTTCAATTAGGACACTTCTATGATATAATACAATCAATATGCATTACTAAAGCATAGTCTAGTTTCAGTGGAACTGGGAAAATCTCAGGTTCTCAAAACTATGTGAGAGAGGTGAAAAAGAATAGTTTAAAGTTGTATGAATTATCTACTAACAGAGACATTAGCAAGTTGACGTAACTCAAACCACCCAGATGAATTATAATGCATGGCAGATGCTAAGCTGAAACACGACGTGGTGGAGAAGAAAATGTAGAGCACTAATAGTTGGAATCCAACCTTGGCTGCAGTACTTACTATTTCTGGGTCTTGGACGGTCAACTCTTCTCTTTATACCTTACTTTCCCTCATTTTTAAGTTGAGAAGATTTAGCTAATTTTTAATGTCTTTTTACTTCTAAATCTTACAATCTTTTCATAAATAATTACATTTTGTTTTGCTGTTACTTTTCCTCATGGTGGTGATGGTGGCCATCATCATTGTTATTTTCTTCTTCTTCCCTTCTACCCCTCCCTTCCTGTGATTTTCTTGGATTAGATAATTCCCAGTCAACATGTATTTTTTCCCCTAACAATGTCAATTGGGCCCTACTCTGCAACTTCTACTCTTGCAGTGCCCAGGCTATTGAAAGATTAAATCACTTGCCCAGGGTCACACAGCTAGTAGGTAGAAAGGCAGGACCTGAACACAGATTATTCAGGCACTGGATCTGGGTTACCATCTTCTGATATGCTAAAAAAGTGCTAAAAAAGCTAATGAGACTTGAAACTGATTGTAAAAGTCATATGTCCATATGAGATAAAAGAATGTCTATTCACCGACTGCCCTGTTCATATCACATGTGCACTATTGTGTTCTGTTCTAGGTTCCACATTTTAGGAAGGACATTGGAGAACATTCAGAGAAGGGAAAAAGCCCTCTAATTTATGCCTGATGAAGATTGGTTAAACGAACTTGAGGTGTTCAGCCTGGAGAAGAGAAGTCTTAGAACTATGATAGCTGTGCTTAGATATTTGAGACTGAAAAATAGAATGGATGGAAGTTACAAAGAGACAACTTAGGGGTCCTCAAACTACAGCTACCGGCCAGATGCAGCAGCTGAGGACGATTATCCCCCTCACTCAGGGCTATGAAGTTTCTTTATTTAAAGGCCCACAAAACAAAGTTTTTGTTTTTACTATAGTCCGACCCTCCAACAGTCTGAGGGACAGTGAATTGGCCCCCTATTTAAAAAATTTAAGGACCCCTGATCCATGATGATTTGAAGTAGTGAAATGGAGATAGAAGCTTCCCCCTTACTAGAGGTAATTAAGAACAGATTCCATAATTGTAGCGTATTTTGTAGAGGGGGATACTTAGTTAGTCATGATTGGGCTAGATGTGGCCACTATTGTCCCTTCCAAATCTAAGATTCCATATGTGATTTATAATATGGTATTCATCCAATATCTGATGAACAAATAGCACTGTGCAAATGCCAAAGTTATACATAGGACCCTTGTAGATGAGCCCGAGGGAAACATAGGTAAAAATTTCAACAACATCGTGTGAGCTAATTCTACAAGGGGTCATTGTTCTTATTCTACCTTATGGTTTCATATGTATAACAGTATGTGCAATATTATAGATCATAACAGTTCCATTTTAGTATGCTTTGGATTGTTGCTGTTTGCCCTTCATTTAAAAATGTGCTATCTGGACTTGCATATAAATTGAATTTAAGTGAGGTGGAGTTTGTTTAACAAAGTCATCAGCCTTACTCTTGCTTCCAGAGTCATTGCAATCCAGTAGCAGGACAAAAGTCAGGATGGCTGGTGCTGGCTTAGGACACATTGACATTTTTGATATCTGACCAAGTTCTAAGCACTTCACACCACCTGCTTTATCTGCATTCATGGCAGCTGGAACAAGTTGTTCTTGTTTGCTTATTCCATCTGAGGAAGTCTTCACATGCTTGTGGTAGACATCCCCCTAACTCAATAAAAAGTTTCTAAAGTCTGTTGGTGGCCCTTAACTTGGTCTATCCTGTGTATTGAGACAGTTTGCCAGGGTGTGGTTGTTTCTTCTTGGAGCCACAGGTGAGAAGTGGGTAAAAGGTAGGTACCAAAGGTGGATGGGCAGTCCTGAAAAGGGCTCAGCAAGCTCTCACACTGAAGGGCTATTCTTCTCTGAGCACACTCTACACTTTGAACTACTTATTATGGACTTACTTATTGAAAAGTACATTATTTCTTGCATTACCAGAAGTTCTTAATTTGATAAATGCCTTAATAGGTTAAACTCTTTCCACTCCAATTCCATTCCAATCATAGTATGAAGGCATCATGGCTCTAGAGTCATGGACCTAAGTTCTAATGTTACCTCTGATGGTGACTCCTTATGTCACCTTGAAGAAGGAATTGGACTAGATGATCTCTGATATTAGAGACTAGATTAATCTCATGATGATATAATATGATCCTAGATTTTAAAAGATTGTACCATTAGAGATAAAATTTTGCTAATTCCTACAAGATGGAAGACCTTGGAATAGGTGTGTGACATCTGTACCAGAGTGTTAGATCAAATATAATTTCTGTTGGCTATCTTGGAAGGAAGCATTATGGGGTAGTGAAAAGAAACACTGGATCTGGAGTCAGAGGACCTGAATTCAGCCACTGCTCTTCTAGTTATTATCGATGTGACTCTGAATGAGTAACTCAATTTATCTGGGATTTAACTGACTTACCTGTGAAATGAGAGTTAGACTCTAGATTGGAGATTTGTGACCTAGATTCTGGGAACTTGTTCTTTAAATATTTTGATACCTGGATTTTAATATAATTGTTTTCTTTTGTAATCCTATAGATCTTATTTTATGACCTACTTGACTTCTATTTCCTGGGTACTTTTGAATGGGTGCCCTTCCAATCCATTCCCTTTGAATGGGTTCCCTTCCAGCTCTAACACTCTACAAACAGAATATAATATAATTTAGTCTAAACTGAAAGAGGAAGATCCAGCCTCTTTCATTGAGTTCGAGACAGCAGGGTTTGGAAGATAGGAATAAATAGAAGAGCTGTAATTCCTGGGTATGATTGGCCTAGTCACCTGGAAGAAAGAGAGGTGCCATTTGATTTAAAGACCAGGAGGCCCATATTGGGCCCATAAGGCCAGCAAACCATGGTGAGCTTTTTCAGAAGGGGAGGGAGGCAAGGAATTATGGGGTTTGACTTAACAAATCCAGATTGAGAAAGGCTGGGATGAGATTTGGTGATACTTTTTTCTTCACCTCTTTACCTCTCCAAGGAGGAAATTAATTCTCTGGGTTTATTTACCCACTTCTTAGATTTTCTCTGAGTCTAGGATTTGACTTTTTTTTTATTTAATAGCCTTTTGTTTACAGGTTATATGTATGGGTAACTTTACAGCATTAACAATTGCCAAATCTCTTGTTCCAATTTTTCACCTCTTACCCCCCCCCCATCCCCTCCCCCAGATGGCAGGATGACCAGTAGATGTTAAATATATTAAAATATAAATTAGATATACAATAAGTATACATGACCGAACTGTTATTTTGCTGTACAAAAAGAATCAGACTCTGAAATATTGTACAATTAGCTTGTGAAGGAAATCAAAAATGCAGGTGGGCAAAAATATAGGGATTGGGAATTCAATGTAATGGTTTTTAGTCATCTTCCAGAGTTCTTTCTCTGGGCGTAGCTGGTTCAGTTCATTACTGCTCCATTGGAAATGATTTGGTTGATCTCATTGCTGAGGATGGCCTGGTCCATCAGAACTGGTCATCATATAGTATTGTTGTTGAAGTATATAATGATCTCCTGGTCCTGCTCATTTCACTCAGCATCAGTTCGTGTAAGTCTCTCCAGGCCTTTCTGAAATCATCCTGTTGGTCATTTCTTACAGAACAATAATATTCCATAATATTCATATACCACAATTTATTCAGCCATTCTCCAACTGATGGGCATCCATAGGATTGACTTTTGTTCTAAAGGAGCCCTTTTGTTTTTTAAGATTTTAAAAATATGATAAAATTTTCTTGGATCCAATTTTATTGAAAGTTTACAAATATAGATATAACCTTGAGGTGACATTCCTAATTACCCCCCCCCCCTCCAAAAGGAAATGGGGAGAGGCCAATTTTCTCTAGACCATTCCAAACTCTGACCACAGGGCTGTTCAAAAGTAGTTTTTTCCCTTTAGTCTCCACCTTCTCTTTATGAAAGTAGAGATAGCTTATTCTACCTCTTCAAAGCAGTCCATGGATCTGGGGTCATGTCTTGGATCTCCAGAGATTATTCCTTTTGTTTGTTTGGAAAATTTAAAAATAATAGAGATTCTTAATACTATTTATTAATTAAATTATCTAGTTCAAACTTTTGGATTAGATAAATTTCCTCTTATAAATGGGCAAAAATGGGACTCTGCTCTGTCTTATATTCTGCATAAGTTTCAGTCACTATATTTTTCATGCTGTTGAGCCATTTTTTTTTCAGTTTTAGTGTGACTTTTTGTCACTCCAGTTGGGTTTTTGTTGGCAAAGATAGTGGAGTGGTTTGCCATTTTTTTCTTCAGTTTACTTTACAGGTGAGGAACTGAGACAAATAGGGTTAAGTGATTTGTCCAAGATCACACAGCTAGACAGTGTCGAAGGTTAGATTTGAACTCATGAAGAGAAGTCGTCCTGATTCTCAAACACCTCAAACCCAAATATTCCTCTTAAATTTTTAGTGGAGAAAAAATCAGAGAAAGAAATGGACTAGGGACAACTATTTTGGCATTCTGTATAGGGGAGGAGGAGACAGCTGCTAAGAATTTTCACCCTTGGCATTCTGGATTTGAAAAGTTTTCTGGTCATGCTTAGACAGGTCTTTTGACTTAGAGGTTGATTGACAGCTATGCCTCCCTAAATTAACCTAGTGATTATATGTGATAGCTATGGTATTTTCCATTTATCTATCCATCTATCTATCTATCTATCTATCTATTTATCTATCATCTATCTATCTATCTATCTATCTATCTATCATTTGCCTTGTGCTTCTGTAAAGTTTTGTCTAGTAGGGACCCAGGTATACAGCACTTTACCATTTTTTTCCTCTTTCCAATTTGAACATATCCAGTGTCTGGATTTTTTCCAGAAGTTTTTCTTTTACCTTTTAATTTAAAAATGCTTATATCTTCACAAGCTTTTTACTTTTTACTATTTAAAAATATTTTATTTTCTCCCAATTATATGTTAAAACAATTTTTAACATTAAAGAAAAATTATCCATATGCAATCATATAAAATATTTCCATTTTAGTCATTTTGTACAAGAAGACGTGGAACAAAAAAGAAAGTGAAAAATAGTATATCCCAGTTAGTATTCAGGCAATATCAGTTCTTTTTCTGGAGGTAGAGAGCATTTTTCATCATGAGTTCTTTGAGATTGTCTTGGATTATTATGTTGCTAAAAATAGCTGTCATTCATAATTTCTCATTGTAAACATTGCTGTTACTGTGTACAGTGTGCTCCCAGTTCTGCTTGCTTTACTTTGCATCAGTTCATGTAAGTCTTTTCACATTTTAATCCTGAATATATAAACACACATGCATGCATACATGTATATGTTCACATATGCATATGCACGCACACACGTGTGTATGGGTGTATATATACATATGTATACATATGTATATTGTGAAGATCGCGTATTTTAAAATCGGCCAGAGTCAGGAATTCAGGTTAGGGGAAAATCGTCAGTCTTTATTCTCAGTGAAGAAGGATAGCAGGTGGAAGAGAATCGGCATAGCAACGTGTGCAGCTGAGTCAAGAAGCTAGCTAGACCAGCAGCCACACGACCAGCAGCTAGGAGCATGGAACCCAGGCCCAATCTCTCCCAGCTTCTCTTCCTGTCTCTCTCTGCCTTCACCCACCAAAATTGTCATTTCCTATACAGCACATCAGGACTTGCACGGAGAGTGGGCAGGGACCATTCTTTACCCAATCATGTATATTAATAGAGTATAGCCCAATTACTATTTAGCCTCACGTACTTGGGACCTCAGTGCATCAACTCAAACATCAGCCCATTACAGTATATATATATATATATATATATATATATATATATATATATATACATATGCATACATACACAAAAAGATATAGATAGAGCAATTGAGATTAAATAACTTGCCTAGGTCATATGAGTAGTAATTGTCTGGGGTCAGATTTGAATTCTGGTTCTTCTGGCTCCAGGATTGATATTCTAGCCACTTAACCAGTTAGTTGTTCCTAATCCTGAATATATTTAAAGAAATACTTTAATTTAATTTTTAAAATTTTACTATTGTTTATTTTTCCAATTTTTATGTTTTGAATTTTGTTTTAATTTTGAAATATTTTATGTTTTTTTAAAAAACCTTTTCTAAAGTGGGCCTATGTTTGTAAAAAAGCATTTTTTTCTGTAATAATAAATTGGTGCAAAGTACTCCCTTCAGTACCGCTAATTTTTGCATGATATGTTTTGACAAGAATATGTCAATGTGAAATTGCCTTTAGTTTATTGGATGCTCTTGCCTAAGTATTTACCAATTGTCAGTTTATGGATGGAGTGATTAATTATTATATTTTGAATCTTTGAATACTTGCTTTACTATTCATCCCTTGTCACTTGCTTAGAATGGTGTTTTATTCTGTCAGTGGTATAATATTGTATGTTTTGTATTTAAATCAGCATAGTTGATTTGTTGAAACTTTGATGCTATTTTGTAAAAGGTAATTCCAAGTGGTCTCCTAATTCTAGGAGAATCTGAAATTTCAGGAGAATACATAGCAAGGTCAGGAGTGGGGAGACCATTCATTTAGTATTCTGTAAATATCCTACTGATTTAATCATTAAAAAACATTGGATATACTGAGAGAAGATCCTGGTCTTTATATCTTGTTCTAAAGAGAAGTTTGGCACAAGTAGAGCTTCAGAATAAGAAGATTGAGCTGGACATCATGGACATAGAGAAGTGTGTTTAAACCAGAAAGAGAAAAGTTCACATGTAAGTTGGGCAGATCAGTGATACAGTACATAGAGCATTAGGCTTGGAATCAGACTCATCTTCATGAGTTCAAATCTGGACTAGGATGCTTACTAACTGTGTGACCCTAAGCAAGTCGCTTAACCCTATTTGTCTCAATTACCCACACTAGTATTTTTGCCAAGAAAACTCCTAAATGAGGTCACAAAGAATAGAACACAAGGGAACCACCACATCAACAGATTGTCTACTGTACGTCTCCTACAATAGACAAAGAAACATAATTTACAGTAAAATCAAGCTTTGATATCTCATAAGAGAGGTATGTCACTGACCTAAGTTTGAGATCTTTTCTGGAAAGGAGCCATGTTCTCATGGGAGAAAACTATGGGAAGCTTGGATCACCCATATAATGGAATCATTAAAGAATGAGTACTTATCTAAGAAGAGGAACTTACTAATGTATTAGAGAATTGGCTCTTGGATTTGCATCATGATAAAAGGCTAATAATCCCAAATTCACCTGGAAAACCTGTTTATAAAAACTATCTCTTATTGAAGAGAGTGATGATGGTCTCATGGCAAAGATTTTCTGCATTCCTAATATTTACAATTTAGCAGGAAGGGGAAATGCCTTCTGGGCAAGTAATTCAGGTGGATGCCAAATTTCAAAGACTGAAAGGGATAGGTGAAAGAAAACCTGAAAGAGGTTGTGGTTAGAGTAGATCAAATGGTAGCTGATATGGTATTCAATCAAATGATAAAAATATAGGTAGCCAGTCACAGCTTTGACAGAATCCCTCTGCATTTTGACAAGATGATGAAAACAGTGAAAAATTCTCGAGGGTGATTGTAAAGCTACAAAGAAGAATTTCCATTGGGAAAGCAAACCTCAATCATCCAGTTTTTGGTTCATCCTTATTTATACAGAGGCTTGAAAGTACAACAAGACAGCCCTACTAACAATGCTGATTAATAGACATTTATTTATTAAGTACCTACTATAAACCAGGTATTGTGCTAATATAATAATACAAATTGCATGTTGTATTTTTGATACATGCAAATACAATGATACAAAGAAAGGAAAAAATATGGTCTCTGCCCTCAAGGATCTCACATTCCAATGGTGGAGACAATATGCAAACAACTATGTATATACAAAATATATTAATATATTAAATATATGGAAGGTAATTTCTAAAGGAAGTCACTAGCATGTGGGAGACTGAAATAAAAGCATTCTTCTTAGAAAGTTAAAGAGATTAGGGGATATCAAAATATTGGCCACAAAATATTTAGGAAAGCAGAGCAATTATTTGCTATAACTATTGCTGGGGTCAGTTTTGGAGTCCCCATATGATATGGTTTTCTGCTGGGATAAAGATCCTGAAACTTTTTCCTCCATATATATTCTTGCCCTTGGCCTCTGATACACACCATCATTAGTCCCTGCTCTTCTAGCGATACAGTTAGAACTCTAATGAGAAGTTCAAATCCTTTGAAGTAAATTAATTCTCTGATCCAAGGACTAGAAAGAGATAGTCTAGCTTCCCTCTTTCTCTCCACCTCTCTTAGCAATTCTTTCTCAGGGAATTGGGCTTGTCCTGCTTCCTGCTGTAAAATACCTGATAATTGAGTTCCAGATTCTCCAATGGTTATTATATTATATTATATTATAGGGCAGGGCAGGGAGTACCTGACCCTATTCTTAAAGCACTGATTTGACATGCTTAAGTATATTCAATAGCTTCCTATTATTTCTAAGATAAAATATAATTCCCCAGTTTAACATTTAAAACAACAGTTTGACTCCAACTTATATTTTTAAACTTCTTTCCCAATATTTCCATCACACATTCTATATGTCAGCCACACAAGCTTCTGTGCCATTCTTTGAATTTTTATTTCATCTCTCATCTCCATGTCTTCCCACTGGATATCCCCTATCCCTGGAATACTCATCTCCTCACTCCATCTTCTGGAATCTTTTGTTTTGTTTAAGGCTAAGTCCTTACAAAGGACTTTTCTTGATTTCCTTGTACTAATATTAACATTCTACCTCATATTGTTTGTTTTTATTTTGGAGTCAACTAGATAGTGCAGTAGACAGAAAGCGGGCACTGGAATCAGGAGGACCTGACCTCAGACACTTCTTATCTGTGTAATCATGAAGTTTTCCTTCAGTTTCCTCATCTGTAAAATGAGCTGGAGAAGTAAATGACTACCACTACAGTGTCTCTGTCAAGAAAACCCCAAATGAAGTCATGGAGAGATGGATATGATTGAAACAACTCAACAACAAACAACAACAAATTTATTTTTTATATTTCTTTTATCTATTTATCCATGTACATGCTGTTTCCTTCCAGAATGAAAGATTCTTCAGAGCAGGAGCAATTCTGATTTTTTTTCTTTATAGCCCCTGCTTTTGGTAGAGTTATCTAGTACCAAATGCTCAATACATTCTCTCCTTATTTCAGAAAGTTTGCTGTCCCAGCAAATAGACAGGGGTATATTTTGAACACATTGTCTATTTCCCCAAATCAGAATAAAAATCTGGGGGTTACTTGCTTCTTTCCTGTAATATAAGAGCCTCAAAATAGTTATATGACATGATATTAAGAAATCCCATGGGTACAGGTGAAAAATCACAATTAGCCCAAAATAAGAACCATGGTATAATTGTCTGTTAAATAATTAAGTAGGGATTCCAAGGATCTGGTTACATGAAGACCTCAGTTGGCCATTGCTCTGTAATCTTCCAAGGAATAACCTCTCACACAAATCCTTTGATAGGCTTTGTAATGTACTGATTGGTGCATTTGACAGATGTTTTAATGAGCTAGGAATCAAGGTTAGATCTTTTCTGTGGCAGAGAATCAGCTTAGTGGAGAGGTGGACTCCTTTTGTTGGCAAGAGGTGGCAAGTCTGGGGAAAAAAAAATAGTTTCTTGCATGGAGGAACACAATGCCTTATTCCATCTGCAGACTATGTGGAGATTTCTTGTTATCAGGCTTTTCTTTAGACCTGGAGAAATCTTAAAAGTGCTTGGCCTGAAGTAAGGAAGATCTCAGATACTTACTAGCTTTGTGACCCTGGGCAAGTCATTTATCCTATTTGCCTCAGTTTCCTCAGCTGTAAAATGAGATGGAGAAGGAAATGACAAACTACTCTTTGCCAAGAAAATCTCAGATGAGATCACAAAGAAGCAGAAATGACTAAAATGACACAGTAATAACAACAACAACAATAGAGAAAGCTTCAAAATTATATTTTGTCTAGGCTTGCTAGAAAGTATACTTGTTACATTTAAGTCGCCACATACACAATAAAGTTACTTTGCAAGTTTTATAAGTAGGAATATACTGGCTTGTGAGAACTGATATTTTTAATGTTCAGCTTGAACATTTACTTATTGGAAATCAGCAAACTCTATAAATTAGGTCTTGATTTGTTATTGTGTTTATTGTCTAGAGCCACAGGATGTTCAGGAAGTCCCCATTATTTGTAGTTTCTAAGAATCTCAGTGAATATTAGAAACAAGAAACAAACAAATGAAAAAGCACACACACACACATACACACACAAGCTTTACATATGGTTGGACCAAATCGTGATGATTAAAAACATGTACTGTTAATCAGGAACTGTCTGAATTGCAGAGGAAAAGGGCCAGGGAGTTTTCAGCAAAAACCCCCAAGAGAAAATAGCCTACTCTCAAAGACAAGGAAAATGTATATTCCCTTGAAGGTCGAGGTATTTTTATCCACAGCTGCAAATTATGTAGCAGGTTGGCTTCCTGGCAGCGAAAGGGTTACCTATCTTGTGAATATGAGAGCACGCCCGCCATTAGCCCCGAGGCCATGAGATAATAATAGCATGATGGCAAGCCCCCCTTGCTCTGGAACGGTTTATGAGGAGGAAGTTCGCAATTACATATTTCTGGGCAAACATTAACCAAGATTGAAACCCAGATTTGGAGAAAATAACAGGCTAGAACCTTCCGTCAGATACTGTAGCTGTCATAGGGTCTGAAAACAGTAGTCAAACACTCTGAGGAAAGGGGGAAAATGCATTAAAAAGAGGCCAGAAAATCTTGAGTCTACCTCGGAGATCCTGGTCCACAGAATGAGTTCCCTGTCATTCTCTGTTACACACGGACTATTGTCCATACGGGAGGATGAAGGCCAAAGCCACCACACTGAGACCATTGTTCACCTGATGGGGATGACCTCATCTGTTTATTCATGTGGCCACCCTTTGCTGGAATGTCTCCTTAAGCAACATTATCCCGAGCATCTTGGTTCTTGTGTTCTTTCCCACAGGATGGACCATTTCAATTCTTTGCTGTGGTTTGTTGGATTCATATTTAAGGCCTCTTCGGCTGAACTACTCTGTGTCCTCTCCAGGGGCTGTGTACTTAAAATGGAACACTGTGACTAAAATTAACTTGCCATCAAGATGGTGCCCATTTGTGCTCTGGATAGTCCAAGCTGACCACAGTCATTACATAGAAGTAATCTGGTCTTTACTAGACACTCAGAAGGAAATGGAAGGGTGGTGCCATTAGCCAAAAAAAGAACTAAACATTATTCCAAAAAGCAAGTGGGTGGAGCTACTGCCCAAACAACTCCTGCAGTGCAGGGGGCCTACAGAAATGGGGGAGGTGGGGTAGGACTTTTCACAGGAGAGCTGTTTACTTGGAAATTCAATGTTTATTATTGAATTTGCAGGGGAAAAAGGATGAAGGAGCTCTTTCTAAAAATTTGGCTTGGTGGCTCAGGATTGAATTTACCTAGGATTATAGAATCATAGACCATAAATTGAAAGTTAGAAAGGATGCTAGAGGTATTCTAGTCCAATTCCCTCATTCAACATTAATAATATTAGCTAACATTTATGGAAGACCTACTAAGTGCCAGGCTCTGCAAAATGAAGGAATGATTAAAGAGAAGGTGAAAGGACCTGGCTACCCAGGTCATATATCATATGTCAAAAAGAGTCTTCATAATTCATCTTCAGGGGTTGACTAAAACAAGCACAGATAAGCTCAGAATGACATGTACAAATGGTTCTTGGCTAGGGAAATTGGGTTCAAATCCACACTCTAATAGGAAATGTTAATTTCCTCTTTGGGTAACTGGGAGGCAAATCATTTCATCTCTATGAGACTCAGTTTCCCATTTGTAAAATAAGAATAATGACATAAATTCTTTGCCATATAAAGTTGTGGTGAGGAAAGAGCTCTGTAAATCTTAAAAGTACCTTACTCAGGTGACTTCCATTCCTGCTCTTGACACTAAGATACCTGGTAACCGTGAGCAAAATGCTTCCTTTTTCATTTTCTTCTACGTTAAGTGAATAGTGTAGATTAGGCAATCTCTCACATCCTTTGTACCTCTAAATCTGACTCTTCCCCATTCAACTGACTTTTCTAGGGAAGGGACATTTTCACATCATTCTGTTACATATATTATGCTACCATTGATTCCAAAGGCAGAGGTGAGTGGCTCTGTGCCAAACAGTAATTGCCACAGAGGAAGAAAGAAAAGGAAATAACCTCGACTGATCCAATGTAATCGATATTTTGTTGTATATTTTGATTCCAGCATATGGGGCATTAAAGTCTTTATATGTTTTATTCTCATGGTAAGAGATTTCCTGTGAGACAAGGTAGGTTATCCTTGACTCTAACCACTATTTTGCTTTGGAATGATCGGCAATGGACTTTTTTTTTTTTTGTTGTTTATGTTATTCCAAGAAATACCATTGTCTATCTGGCTAGGGGATCTTAGGGAAGGGAGGGGCATGCGGCTTTTTGATCATAGGCTGTCCTGGGGATCATGTTGCATTGTGGATTGTACTCACTCAGGCTTCAAAGCTATGGCCTCTAGGGATGTCATGGGGTGATGCTTAATGGGTTATAGCAAGTGGCCCCTTTAAAAATTGCTTAACATTGTGTCTTTAGGAGAATAAAAGGGCTCCTCACAGCCCCTGTAGTTAACTTCTGAATGAGTTATTAGAATCTTTCTCATCATTGTCTCTCTTTGAACATTCCTAGTGTTGTGGTTATTAAGAGAAAAAATGCACGATGGCATGTATCTGTGCTGTTAGCATGCAGCCCCAGCCGTGGAACCAGACGGAGGGAGATGCAAGGGCTGGACCCGAGGAAAAGAATGAAGATCAGGGCTGAGAGGCCTTTGTTGTCTCCCCCACCGAAGACACTGGGAGATCTGGAACAAGGCTCAGTTTCAAGGAACAACAATGGCTGCCATCCAATGATGTGCTAAATTTTAAAACTCCCTTTTGGGTTTAAATCCTTCTTAAACTTTTGTGTCTGTATACCATTGGCTTCTTGCTACTGTAAACTATCTCCTCTCTTGGTTTATAGTCTTGGAATGTTAACACTCATCCTTTGTCATCACAGGCATGGAGATGTTGTGAATTCTTTTTTAAAATTACTTTTTGAAAGGAAAATCAATAATAATAACGCCACTCTGCAGATTGAAACAAAAATATTGGCTACTTTCAGATTTTTCAGGACCACATTTTGAGACATAGAATGCTTTATCCCAGAGATTTCTCTCTCTCTCTCTCTCTCTCTCTCTCTCTCTCTCTCTGTGTGTGTGTGTGTGTAAGGATTCTTTGGAAATCTGGTAAAGTTTATAGAACAATTCTCGGTATAATTAAAAAAATAAAATACATAGGATTAAAAAGATGATGAATTATATGGAAATAGAATTATAAATATAAATGAACACATATGTGTATGTATGTATATGTATAATCCTAGGATTAGGGAACATGAATGCACACATACTATACACATAATATAATTATATTTAAATATATAAACACACATATATGTATATAATCTTTTTGAGCAGTGAGGTCTAATAGAAAAAGGATCAGGAGAGAGTTGGATTCAAATCAAATTTAATCCTACTTGCTATTAGTCTGACTCTTGGCCTCTTAACTTAAACTCTCTCAGGTTCAGTTTCCTCATCATTAAAATGAGGATAATAAGACCGACAGTCTTTATTTCATAGAGTTGCTGTGGGGTTCAGATGAGATAACACATTGAAAGCATTCTATTCCTATTGTTTATAATCATACCTACTACATTTATGTACTGCTTTGAAATTTAAGTGCATTATACAATGTGTTAGAATAGTGTGTTATATGTTGTGTTAGAATAACTTTAAAATTGTATTTTCAGTCTCAGACTTCCTAGGATTGACTTCTGTTCTCATTCTTGTATTGGAATAAACAGATTGAATTTATATTTATTGAATTTATATTATTTATATTATTATATTTATATTATTGTATTTATAGGCAAAACTGAATTATTTGTCATTACTTGTGAAAATTCAGAAAATGGATATGTCTACGTACACATGCCTCGTGACTACTCATTGTCAGGTTTGTCAGGGAAGGCAATTGGCTACAATGGCCTATGACCAAGGATTGGGGTGTAAAAAATAAATCAGAAGGGTTGGGTTCCAGTACTGGTTTTGCCAGTAACTTATAGTGCCATCTTGGGCTGGTCATTTAACCTTTCTGAGACTTCATTTCTTCATCTATGAAATGAATAGGTTGGATTATATGATTCCTAAGGTCTCTTCCCATTCTACTCATATTTTCACTTGTTTGAAGGAAGGTTCTTGCTTAATTAAGGCCTTTTCTCTTCTCTATAAAATGAAGGGGTTGTACTAGATCTTTGAGGTCTTTTCCAGCTTGAATACTCCATAATCCTATGATCCTACTTTCTGATGTGAAATAACAGACTTATGAAAATACAAGCATATTTTCATATGCTGATGCTCAAGATAGAAGCTGCTAATTAAAAAAAAATCCAAACTTTGGAAACAAAAGTTGAAAAAGAAGCATGATGCTTTAATTTGAAAACTTCTTTCTTGATATGGGTATTAGATAGGAAAATGCAACAGGGAGGTTTAAGCTAAACAAGACAAGTTTGTGCCAACAAGAAAGAGGGATGACCTTTGAATTGTACTTTAGGACCCTGAACAAAGGTACAGAGGTATGAGAGAATTGTGTGTTTTCCAGGGACAGTTTTTTTTTCCAGTTTGAAGGGGAATAATATAAGAAAAAGTTGAAAAATTACAGTGGTAGTAAAAGTTTTGGAGAGGCCTGTATGTCAGAGCATCATGGAGTTTGAATCTTGCAAAATCTTTCTAGAGAAGTGAAGTTGAGGACAATGACTGGAGATTAGTTCATACCCAGTGGGAAGAAAAATATCTGTATTCCAAAGGTGGGAGGCAGAGGAAGGAATGAATACTTCTCCATTTAATTTATTACTTTAGTCAAAATCTCTAAACTCTCATAGGCAAAAGGCTATGCTTTTTCATCCTCAGTGTTTTGTTCCCTGTCTCTTTCTCTGTATGTCCTCTTACACATGCATGTACATTCATATAAATACATACTATTAAGCAATTATATATACATATATGCATATTATAATATTTTATTAAATTAATTTAAAATAAAAAAAGATTCTTATATTTGTACTTCAGAATTCTTTGACAACATACTCCTGTTCTTTGGAATTTTAATTTTTTTTTTGGTGATAATATTACAACCTGGTCATACACACTAGGTGCCTCTCCATTTTCACTTCATTATTTCAATCTATGAACCAATATATAATATTAAATAAATTAAGAATAAAAAATCAATACCCTTTCTTCTAAGACTCTGCTTTCTTGTATTTGCCATTCTGCCAATAGGGATGTTTCACTAGTTTGAACAGCAGGCTTGGCCAAAATCCTGAGTGAAAACTTTCTCCCTTGCTACTACCAAGGAGATAAGATGGTGAAGTAGTGAGTGTGCCGTACTTTGAGTCAGAAGGTTTGTGTTTGAATCTAGGTTCTGACACTAGCTGTATAATTCTAGACAATTCTTTCTGGAGAAGTGAAATTGAAGGCTGTGACTAGATTATTTTTATCTCACTGTGTTTCATCTTTTGATTGGGGATGGTAATTGTACTACTTTATTCATAGAAAGACTTTGCAAATGGTAGGTTCTCATAAAATTAGAGTTCATTGTTACACATGATAATCTGAGTGTTATTTCTTTTTTTTCCCCCTAAGTAGGAGCAATTATTTTTCTCTCTTTCCCCCTCTCCTTTTGTACTGGAAAACAAAACAAAACAAAAAATCCTTGCAACAAAACATACATACACACATATAGTAAAGCAAAACAAATTCTCCCATTGATCATGGGAAAAATTTGTTTCTCATTTGGTATCTTGACTTTGTCACCTCTCTGTCAGGATGTTTTCTTTGTTCCCTTGAAATTATGGTCCATCATTATCATAATCAGAGATCTTAAGTCTTTCAAAAATGTTTGTGTTTAATGTTATTATTGTACAAATTGTTCCCCTGTTTTCACTTCAGTCTACATAAATTCATTACAGGCCTTCTCAAGTTTCTCTGAAACTGTCCCTTTCATCATTTTTATAGTACAATCATATTCCATTATATTTATGGCAATTGTTCAGCCATATTCCAGTTAATGGGTACCATTTTGGTTTCCAGATTTTTTCTTCAATAAAAAGTTATAATAATTATTTTTATAAATATGAGTATTTTCTTCCTTCTTTGATCTCATTGGATTCTGGTGATATCATTTGGTCAAAAAATATGCACAGTGTTAGAGCATAGTTCCAAATTGCTTTCCAGTCTCAACTAATTCTTAGCTTCATCAACAGTGTATCAGTGTACCTATTTTCCCATAATCTCTCCAACATTCATAATTTTCTTTTTATGCCTTATGTGCAAACTATTAGTCAATTGATTCTCATTTATTTTGTGACAAGATGCAAAAAGATAAGATTTCTAAATAGTCCTTCATTTCATGTCATCTCTATCCCTCTAACCATCATTGTACCACAAATTGTTTCTGCTCCAATTTCCTTCTCTTTCTTGATTTTCCAACTACCTCTAGCTTTTTTTGCGTAGCTTGGTGATAAAGGTTTACCATATCTAGCTGGCCAGATCTTCATTCTAGCCATCTGGTCCCTTCCTTTCAATGTAGGTACAGAGTTACTCTATAGGGATCATCTTATAGAACACACTTTGCAGCCTATTCCTGGTTCTAGTCAGACATGTGAAACCTTGAGACTTTTCATTACTGCATCAAAGTATGATCTAGTAAAATCTGAGTGATCGTTTTGTCTTCCCCTGGCCTTTGACAGGGGGTAGGAGTGAGGGTGGAGTAGGATGCTGTGTCAGATAAAAGAAGAGCCAGCTTCTGGCTGGCTCTCTTTGCTTTGATCCTACTGTGTGGCAAATAGTGTACTCTACCTCTAAAATTTTCATGAGACAGTGGGAGGATGGTCTGTGGTCTTTCTCTTATGTCCATTACTGATGCCATGTAAAACACAGACTCAACTAATTGATCAACCATTTTGGGTCAATGATTGCTTTATCTGCCTTTATGTTTCCTTTCCTGAAGAGGTGGACCTTATATGATCCTTTTTTCCCTCAATCACATGTAAAAACAATTTTTAATATTCATTTGAAAATTTGTTGAATTTCAAATTGTTTCTCTTTTTGCTCTTCCCCCCTCCTTGAGAAGGTAAGCAATTTTCTATAGATTACATATATGCAGTCGTGCATATGCAAAACATATTTCCTTCCAAGCCAGTACTTGAGGTAGGCTATGTCTAAACTTGGAAGTGACCTTGTGAGTTTGAGAAATATAAAGCTCTTGAGTCTATCAAGTCAGAACTAACTAGTGGCACATTAAGGAGTTCCTAATAGCACTCATCCTTGTGTGTCTTTCCTAAACTCATTCATGCCTGAACTGAAGTTTAACATCCTAGGAGGGTGTGAATGGAACAAATTATTAGCTAATATCCCATGCATCTTTCAGCTTCCATCTGAGTTTAATTCCAAAGAAGGAAACACTGATAGGTTCTGCCGTCAGGTATAATTACTGACATTTTAAGCACACACGACACTGCTTAGCTTTAATTAGACTGAATTGATGGAATGTTCAAGATTGGTAGTGTTTGGGACTATCTAGGGCATAAAAATATATTTCAGAAATCCTTATTGGGGCTAAAATTCAGGTACTCTCAGAAGGACCTATAATTAGAAGAAAATCACTTAAGAAATTAAACCCAATGGCTATCACGAACATAAAACAATCACAATGGACAGCTCTAGAGGTTTTGAGAGCATATTTGTCAGCTGCTTTAGGGAAAACTGATGTGGGGCAATGAGGAAAAGGAGGAAGAGAAAAAAGAAGGGGGAAGAGAGGGAGAGGGAGAGGAAAAGGGAGAAAGAGAGAGAGAGAGGCAGACACACAGAGAGAGAGACTCAAAGACAGAGACACAGAAAAACAAGGAAAGAGAAAAAGAAAAGCAAAGAGAGAGAAAGAAATTGAGAAACAAAGAGAGAAGCAAATAGAAAGAGAGAAAAAAAACTCTCCTGTCATTCCTTAAACCAGCTTTGAAGTATGTATAAAAATTACTTAGAAATACATCCCTATAGAGAAGAGTTATTTTGTAATTTAAAACCATTAAGTGATACTTTCCTCTCCAATAAGACAATGAATAGAAAAAAAAATGAAGAGACAAAGAGTGTTCTAAAAAAGACATAAAGAAGGCAAGGATTTCTTTCTATTCTCTTTCTGTCCTTGTCTTTATATTCTAAGAACTTGCAATCTGACAGAGGGAGAAACTGGAAACATCATCATATTACATTCAAGAATTATATATTATGAAACTCAGGGTTCCTTTTCATTGAACAAATGCTGATTTTTTTTTATCTTTTACATTAAATTCATTTCCCTACATGCCAATTTATTGGATCCTTCCTGGTTACAAAGACAGTTAAGCAAGACCATGTGGTGTGGTTAAAAGGGTCTGGTATTGTAATCAGAAAATCTGGGTTCAAATCCTAACTAGGCTTTTTAATATTTGTGTGACCATGGCCAGGCTACTTCCCCTTTCTGGGCTGCAATTCCATTACCTGCAAAATGAATTGTAGAATAATTTTTGAGGTAACTTTCAAGAATTCAGTCATTTAGTATTTATTATATACCTACTACATGCCAGACACTGGGGCTACAAAGAGAAAAATGAAAACATACCTTGCCCTTGAGAAGGGGTCATGTATATGAACATAAACATATGCCAAATAATAGAAAATTAAAAAAACAAAGTAGTTATATGCAAAGTCTTTTGGTATTTGCAATTAGGAGGAAAAATTTCCTGTACAAGAGGGTGCTTCAATTACTTCCTAAAGTAAGAGAGGGATTCTGTGAGATGGAGGTGAAGAGGAAGTGCATGTTAGGCATAGGAGATAGTCAAGGCAGAGGAATGGGGGTAAGAAATGGAGAAGGTAAATTATGCTGGATTGTAAAGTGTAAGAAGGGGAAAAATATAAAAGGAATCTGGGAAGGTGGGTTGGGCTGAGTTGTGAAGGGCTTCAAAAGCTAAATAAACGGGTTTATATTTTATTAAAGAATAAATGTGGCACAACTGGACTTTATTGAGTATTATAGTGATGTGGTGAAATATATACTTAAGGAAAATCATTTCAGCAACTATGTGAAAGATAGAGTAGAGAGGGGGAAAGACTTGAAGCAGGGCAGTCAATGAGAAAATTATTGCAGTATTCTATGAGAAAAGTGAGGAAGATCTGAAAGTAGTGGCTGAGATATCATGGAGGTAGAAATCTCAAAATTTGGCAAATGATGGAATATATGGAATAAGTAAGAGTGAGCAGTCCAGGATAATGATGAAATCTGAGCTGGGGAAGCTAAAAGGATGATGATGTCTTTAACAAAAACAGGGAGGTTTGGAAGGCAGATTTGTTTTGGATAAAATAAGATGATATTTTAGACAGCTGGGTAGCACAGTAGGTAGGGTGTCTCACTTGACCAAAAAACCTGGGTTCAAATGCCTTCTCAAACACTTAAACCATGTGACCCTGGGCAAGTCACCAAATCTCTTGGCCTCAGTTCTCTTAGCTATAAAATGAAGCTAATGAAAGTCCCTACTTTCCATGGTTACTGTAAAGATCAAATGAGATAATCAAAGAAAGTGCTTCCTAAACTTTAGAGGGCCATTGATATTATTATTGCCATTGGTATTATTTTGAATTTGAAATGATTCAGGGAAATCTATTTTGAAATATTAAGTAGAAACTTGGTAATTTGAGACTGAAACTCAAGAGAGAGATTAGTTCTGAATATTTTGGGGTTTTTTTGGTTATCTGAAGAGAATAAGAATGAATTAAACTTATAGGAATTGAGGTGGTCATTAATTAGTTGGCTAACCAGCATTTATGAAGTATTTACTGTGTATCAAGCTTTGTGCTAAGGAACACAAAGAAAGGCAAACCTCTGAGTTACTATGCCATCCCCAAACTCAATAAATGCTGTAGCTCCCTATCACCTCCAGGATCAAATACAAATCCCTCATTTGGATTTTAAAGTCTCACACAATCTGATACTTTCCTACTTTTCCATTTTTTACATGCTTTACTGTATCCATGGACTCCACAATCTGGGGACACAGGCCTTTTTACTGTCCTTTTCTCTGGCTGACCTCTTTTCCTGAAATGTTCTTCCTCCACAATCCCTGATTTTATTCAAAACTCAGCTCAAACCCCTCTTTCTTTAAGAGATCACTTAATTTCTGCATGCTGTTAGTGTCTTCCTGCTGAGCTTGTTTCCATTTATTTTATGTATATATGAATGTATATGTATATCACATATTTGTATATATGAGATAATGCCTCCAAATTATATATATGTTTAATCTATCTATTGATATAGTTTATATTTAAAAATATGAATATTAATATGTAAACATTTGTATTTCTATTACTTATTTATGTATAATATAGATATAGTTTTTGTAAGCTTCTATAAATCTATCTATATCATATACTATGCATTTCTGTAACTCTACATATAATTTTTGGGCATATTGTCTTTCTCATTCAATCATGTCTGATTCTTTGTGGCTCAGTTTGGCATTTTCTTGGTAAAGAATCCAGAGTGGTTTGCCATTTTCTTTTCCAGCTCATTTTACAGATAAGGAAACTGTGGCAAACAGAGTTAAATGACTTCCTCAGGATCACACAACTGGTGAACATTTGAATTGGATTTGAACTCAAACCTTCTTGACTTCAGGTCTAGCAATTCATCTACTGCACCGCCTAGTTGCTTATTACACAATGTGGACATAATTGTCATCCTGAATCTTCAATACTTCATTATAGTTTGCAATTTTTCACTTCCATCTATTCTATAATCCATATACTGGTCTATATGCTGCTCCCGGAACTATATCACTTGTTCCTGTTGTTTTGCATATGATGTTTTGAATGTTTGGAAGGCTCTCTTTGTGGTTTCCTTTCCCTTATAGAAGTAAGAGTAACCTCCAAGGGGAAACTTTCCTAATGATTTTAATCACCTCCTCAAATTTTCTTATACTTCCTTATCTGGTAGATGTTATATTATGCCCTATGGAATGAAAGCTTTCAAAGCATCAGAACTGCTTAATTTTTGCATTATAGGGCAGTGCTTTATATCAATCAATAAATATTTATTACACGTCCATTGTGTACTAGATACTCTGCTAAGTATTGGGGATACAAAGAGAATCAAAAGACAGTTTCTGCTTTCAAGAATCTAATATATTTGTCTAATGCAGAAAAGAGTTTCAATAATCAATAATGATCAATAACAATCAGATAAATGCAACTTAAGACCTTCATGCATACCCATCCAATTAGTAGAGATGAGAAAACTGGACAATTCAATGTTGGAAACATTATGAAGATAAATAACATATGTAGTTATGAATTAGTACAATTATTCTTGAAATCACTTTGGAATTATGTAAGAAAAATTCAATAAAACATTCTCATGCCTTTTGGCCTTACAGATTTCACTCCTGGGACCATATCCCCAAGAAAGATTTTGTCAGCAAGAAAAAGTCTATTTTTAGCACAATGTACCATTAGGTAGTAGTCATTGATATTTCAGAAAGTTGGAATAGAAATGTCCCAAGAACTAGGGAATAGTTGAGAAAATAATGATGAAGGAATGGGATAAAACCATACTATATCATAGTGAATGAACTTGAAAAATTCAGAGAAACATAGACAGATTTATACTAAGAGAATGGATTGACAAAAAGAGAGGCAACCCCTCCAATATATATACTGTGAATACACCAATGTATATGAAGTCAATACAGAGAAGTAACAAAATGTTGATCAATTACAATGTTGAGATGAGCACCTTACTCTTAATTATAATCTTTTTTGCTAACAAACACAAAATTATTTTGAAGGATTTTTTTTAAGATGTTTGTTTGGGAGACTGTTGAGAAGTATCTATTTTTGCCAAATCAAGGTATACAAAGTATGTATGTGTGTATGTGAATTATGTACATACAAACATATATATTTAAATTAAAAATATTTATTGATTTTTTCTTTTAGACCTCTTATACTTCCCTATACACTTTTCTTTTCCTCACATATCTTAGAGAACAATCTTTTATGAAAATAAATGAGAAAAAGGAGAAAAACTAAGCAACACAGTTGTAGTTCCATATAGTGTAGTGTTCCATATACTCCTCTACTTCTGCAAATAATGAGAGTGTGAAGAGGTATCTTTTTCTATCTCTTCTTTGGGATCAAGCCTCTTCATTATAATATTTAATTATTTTACAAAATTAATATAAATTCATATCATTCAGTTCAGGATGTTTTGTTGTTAGTTTCCATTTATATTGCTATAGTAATTGTGTATTTTCCCCTAGTTTCATTTAATTCAGTTTGGATTAGTTTGTATCAGTCTTCCATGCTTCTTTGTATTTATTTTGAATTCATTATTGCTTATAGCACAATATTGCTTCATTACTTCCATTTCCTACAACTTGTGTAGTCATCACATAGAACATCAATTTATGTTCTACTGTGTTTCCAGTTCGTTGATACTATAAAAAGGGGTTGTTAATATTTTGATATAGATGGGATCTTTCTTTTAATCATTAGCTTTCTTAATGTATATATTTAGCAGTGAGATCTCCAAGTTAGAAAGGACATTTTTAGTCACTTTCAGAATTATTCCCAACTGCTATTTCAGCATTCTATCAACAGATTGTTAATGCGACTATTTTTGGTTTTTTTGCTAATTTTTAAGATGTGAAGGGAAATTTTATGGTTGTTTTGTTTTATATTTCTCTTAAGATTTAATGATCTGGAACAAGCTTTCATATAATTGTTAATAGTTTGAAATTTTTCTTTGAGGACAACTTGGTCATGTCCTTTGCATTATATTGGGAGATTGGCTTTTGGTATTAATCATTTTGTTAAATTGTCTATATATTTTGTATATCACATTTTTATAATATTTGCTACAAAATATTTTCTTACTAGACCATGTCACTTATGATAATTGCATTAGTCCTGTTTGTGCAAAAGTTTTTGTCATTTAAAAAAAATCTTCTTTTGATTAACTTTATCCTTTGTTAGAATAATGACAACATGTAACCATGCCTGTGAAAGATATCTGGTCTGATTCTCTTCTAATTTTTTAAGATCATAATAGATCTTTACTATTCAGGCTATGTATCTTTTTTTTGTTTTTCTTGTAAAACAATTGAGGTTAAGTGACTTGTTCAACACCATCCAAGTTAGTTAAGTGTTAAGTGTCTGAAAGCAGATTTGAACTCAGGTTCTTTTGACTTCAGGCATGGTATTCTTACAATTGAGCCATCTAGCTGCCCCCATATATCCTTTTTGATTTTACTGTGGCATGTAGTATAGTTATTGATCGAACCATAATTTCTGTCAGATTGCTTTCCATTTTTCCCACCATTTTTCCCCTTGTTTTTTTTTTTTTTGTCAAAATGAGAAATCTTTCTCAGGTAATTTATGTTTTGAAAGTTATCATAGACTCAATGAATGAATTCAATTGTTCCTGGTTTTTCTTTGTTTAGTCTGTTTCTTGCAGAAGCTTTTTAAAGCTAATATTAATATTAATTAAATTTGGTGATTTCTATTTTGTAATATAACTTCAGGTCTGGAAATGCTGACCTTTTCATTCCTCCTTTTATTTCGTTATTTCAATATTTTCATTATTTCATTTATTTCAATATTTCATTATTTCATATTTTCATTATTTCATTATTTTTATGATATTCAAGGTATTTTGTTACTCCAAAGGAATTCCCTTTTTGTTATTTTTATATAGCTCTATAATGTTTAGACTTAGCAGTATATATAATACTAATAATACTATAATACTAATCATGTCAATTAGTTTAGGTAGATTTTTCGTGTTTAGTATTTACACAGCATACAAATCTCTCTATTTTAAAAATTCATTCTTTATTTATTTAAATAGTATTTTGCAATTGTATGTATACAGGTCTTGAATTTACTTTGGTAGATTGGATCCTGGGTACTTATTCTGTTTATTTTGGAGTCATTTTGAGTGAGACTTTTCATTCTGTTACTGGCATCTGGGTCTTGTTATTTCTATACATGAGTGCTGTTGATTTATGTGAGCTTATTTTGTATCTTGATATTATCCTAAACAAAGTATAAATGTTTAAAAAATTTTTAATAAAGAGACTGGTCTGACTAGGTAGAAGTCAAGATCATATTAATAAAGAGAGTGATTTATCTGAATGAAGATCATCATTTAATGGGTGGCACTTATAGGTTGATACTAACCTATAAAAATAAAAACTCTATTCAGAGTTCTTTAAACTGGTGTTCTTCACCAGGACACATTTTTATCTCTACTAACACGGTGCCTGACAGATCATAAGGTCATACACTTAGGGCTGGAAGAGTCCTTGAAGGTTATGAATCCAACATTTTATTTTATTGAGATACTGAAGGCATAGAGTTTAAATAATAATAGAGTTTAAATGTTTACACAGCTAGTAGGTGTCTGAGATAGGATTTGAAACTAAGCCTTTCTGACTCCAAGGGCTGGCACTCTATACATTAAATCTCTTAGCTATTTAATATTATTTTTCTTCATTTTTGAAAATGACCAATGACATCATGAGGTTGATGTTTAGACTCACAGATGAATTGGATTTAAGTAAAGCAGAGGTGCTCCCAGTGTCCTTGAAGCCTAGTGACAAGACAAAAGTCAAGATACTGGCAGTAGCCCAGGATGCAGTGGATGGCCTTGGCAGCTTCAATGCTAACCAAATTCTCAGCTCTCTACAACACCTGCTTTAGTTGCTTTTATGGTTGTTGGAAAAATTGCTCTCATCTGCCCATTCCACCAGGGGAAATCTTTACATTCTTGGGGAAGATACCTCTGACACTTATTGGTTGTGAGATCATGGGAAAGTTACTAAAACTCCTATTCCCCTAAGCAACTTTCAGAGAGTCTAATATGTTGATGCTCATTTGAAGTAACTCCATGCAGAATTTTCTAAAACCACAAAATATTAATTCTAGATCATTAATAATATCTTTAAAGAAAGAAATATATTTGTAATATTTGTAAATATTTATAATACAAATAAGAAATACTTGTAAATATACTTCTATGTATCTAATCCCTTATTCAAGTCTTTCCTATGTTAACTATAGTAACTACTGTTGTACAGTATATATAGTATATATATAAATATAGTATATAGTATAGTATAGAATAATTGTATAGTAACTACTGTGACTTTAAGAACCAAATGGAATGTTTAGGATTTGGCAGTTGAGACTGATAGTGTTTATAAACCGAAAAGAGAGAATCAAGGGAGCTCACTTGATAGAAACTATGGAGAAGACAGATCGCAAGTGAAGAACACCTTCTTTCTTGAAGAAGTATTAAATGTTTTATGAAAAAAAATTACAAAAATAATTTTATAATGTGTAAATTTGGAGACATTGTTTAGAGAAACTGAAGATAATGTTTTCTTGTTATGACTCGAGAGAAGCTGGAGAAAGCAGAGAAGGAGGTGGGACAGTACTTTCTTGAGAGAACTGTTTTAAGTTTTATATTTCTGAGATGATATATTCTTGAGAATATATGTTTCTTGGTCCCTTTACTGAACTTAACGATAGAACTGTATTTCCAGAAGTAAAAAGTCTACTGAAATTATAACAATAACTATGGTTTTTGTCACAGCATAATATTACAATTAGTTATTGTTATTAATCACATTATTAATATTAAGCTAATTCCAAGATATACACATATGTATATATATGTATATGTACATATACACACAAATATATATGTGCCCATATACATACATACACATGCATATATGCACAACAGAAAGAGAGGGAGAAATGGGGAGAGAGAGAAAAAAAAAAGAGAGAGAGGAGAGAGAGAGAAAGAAAAAAAAGGGAAGGAAGGGTGGAAGAAAGGAGGAAGAGAAAAATTAAAGATTGATTACTCTTTATGGGGAAGTTTCTCCAGTTGAGGAAGTAATAGCTAATAAAGTGGAATGTGAAGGGCTCTAAGCTAACTGAATAATTAATGAGAAAAAAGGTGCTCTTTTATTAATGAGAAAATTTCAATATCTAAATTATATCAGAATTGGGAATGATGAAGATGAATTTGGCAATAATTCAAATACCTGATTAAAGGGTAAGTAATGAGAGGTTGATTGTCCCTAGATCTTGTGTAATTTTCTCTACATGCTTTATACCACATTATTGGCATATTTCGGGGAGGATACAGTGTTTTGATTTTTCTTCATATCTGCTTTGTGTAAATGAAGCACTGAGGTTATTTTGGTCTATCTTCTTTCTGGTCATTTCATGAGAATGAATAACTCATAGCACATCTGTTGCAGTAATTTCTCCATGTTTTTATTATCAGTAATAAAATATTGCTTTCATTCTGCCTCCTTTTTAAAAATAGGCCCACAATTCCCTTTCAGATGCTCAATTCTTTCATTTTCTTGAATCTTAAGAATTTACATTAGTGTGTTTTTAGGAATGCTAAGATATATGTATCTTATCCTAGACATTAAATAAAAAGACATCACTTTAATCCTACTTGCTTGTAGGAAAATACAGCTTGTAGGAAAATACTGAATTAAAAAAAAAACTGAAGCTTTGTAAAGAAATAAAGGAAAGACCTCTCTGAAAAAGTAAAGTTTAAGCGATAGAAGCACAGGAATTGAATGCACACTAGGATGATTTAAGAGGAAACATGAAGATATAAGGGTAAACAGAAAGATGGGGACTTATAGGAAGTAAATGAAAGAATTTTATAACACTGAGCATTGGCAGGAATTCCTTTTTCTGTGAGTAGTTGCTAAGCAAGTTTGCTGGGTTGTGTTGGTACTCACTGCTAAGTTTTTAATAAACATTTAGTTTACTTTTAAAAAGAGAGAATACTAGCTTTACCTCTGGTATTGGGAGGTCACTTTTCCCAAGTGTACTCTGTTGGAAAATGGTGATGAAACTGACCAGATTTTGAATTCCCCCCTCCTCATTCAATATGATGCAAATTCTAATTCCATTTTAAAAGGGTTTTTTTCTTTTCTTTTTTTGGAGTTGGGAAACGAAAGGGGAGTGATGTGGGGCTCTATTCTTCATGGTGTATTTCCTGAAAACAGCAAGTAGTGTTAATCCGGTTAATTCTGAATGTTTCCTTTTCCTTCTTTCTTTATGCTGTTGCCTATTCCATTTTCAGGGTAGCTCAGAGTCTGCGGCAGGAACAAATGGGATCTGGGGCAGGGTGTCAGGTCCATGAGAAACTCATTTGCATGTTTCTTGCTCCCAAAGCAGACCACATCCGGGCTAAGACAAAGTGCTATGTGATCAGCAGGCCCCATATCCCAGTGTCTGCCTGGAGCCTGGCCAGAGGGTGGGGAGCCTTTGTAAGAAGGTGCTGTTGATTCTGGGTGGAAGTTGAGGGACAGGACAAACCAGCCAAAGATTAGAACTTGTCTTTTCTTCCATTCACTGGCAGAACTTCATTTGGTCTAAAACATTGGTTAATATTAGGTTTAGGGGAGGCTTAAGAATACTGCAAAGAGGTTTTGCAGAGTTAAGGAAAAACAAGACCACAATGCAATCCTTCTAAAACCTCTTTTTTCTTCTTACAATTAATAATTCTTTGGGGCACTTGGGAACTTGGAAAATATAGTGTAAGGCTAATATAAAGATCCAGACTTTCCCTCTCCCCCTTTTATTCAATTAGTATCAACTCAACAAACTGTTCATTAAGCATATACCTTCATGCATTATCCTCTTGGCAGACAAGACAAAAATGACACTGTCCTTTAGGAAGATATTTTTCTACAGAGAAACAACATATACACAGACAGGCAGATACAAAATATATGCAAAATTAATCCAAAGTTGTTTGGGGGTCCCTAATAACTGGAGGCATCAGGAGAGTTTGTATCTAGGAAAGTGATACCTCAGGTGAACCTTGAAAAGAGCTAAGGAAATTCCAAGAAGTGTTGAAAAATGAGAGCCTCCAGGCAGGCAGGGGGTGGGGGAACATCTTTGATTATTCTAGTATGTCCTTGAAATGTTGCACCCAGCCCTTTTAACGTCTATCCCAGATACAAACATCTAGTCTCTTTCTTCTCCCTCCTACCTCCCATACACAAATACCCTCATAGATTCAGGCACACAGGGGGCCTTTAGACTGGTCTTCATGGACAATATAAATGGGAAATAGAGAAATGACTTGGTAACCTTAGACCATGTAGGTAATTGATCTAGAAGATTAAATCCCTAATCCTTTCATGTCTTCATTTTGATCAAAAAAATTTACTATCAGGCATGTCCCAAAGGATTGAAGTTAGACATTTACCAGTTCTGTAATCCTAGATAAATCGTATAACCTTTCTGAGTCTTGTTTTCTCATCTGTAAAATGGGAATTAAAAATAGCAATTAACTTATTATTATGGTTATTATTTCATATAGTATCCCCTTATCACTTTATTATTGCAAATTATAATGAAAATTATAATAATATACAATTATGCATGTATATGTAATATAGGAAAATAATCTTAGGAAGAATTGAAGTAACAGCTGAGGGACTAGGAAAGGCCTCCTAGCTGGTACAGTAGACAAGAGTCCTAGGCCTAGCAGGAGAAAGACCTCAAAAGATCCCTCAGACACTTTACTAGCTGTGCCTGATGCAAGTCATTTAACCTCTGCCTCAGTTTCTTTATCTGTACAATGAGAATAATAGCACTTCTCAGGGTTGTGACAATAAGATGAGACAATATTTGTAAAATATTTTGCAACCTTAAATGTCCTATCAATGGCAGCTATTGCTAGCCAATAAAATCTTTTTTTAAACCAATAAAATCTTAAGAAAGCTGGGGATTCTAAGAGTTGTAATTTGTGAGGGAGGGCATCTAAGTCATGAGCAAAGGCACAGGAATAGGACATAAAATGTCATGTGGATGGAACAGCACATAATCCATAGATGTAGAGTGTGTGAAATGTAATAACATATAAGAAATTTGGAAAAGTAGGATAGACAAAATTTTTTTTCAATTTATTATAGTTTTTTATAGACAAAACATATGCATGGTTAATTTTTCCACAATGACCCTTGCAAAAACTTCCATTCCAACTTTTCTCCTCCTTCCCCCCACTCCGTCCCTTAGATAGCAGGTAGTCCTATACATATTAAATATGTTAAAGTATATGTTAAATACAATATATGTATATAGTTTATCTTGCTTCACAAGAAAAATCTGATTTAGAAAAAAAGGTAAAAAATAATGTGGGAAGAAAAACAAAAATGTAAACAAACAATAACAGAAAGAGTGAAAATGCTATGTTGTGGTCCACGCTTAATTTCTCAGTGTTTTTTGGCTGGGTGTAGCTGATTTTGTTCATTATTGATCAATTGGAACTGATTTGAATCCTCTCATTGTTGAAGATAGCCACTTGATGGAGCTAAATTGTGAAGAACTTTGCATACTACACAAAGGATTTTCTATAGGATTCTGGAAGTAAGAGAGAACCAGAGAAATTTACTGAGCTGAAGGGCAACATGGATAGATTTAATACACTTTAGGAAATCACCTTGGCCAAATTTAGATGACAATTTCAATAGTCCAAGTGAAAGGTGATAAGGACTGTTTGGGTAAAGAGAAGTAGATTATATGAGCGATATTGTAAAGAAAGATTTGATAACCAATTGGTTATTTAATATAAGGAAGATTCTGAACTTGGATAAATGGGAGGATGGTGATATCTTCATCATTAACAGGGAATTCAGAAGAGGAGAGGGTTTTGGGAAAGATAATGAGTTATGTTATATATATATATATATATATATATATATATATATATATATAATTTCAAGATGTCCAAATAAGCAGTTGGTGACATGGGATTGGAGATCAGGAGACTGGGGTTTGATATATGGAACTTGAAATCATCTGTAAAAATTTTGATCATTTAATTCAGGGTAATTGATGAGATGACCAAGTAATAGTATATAAAGAGAAAAGAGAAAAAGATTCAGGAGAAAGCTTTGAGAGACACCCAATGTTAGTATGGCAGGGGACAACATGGATGAAGATCTAGTAAAAGAGTCTGAAATGGTATGGTCAGACAGGAAGAGAGGAAGGAAGGAAGAGAAAGAGTCACAAAATATTTAAGAAAGTCAAGTATTTAGGAAGAGAATATGGTTTAGTGGTGGCAAATTCTGTAAAGTCAAGGAGAATAAAAGTGGAGAAAAGGATAGTAGATTTAGCAACTTAAATCGCTGTTAATTTAGGGGAGGTCAGTTTCAACTGAGTGATAAGATTCGAAGCCAGATTTTAGAGACTTTTTAGAAAAGAGAAGAGTGGAAGTAGAGGCATCCAGAATAGATGTTTTAAACGAGTTTAGTAGAGAAGAGGAGAAATATAGGGATGAGAACTGGTAGACATATTAGAACCTAGTGAGTTTTTTGTGTTTTGTGGGAGATTTTTGTGTTTTTTCCTCTTTTTGGATGGAAACCTGCATGTGTTTGTAGGAAGAAGGGAATTATTTAATGATAGTGAGAAACTGAAGATTAGAGATTTTTTATGGTAAGATCAATCTTTTGGAGAAGATGAGATGGAATGAGGTCAGGGTTTGAAATAGAGAGATTGTTTTTGGCAAGTTCTATATCCATCTCCTAATTAGAGGAATGAAGAAAGAAAAGGGAACAATGTTAGTATGATATCAGATGAGGAGGAGGGAAGAAATAGAACATTAATAGTCTTAATTATTTTTTGATGACGCATAAGGCAAGGCTCAAGGCAGAGTGGATGGGGAAAGGAAGTGATATGGGAGCTTGAGGAGGGTAGAAAAAGTTTGAAACAGATTACATAGTGACTACAATGGGAATCACATAGGGAATAGTGATAGAATTGCTTTGGTATGAGTAAGGTCCCATTTGAACTGATTAGCATAAATTTATAGTGGACCATGTTGACAACTTCATGATTTCATGACCAGCTGTATAAAGAGTTGTGAAGAATGTTGATGGTTGGATCATTCCAAAATTGGGGTTTGGCAATGTACAATCAGTGATAGTACAAGGGGTAAAAGACTTCAAAAATGTGGAGGCTGTTGAGTGATGGAGGTAAAAGCAGTCCAGAAGAGTCAAGAAAGATCAAATGGCAATGAGTTAGGGTTGAGAATTCAAGTTCAACTTGAAAAGAATGTATACAGAAAGACTTTTTTTTTCTTTCTCTATTTTATGGCTATGAATAGTTCCATGTTTTCTATCCTGTCCTTTCCTCCTCCTTAGGAATTCATTTTTTCTCTCATTTGACCTAGCTTAATGTGTTTTTATCCTTTCTGGGAGCAGGGGAGTTCATGATGGGGGAATGCCATTGGGGAGGATCAGAGAGTTGGACCTTGACTTTCAAGTCTGCAAAATTTCTTCTACTTGCTGTATCCAGCACCTGGACTGGGTTGGGGTTGGGGACTATGAGTGGGAACTCTAAGCACCTAAGTTCTCCCATGTTATTTCATGATTATTTTTTAACCTTGTATGATGTTTCTGTCTTCTTAATTGTGGTTTCAACCTTACTTATTCTACATTTGATACATATTTCCTTTTCCTTTTTTTTTTGTTTTATTTTTGAAAGATTATTGCAAGGAGCAACTACTTAGTAAACCTACTGATTGTATGATTTTAGAGAAACCTTTATGTGCTACCTGAGATACTTCATTAATTAAATGGGGAAAAATCATAATCAATTATTGTCCAAAAGCATGTTTTACAAATAGAAATTTGAAATGACTACTGATCCTCTTACTAATATGAAGGAACATGAAGACTGCATGGGTGGAATAGAGTGCTGAATCTGGAGGAAGGGAGACTAGGTTTGAATCTTGCCTCTGGGACAGAGGTGTCAAACTTGCTATCCACTGACCTTATGCAATCGCAACATTACTGAGTGTAGCCCAAACCTAAATGAAATATCACTGAGAATCGTTTAGCAAAATAAACTTAAAATATAGATAATGTTAGTATATAATGTCAAAATATTTCGGAGATACCCTGTCTTGCAGATCTAAAACCTAGCAAATGGGCTATGTCCTGAGATTGGCATAAAAAGTATTCCATCAGATGTTCACTGGGGGGGTTTATTTGCCTCTCCCTCTTTCCCAGGGCCATCCATCACGTATACTGTACCTTGTCACTGCTAGGTACTGCACCTGTTCCCATCACAGAACTTGGATTCTGTGCCTCACAGGGTGAGCACAATCTCTAGGACTTAAGACAATACTCTTTCCATCGGGGCCATGGGAACAGTATCAAGACCTGAAAAGATTCATAATCTGGCTTACATGTAATGGATAAAACCTGCCTTTGGCCTAGCATATTAAGTCCTTCTTCTTGGGTGGGTGTGGGGGGGAGATCTTCAATTTGCAAATATTACCTCACTCTGAAATTAAACTTCTGTTTGTGTTCTTACTCTAGCCTCTTTTATTTGTTTGGCTCTAGTCACCCACAGGTTAGAGGTTGGTTCCAGTCCCATTGGCAGTAGGTTAGAAGTTAAATGTTCTGAGTTTCAATTTCCTCCTTTGTAAAATTGGCATAATAATGGCTGTAAAATCTAACTCATGGAGGTTTTGGAAAGCTCAGATGAGATCATGGATGATAGGGCTTCAAGAAAGAGTGGTTAAGTATCACACTGAGTAGAGTATTGGGCTTGGAAAAAGGAAGGCTTGAGTGTAAATTCTCCCTCAGACACATACTAACTGTGTGGTCCTGGACAAACCACATAACTGCATTTCAGTTTTCCTCAGTTGCAAAATGGGGTTGATAATAGCATCTCCCTTATTATGAGGATCAAACAAAACTATGTAAATGGTTCTGCAAACCTTACAATACTACATAAGTGCTAGTTATTACCATTATTGGAAAAGATCTGTGCCTTATACAAATGTCAGTTATTGTTATAGGTGGTCCTTAATACAGGCAAATGATAAACATAGCTAACTTTTATTTATCGACATCTGGGAAATATGAAAAAAAAATAGGGGAAAGCCTGAAGATGTTAGAGAATCCTTTATGAAAAATTTGGGGAAAGACCCTGACATCAGTTACCTCTATTTCTTTTTTAAGCATAGGACAGGCAGCGTGGCATCATAATTAGATCTGACATCAGAGCCAGGAGCACCTTTGTTCAAGTCTTCCCTCTTTGAGACCTCTTGGCTGTGAGACTATAAATATTTCCCTTCAATTCTCTGTGGCCCAGGGAGCTCCCCAACATTGTAAATTTTAGAGTAGGTACAGCCCTACTTTGATAGAAGGGATTTTCCCCCAAGAGTTTCCTAGCAGAGCTAGCTTTACTTAAAACAACAAAGCAACAGCAACAACAGCAGCAGCAACAAAAGGACAATGGAGGAAAGGGAATATTCTGTTAAGGAATTTCCTGACTGCTAAAACAAAACAAAATCTGATTAAATTCTCTGAGAAGAGGGACTCAATATCAAGAAGTTTTAGCAACGTTGGACTTGCATTTCTAGAATAAAGTAAGAATGTGAGAGGCAGTGTGGGATAGAAAAAATTGGCCTTGCTTTCAGGCAGGACCTAAAGATGACATGTAATTCTGACATGTAATTGTATGGCCATAGATGACCCATTTAGTAGTGTGGTACAATAGAAAACATAGTAAAATCAATAGCATGTGAACTCCATGAATTCAAGGAATATCAAAATTGTTGTTTTTGTATCCCCAGAAACTACTGTGGGGACAACAGGACGGTGGATAGAGCACTACAGGAAAATCTTTGTTCCAGCCCTGACTAGTTGTGTGCTTCTGGGCCAATCACTTAACCTCTGTTTATCTTGGTTCCTCATCTGTAAAATGGGGACATACTGGAGAAGGTAATGGCAATCCATTCCAGGACTTTTGCCAAGAAAACATGATGACTTGGACACAACCAAATGACCCTACAACAACAAAAGCATCTAACTCAGTTCTAGGCCCAGAAAGAGAAAAATAAATGTTGATTATTTCTATTTTACTCTGTCTTTAGATTGCTTTTGTATATGGTTGTTTGTTTATTGTTTTTTCCATTAGACTGAGCTCATGGAATGTTTTTCCTTTCTTGCTTCACTAGCATTTGGCACAGAGTAAGCACTTAATAATTGTTTATTAAGTAGGTGATTAATAAATGTTGATTGAGAATCAGAGGACCAGGGTCCATATTCTAGCTCCTTTATTTATTATGAGATCTTAGGCCAGTCACTAAAGACAGCTAGATTGTGCAGTGGATAGTGCTGTGAGCCTGGTGCTAAAAACAAAAACAAAAGCTTGAGTTCAAAGCCAGCCTCAGATACTTACTAGTTGTGTGACCCTGGGCAAGTATCTGTTTCCTTAGCTATAAAATAGTTTCTCAGAGTTGTGGAGAGCATCAAATCAAATGAGATATTTATAAAATGCTTAATAGCATAGCATCTGGCACATAGTGGTGATTATATAGATCTTGAATCTAAGCTTTCTGGGGCTCAGTTTCCTTATATATAAAATAAACAGTCTGGACTAAATGACTTCTTGAACCATTTCTGGAATTAGGATTCTATTTCTATTCTCTATTCATGCTATTTTCCCCTAGAGTTGGGAATCTTTAATTTCATCAATGTGGGTAACCTCTTTCTCAATAGAGGTCATTTGGCTAGAACCCTAGACTATAAAGATCTAGCTAAGGAAATAGAGCAAGGTGTAGAGAAAACGTCTTGTTTCAGCATATTGCTTGACTTCCATTATGATGGTCACCTATCAGACTGTTTGAAGGAGAGAAGCCACATCCTCCTTGTTTTTTTTTTTTTTTTAACAAGACAACAATATTTTTCTTAGTGCCTGGCAGTCCGTATTTCCTCCCACACTGATGAATTAGCATCTTATGCTAGAGATTCTGTCACCACATTGTATATTTACTCAGACTGTGTGCATCATCATTTTGGCCTGGAGCTTTTAAATGAATTCCTTCTCATGAAACAATTCGTAATCACTGTCTTTGCTTTATTTAGAATTACAAGATCCACATGTTTGCTTTGAAATGCCTTCAAATGAGAGTACTGGGAATCCTATTTCTGTAGACAATAGTGGCTCTGAAGAACCCATGGATAGGGTGGGCCTTAGACCAATGAATTGGTATCTTGACTCTCCAGAACTGATGGGCCCAAGTAGGGAGATTCAGAACTGGGTTACTACAAGACCCACAGACCAGATGATAGTTAAGGGTTTCTCCTTTTGGAGAATAGGGCAGTCAGGTTCATGCATAATCATAGGGATGCTCAGAGAAGGGCAAATGGTGCAGCACCAGAGTCTACCTGCTTCCCTGTCCCTTTTCTTTCTCTGTTGCAACTGAGTACTTTATACTCTCAATGTCAAGTTGACCAGTTTTATAAAGTGTCTCTCTCCTCTTGGGCCTCAGTTTCCTCATCTGTACAATAAGGAGATTGGATGGAATGATTACTAAAGTCTATAGCTTTGAATCCCAGATTAATGGATCTAAAATCAGAAGGAAGCTTAGGCACTAATCAACTCATTTTTACAGATCAGAGTCCCAAGTATCAGAGGTAGGATTTGAACCCTGGTCCCTTGACTCCAGAGTCTTGTTACCTTATACATTATAAAAAGATTATAGATTATTGGTATGGGAATATATATATATATATATATATATACATATATCTATACACTGGAATGTTTTTACATTATTAATATAAATATTTTGTATTAACAGGTCAAAAAAGATATACATATATAAGACTTACTGTGAGATTCCTTGGAAGAGTCTGTCTGTCTTTCTGCACTTGAAACTTAAATGCCAACTCTTCCTGACAAAGCTGGCTTCATCACTCTTAGAAGAGGAGACTCTGAATGAAAAACAACTTATTATAGTAGTCTTCGTAAAAGAACTTGGCAGAAAAGGAGCGTAAGAGCCAATTTCTTTGAAGCCATCTTGATTTCTCAAAACCCAGGTCAAGTTTTGCCATTTGACCTTTGATGTTATAGTATATTCTAGAGGTCTAACAATTAATGACACCTTTAATCTATGGAATGAATACAAAAGCTATTATTAGACACTTTTTAATTTCCTGGGCATTGTGCTAAACACTCAGATATTCAAAAAAAAGAGAACCCCCTAAGATCAAGAAATTTACCTTCTAATAGGGGAAAACAACATATATAGAGCATCAGTGACTAGAGAAAGATGACTGTGTTCTGGGAAGGGGGAAAAGGAAGAAGGCAGGCACATAGGTGGTTGACAGATGCCTTAGGTACAAAGTTGTCCAGCATGTCCCACTGAAGTATGGTCTGCTACCAGACAATATGTAATGGGCTAGTCTGTGCACACTCAGTCCCCAATCTGATGGGGTGAACCCTAGATGGGGAACTTTCGCTAAAGAGTAGCTTTCTATGAAGTCTATAGAGATTGATTACCCTTGGAATCAAATCTGGGCTCTGACACTACTATTGGCAAAGGGTTTTTCATCCATGTCTCCAAGAAACTGTAGCATGTATAGTGACCACATCCTGGTAAACCTTCTTGGCAGATGGGCTAAATAGAGTAGAGGGTAAGCTATAGGCTACAAACTCACAGGTGACTTAGGGAGGTGTCTCATTTAAGCATTTGAAGACTTCACTTGGTAGAATGGGTAGTTGTGAACAATTTGTTCCTATGATCACAAAGGTTGCTGAATCTGGAGTGATTAAAGCTTGGTCAGATATAAAAAACGCCAAGGTTATCCACTGCATCCTGGGTCGCCTTGTCTTTTTGTCTTGCCACTGAGTTTGGCTGTCATTATTGGTCATATCAATGGATAATAATCCAATTTTCACATCCCTTTAGGCTGTGTAGATAGACACTGTCATTGGGTACAGATGATTGAATGTTTCTAATGCACATACTCTAGTGCTTTTAAGGGACCATGAGAGGCAGAGTTGAGAAAAGAGGGCAAATAAAATTTGTTCTAAAGTATTTCTAAAGAATTCTTTTTGGCTATTAAAAAATCACTCTAATGAAAAAGTTATTATGGCCCGAGTACTGTCTGACTGCTCCTTCTGTCTTTACACTCAATTTTCCTTTGGGTCTGGTTCCTTCTCCCTGGGACTATTTCCCATCTCTCTCCATATAGTCTCCAGATTTCTCTAATGATCTAGATCCTCAAGACCTCCCATGTGATTTTTCAGTATCTTTCCCAAGAAAACCCCCCAAAATGGGATCACAGAGTCTGACTTGACTGAAAGGGATGAGCAGCAAACACATCAATTTATCCTGTCCATATCTTGTTTGTACTTATTTGCTTTACATGTTGTTTCTTCCACTAGACTGTGAACTCTTTGAGAGCAGAGATTGTCATTTGACAGTTTTTTGAATCCTTAGTACTTAGCCCAGTGCCTGGCACATGCTAATCATTTAATGTTTATCGGTTAATACATTGCTTCTAACTCAGGTGTTTTGACTCTTCCCATTGTACACATGTTATGTTCTTTAATTAGAATTATTCACAGAGTGCATATTTGAAATCATAAGTGTCTGAGACCCTTGGAGGATATATATCATTCCTATTTGATTTGAGCTTTTAAGGATATGTCACCCATCTAGGAGTGTTTTGTGATCATCAGTGCAATTATTTATGAGGAAATGGTTTATAGGAGCCAAACCAGCAATGGTGACCCTAAGGACCCCCACAATTTTGCCCAGCTCAGCAGAAAGAAAAACAGCCTTGCTATTTGGTACAGAGAGGCTCCTTCCCTGATTCCTGCTCACAGTCCAGTCAGCATCTGAGAATTCTCTTTTTAAATCTGGCTGAGAGTCTTTCCTTTGGGAAGGTCCTGCTCTTTCAATCAGGCATTTTCTGGACAGCCACGTCCTGAGTTATAACAAGCTGGGAGAACAGAAAGATAATTCCTGAAGCCAAGTGTACATTTTTGAAGAGTCTGGGGATGGAAAAGAGGAAGAAAAAAAAAGTTTTTTTTTTTTTTTTTTTTTTCCTGAGGGAAGATTGCTACAATGCATCTTCAATCAAGCATTTCACTTTGTTGTATAATTGTTAAAACGACCAGTAGAAGTGCCTTTTTTCCCCCTTTCTTTCTGTCTGTCTTTCAAAAGAACAAGGGAAAAAAGGAAACGGGCCCATGAAAGCCTGCTGGGCCGGCTTTGCAAGGTCATGGGCACCTGAGCAGAATCGCTAAAGGGCTGCCCATTCTGCCTTCACGGGATCACTAGCTGGAAACCAGACCTTACTTAAAGGAACCAGAAAAGGTCTTTTTGTTGTATTTCTCCCCCAGTATCATTTCTGGGGGTTGCTGGGGTAACCAGTGTGTGTCCTCTGAGAAAGGGTTACCAGGCCCTAGGAAGGAAGTGCTCTGCAGCAGGCCTGCTATTTTTAATCGGAACATTACATAATGCAGCCCATTACGGCTTCCTCTCGGTGCTTTATTGCACAAAGGGGAAATTAAGTTGGATGACTCTTCAGTGTTGGAGGGAGGAAGTCAGGTGACTCTGAGGGCGTTTGGCTCAGGCTGCATAGCAACGAGTTTCCCAGGCCTGCTGGACGGTGGGGGTGGGGAGAGCTCTGTCTGTGACTGATCTGGGCAACGCTGCCCCCCCCCCCCCCCCAAGCACGGAAGCTCGGGGCAGGGGACAAGCAGCCCCCTCAGAGGGCACCCTGCGCTCGCTGCCAAGCTGGCAAGCCCCAATGGGTTTCAGGGTGCAGATAAAGGGACAAAGAGACGGGGAAGCAGCAGCTGGGAGGCCAGCTGTCTTATCCTTGTACAATGAAGGATAAGTTCCTTAAGTGCTCTGGATCTCAGTTTTTCCATCTTTGCAATGGAATCAACAAGCTGGCAGGATCTTAATCTAATCCTTTCATTTTCTACATTGAGAGACTGAGGCATAGAAACATTACTGGATACCCATGGCTACATAACTAGTAATCGTGAGACACCAGATTTGAGTTAGTGCTTGCCTACTGCTTCTGAGCCTCTTGTTTTCTTATTTGTACAATGGCAATGATATTTATAATGTTTACCTCAAAAAGTTTTTATGGGATTCAAATGTGGGAGAGTATAAAGAGACTATAAAGCATTTTGCAGTTTTGAAGTGCTATGTGAATATAAGATTTTATTATTTCATTTCTCTCCCCCCCCCCAAATCTGGATTGTGAGAAATAGATGGACATTTGTTTTCTACAGTTATGAACATTAAATTGGAGAAATGAAAATTAAATTAAAAAACGGAAACCCCAAGGACATCAAGGAATAATCAAGGGTGAAGGTTATCTTTCCCCCCAAAAATGTAAGCTGCTTGGGGGCAAGGACTAATTTTTGTCATGAAGGGTGGGACCCGAGATTTGAAAAGAATATTTTTGTTCTTTGTCCTTAGCCCTTCTTTGTTAGCTTCTCCCTTCTAGAATGGAAGCTCCTTGGGAGCAGGGACTAGCTATGTAATGAGGGATGGAAATTCATATTTGTAACTTCTGTAACATTCAATTAATGGGGAATGAGAGGAGGGACTTGTGCTTCAGGACAGGAAATAAAGTGCTGCCTTTGGAGTTTCAAAGATGTGTCTACTCTAGGCACCCATTCTTGTAAAAAGGTAAAATAAATCTTTCCTTCATTCATCAGTGAGTCTGTGAAGTTCTTGGTAAGATATTTTATTTCTTACAATACCATAATAGATTAGACTACAAATGCTGTGGTGCAAAGGTTTCTAAAATTAAAAATTATTTTTTCCTTCTTTTATTATTATTATTAAATAATTTTTTTATTGACAGAACCCATGCCAGGGTAATTTTTTACAACATTATCCCTTGCACTCACTTCTGTTCCGATTTTTCCCCTCCCTCCCTCCACCCTCTCCCCAAGATGGCAAGCAGTCCTATACATGTTAGATAGGTTACAGTAGATCTTGGATACAATATATGTGTGCAGAACCGAACAGTTTTCTTGTTGCTCAGGGAGAATTGGATTTAGAAGGTATAAATAACCTGGGAAGAAGAACAAAAATGCAAGCAGTTTACTTTCATTTCCTAGTGTTCTTTCTTTGGGTGTAGCTGCTTCTGTCCATCCTTGATCAATTGAAACTAAGTTAGATCTTGTCTTTGTTGAAGAAATCCACTTCCATCAGAATACATCCTCATACAGTATCGTTGTTGAGGTATATAATGATTTCCTGGTTCTGTTCATTTCGCTCAGCATCAGTTCATGTAAGTCTCGCCAATCCTCTCTGTATTCGTCCTGCTGGTCAAAAAATTTAAAATTCTAAAATCAAAGGATCTGTGTTCAAATTCTATCTTTGTCATTGATGCCTTATGACCTTAGGCAAGTAATTTCATCTCTGTGGGTCTCAGTTTGCTTATGTGTAAAATAAGAAGTTGGAAATAGAAGATCCATGACCTAAAAATTTCCAAAGTCCTTTTCAATTCTACATTTTAATATTTCCATAGTCCTCAGTTTCCAGCTAAGCATTCCCCTCTGGGTTTTTCCTTATTGCTTCAAACTTAACCAGCCCAAATCTGAGCCCTTCATATTCTTGGGCCTCTTGATTTAGCTATTTCTATAAGAGGTACCATAAGTTCCTAGTCATTCATGCTTGAATCTCCCTTCTACTCTCTCCCTGTCCTTGGTATCAGGCTGACTTTCCTAGAATATTTTTTCATGTTATTCTGCTTTTTAAAAACTTTTAATGGTTCTGTTGGATCTAAAGTCTACCTTTCTTAGCCAGGGATTCAGAGGCCTTCTTGGCTTCTCTAGGTTAGCATTCAAGGCTTTCCATTCTTATCTCCAGTTGGAGACCACAAAAATGTTGGGGTTCCAAACTGGTGTCTCAAAAGCATTTGCATGCTCAGCCCCATCTCTAAGTAAGGGGTAAAGGTAATTGTAAAGTCATTTGAAGCAGGTTAAATTCCAAAAGAATTTAGCAAAGAACCAGGAGCAAAAAGCTAAATTCACAGAAAAAAGATGTAGTGCTTCAAATCACTAATATGCTAATTTCATAGCTTAGAGGTAGAATTGAGGAATGGTTTTAAGAATTTTATGGTTGAGTTGCACCCCATTATGTCCTATGGCTTAGGTTGTCTCAGAAACTTTATTATCAACCAGAGTGCTATTTGACAGCCAGAATGGTTTGTGGAACTACAAAACTCCCAAGGCCATGTAGCCTTAAGGTTATTGGTACATCCTTCTAAGGAGCTACATTATATCACTCTCTGTTATGGTCAGGCTGGTCTACTTACCACCTTTTGGCTACACTTTATGTTCTTAGGCCTTTACATTAGGATTTATGACAAAAACAACATATTAACACTTGTGGGTTTTTTTTTTTAGGTGTTAGGTAGTACAATAGAGTGACAGCTCTGGGGTCGGGGGAATCTGGGTTCAATTCTGGCTTCAGATAATCTTATTTCAGCTGTGTGATCCTGGACATGTCACTTAGTCCTGCTTACCTCAGTTTCCTCATCTGTAAAATGAGCTGGAGAAGGAAAAGGAAATGTCAAATCAGTCCAGTATCTTTACCAACAAAACCCTAAATGGGGGTAATAAGTTGGATATGACAAACTGACACACAAATATTTCTGGTTATTTACTATTATTCACTGAAGCTGAAGCTTAAATACTTTGACCACATAAAGAGAAAATGGGACTTATTGGAAAAAGACTCTGATGTTGGAAAAGATTGAAGGTAAAAGGAAGAGAGATAGCAAAGGGTGAGATGCACAGTGTCATAGAAACAACAAACATGAGGTTGGACAGACTGAGAGAAGGGGAGGATAGAAAGGTTTGGTTTGATATGGTCCATGGGGTCAAAAAGCGTTGGACAGGACTGAACAAGTTACAAAATGGTGCTTCTCAATTCTCTTGTACATATTTACATTGAACATGTCCTTTATATATATTATCTTACTTGAACTTCAAAACAATACCATGAGGTAGATGCTAGAAGTATACTTGCCATCAGCCCCATTTTACAAATGAAGAAACTTGGGAGTCTTAGACTGAGCTACTTGCCCATTGTCATGGAGTTAGTAAGTATATGAGACAGTATTTGAACCTAGGTCATGAGATCATAAAGACAATAGTGAAATAGCTCATGAAATCATAGAATCATAGATTCAAGTCTGGGAGGGATTAAAGTAGGAAGAGAGACAATTGTGTGACAATCCTTGATTTTATAAATGAGTAAACGGAAGTCCAGGTAGGGTTCTTGACCAGGATTACACTCCAGAAAACATATTGTCTCATGATTTGTCAATCATTTAACCAGGTGAAGGGGATGATAGTATTTTGACTGGCCACCAGATGGTGCTCCAGTTACCTGTGAGTAGTCTCCCTCCCACCACATGCCTTCCATTGACGCTCTTGCATATGGTAGCATCTAGGCCTTTAGGTCCAATGAAAACCAATAGTTATGATCTGGAATATACCAAGTCATTAAAATATAAAATCTTTCTGCATCCCATGAATTGCTTTTCCTCCTCAGACATGGATCCCTTCTCCCACACAAGTATTTCTGAGTTCTGAGTGTGATACCTTTATAGAAAAAACAGAACTGTGTGTTTGACAATATTGTAGAGGATATAGAGTTACTTTTTTGTAAGAAATAACACAGGGGCAGCTAGGTGGTGCAGTGGAGAGAGCACCAGCCCTGAAATCAGGAGGATCTGAGTTCAAATCTGCTCTGACACTGAACACTTTCAAGCTGTGTGACCCTGGACAAGTCACTTAACCCCAATTGCCTGAGGGGGGGGAAATAACATAGTTTCCAATTTGAATGATGTACAAAGATAAAATGAACAAATATTCGCAAAATGTTTTCTATATACAAAGTATTGCATTCAATACTCTGAATGACAGATGATTAGTTGAATAGATCTTCTCTCCAGGTTGTAAGCTAGTTGGGGGAATAGAACACATTCACAAGAAAGGTCAACTAAGCATCGAAAACTTGGACTCCATCCTCAGCTTCCTTAACATTGGTAAGTGAGTTTTCCCCCCGATCTTGTTAGAACTTAGGTCATTTAATAATAGCTTAATTACAAATACTCTATCATTCTGTCTTTCTTGTCTCTGTCTCTTGTCTGTCTGTCTCTCATGTCTATCTGCCATAAAGCTGCTCATATCTATCTGCCAGAAGGCTGCAGATGATAAGCATCAACTGATTATTTCAGTCAGGAAGTGATAAGGGGATTCAGAGAAGGGATATTTTTTCAAGAGGATGTTTTACAGACTTTCCAACAACCTCAAGCCTTTACCTATTTTAGTGAGGAAAGATTAAAATGTATTTTAGACCTTGAAATCTGTTGGACTAGATGTACCCGTACAGGTCTTTGGAGAGATTGCAAGTCATTGGAAGAGAGATTTCCTTGCAGAATTGTACAGGTAAATATTCAGAAACTGATTCTTTGAAAAAATGTATACAAGACAAACTTTATCACTTAAGTCTAAAAATCAACAAAGCAATAAATAAAGCCTTGAAATTTGCAAATTTCCAAAGTGTAAATGCTCCCACAGAAAATTTAATAAGCAGCTATCAGTTGACTCCAGGATACTTCTAATTGTCTATTTATGGATTATCCCCATAATAAACATACCCAATGAGTGATTGTCTAGCTAATGATTGAAACTCTCCAAGAAATGATCGGTATCAACTCTGGAAGCAATCCACTCAATTGTAAATAGCTGTTTTGCTTTCCTCACCCCCTCTACCATGAAGTATTTATTTGGTAAATACTACCAAAACAAACAAAAGAATCTCTAAAATCTTTTATGTTCCAAAGATTACATGATCACTCAGTTCTTCAAACAAGAGAGGAAGTGCACTCTCATTTATCTTTTTTTTTTTTTTTTTTGAGGGGAAGCTCTAATTGTTAGGAGTTCGAGAACTGGAATCAGAAGACCTACATTTGAATCCTGACTTTGTTCTTTTTCAACTTTATGGCCATAGGCATTTTCCCCTACTCTTAGATCATTGGTTTCCTCATCAGTAAGTCATCTATAATATAGAAGATTCTATATCCTTCATGGGGTAGATTGCCATAAATCATCCTGAATGAAATATGATAAAAATCCCTGTCACTGCAGCTATAAGTTAGTGAGTACTCCAGGTACCCAGGGGTTAAAAAATCCATTACATTAGTAGTTCACTTAATATCTTGATGTTGACATAGAGTCAGGGTAAATGATGTACAAATCAGGGGATATCTACCTAAACAGTTCAGTAGGAAAAGGGATTTTGTTTGCTTTACTGGTAGCTCCAGATAAAGGTTCTGGACTCACATGGATAGGGTTGAAATATTGAATTTTCTAAGTAATTTTCTTGGGCTCATATATTCATTCCGTGTTTCCATAGGGAACTTGAGAATTTACTTCCTGTCCAGGTTTCCTCCAAAAAAAGAAATGGGCATTCAAGTCTTATTCAAACATTCTGGATAGCAGGGTATTAAATACTGGACTTAACCTCTCTTAGTTTCTTATTGGTAATGATTGACAGTTCTGGGGCTACCTCTATAATTCAGCACTCACATTCATGGGCTGAATCTTCTAGGTGGTGGCTAATACCTTGTGTTTCAAGACATATTATTTGTTCTTTCCTAAACTCTCAAGTGCAATTCCCCACAGGAGAACTTACCTTTGTTAATCAGTAGACACAACTAGGTCAATGCTATTTATTTACTAAGTATATACTGGGATAGCATAGCAAGAACAGTAGGTACAAACCATTTTCCTTATTAACTTAGGGCATAGTCTTCTAAAATTCAGCCAGCATCAATGAGGAAGAGCACAACGTACTAAAGTACATTGGTAATAAGGCACATATGCATGGGTTCTGCAGGATCCTGAAGTCTCTTCCCTTCCCATAGTATCTTCATGCTGAAGGGTACAGAATCTTGATTGAGCAGGTTGCTCACCTGGTTGTTCATTCTGGGACTGCTCCTTTTTCTTTTAAGTTAATGCCCAATTCTCACTGTTGATTCTCCTTTGAATCTATGGTTGACTTTTCTTAGCTGCCAAGAGTCACGTTTCTTGAAATTTCTTCCTGCCCCACAGGGACACTCCTTTGCTGAGTGTTCTGTGTCCTTCTGGGTGAGTAGCTTATATACAAGGCAAATGACTGATGCAAAAGGGGGAGAAAGAAATCCTTTCACCCCTGTCCCCCACTGCCTTCTGCTAGAAGTGCAGAGGTCACATTTCAATTGCTTCCTTTCTGGACTTCCTAAACTGTTTCCAGGGCCGGCAACATTAGCTTTGTTAAGGCCTCAGAGGGCATGACTAATTTTCAGCCAGGCAATGACCAGATGTCTTTCCATTTCCATTAGGGGAGCTTCTTTCATACTTTGTGAAGGGATAACAGGGCACAGACACAACTTTGTTTTTTGTTTAACATATTAACATTTCAGGATCTCTGTTATATTCTCCTTATTTTTGTTGATTTTATATATTGTATATAAATATTATAATTATATAAATTTTATATAAATATAAATTATATATATTTTGTTGATTTTGTATATTTTATGTTATTTCTTTTCATTTTCCCCCATGTTGTTTTCTAAATTATAAATTTACTTTTCCAAGAAAATGAACTCGAGGTCTTCCCAATGTGTTTATTGGGAATTCCATTTCTATGTAGCTGTTTAGTGACTTGAGCAGGCTTGCTCTTTTGAGAACCTTGTACTAAAGAATCCTAGTAACTTCAAACTATGTGGAAATTCATAGTTTTCCATGATGTTCCAGATCTATCATGGCTAGTGATCTGGGGATGGACTTATGCTTACCTCCTAGTTTAAGTTTATAAAATTTAATGATATCATTTGCAAAATTTTTTCAATAGTATTTTATTTCCCTGAAAACATACAATGATAGTTTTCAATATTCACCTTTGTAAAACTTTGTGTCCCAGATTTTTCTCCCTCTGTATGCTTCCCCTTCCCAAGACAGCAATCAATATGATATAGGTTAAATACATGCAATTCTTAACAAATTTTCATATTTGTCTTGCTCTATAAGAATAATAAGATCAAAAGAGAAAAACCATGAGAAAGAAAAAAAAAAACTACAAGCAAACAAGCAACAATATCAAAGCCAGTGGAAATACTATGCTTTGATCCACATTCAGTCTTTACAATTCACTTTCTGGATGCAAATGACAGATGGCACATGACACTTTCTACCCCAAGTCTATTGTAATGGCCTTGAATCACTGCATTGTTGAAAAGAGCCAAGTCCATCACAGTTGATCATCATATAATCTTCTTAACATCAGTTCTTCTAAATCTTTCCAGGTTTTTCTGAAATTAGTCTATTTGCAAAAATTTTATGTTACCATTGGCTTCAGACTCATAAAATCAGGAACAAACTGAAGAAAAGTAAAGAAAAAAAAACTTAAGCTACCTCTCTCCATGCTACCTTTTTCTTACTCTTCCAGTTCCAACTGAGAGAGAAAGTCTGGTCTTAAAAGAGATAGGGGAACTATCTGAAAAATTCCTTTGTGTATCTGCAACACAATGGTGCCTCAAATCACCAAGGATTTCCAAAATACATAGGGCTACCACTGAAAGTTCGGCCAAAGATTTCCCATGAGTTTCTGAAAACCATACTATGCTCCAGATTTCCCCAGTAATTGCCTGCCAAACACATAGGACACTAGGAGGTGCAAACTAATTCTTTACTAGCAATAGTAAGACTGATGATGGTCAAATGAATTAAAGCTAAATGAACTCTTCATTAGGAACAATTAGGACTGATGCAATCAAATTTAGGACTAATATTCTTTGAAAATATTATATTGATACTTTGACACTTTTTGATTCCTTGTTAGCTTTTGAATTTAAATTGTAAAAGAAATAAAGTCAAGAAAATTCAAAGAGTAATGGAGCTCCTCAAAAGAGATTAAGCACTTGGGGTTGTTTATTCAGGACTTTGAGGCCAGCAGATCAGAACAGAAGAACTTCAGACAAGCTGTCTGGGATTGTGTTCCAATAAAGCAAGCAGTCAAGGTCTGTTCAAAAGTAAAATAAAAAAAAAGACACAATAATAGATGAGCCCACATAGTGTTTCATTCTTGTTATTTGGTCATTTCCAGTTATGTCTGACTCTTTGTGACCCCATTTGGGATTTTCTTGATTCTGAATTAGTTTGCCTTTCCTTCTCCAGCTCATTACCGAGAGGCGATTCAAATTACTGTAACAGGATTGATTTCCCTACTACTAGTTTTTTCACTCATTAGTTCATCTTCCGAAAGAGAGAAAAAGCTTACTATATGCTTGGTACTGTATTAAATCTCTAAAATAATATCTCATTTGATCCACACAACAACTCTTAGAAGGCAGATGCCATTATGTTATCCATTTTACAGTTGGAAGTAAATGTGATAGCCAAGGATAAGTGACTTGCCCACAATCACATTGTAACATATGTTTGTAGACAAATTTGAATGAACTCATGTCTTCCTCTCTCCAGACTAGAGTACTATCCATTGTGGCAAACCCTAATGGCCAAAGAGATTTTTCTTAAGCATATATATGACCATGTGACTCCCTTATTTGATAAATTCCATAGACTTCCTATTGCCTCTGAAATACAATATAACTCCTCAGTTTTACTTTTAAAATCCCTCACAGTCTAACCCCAAACATGGGATGCTGACAATCATTTTTAGTTTTTCATTCTGGATTCTTTGAAAATTAAATTGGATTTTTAGGTTAAACTTTTCAAATCAGTCATAACTTCTATTATTTTGTCTTTTCTGCCTGCTAAGTCCATGGAATATATGAAGAGATGAGATACTCTTTCACGTACTCTAAAAGAATCTCTTCCCCTAATAGTTTGAGGAGGTGGGCAAGATTTAGTGAGGATGGGATAGACGTGAATGTGTTTCTAGGCACAAGGGATAGTAGATAGAAAGTCAGTAAACAGGCAGAAATTAAAGATTAGAGAAGAGTGAGATGATGATGTGGATAATCTACTGGGGAGCATAGGTGCTAACATGATCAAAATGTATGGAGAGGATTGGCCTTGCTCAGAAGGGCCATTTTACTGTAAAAGATTAGGAGAAAGGAAAGATAATGTCAAGGACTTTTGAAATAAAGAAAAAAGGATAAGAGGGAATTTATAGAAAATGCCTTAATTTTCTCAGTAAAATCAAGTGCATTAAATACAGGTGTATTAATTAGATTGAATTTTATGTGTCTCTGGAATAAATGTTTAGTAAGCAATTTGGAGATGTGGATCTAAAGACCTTGAAAAAGATTGAGTCATCTGCATAATCAAAAAAATCAAACCCGTGGGAGCTGGGATAAGATATGGCAACCAATTAGATATATGCTGTGAAGGAGAATCAGGAGCTGAAATTATATGCCAAGGTTATTTACTTGGGAAACTGATTGATTTTGCCAAATGACATCAAAATGAGGTGTAATCTTCAGCTGATAGAGAGGAGAAAAAGGGTGAAATAAAAAAATGTTTACAATAGCTCTTGTGGAAAACAGGATAAAAACTGCTTGGTGGAGAACAAAAACATTATCTTGTAGCAGTGAAAGCTCAATTGAAATAGTAAGACTGAGAACATATAGTGTATTACTATAGTTTTGTGGCTTCTTCCAGTTATAAGATGGTGGATAGGTAATCCAGAAATAGCATTTTGTAGAACAGTGATAGGACAGGGGTTTGAGAGGAGATGATTGTATGGAATTGAATTGTTTAACTATAGGATTAAGATTAGGAAGTGAAATCAGACAAGGAGTAATGTCCTGAGAAAGTACTGAGGACTGGAAGAATTGGTGGTTGGGATGAAAATTAAGAAGAGGTGTAGGAAGGATGATGAATGGGAAGAAATGGAATGATAATAGGTGGTTGTGGTCAGACTAAACAATGTCAGATTTTACTGAGAATGTGAAGCAGGTAAAAATAATGGTAAACTCCAGAGTGTGACCATTCTATATTTGTTTCTAAGATTGAATAAAAGGAGGTCATAGGGCTTAAAAGAACTGAGGAACTGGGAAATTTGAGTTTGAGGAAGCAAGAGTAGGAATGCTGAAGTCTGTTAATATAAAGGTAGAAGTGGGGGAGAAAAAAAGCTACCCAGGGCTAATGAACAACATCCATTATCATCTGAATTGGATGGAAAATCTTAATTGAGTGAATTTCAAAGAGGAGATTGATAGGATCATACAATCATAAAGAGATCCAGAAGGGGCTGTAGAGGCCAATGAATCTAGCCTATTGTGTCTGAAGTCACATTTGAACCTAGGTTTACAGGTCCAGATTACCTGTAATCCTGATTACCTGTAATCAGGAAACCAGATCCAGAATCTTTTCCACTATAAGGTACTGATAGAGTAGATAGTGCTAAGGCGAAAGTCTGGAAGTGACAATGAGGGACAGGTAATATGCTGCCTAACCCATTAGGACCAGTGTGTTGGGGGATTGTGAATATAGGTACAGCTAGTACTGGAGAGGAAAATCAGGGATGTGGTATCATCTTGGTGTAGGGGAAAGAACTAGGTTTCTTTGAGTGCTAATAGATGAGCATGAGAGAGAGATTCAGAATAAAGGAGAGTTCACTATTGAAGAGGAACTTCAGGGTACAGTGGAAGGACTGGTCAGAGTTGGAGTATTATATGGGGGAAGTAGGTTTGGAAAAGATGGGGATGGGAGAATGGAAGATGAAGGAGAAAATTTGTTCCTGAGTGGTCACCACCATTCTTCAAGTCACTCAGGTTGGCAATCTTCTAATCTTTCACACCCACTTCACATCTCAGCTACAAAAATCTTTTTTCTACCTCTATAACATCTCTCCCATTTATCACCTTCTCTCTAGTCATAAGACCATTATTCTAATTCAGACATTCTCTAGACATTCAGTGCTTTATATATTTTTGATTGAGATAATATGGGCCTAGATTTTTGGAGAACCCTTAGACTACTCTTTTGGATCATGGCCTCTGTATGTTCCAGTTAGAGGTGAGGTAAACTTCACTTTCACTGTGTATAATGGTTTGTACCTATTGTCAGTGTTCACTGTTGAGGGAAGATGCTAAAAGTTTTGCCAAGGCTGTAGTTAGGACTGACCTCAGACTCATCAGTGTTTAATACTTTAAAAATAATGATAGTTTTTTTTAACCACCCATGATTCTCTTTATCAATAGCTAGTTGTTGGAGTAAATAGGTCACTGGAGGCAGAAGTCAATAACCTAAGTTTGAATTCTGCCTCAGATGCTTCCTAGCTATGTGACCAAAAACAAGTTATTAAATTTTATCTGCCTCAGTTTTTTCATCTATATAAAGAGACTAATAACAGCATCTGCCCCTCAAAATTGTTATACAGATCAAATAAGGTGATATCTATAACTTGGAAAATCTTAAAACACTATATAAAAGTTATCATTATCATCATAACCATTATTAATTTTATAAACATGCTGAATAATATCACTGGATCTGAAATGCCACCAGGAAACATTTGATCATCTTAGCTTTTATATGTTGGTTAACACAGGCCAAGTAAAAGAGGTTAGTATTCTCGTTAGAGATACTTGTGATATCTTCTCCCTCCCTACCAAAGGCCAGATGTTTTATATTACGTTCTGTGTTAAAAATAGCCATTCTTCATTGCTACGGGTTAAGCTCATCAACATTTTAATTAGTATGAATTCTAACATTATTCAAAACAGCATAGAAAACACAGATAGATATAGATATATAGATATTTCCATTGATAACAAATACCTGCCTTCCTTCCTTCCTTCCTTCCTTCCTTCCTTCCTTCCTTCCTTCCTTCCTTCCTTTGCTTCCTTTACTTCTCTTTATCTCTCTGTTTCCTTCTTTTCCACTACTTCTCCCTCCCCACATCCTTTTTCTTTGGCAGATTTTGTTCTGGCTTCCTATAAGGTGGAAATGGGCAATAAATAATAGGATATTTTGTGGCATTCCTCCAAACCTCCCAGTTCCTGGCATTGACAAGAGCATGGGTCTTCTTTTCTTCCTTCTTATTTTTAGAGTCCTGATTTTTCTTTTCTGTGGGTGGGGGTTGAAGCAGGAGCTGTCATTATCAGGGAGTGAGGCAAACCACAGTGACTGGCTTCTGGAGAATCCTTACCCTGCTGCCAAACTGGAGGAAGTTCGAGTCATCTCATTCACCCTGCCAGTGGTTTTCCTCTGAAAGTGAGACTTCCTTTAAATTAAAACTCATAGACCTCCCTCCCTCCTCCTCAATCCTCCCCCAAACTAGGAAGCCTTTCCATAGATCAAATATCTGGGGTAGAGAAGCATTTTTGATTTGGTTCATTCAGCAAATACCCTATTTCCCTGAAGGCTTCCTTGCAAAAATCAACAATAAAATTGCTTCTTTCTTCCCAAGCTAGAAAATTATCACCATTTCCCTCTGCCCTTTAATTCTATGCTTTTCTGTGACTTTGGCTGTTCTCCAGAATTTCCTATCTGTTCTGAAGAGAAAGAAGCTGAAGGTTCCATGGTTATACAGTATAGTATAATATTTCAAGCAAAAGTAAGTTAAATAAAATAAAGGCAGAATTTTGAGAGGATTGAATTATTTCAGACCTTGTATTCTAAGCTGAAAGAGTTATGATGGACGCCTTGGTTTACCTACCAAATAGATAATAGGGTTGATCCTCTTTGGGGGAATTTCTTTTCTGTCTGTTGGTCTCAGTTTCCTCATCTGTAAATTCAGTGGGTTTGGATGCTGCTCTGATCGCTTTCTCAGATTTCCTGCATGGTGACATCTAATATATAATCCAAGAGTTGACACTTTATTTTTTGCCTTTTTCCTTTGGGAATGGGGATATTTTCTTTGGGTAAGTGAATGATTTCCCCTCTCTTTGGTGGAGGAAAAGAAGGATTCCAACCCCTCATTTCCCTTATGTTGAACTCTGCAGCTGTTTGGACTGGGCCTTTCCTCTGTGCCTTCTTGGTTGCTGTGGCAAGGTCTCCACCTACAGGGCCTTGCTGATGAATGAAACATGCCCAGGTGTCTCCGGGCAGATATTGTCCATCCAGTCCTTCCCTTTGAACTCAGAGATGTTGTTTCCAGGACAATGCTGCTATCTGAATGTTTGGCAAAGAAGATATTAGAAAGCATCTAGAAGATGATGAAATATTTGCTGTTCTGACTTGCTCCCAGTAGAAAAATGCTTCTTTGCTCTCTTGATCATAAACACAGTTATCTTGTCTTCAAGTGACAGGATATTATATCTTTCTGCCTTTGGGTTTCTGGGATAGTGAAATTTAATTGTTAGCTGTTATTAACAAGAACACATATGTTCTTTGGATCTTGTCCTTGGATGCTTGGATGGAGAACAGAAATGTCTGTTCTCTCTTAGGAGTGGCTATTAAAATATCCTGTCTCTGACACTATGTGATCCTGGGTAAGTCACTTAATAATAGCTAACATTTATATGGTAATTAAGGTTTACAAAGTACTGAACATGTTATCTCGTGTGCTGGTTGCTGAGTAGATGCGATTGTCATATCCATTTTATAGATATGGTAACTGAGGTAGGTTACTATTATCCTCATTTTACAGATGAGGAAACTAGAGTCCTGGGTCATATAACTAATAAACATTTGTAGCAGGATTTGCATTTATATCTTTCTGACTCCATATCCAGCACTAACTATCTACTTGCTTCTCTGAAACTCAGTTTCCTTATTTGTGAAAAGTTTATTTCAGTTGAAAATCTTACGATTCTATGATTCATGAAGTATAGTTGAAATTCTGCTGAGAATTTCTTTGATCCAGGACCTTAATGAGAATTATAATGACTATTGACTAATTATGGAGGATGCATAAAGAATGAATCGATATCCATCCTATCTCAGTACTGGTTTAAATCAATAACTATTGATTAAGAACATGCCATGTGCCACACACTCTGGTAAGCAATGGAGATGCAAAAATGGGTAAAGACAATCTGTGTACCCTCATGAAGCTCACAAACTAATGGGAATGGAAGCAAACAAACAAATTTTGAAAAACAAGATTATATGAAATAACTAGGAAGTAATTAAGAGAGGAAAAATGCTAGAAAAGGCTATTTGTAGAAGGTGGGATTTTAAACTGGATTTGAAGAAAGCCCAAGGAAGCCAGGAGGTAGAGAAGAGGAGAAAGCATTCTAGACATGAAAGACAGTCAGCAAAAAAAAAAAAAAGTCTGCTGAAGAGAGATGGAATATTTTGGAAACTGTTGTGACAGATGAGGAGCACATGATTTTACATAAAACACATTTGACTACTGGTTACTTAGTCACATTAATATATATATGAGACAGTTGGATGCAGAAGTTGTTCTCTGTTTTACAGGTATTCATCTGTCCTTGGGTTTGGACTGGGAAGATACAGCATCTATCTGTATCTATCTGATGATGAGAATCTATCACAGCATTGCGGTCTCATTCATTCATTTATTTATTCAGTAAATGCTTATTTGCACATCATGTTCCAGTCACATCTAGATATTAGAAATAAGAATAGTGATTAAACTTGTAATTTTTCAGGTTCAGGAAACTCCTGATTGAGAACATGTCTTCCACTAGAGTAAGTCAGAATCTTCTTTGTTGAGGATAAAAAGTTAAAAACAATCCCTTAAGTAGCTACATTTTGCTAGAATCATAATTATGATTTTACTGATAGAGGGAATGCATGGATGATGAGACTCTCTGTGCCAAGGCATCAGATGGACATTTTTCTTTGCAGTTTATGATCTTTGAGCATTATCTATGATATTGAGAGAGTGAAGTGACTTTCCTAGAGTCATTTGGTTAGTTTGCATCAGACATGGAAGCTGTATTCTTTCTTTGGTTTTGAGCACAGCTCTCTTTCCATAAAAGGTGATCTATTGGAAAAGGAAGTAGGAAACCACTTCAGTATCTTTGATAAGAAAATCCTATGGATAGGATTAAAATGATAAAAGATATGACACTGGAAAATGAACCCCTCATGTCGGAAGGTGTCCAACACACTACTGGAGAAGAGCAGAAGACAACCACAAGTAGTTGCACAAAGAATGAAGCCAGTGAGCCAAAGGTGGAAAGAAGCTCAGCTGTGGATTTGTGTGATGATGAAAGTCTAATGCTGTACAAATCAATATTGCAAAGGGACCTGGAATGTAAGATTTGTGAACTACAATAAGTTAGATGTAGTCAAACAAGAGGTAGAAAGATTAAACATCAAAAATCATGGGCATTAATTAGTAAACTCAAATGGATAGGAATAGGTGAATTTAATTCAGGTAATCATTATATATACTACTGTGGGTAAGAATTCCTTAGAAGAAATGAAATAGCCCTCATGGTGAATAAAAGAGTAAGAAAAGTAGTAATAGGGTTTAATCTGAAAAACGACTGATATGTTTGAAGCTAAAGTAAACCATTCCATATCACAATAATGCAAGTCTATATTACAACCACTGGTGTCAAAGAGTTAAAACTTGATCAATTTTATGAAGATCTATAATATCTTGTAGAAATGACATCAAAATAAATGTCATATTCATCACAGGGGATTAGTATGCTAAAGTAAAAAAAATCAGAAAATAATTAGAAAAACAAACAAACGATCTTAGAATACAAAATGAAACAGGATGGAGATTAATAGAAATTTGTTAATTTACTAGTCATAGCAAACACAGTTTTTCAACAATTTGAAAGGTGACTTTGCACTGGACATCATCAATGGTCAATAATGAAACCAGATTGATTATATATTTTGCAACCAAATGTGGAGAAGTTCTATACAGTCATTTAAATCAAGGCATGGAGCCGATTGTGGCTCAGACTTTCTTTCTCTCTTTCTTTCTGGCAGTTGGGGTTAAATGACTTGCCCAGGGTCACATAGTTAGGTAGTGTTAAAGTGTTGGAGATAAGATTTGAACCGAGGTCCTCTGGACTTTAGGGATGGTGCTCTATCCACTGTGCCACCTAGCTGCCCCTGACAGAGTTTCTTAATGCAAAATTCAGACTTGAAGAAACTTGACTTAAAAATTAGTTGAAATAATGAACAACTTTAGCAAAGTTGTAGAATATAAAACAAGCCCACGTTAATCATCATCATTTCTATATTTACGTAAAGTTGAGCACCAAGAGATAGAAAGAGAAATTCCATTTAAAATAACTGTAGACAATATACAATGCTTCAAAGTTTGCCTGTCAAGATAAACTCAAGGATACAATATATGTTTCATACAAATAAAGTCAGATCTAAACAATTTGGAAAAAAATTAATTGCTCATAGTAAGCCAAGCCAATACAATTTTAAAATGACAATTCTACCTAAATTATTCAGTGCCAAACCAATCAAACTACCAAAAATTATTTTATAGAACTAGAAAAATCTCAACATTTAACAGAAAATGCTAGGAAAAAATGGAAAGCAGTTTGACAGAAACTAGATATAGACTAAGTAAGGTCTCACGTTGTGATAGTGATAATCAAGATTAAAATGGATAAATGATTTAGACATAAATGGTGATATAATAAGTAAATTGAGGGAGCCTGAAAAAATGTACTTGTCAGATCTCTGGATAAGGGAAGTTTATGACCAAATGAGATAGAGAATATTACTGGATGTAAAATGGACAATTTTGATTACATTATATTAAAAGTTTTTGCACAAACAAAACCAATGCAGTCAAAATTAGAAGACAGGAAGATGTGAACATTTTTTTTCATCAAGTTTCTTTTATTAAGGCCTTGTTTCTTAAATATATGAGGAACTGAGTAAAATTTAAAAAAATAAGAACCATTCTCCAGTTGACAGTGAAAAATTATATTCATATATTTCATATTCATTCATATAAACAGTTTTCAGAAAAGAAATCAAAACTATAAATAAAAATGTTCCAAATCACTACTGATTTGAGAAAAGCAACTTGAAATAACTTTGAGATATCACCTCATACCTCTTAAGTTGGCTAACATGACAGAAAAGCAAAATGAGAAATACTGGAAGACATTTGGAATAGTTGGGAGCCTAAAACATTGTTGGTAGAGTTGTAAACTAGTCTACCCATTCTGAAGAACATTTAGAACAATGCCTATAGGACTATAAAACTGAATACCTTTGACCCCACTATATCCATCAATTGGGGAATGGCTGATTTTTGTGAAGTTTAAATGAGACAATGTCTTTAATATATGTCACAATCTTAATACATTGTAGAAACATTTATAATGATGAAGATAATGATCTGATTATGTTCTGGAATTGTAGCATTTTGTAGAAAAGGGGAGAATAAAAACATTCTCAGTCAGAACTGCTCCCTCCACTTCCTGACTTTTCAGATGTTTAGGGCTTCAGAGGTTTTTGCTAGTACTGAGAACATGACCATTAGAGACACCTAGAAGCCTCTGAGGCTGTCAACCAATATCTTCTGTCTTTGCACTGGTTTTTTACTATTGAAAAAGAAATAGTTGCATTCTGTGATCATAAGGCAAAATTGTACTTTGGACAGGATGGGCTGAAAAAGGATTGGGACGAATGACAGACTGTTCAGATCTTGGTGATAAAACACATGTTCAAGTAGTTTATATAACCGATTTAAAAAAAAAATTAAGAGCAATCCTTTTTGTCTTTAAATCATAACCATCCCTTTTCCTTTAAACTAGTCTTTTCAGTAATTCTCTGGGGTTTTCTAAGTATACTATCATGCCATCTGCAAATTGGAATGTTTGTTTCCTCTGTGTCTATTGGAACAATTATATGATTTTTATCTTTGTTGTTTTTATTATTAGCTATGCTAATAGTTTTTCTATTGTTAAACCATCTTGTATACTTGGTAGGAATCCAACTTGGTCATGATGAATTATTTGTGTCTATAGTGTTACATTTGCCTTGTAAGGATTTCATTTAAAATGTTTTCACCAACATTCATTAGCTCAATTGTCTAGAGTCCTCTTTTTCTTCTTTGTCTTTCAGCATTTGGGGTATCAAGACCATATTTGTCTCATAAAGGGAGCTTGCTTTTGTCTCTATTTTTGAAAATAATTTTGTCATCTAGGTATTAATTTGCTAGTTAATTGTTTGATTGGGTTCACTTGTAACTCCATGTGGTATAGAGCTCTAGGTTAGGGTTCTCTTCCAGTTCCCTGCCCTCCCACTTGGTAACTAAATCTTACCTTTCTCAATGTTTTTTTTTCCCCTGAAAGTGAATTAAGATCACTTTTGTCTTATTAGTTGAGGTATTTTCTATTTGTAAATATTTATCAATTTTCTTCAAATTCTCAGTTGTGTTGATTATAATTAATTTTATATACCAGTTTTCATTTTTTAAAAATAGTTTCGTTTCCTTGTAAATTTGTCATTTTTTTGCTTGATAATTTGAGTTTCTTCTCTCTTTTGATCAGGTTATATATAATAGTTACCAATTTTATTACTCTTTTTTTTTGAAAAACAACAACAATAGACTTTAATTTTGTTTATCATAGAAAAAGTGAAGGAAAAATGAAGTGAACTAAATGTCTGTGACACCTGAAAAACTGAAGATCTTTGAGTGTTGCCATCTTTCCTGTTGCCTCTTAGGAATTCTATATCTTTCTATCTGCCCTGTCCCTGAACTGTCTCTCTCTCTCAATTAGAGTATGGGATCCTTGATAGCAGGAACTACCTTATTATTTTTTTTTCTTATTTGTATTCTTAGAACTGAATATAGAGAGGGGCACATAGCAAGCTTGTGACAGACATTTTTTTATTCATTCATTCATTCATTCTTAGACTGGATCCAGTCTCTTCTTCTTTAAACTAGGTGCCAAAATTAGGGACCAACATAGAGACTATGTTTATAGACCTGCTGAGACATCAGAGAACTGGAATATATGACCAGAAAGGAGGTCAGTATTGTAGAGAATGAGGCTTATGACTTTGTACAACTCTGACTTACTCAAAATCAATTGATGTGAAAAAATGTCTGTCACAAGCTTGCTATGTGCCCCTCTCTATATTCAGTTCTAAGAATACAAATAAGAAAAAAAAATAAGGTGGTTCCTGCTTTCAAGGATCCCATACTCTAATTGAGAGAGAGAGACAGTTCAGGGACAGGGCAGATAGAAAGATGTAGAATTCCTACTTGTGATATCACTAGTCCTCTTTAAGAACAAGGATGAACAATAACAACAAATCAATGAAACTTGCAAAAGACATCAAGCAGAAAAATAATTCAGTGGAGAAAATTCTTCTAAGTTTTGCCCTTCATTTTGATTCAGACATTATTAGTTCAACAAAAAAGTAGCTTTGTATTCTTCCTTTTTGCCTAAAAAAAAATTAAAGATGATCCAAAAAAATGGTGTAGTGGAAAGAGCACTGGAGATGAAGTCAACAGAGATTTGGAAACACAGTAAATAGACTCAGGGACATCCGTGTTCAAATTCAGCCTTAGATGTTTACTATCTATGTGATCCTGGGCAAGGCATTGGCTCAGTTTCCACAACTATAAAATAGAAATAATTATAACATCTACCTCACATGGTAGTTGTGAGCATAAAAAAAGATATAATATTTTTAAATAAGCATTTTGCAAACTAGCATTACAAACCAGCTATGATTATTATTAATCACATATCTTAACATTTGCTAGCTATGTCATCATAGGCAAGTTGCTTAAATTTTCTGACAGGTAGTTTCCTCATCGGCAAAATGGGGACAATAATATCCTAGTAGCCTAGTGTTCAAGACAGAGAGAGAGAGAGAGAGAAGGGGAGAGAGAGATAAAGAGAATTTTTAAAAAATTAAAGCAATATACAAATGTTATCTAATAATTTCATTTTTATATTTTTTCTTACTATATTCACTTATTTCTATCTTTTCTAAATTCTTACAAAGATTTTTAGAGAACAGTCTGTGGTAGCCCAGTCCAAATGACTTTTCTAACATGAAAATGCAAATCAAGTTATGAATTTGATGATGCTGTTCATGAATTGTCCATGGGAATCTATCCTTGTCCTGTTTGTGACTAAACAGCTTTGGGTATTTAATTGGTTAAAACTATTTCCATTTTCTGGTTTTTCTACTTATGGAAAAAATAACATATAAGATGTCACAAGGGTTAACCTGGGATAGTAGCATTGAAAAACAATAAATTCATAGAGAATTCTTAATAAGAGACATTATATAGCACTTTATTTTCCAAAGTACTTTTCATAAATCATCTCACTGGAGCCTTACAATAATCCTGTGAGTTAGGCACAATCATTATTGCCTCCTTTTTAGGGATAAGCTAACTGAGGCACAGAGAAATAAGGTAACTTGTACAAAGTCACAAATTCATGTGTAAGATAGCATTTGAACCAGGCCTTCTGCAGTCCAAGTCCATTCCTCATGAGTTACTTCATTTCTCTATCAGATAGGATATTTGGATATTACTTTAACTCTTTTTTTTTTTTACTTTAACTCTTATTATATTTTAGAAATGAGGAACTGAGACCTAGAGGGGCTAAGTGACTTGCTAAAGCTTATGCAGTTGACAGCAGAGCCAAAACTGGAATCCAAGCCTACAGATTCCTTTTTCTTATTTTTATTTAACAAAATAAAAATACATGACATAGATTTTAGGGATTCATAAGGATTCATATAGTGGATTAAATTCATTATATCTCATTTAATCCACAATTCTATGAACTAGCAGCTAATATTGACCAAGGAAATAATTTAACCTGTGCCTCAGTTTCATCAAGTGTAAAATACAGATAATAATGGCACTTATTTTACAAAGCTTTTGTGAGGATAAAATGAAATAATATTTATACAGTGCTTAGCAAAGTGGCCCATCTATAATATGTGTTATATTAATGATAGGTATACATATTACTCTGATTTTTATAGGTAAATAAATAGAATTTCAGGATAAATAATGTGTTCAAGTCATGCAGTGAATTAGTAAGGGAAATAGGATTTGAATTCAAGTCCCCTTGGTTCCAAGTACAACATTCTATCTACTGTCTTCTCTGAAGACACAATTAGGTTAAATACAATAATTTTTTTAAAAGCATTTATTATATCCCTGATATATGCAGGTATCTTACTAGATACTGGAAATACAAAAGCAAAAATAAAACAGACACTGCCTTCATGGAGCTTTTATTCTTAGGATAAATCAACAGTTTCTGGAATAATAAAGTTTTTCATTTGTTTGATTTCTTTTTCTTCTTGTTTTATATTTTCAGTATTTTTAATAAACTTACATTTACTTTTCTGTAAAAAAAAGATCCAATCAACACAAAACAACAAATGAAAAGTATCTATGAACCATTATCACTTTGAGAGCTAAAAACCAAAACAATCAACCATAAATTCCCTCCTTCTAAAGCCAATTATTGTTGCATGCACAATGACATTTGGATATGTAAAGAACATGAACAAAAGCATGTTCTATTCATTATGGCTAATTGTTTGAGGGGAATAAGAGGGATGTTGAAAAGAATTAAGGATTTGTTTATGTGTCACTTAGGACGAGTTAAGGTTTATAGACATTGACTTTTGGAATTAAACAATAGAATTATCAAACTGGCCTGAGTAATTGGTTTTGGCTTTGTAAAGACTATAAGAAGTGCTTTCCATATACAGGCCACCACATAATGGTGTACGTATTCAGGAATTTAGCTCAGAATTAAGTAACTAAGTTACACAAGGGTGATAAACCATTTTAAACTACATATAATAAAGAGGAGCTTTCAAGCTCTGGACTGTTAATGCTTAAGAACCAGTGGAAGATGGTGATAGAAGAGAATCCTGATTACATAGTCATGTAGTTATAAGATATACATTTGTGACTCAGACTTTGGAATTGTTAGTTTTCAAGTTGTCTGAGATTCTTTTGTGGGGAAGATACTCTTAAAAGCCAAACACCTTGGAATATCACATCAGGGTCATCATATTTGAAAATGTGCATCTTTTAATGAACTATCTGTTCTTTTTGCCTTATGTCTTTTTTTCCCCCTTGTGGTAAATAATTCAGGGAGACACTTAGGCAATGTTCAGTTACAATAAGCTCATGAAAACTTCAGAAGATGACCAACAATAGATTAAGTTACTTTATAAACGAAGTAGCACAGTATCAGAGCTTTCATCTGCAAGCTTGATGCTCTGTGACCAACCCCATTAGCTATTGCTATAATAGAAAGAAAATAAAAGAGGAAGAAGGAAATTGAGATATGGCTGTACTGGAGGAGATATAGTCATCTAGTATCTTCCTTATTTATCTAATTATTCTTCCTAATTGACTAAATGCTAGGCTCATTTGTTCCTTCTCCTTTCTACCTACTGGCACGCCTGGTTTCCTTCAAATATCAGGTAAAAGGCCACCTTCAGTACCCTCAATGCTAGTGCCCTTCCTCTGTTTGCATATTATCTCTATCCCCACCCCTGCCACTCCATCAGAATGTCAGGTCCTTGAGGTCAGGGACAAAGTTTTTGCTGTTCTTTGTCATTCCAGAGTTATTACAATAGCTGGCACTTAATAAGTGCTTAAAAAATACATGTTGATGCTAGTCATGGAATCATCTATTTGCAGAAGATGTATAGGTAACTGTCAGCATTTTGTGCATTTTGGTGCCCTGGGCTTGTTGAGAACAATGGGCAAGTAACCAGATAATGGAAAAGGCAAATTATGTGCTCCAAGCTAAGCTTAGAAACAATAAGGCACTAGGAAAGACTCCTAAGGAAAGCTAAAGAACAACATCATCAAATTTATAACTTGTCTTGCATTTTCAAATTAGAAAATTCTCATCATTTGGCAGTCACAGACCAGACTTTAAGCAGCTCAGTAAGAGTTTTGAAAAGGCAGCAACAAGTAAAAAGCATATGAAATAAAATGAACAAAAGTGAAAATGATACATAGCATTTATATATTGCTCTAAGGTTTTCAAAGCCATTTAAACACATTTTCTCTATTTTAAACTGTAAGCTATTATCCCTGTTTTACTGATAAGAAAACTGAGGCATGGAAACATTAAATAACTTGTCTATGCTCACATAGCTAGTAAATTCTGGAGATGGAATTCAAATTGAAGTCCCTAGTTACCACAATAGTGTTATTTTCTACTGCATCATATTTTTGCTTTAGATTTTTAGGCAAAATAAGTTGATATAGTCTAAGATCCTTTTTTTTTTTTGGTGAAAAAACCTCTGGATCATAATGAATTGCAAAATTCACGAAGAACTTTCTCCACCAATTATTTTTCTGGTTAATGTCTTTTGAAAGTTTCATTGATTTATTACTAACTACCACAATATTGAACTCTTTTTCACTAATCACATATTCCAAATCATTGGGTCTGTGATTTTAGGACTTAGGCTGGTTCCCTAAGGTCTAGTTATGAAAGAGCAGAGGCTGAATCCTTAGTATAATGTTGAGAGTGAGGTTCTGAAATGGAGTGAATGGAAAAGCATATGTCACAAGCTTGTTATGTTTCCAGTGCTAAATCTTGGTAATACAGAACGAAAAAACAAGAAAATTCCTCCTCTCAAAGAAATCAAGTAAGTCTAATTGGGAGGGGAAACATAGACAAGCCCCCTACAGGATGGCTGGAAAGACAGAATTCCTGAAGGTGCAGCAACAGGAATACTTAATATAATTGGGTGTAGGAACTTCTGAGGTTTTGTTTTTTTTTTAATCCTTTTTTTTTTTTTTGTGAATTTGTCATTTTTTTTTAAGTTTGAGTTTCTTTTCTTTTTTGACTAGGTTATCAGTTTTGCCAATTCTGTTAGTCTTTATTAAAAAATTAGAAAATCTGATCAAGAAAAAGAGAGAAGAAACTCAAATTACCCCAACTCCACAAGCAAACAAATTCACATTACAATCAAGAAAACCAAAAATTTGAAGGAAATCAACAATTATTTGCAAAATATAAAATACCTAAAGTAACACATTGACAAACTGAAATCTCAATGCATTCTTTGAAAAAGAATTGAGAAACCTATAATTTTAACTGCTTAAATGTGTGTGTAGTGTGTGTATGTAAAATATTCTAGGCTAACTGGTTCACTGGAGTAACCCCAATCAAACTTTTAAGTAACAAATCAGTAGCTCTAGAACAAAAATTATTGTGAAAAACAAAGACAAAAATAATCTTCCACGCTCCCATTTTGAAGACAAATATGGTCTAAACCTTGAAAGACAAAGAAGAAAAAGAGAAGCATAAGCAGCTGCCCTAGTAAGTATAGATGAAAACATTTTAAATAAAATCCTCACAATGAGAATAAAGTATCATATCCAGAAATAATTTACTGACCATGTTGGATTCCTACCAAAGACCCAAGATGATTTAACAATAGGAAACTAATTCACATAATTAATAATAAAACATCAAAGATTAAAATCACATGATTATTTCAATAGAAGAAACAAACTTATTCCTGTTTGCAGATGACATGATAATATATTTAGAAAATCCTCACCAATTACCAAAGAAATTAATTGCAGGGAAGATAAAATATATTGCTTATTTTTTTAAGTTAAAGACTTAAAAATACAGACTTTTTGAAAGTTTGAGTACCTCCCTCATTAAAAAAAAATTCCCATTGTTTGGGGATGACAATTTCCTTGGTACCTCTGGTCATATATGATAGCTCCTAGACATTTTGGAGTTGGAGAAACAATCCTCTCATTGGTCTATAGGTAGAAAGAGTTGAAGACTCAATGGACCTTTTGTGTGTGTGTGTGTTTTTTTATTAGACTTTTTTTTATTAAAGCTTTTTATTTGCAAAATATATGCATGGATAATTGTTCAACATTAACCCTTGCAAAACCTTGTGTTTCAATTTTTCCCCTCCTTTCCCCCACCCTCTCCCCTAGATGGCAATGTTAAACATGGTAAAACATATATGTTAAATCAACATATGCAATTTGTGCAATTATACGTTTATACAATTATCTTGCTGCACAAGAAAAATCAAATCAAAAAGGAAAAAAAATGAGAAATAAAATAGAATGCAAGCAAACAACAACAGAAAGAGTGAGAATGCTATGTTGTGGTCCACACTCAGCTCCCACGGATCTCTCTTTGGGTGTATATGGCTCTCTTCGTCACTGAATAATTGGAATTGGTTTGAATCATCTCATTGTTGAAGAGAGCCACATACATCAGAATTAATCATTGTATAATCTTGCTGTTGCTGTGTATAATAATCCCCTTGTTTTGCTCACTTCACTTAGCATCAATTCATGTGAATCTCTCCAGGCCTCTCTGAAATCATCCTGCTGACTGTTTCTTATAGAACAATAATATTCCATAACATTCATATACCATAACTTATTTGTCCATATCCCAAGTGATGAGCATCCACTCAATTTCCAGTTTCTTGCCACTACAAAAAGGGCTGCCACAAACATTTTTTACATATGGGCCCCTTTCCCTCCTTTAAGATCTCTTTGGGATATAAGCTCAGTAGAAACATTACTGGATCAAAGAGTATGAAGAGTATGGTAGACTTTGGGGCATAGTTCCAAATTGATCTTCAGAATGTTTGGATCACTTCATAATGTAATAGTGTCTAGTTTTCTACATCCCCTCCAACATTCATCACTATCTTTTCTTTCAGCCAATCGGAAAGGTGTACCTCAGAGTTGTCTTAATTTGCATTTCTCTGATCTATAGTGATTTTATAGCACCTTTTCATATGATTAGAAATGATTTTAATTTCTTCATCTGAAATTTGTCTGTTCATATCCTTTGACCATTTAACAATTGGAGAATGGCTTAAATTCTTATAAATTTGAGTCAATTCTCTATTTTAGAAATGAGGCCTTTATTAGAGCCTTTAAATGTAAAAATGTTTTCCCAGTTTATTGCTTTCCTTCTAATCTTGTCTGCATTAGTTTTGATTATACAAAACCTTTTTAACTTAATATAATCAAAATTATCTATTTTGCATTCAATAATGAACTCCAGATCTTCTTTGGTCACAAATTCTTTCCTTCTCCACAGATCTGAGAGATAAACTATCCTTTGTTCTTCTAATTTGCTTATTATATCACTATGTCTGAATCATGAACCCATTTTGAGCTTATCTTAATATATTGCTAGGTGTGGGTCCATCCTTAGTTTCTGCCATACTAGTTTCCAATTATTCCAGCAGTTTTGGTCAAATAGTGAATTTTTTCCCCAAAGCTAGTTTATCAAACAGTAGATTACCATAGTCATTGAATATTTTGTCCTGTGAACATAACCTATTTCACTGATTGACTACTCTACTTCTTAGCCAGTACCAAATGGTTTTGATGCAGCTGCTTTGTAATATAGTTTTAGTTCTGGCACAGCTAGACCAGCTTCATTAGCATTTTTCATTAATTCCTTTGAAATTCTTGACCTTTTGTTCTTCCAGATGAACTTAGTTATTATTTTTTCTAAATCTGTAAAATTATTTCTTGGAAGGTTGATTGATATGGCATTGAATAAGTAAATTAATTTAGGTAGTATTATCATTTTTATTATATTCGCTCAGCCTACCCATGAGCACTTGATATTTTACAATTGATTAGATCTGGCTTTATTTGTATGGAAAGTGTTTTGTAGTTGTGGTCATATGGTTCTTGACTTTGCCTTGGCAGATAGACTCCCAAATAGTTTATATTATCTACAGTTATTTTAAATGGTATTTCTCTTTGTATTTCTTGCTGCTGGACTTTGCTGGTAATATATAAAAATGATGATGATCTATGTAAATTTATTTTGTGTCCTGCAACTTTGATAAAGTTGTGAATTGTTTCTAGTAGTTTTTTAGTTGATTTTCTAAGGTCCTTTAAGCATACTATCATATCATCTGCAAAGAGTGATAATTTGTTTTCCTCATTATTTATTCTAATTCCTTTAATCTCTTTTTCTTCTTTTATAGCCAAAGTTAAGATTTCTAATACAATATTGAATAGTAATGGTGATAGTGGGCAACCTTATTACACCCCTGATCTTATTGGGAATGGTTCTAGTTTGCCCCCATTACATGTGATGCTTGCTGATGGTTTTAAATAGATGCTACTGATTATTTTAAGGAAAAATCCATTTATTCTTGTATTCTTTAGTATTTTTAATAGGAATGAGTGTTGGATTTTATCAAATGCCTTTTCTGCATCTATTGAGATAATTATATAATTTTTGTTAATTTGGTTATTGATAATAGTCAATTATGTTAATAGTTTTCCTAATATTGAACCAGTCCTGCATTTCTGGTATAAATCCTACTTGGTCATAGGATATTATCCAGGGGATGGCTTTCTGTAATCTCTTTGCTAATATTTTATTTAAGATTTTTGCATCAATATTTATTAGGGACATTGGACTATAATTTTCTTTCTCTGTTTTCACCTTACCTGGTACAGATACCATATCTGTATCATAAAAGGAATTTGGTAGGAGTCCTTCTTTATTTTTTCAAATAGTTTATATAGTATTGGAATTAATTGTTCTTTAAATGTTTGGTAGAATTCACATGTAAATCTATCTGGCCCTAGAGATTTTTTTTAGGGAGTTGAATAATAGCTGTTTTATATCTTTTTCTAAAATGGGACTATTAGGGTAATTTATTTTCTCTTCTGTTAATCTGGGCAATCTATACTTTTGTAGGTATTCCTTCACTTCACTTAGATTATCAAATTTATTAACATATAATTGGGCAAAATAACTCCTAATTATTGCTCTAATTTCTTCTTCATTGGAAAGTTCTTCCTTTTTCATTTTTAATATTCTCAATTTGATTTTTTCTTTACTTTTTCTAATCAAATTAACTGAAGATTTATTTATTTTGTTGGTTTTTTCATAAACCCAACTTTTAGTTTTATTTATTAATTCAATAGTTTTCTTACTTTTATTTTAATCATCTCCCCTTTTATTTTCAGAATTTCAAATTTGGTATTTAATTGGGGCTTTTTAATTTGTTCTTTTTTCTACTTTTTTAGTTGCAAGCCCAATTCATTGATCTTTTCTTTCTCTATTTTATGCAAGTAAGTATGTAGAGATATAAAATTTCCCCTAATAACCGCTTTGGCTGCATCTCACAAATTTTGGCATGTTGTTTCATTATTGTCATTCTCTTGGAGGAAATTATTGATTGTTTCTATGATTTGTTGTTTTACCCACTCATTCTTTAGGATTAGATCATTTAGTTTCCAATTACTTTTTGGTCTATTTTTCCTGGCCTTTTATTTTTGTTGCATCATGATCTGAGAAAAATGTATTTACTCTTTCTGCCTTTCTGCATTTGATTTTCAGATTTTTATACCCTAATATGTGGTCAGTTTTTGTATAGGTTCCGTGTATTGCTGAGAAAAAGTTATTCCTTTCTGTCTCTATTCAATTTTCTCCATAAGTCTAGCATCCCTAACTTTTCTAGCATTCTATTTACCTCCTTAACTTCTTTCTTATTTATTTTTGTGGTTGGATTTATCTAGTTCTAAGAGAGGAAGGCTGAGATCCCCTACTAGTATAGTTTTGGTGTCTAATTCTTCTTGTAGCTGTTTTTAATTCTCCTCTAGGAATTTGGATATTATACCACTTGGTGCATATATGTTTAGTATTGATATTCATTATCTGTGGTATATAAATAGGAAGTGGTTTCCTTCCTTATTTAATTAGATCTATTTTTACTTTTGCTTGATCTGAGATCAGGATTGCTCTCCCTGCTTTTCTTACTTCAGCTGAAGCATAATAGATTCCGCGCTAGCCTTTTACCTTTACTATTAATGTATCATTCTGCTTTAAATGAGTTTCTTGTAAGCAACAAATTGTAGGATTCTGGCTTTTAATTTAATCTGCTGTCCATTTTTGTTTTATGGGAGAGTTCATCCTATTCACAATCTCTTTCCCCCTTTCACTCCTCCCCAGCATTTTGTCTCGGATCACCCTCTCCCTCAAACATCCTTCCCCTTTTGTAGCCCCCCTTCCTTTCTTATACCTTTCTCCTTCTACTTCTGTTCTCCCTTCTATTTTTTTCATCAGAAATAGATGAAATTCACCTGTTTTATTGAATGTCCATCTTTTCCCTGGAAAGATGATACTCAGTTTTGCTGGATAATTGATTCTTGGCTACAATCCAAGTTCCCTTGCCTTAGATTCTATGCCTTTCAATCTTTTAAAGGGAAAGCTGTTAGGTCCTAATTGTGTCTCTTCAATGTTTGAATTGTTTCCTTCTGTCTGGTTGCAATATTTTTCTCTTTGAGTTGATAATTCTGAAATTTAGCTACAATGTTCTTTGGAATTTTCATTTTGGAGTCTCTTTCAGGAGATGCTTGGTGAACTGTTTCCATGGCTATTTTACCTTCTGGTTCTAGGACAGATTAAAGCATGAGAATACAGCAACTCAAATATTCTCCTAAATTCTATCTATCTTGGGACCACAACTGTCATGTATCAGTAATAGTTAAATCCAAATATGGGTGACCAACTTTGAATCTTTACGTCTCCATCAACAAAAATAAAACAAAACTTTGAGCAATACCATTACTGTGTTATTCATTTATTTATGAGTTTCATAAAATATATAGAGTAAAAATAGATACATGACCTAGATATAAAGAAAGATTTTATAAGAAAATTAAAACATAGAACATATTATTTATCATACTCAAGGATAGGCAAGCAATTTATAAGTAAATAAAAGAGGGCGAGCAAAATTATGTACAAAATGAATAATTTCAATTACACTATGTTAAAAAATAATTGTACAAATCAAACATATATATCCAACATCAGAAGAAAAGCAGAAGACTGGGAAAAAACATTTATAGACAGTTTCTTAGATAAAGGTCTTATATTTCAAGTATATAAATGTAAAGGGCTGAAAGTCTTAAAAGGTCTGCTTGAATCAGACAACCAAGCACTTAAGACTAATTATCTATTGGACAATAACTCTATTAGCATATATTTGGAATTTCTCTTTTTACAGTTGATGCTAGCTTAATGCTTTGGGTTAAGAGATTTGTATAAGGATTAGGGAGTAGTATTAGAGAGAGGAGATAACTTCACTTGGCCTCAGGATGGAGAGGAGAAAAGTGTGGAGATTCTGAATTCTAGATCCTTGGCAAAACTTCTAGCAATTTTGACAATCTCTTTCACTCCCCCTAAAGACCAAGAACTTTTGCTTATCCTGACTTTGGCTGATCCTGAGGCCTTCAGGGAGCTAGCCCAGACTTTACATTTTGGTGCCCAATGAATCAAGGACCCTAATTTCACTGAAGAAGTCTCAGGTGACCAGGAAATAGGGTGAGTATTTTAATAGACAAACAGGAGACTTACTTTGTTAAGAGCTAAACTAGTAACTCTCATTTTCTAGCTGAAATGGGGCAGATGATAGGAAAAGATTCTCCCCCAACCCAACCCTACCCCAAAGAAGATCTACAGGAAGCACACTCAGACTGATAAAGAGACAGGGTTTAATTGTAACTTGGGAGCAGATTGATGGACTCATGGACACATTAGAATGCACAACTCCTTAGTTCTTCAAGGAAGAAATAGAGGCAGATAATTGGAAACTAGTAAGAGATCAATTATGTGAATATTATAATGATAATGGTCCTGATTCAATTTACAAGGAAACATTCTATATATACAACATAATATATAATACAATTGACCTTAAAGAATCCCACAAGTTACAGAAAAAAAGAAAAGTTTTAAGAACAGCCAGATGAGGAGGTGTGAGGAAAAAGAGGAAGACAAAGGACACATTAATGGCAATATTGCCAGAGGACCTGAGGAGTTAAGTGAACTTGAAGGGCATGGTGATTCTCACTCTTATAGCCCAGCTTCAATTCCGCCTATACCAGAGCAGGTCATTGACACTGCCCCTATCAACTTCACCTTCTGGAATGGAGGAGGAGGAGTGGGAGGGGCAGTGATATCACCAGCACCTCCATCCAAGCAATAACTCCCTCCTATGACTAGATTGCAAAGGCACTACTTAAAGCCACAGAAGGACAGAATACAGCTGATTTGAGAATAGAAATGTATCCTGTGATTGTTCAGTTTAACTCTTCAGGTCAAGAAAGTAGAATATATATTCCTTTTGATCTAGAAATCCTCAAAGACCTGAAAAAGGCTTGCACTCTTTATGGGGATACATCATCTTATGTTAAGATGTTATTACAGAATTTTGCTTATGAAGTCTTAACCCCTAGTGACTGGAAATCTATAGTAAGGACATGCTTAGAACCTGGACAAAACTTGTTGTGGCTTTCTGACTATAGTAAGCTCTGTAGGATACAAGCCCAATGAAATAGTCAAAGTGGAGTTAATGTTCCAATCGCCTATGACCAATTAATAGTTGTAGGTTCTGTTGCAGACATTTCAGTACAGATTAATTGCCCCATAGCAGCATATGAGCAAATTGCTTCTGCTGCTATCAAAGCATGGGGTTTTATCCCAGGTAAACAGGATAGAGGAGAGGCCTTCACAAAAATAGCACAAGGGCCAAATGAACCCTTTGCTGATTTTGTGGGACATTTGCAGACAGTTGTCATATGAACTATGAAAATTCAGCAACAGAAATTATGATAAGGTAACTTGCTAAAGAAAATGCTAATGAGGTTTGTAGAAGAATTATACTAGGACTATGCAAGGATGCTCCTTTAGAGGAGAACATAAGATGTTGTGCCACAGTGGGCACAGATACTTTTTATAGCCAGGCTATGATGCAGACTTTCCAAGATCCGAACATGGGAAGATGGGATCCCTTTTGTCAAGAAACTTCCAGAGAGACTCGCCAATGCTTTCAATGTGGTAAAGTAGGGCATCTGAAAGCTCAATGTTGGCATAAAGACAGAGTGAGAAAACAGGGTGGGAGAACAAGACCCCAAACCCCATGTCCAAAATGCAACAGAGGCTTCCATTGGGCATCAGAATGTAGACTGATTCAGGGAAATGGGATGAGAGGCCCAACCCCAGGGTCCAAGACAAAAAATACTTGGGGCATGGTCACAGCCAATGCTACACCCAGAGAGTCTTTAGAAGTTCAATACCCAGATATGACCAATCAGCCAGGAAGCAATCTGATGGGAGAAAGGGATTGTAATTGGGGAGAATAGAGTTGTATGAAGCTGGGACAACTGAAATACCTCCTGGAGGATATCTGTTCCTCTCCAGCTTATGGATCCCTTTCCTCCAGGCACAGTAGGCTTCACCATTTCACCTCCTGAGAGTACTTACAAAACAGTGTTCATCCATACACTGATGTGGGAAACTGGGGAATGTGTAGATAATACTTCAGTTACTAATACAGGTAGACAATGTGTGACTCATCAACCAGGAGAAGTAGTAGCATCGGGTTTACTGATACAGACTCCTAATAAGCAATCTGGTGATAGTTGCCCAGATTCTGACTCCAAGCAACAAAATCCAGGAATATTCTAGACAGCAGGTGTGATAGCTGACTAACCTATGCTCACTATCTATATAAATGGCATACCATTAGCAGGATTGGTAGATATAGGTGCAGATCATATAGTCCTTAGAGGTGCCAACTAGCCCAGTCACTGGCCAAAGATTAAGGCAGACACCTAAATGTCTGGTGTAGGAGGATCAATAGCAGCTGAAATTAGTGCTGCTTCTTTGAGATGAACTTTTGAGGGTGAAACAGGAGTTTTTACTCCTTTTATAGTTGAAAAAATCCTCATCATTCTGTGGGGAAGAGACATTTTACAACAATTAGGATTACAAATGAGTACTTCAGTTTTTTAGGCAGGGTTGCTGTTGAAGGTCTGCCAACACTTTCACCTGTTTTCCTAACCAATGGAAAACTAATACACCAGTGTGGATAGAACAGTGGCCCTTAGCCAAAGATAAAATTCAGGCCTTATTAGATATAGTATAGGAGCAACTTTACCAAGGACACTTTCAACCTTCTCTAAGTCCTTGGAATTCTTCCCTGTATTTGTTGTAAGAAAGAAATCTTGAAAATGGAGGATGTTGATTTATTTAAGAAAAGTAAATGAACAGATGGAAACTATGGGAACTCTTCAGCCTGGACTTCCATCTCCTACTCAATTGCCTAGAGAATGGCCTCTTTGGGTTATAGACATTAAGGATTGTTTCTATTCTATCCATCTAGCTGAGGAGGATAAGAAAAGATTTGCCTTTTCAGTGCCCAGCGTTAACTTAGCTGAGCTTTATAAAAGATGTGAATGGACAGTTTTGCCACAGGGAATAAAAAGCAACCCTACTATGTGCCAAATATATGTTGCTGCTGCTCTTACTCCAGTAAGAAAAGCATTTCCAAAAGTAATGTTATTACATTACATGGATGATATATTGGGATGTGCACCTGAGGAACAAATGTTAGAAGCATATCTACAAAAGACCACAGATACACTAAAGAACTACAAATTGCACATAGCTCCAGAAAAAATTCAAAGACATGGTCCTTTTCAATATTTAGGATATGAAGTATACCCTAAGGTGCTTACAGTACAAAAACTTTCCTTAAGAACAGAGAAGCTAACCACCTTAAATGACTTTCAAAAATTGATAGGAGATATCCAATGGATGCGTCCAGTGTTAGGCTTGATTACCTATCAATTGCAACCATTATATGACATTTTAAGGGGAGACAGTGCTTTAAACTCACCATGCCAGCTTACAAAAGAAGCTCAAGAGGCTTTGAGAGAAGTTGAACTGGCTTTATCCAATGTGGTTGAAAGAATCACTCAAAAACCCTTGGAAATAACAGTTTTTGCTACAGAAGAGGCACCCACAGCAGTCCTTCATCAAGGAGACAGTGTGATAAAGAGGGTGAACCTCCTGGCACAACCAGAATAAAGCCTTACTCCTTATCCAGTGCTTGTGGCTAGAATTTTATTAAAGGCCATTAAATGAGCAGTTCAATTATTTGGGATAAGACCTGACAAGATATCCACCCTTTATACTAATGCACAGATTAATGTATGCTGTGAGACCATCCCAGAGTGGCAAATTTTATTGGCCATAGCTTTAAATTTTGCACACGGGTCTCCATTAAAGATAATCAGATTATTACATAATTGGCGATAGATTCTTGAAGAAAAGGTTTCTAATGTTCCTCTTAAAGGACCAACTATGTTTACAGATGTATCCAAACATAATATTTGTGCTGTATATTCTCATGACTTAACTATAAAGAGGATAGTAAGAACTCCATTTCAGTCCACTCAGCAGAATGAATTGTATGCAATCATTCTAACTCTTACTTATTATCCAGGAGATATAAATATAATATCTGATTCAGCCTATTCAGTAGGTGTGGTACAAAGAATTGTCACAGTCCAAAATTTGTAGCTTCCAATATATATCAGCTTTTTAAGGAACTTCAAGAGCAAGTGAGAAAGCATCCAGGTAAGGTTCATATCTTGCATGTCCACTCTCATAGTGGACTTCCAGGTCCTATTTTTGATGGTAATTCAAAGGCAGATAGCCTTCTAACCATGTTGGCCAATGCTTCTTTATTTCAAGACCAAGAATCTCATTCTAAATATTATCAGGCTGCTTGAGCTTTATGTTTACAATTTGGAGTAACAAGAGAGGAAGCTAGGAGCATAGTAAAAGCCTGTACAGTTTGCCTTCCTTTCCATGCTCCTATGTTCCCTCCAGGGAAGAACCCTCATGGTTTGAGACCCAATGACATTTGCCAATGAATGTGACCCATTATAAATCTTTTGGTCATTTGTCTTTTATTCATGTTGTGGTAGACACCTTTTCAAGATTCACTTTTGTAATACCAGCAGCAAAAGAGACAGCCTGAGTGGTCACTGAATTCCTTATACAAACATTTGCAATTATGGGTGTGCCACAAGCAATAAAAACAGATAATGGACCTGCATATACTTCTAAACATTTTGCACACTTTTGTACACAGTATAAGATTTTACACACCACTGGCATACCCTTTAATCCTCAAGTACAGGCAATAGTAGAGAGGAGAAACAGAGACATTAAGATACTCCTCCAAAAACAAAAGAAAGGGGGAGCTACAGGTAATCCTAGAGAACTTCTAAATTTAAGTATTTATACAATTAACTTCTTGATTTTTTTTATTATTATAGTAACTTTTTATTGACAGAATCCATGCCAGGGTAATTTTTTTTACAACATTATCCCTTGCACTCACTTCTGTTCCGATTTTTCCCTCCCACCCTCCACCCCCTCCCCTAGATGGCAAGCAATCCTATATATGTTGAATATGTCCTGGTATATCCTAGATACAATGTATATGTGCAGATCTAAACAGTTTTCTTGTTGCACAGGGAGAATTGGGTTCAGAAGGTAAAAATAACCCGGGAAGAAAAACAAAAATGCAAACAGTTTACATTCATTTCCCAGTGTTTTTTCTTTGGGTGTAGCTGCTTCTGTCCATCATTGATCAATTGAAACTGAATTAGATTTCTTTTTCAAAGAAATCCACTTCCATCAGATTACATCTTCATACAGTATCGTTGTTGACGTATATAATGATCTCTTGGTTCTGCTCATTTCACTTAGCATCAGTTCATGTAATTCTCTCCAAGCCTCTCTGTATTCATCCTGCTGGTCATTTCTTACAGAACAATAATATTCCATAACATTCATATACCACAATTTACCCAACCATTCTCCAATTGATGGGCATCCACTCAGTTTCTAGCTTCTAGCCACTACAAACAGGGCTGCCACAACCATTTTGGCACATATTGGTCCCTTTCCCTTCTTTAGTATCTCCTTGGGGTATAAGCCCAGTAGAAACACTGCTGGATCAAAGGGTATGTACAGTTTGATAACTTTTGGGGCATAACTCCAGATTGCTCTCCAGAATGGTTGGATTTGTTCACAGCTCCACCAACAATGTATCAGTGTCCCAGTTTTCCCGCATCCCCTCCAACAATCATCATTATTTTTTTCTGTCATCTTAGCCAATCTGACAGGTGTGTAGTGGTATCTCAGTGTTGTCTTAATTTGCATTTCTAACTTCTTGATGTTTAACAAAGATGAACTGGCTCCGGCAGACAGGTTTTATAACCCACCAGAAGGGCAGTGTCCAGTGCGAGAAGCTCCACAATCTTTAGATAATTGCCAGGTGATGTGGTGAGATCCAGAAAGTGGTGAATGGAAGGGACCAGATGGGTTAACTGCTTGGAGGAGAGGGTTTGCTTGTATCTCTACAGATGGAGAAGGAATCAGATGGATTCCAATGAGCTCTATTCACCTTGTCCATTGGAGAGAGATGGAGCAAACCCTTGAAATGAAGGAGAAGACCCAGGAAACATCAGATGGTTCCATCACTGATTGTGCCCACCACTGGTAGAGCATGACGGTTATGGCAGTTGATTCATGGACAACAAAAATTGTTGGACTTCAAAACCCTCAGGAATCATTGGATTTTCTGAGAAATGATAAGACTGTTGCAGGACTTCAAAAACTTGCAGGGAGCATTGGATTCCCTGACATGTGAAGCAATGGACAATAGATTGATTTTGGACTATCTCTTGGCTGCTGAAGGAGGTGTATTTGTGATTGTTGTTTACATACCCTTCTTCTAGGACTTCTGGAAATCTTTTACAACACCATATTGCTTCATATTTTTTGATATAGCACTACTTGCATGTACAATTCATGTTTGTTACACCACATTGAGCCTGCACTGGCCTGTGCTGTATTGCTATGTGCTTGTGTAATACCTCCTATGCTGAGGGGTTTGTGTATACCTGTTTTTAGTAAGACTCTTCAGCCCAGAAACCCGCTTATACTATCTGGCTTGACTCCCCACTTCCCTTCGACGTTTTTCATCTCTCTTCCTGAAAAGTCAGGAGAGGTGTGGTCACCTCCTTTTTTGGGTTTTCACCTCCTTTCCTGAAAAGTCAGGGAGGGCGTGATCACCTCCTTTTTGGGGTTCTCACCTTCCTGAGAAGTCAGGGATGGCATGACCACCTGTGTTCTAAAACAAAGGAAAGAGGGAGATGTAAAGGGCTAAAACTAAAAGGGAATTTATTGAGTAGGGAAAAGGTAACATTAGTAGATTTCAACATTATGAAAATGTCTTTGGTAGTTATGGGAAAGATAGATTGAAATGAGGAAAGATTTTAAGAATGGGCAGTAATTAGGAGGTCATAAGAATAATGAAGGTTAAGGGTAATGGAAACCTGAAATAGGGTAGTGAATAAGTGAATATAAAGAAAAGGAAAGGGTAAGGGGAGAAGATAAGGGAGGAGTCCATGGACTCTCCTGGTGGGAAATTAAATAACATGAGGTAAATTTAGGAGTAGAACTAAAGCAGAAGAATTAGCAGGGAAAGGAAATGAGAGATATATAGAAACACTATAAGAAGTATAGAAGTAGAATTTATCAGAAAAAAAAAGCAGGGCTAGTAATCAATAATCTCAGACAAAGTAAAATTTAAATATTCAAGAGAAAAAACTACACAACAGCCGTATTAATATTGTTTTAGATGCATGTCTACATATTTGTAAATGTATATATGTGTGTACACTTGTAAATATATGTACATGTACAAATATATGTATGTATAATTGTACATCTATCTATCTATCTACCTACCTATCTATTTATCTCTCTATATCTCCATGCTAAACTGTATCTTGTTTAGGGAAGGTGAGGGCATGAAAAGGGAAAAAAAGAATAATGTAAGAAGTACACAGCAGAGAACAAAAAAATGACCTATAGGAAGCAAAAATGGATAGTTATGAATGTAATGTCTTCTAATATATATGCATTCTTGAAATAGAAATTTATTATTACATATTTTGAATTCTCCTTTATGTTCTTCCAGGAACATGACAATGATTTTTAAAAAATTCTTTTTCTGTCTCTTTCTATTTTGTTTTTTCTTATTTTGCATTTAGTTTTAAAGAAATACAAATTTGAAAAAAGAAAGAAAGGGCAAAGACAAAAGGCTGTGAAGTACAAAACTAACAAGTTCTAGTAACTGCATACATATGTGGGTTGAGTATAATGTTGAAGCTACAAATCTATACTATAAATTTAAAGGGTAAAGTTTAAAGAATATCTCACTGCCTCTAGCAGAGAGTCGTGCACACAGTAAAGAATGAATAAATTTTTTGTCAGATTGGAAAGATGAATCGTAAATCACAGATAGTAAGAGTTATCTGATTTTATCAGCAAGTACAAACATTGCCTTTGAATCACCAGAGAAATAATAGTAGGAAATATTTATATAGCATCAGTTATGAGCCATATTCTGTTTGCAAAGATAGTCTCAATTGATCCTCACAATAACTATGGGAAGTAGGTGCTACTATAACCCCCCATTTTGTTATTTGTCCTTCATTTTTGATGATATGACCTGAAGGACATGATGCCATGACATCCAAATGAATTGGATTTAAATGAGGAAGGGCTGCAACAAAGCCATCAACTTTATTTTTTGAAGCCATCTGGGTCCAATGGCAAGATGTAGATCAGGACAAGTAGTATTAACCCTAGATACAGTGGGAGACCTTTTACAGGTGAGCAAATGGAGAAAGACAGAAGTTAATCGATTTGTTCAAGATCATATAATTAATAAGTGACTGAGGCTGACGTTGAACTCATGTTTTACTGACTCCAGGCTCAATGCTCTAGTTACCACATCACTTAGCAACTCCAAGAAGACTGTCCAAAGCAAGTAGGATAAAAACTAGGCCTTGAAAGACAAAGAAATTCATGAAGAAGTCATAGATGATACCAAAGTTGTAAATCTAGGTAAATGGAAGCATAATAATACCATTAACAAATATATGCAAGTTTTTCAGAGAGGTAGCCACTGGAAAAAAGACAAAGTAACAAGATCTGCAATCTGTGACAGCTCAGCAGTAGTACTCATCCAAAATGACATACATTGTCCTATTCAAATCAATAAGAAGGAAGAAAGAGCTCTTATTACTAAGTTGCTTCTCAGAGTTTACCCTCTGAGGATTATCTGCCCCTGGCAAGAGGTGATCTGGAGGTAAAGGTAGGTGTGGATAAGAAGCAACAGAATTTGCCCAATGGTATTTGCACATCTATTGCTATGCATGCCCAAGCATTGGTTAGGTTATAATTGCTATGAGGGGTCAAAGCTTGGCTCAAAAGGGAATATTTGGGAGCTCATACCCCGGGGAAGTAGAGTATGAAAGATAAAGTCAGGAAAGTTTGAGCCGGAAACAAGTTTCGCAGGCAGTTGACTCTGATGGGGAGGGTGGCACATAACTCATATTCCTGCCTTCTCATTGGTAGATTACACATTACACATACATATTGGGATGAGGTCACTACTCTCAATTCTACTTTGAAATCCACTGTTCTAGGAAATGAGAAAAAAAAGTTACAGTACTGCCAGTAGTTATCAACAGGTATTGTCACAGTTGCTACTACTTATTAGCCAGGCAACAGGATCAATGATATACACAGTACAGAGAGTCTCACATGCTTTCATGTATTCAATTCTTCAAGTAATAATCAGATTTACAGGCAACAATACTTTAAACAATCTGAGTTTCACATACATACAAATGCCTGCTTAGAGTTTATATACTCTGAATTTGTACAAAATAGAGATTCTTATCCTTCTCTGGTCATGGACCACTCTGGTCATATGGTAAGGACACCTAATAAGAATAATGTTTTTAAATTCATACAACAAAATTCATAAGATTACAAAAGAAACCAATGTTTGAAATAAAGGTATAATTTCTTTCACATCCAAATTCAAAGACGCATAGAAATGTAAGCATAGAACTGTGAGGAGTGATATTCATTTTCCCCAGGTGAAGATTGCATGATTTAGCGATAAATATGTTGAAAATGTGTAAAAACTCTCTCTTCTTTTTCTTATACCTTATTTAATGATCATTTATTCATTTATAGAATATGTACTTCTTAAATGCTTAATAAGGATTAGATACTAAGATACTGAGGATACAAAGATAGGAATTAAAGCATCCTTGCCATTAAGGAACAGTATTTTGATTTAAAAGAATTATCAGTAGAGAGGGGTGAGGAATAAAGAAAATATAAAGGGGAAATCAAGGACTGAGTCATGAAGGAACCTAGAGAATCTAAAAAGGAAAAGTTATGAGGGACTATACTCTAGGAATAGAGAGTAGCCATTGGGATAAGAGATAGAATGTCATATCATTTGAAATTACACATAGAAGAAAAAAAATAGACAAAAATGTAAAGTGTCTCAAAGCAAAGACAACTGAACTGGAAAATATATTGAAGAGAAATAACTTAAGAATCATCCAACTGGAAAATTATAACTAAAAAAAGAACAGACATCATATTTTAGGAAACTATAAGATAAAACTATTCAGATATCTTGAAGGCAAAGTAGAAATTGAAAGAAACCCTCAATAATCTAAAAGAAATCCTCAAATGAAATCTCCCAGAAATATTATAGGCAAAATCTAAAGCTTCCAGGTTAATGGAAAAATATTTCTAGCAGTCAGAAAAGAAGGTTTACTGAGGAAATACAAGCAGGATTACACATGATTTAGCAGTAACATAATAAAGGAGTAGAGAGCTTGGAATAGGAGGCTTACAGACAAGAATATCTTACCTAACACAATTGAATATAATTCTACAGGAGAAAAATATCTTTAATGAAATAAAGCACTTTCAAGAATTTCTGATGAAAGAGAAAAAGATAGAAGAAATTAATTGTAACATCTATTGATATAAGAAGACTTCTTGGCTAAAGAGATAGAGGGAATCATGAGACAAAGCGAACAATTTGGATCATATATAATTAAAATTTTTGAAAACAAATTCAGCTGAAATTATAAGAGAAGCAAGAAATAGAAAAATCTTTGCATCAACTTTCTCTGATAAAAATCTTATTTCGGATATATAGCAAATTGAGTCAAATTTGTAAGAATGAGAGCCAGATCCTACCTGATAAATGATCAAAGGATATGAATAGCAGTTTTCAGAAAAAAATCCATTATATCAACAGTTGTATAAGGAAATATCCTCTAATCACTAAAGATTAAAGTAATAAAAATTAAAATGACTTTGAGTACCACCTCATAACCATCAGATTGGCACATTTGACAAAAAAGAAAATGATAAATGCTGGAGGGATTTGTGGAAAAATAGGTACATTGATTCACTCTTGGTGGGGTTTTGAACTGGTCTAATCATTCTGGGAAGTTATTTGGAACTGTTCCAAAAAACTTATTAAATTGTGCATATTTTTTATGCAGTGATGCCACTACTAGATCTATACCCTGAAGAGACCAAAGAAAGAGGAAAAAGAATCCATATGTACATAAACTTTTTTTCATTGTGACAAAGAATTGGCAGCTGGGAGAGGGGATTGCTCATCAGTTAAGGGATGACTGAAAAGTTATGGTATATGAATGGGCTAGAACACTGTTGAGCTCTAAGGAATGATACAGGAAATGGTTTCAGAAAAATTTGAGAAGGAACTGGTGCAAAATGAAATAAATAGACCCTGGAGAACAATTTATATAATATAAATATTATAAAGACAACCAACTTTGAAAACTTGGGACACAATGGTCAACCACAATCCCAGAGAACTCATGAAAATATTTCTCATTTTCTATAGAGCACAGATGGACTCAGAGTGAAGACTGAGACTTTTCTTATGGAAAATATGGAAATGTGTTTTGCTTGACTATGCATGTTGTGGAAGGATTTTGTTTTGCTGGAGGAGCAGAAGATGAGAAAGAAAGAAATTGAAATGAAAAATAAAATAAAACTGAATTTTAAAAATTGCATGTAGAATTTTAGAATCTCAGAATTAGGGAGACCTTAGCCAAGGCAGCCCATTCTACTTTGGAATAGCTCTCATTGACAGGACACCCTTTCTTCTATTGAGTCTAAATTTGTCCATCCATTCCTCCTAGGTCTTCCTGTGGGGACAAAAAGAGTCTAATTCCTTTTACATACTAATTGACAAATAGAAATGTCATGTTCTTCCTGTCTTTTCTCTTCTCCAGTCTAACCTTGTCTAGTTTTTTCAAATACTTCTTCTATGACAAGGGTTCCAGATGCTTTAATATCCTGATTGCCTTTCTCTGAACACTGCAGTTTATTGATGTCCTTCTTATATTGTGCTAACAAGAACTGAACATAATACTGGTAATAAACTTATCATAATAATTTAAATGATCAACTCTCTACTCTCCACCATTAAGAAAAAGAATTTTTTTGCTGGGAACTTTTATTACATGTGTGCTAAGCAGAAGGTTCCATTAAAACTAATTTTTTTTCTTTTAAAATCCTGGACATGTTATGCACTTTGAAATTCTTTCCATGGATAAATGCAACACATTAAAATAAAACTCATATCAACACCAATATTTTGGAAGGCAAGAAGAACGGAAGGAAGAGAAAATGGGAAAGGGGAGGGATGAAGGAAAGAAAAAAGACAAAGAGCTAGAGAGAGAAATATGAAGACGGGAGAAAAAGGAACCAAGGAAGGGAGAAAGGAGGAAGGAAGAAAGGAAGAAAAGAGAAGAGAAAGACAAAGAACTTTTCTTAAAAGTTCCCATTCCATTTTGCTAGGGCTTAATTACTGTCTTGGCATAACTCTAAAGCTAAAAGGCCCCAAATGAATGACTGATTACCCAAGATGCTAGTGCTATAGCATGTGTGTCTTCCAGTTGTAAGTAAGGTATCCTAAAGGTACAATTGCAGCATATTATTCTTTACCTTCTGCTAGGTTTGTATTTCCATCTTTGAAATATGGGAGAAATTGGTTCTCAACTCTACATGGACAGGTCCAGGAAGAAATCCTTAGTCTCTTTTGGATTGATTTATGAAGATGTATTTTCAGGAGTGAGCAGGTATATTCTTCTAAGAATTTGCTTTCCAGACTAGATTCAGACATCACTGTCACATTCTTCCAATTAATAGCTTTAATCTTGAAGTTGGCACTAATTTGCCTAGAGAGCAAATGAGAAATCTGTGAAGGTATTTAGAACTGTTGCCCATTTTGTGTTGTTTCCAACAAAAATAAACAAAAGGATATATAAAAGGAGAATGATTATTAAGCTATAGTGCTCTCCTCCAATTTCTTTGCAGTACAGTACGAGGAAAGTTTACTGGGTTTATTCTCAAGACCTGAGTTCAAATTCTAGCTTTACCACTTATTACCTGTGTAGTTTTTGGGTTAGATATCTCAGAATTCTGGACCTGAGTTTTCTCATCTGTAAAATGAAAGGGTTGAGGTAGATTATCATTGTTTCTTTCAAAGCAAAAATCTAAGGTCATAGGATCTCTTTGCCTATCCCAGACACCAGATGCCAAATTGCTGTATAGATTCTTTTTAAAATTTTATCAAAGCTTTTTATTTTCAAAACATATTGATGGATAATTTTTTGACATTGACCCTTGTAAAATCTTGTTTCCTCTCCTCTTCCCACCACCTTCTCCCCTAGATGGGAAGTAATCCAATAATATATGTTAAATGTGAAATTCTTCTTGTATAGATTCTTTTAAATCTTTGAGATTTCAAAAGTGGGAACAGTAGTTGGTTCTGCCTGCTTGTTTTTGTTCTTCTTTCTCTTTGGGTATAATTGTGGCCAGAATGTCTTCAGATCCTTTCTCTCCAAAGGGAGATCACCTACAAACTCCTTTCAGCTAAAATGGCCTGGTTGTCCTCTTTACAGCTTTCTCCCCTTTCTCCCCTCCAGGGCTGCTCTTTCAGACAGACAGATGGGCTCACATGATCTTCAGGTCCCAGGCACTGAAAATTAAAAAAAGACTGCAGCTTGGCCTGTCAGAACTTGATAGCTTGGTAAACACTGAACTCCTTGTTGCTATAACACCAAGAAAAATAATATGGGATTGTGCATATAAATATAGCAGAAGGCCTTGGGGACTAGGAGCACTTCTCCATTGCTCAGAGGGATGTCAGGGGCCTAATCCCTCCTAAACAAATGGGAACACAGTTCTTGACTGCATGCTGGATTTCAGCCTGCCCATGGTGCTCAGCTCTGGTAGACAACGTCATGCAAAGGGATTATCTTTTAACATAGTGGAGTTATCTTCTCTGTTTGTTTTCCTATTTCATTATTCACATAAGCCAAAGGAAATGAAAAGCATCTCAATTCAGGGAAAGGGGCCTGTTTCTGATTGACTCCAGGCCTGATCCTCAGCAACCTCTAAGCATAAACTCAAGGAGGTTGGGAGAAGGAACTCTCAAAGGTTTAATGGGGAGCCTTAAAAAATTAAAAAAAAGGAAATCAAAGAAATTCAGCTGAGGATCCAGACTTTTTATGTAAGGGACGACTTGAATTGGGGAGGTGACTTTTGGAGTCAGAGCACTTGCATTGGAAATTTGGCTCCACCACTTATGATCTGTTCCATCTCAGGCAGGGCCACCTTAGTTTCTTCAAATGTAAAACAAAATGATTAGGTTCTATGGCCCTTTCAGCTCTATGATCCTGAGAGAGGTAGTTTCTTAAACTTTAGTTTCCATGTATGGCCAAGTTTGCATATATTTGAAAATATTATTGTAAGATCACAGGCTTTATAGCTGGAAAAGAGAGATTTAAGGATAGAAGGGGCCCCTACCCTTTATTTTTCAGATGAGAAACAGACCTAAAGAAGTTATTTCTTGAGGTCACACAGACTTTGAGAAGAGTCAGGAAATGCACCTGCAACTGCTGATTCCAAATCCAGTTCTCTTTTACCACATCACATCAACTACTTTTTATAGATCGTTTAGTCTAAATTTCCCATTTTATAGATGAGCAAATTGAAGCACAGCGAGGCATGAGCGGCAGCTTGCTTAAAGTTGGATAGATATTATTATGGCTTTAGAGTAGGAGGGCTCTTAGGGGATAGTTTTAGTCTTTTCATTTTACAGATGAAGAAACTGAGGCACATGAAGATTAAAATCTGTTCCAGATCATATAAAGTAGAGATGAGATTCTAATGCAAAGCTTCATTTAGAAGTTTCAATATTCTTTATACCATACTGTTAGTAGCCAGAAAGTAATGGGAATTCAGGGCATTCATTGGATTCCAAGACTGACTGAAGCTGTCAAAAGCCATTAAGTTTTGCATAGCATCTTTGTGAAATGACAGTGCCCTTTGAAGAATTTCTACAAGTGGAAATTTTGTGGCAAATTTTGTGGCAAAATTTTTAAAAAATCATTTATATACATAAATATGTATGTATATATGGGACTGGTTTTTAGTTAGGATAAGCCAAGCAAGCTATCATTGATTCTGGATTTTATTACTCAACTATTGAGTAGTTCTTTTTAAAGAGGACCCGAGTTTATAAAAGGACCATATTATTTAAGACAAAAAATGAGGGAAGAACTCAAGGTCCATATGACATCTTATTTATGGAAGGAATTAATTCTTCAGTTATTTCCATAACAAACCAACCATGTATACATGTAAACATGTGTGTACCTGTGCATGTAGGTATATAAATGTAATTCCTTATTGGAAAGGGGGAGGATAGGAAGTGTAATTTTTTCTAGTTGGAAAAATACTGATCATGAAGAACATGATGAATGTCATTAATAAGTGAAGGGTAGTACTACTCTAATTTGAATATGATCACTAGTAATTGGAGCCTTTTCTTTCTCATTGACCCATTTAAAGGAGTAATCTGCTAGGACAGGATTTTACTGTTTTGTGGATTGTGCCTGTCCCATTGCTATTGGAATCTGATGAATTTATCCACTCTCCATTTTCTCTTTTGCTTCCCACCTCCATGCTAATGAATGATATTTGCTTAATTCTTAGAAGTATCCTGCTTCTTTAAACCTTGTTAATTTTCTGCTTGTCCTTTAATGGCTTTTGTTTTCAGGTAAAGATTAGCTGATTTTTATTGTATTCTGAGCCAGTGTTTTCTATAAAGGAGGAGGCCACTGAGGGGTAGGAGCAGAGGGGAAAACAAAAGGGACATGATACCAGTGGCCCTAGATTTAACCATGACCCTTTGGTCATAGTAACCATCAAAGCTTTCTCTGTCTCTGGAGATACAATAAGGAGTTATACATACATACATTTGTATATACACATTTATGTGCATATGCATGTATATGAGTGCTTGTGTGTATATACATATAATGGAAAATAACAAGTTCCCTCCCATCCTACAATTAAAAAATCAAAAAAAAAAAAAAAAAAGAGGTGCAAGAAATGGAAATACATCTGATTGATCAGAACTGAATTTATTTAAAACCAAAGTCAAGTTAACTGGGATACTAACATTTCAACTTCAAGTCAATCTAGATGTTTATTTATGGAGGTTAATAATATATTTTAATTCTTGGCCTACAATCTTAATTCCCAGGTGTTCTAAAGACAAATAAATATTCTTTATTCATGCCTCAAATGTTTTTTTTTTGTTTTTATAGCTATGAATTAATCAATATTTGCATACTTTTTGTAAAAAAATTGATTACAACACATTGAAAAGCTCCTGATTCTCAGCAGAAAATCTGGGCAAAGACATTAGCCTTGCCAAGCTTTCCCTTTCCTGCATTTCTCCTATTGCTTCCATGGCAATAATGAAAGAAACTTGGCATAAGAATCCAATCTGTTCCTGCCTGTTTCTCATCTGAAGTCATAAACCTCTTCCATCCCACCCAGGACTAGAATTTCAGCTGGCAAGAAACAGCTGTCTGCTTACAGGTTTATTCCGGTAGGAATCAAAGACAGAGCTATATTAATTGAAGGCCCTAGGCTGTTTTCAAAAAGCCTTGCTGACTTTTGGTCATCCCCAAGATTAAAACATTGAAGAAAAGATATGATGCAAAATAGTGAGTATAGTGAAAATAATACTCAATTTGGTGCCAAGAAATCTGGATTTGAGATCTTACTTTATCACATTCTAGTGATTTTATTTAACCTTTCTGGGGCTCAGTTTCCTCATTAGTTAAATGAGGAGGTTGAAGGCGATGATATCTATAAAGTCTTTTTCAGGCCTATAATAATCTCCCTTGTTTCTCATAGGCCTTGAAATTCCTTTAGATAAAATACCTGGGATGTCTCTTAAGCACAGAAGTTCTTGACTTAGGGTTCACAGGGTCCATGAAAAGATTGTGGTGTGAAGATGGATGAAAAAAATTACATTTTCATTTCTCAATAATCTCCAATTGAAATTCTACATCTTCAAATAGTTAAAAACATAATTCTGAAAAACTGGACTTACATGATGATGTTGAGTGAAGTGAGCAAAACCAGGAGAACATTATACACATTAACAGCACTACAATTATCACTATCACTACACTATCACTATCACTATCCCTACAATTATCACTACAATAGTATATGTATATAATTTACACATTTGTGAAATACACATAAATACATGTAACAAAACTCATATGTATCATATTATACAAAATCATAAAAAATTGCTGTCACCTGAAACACAAGTTGAAAAGAATATCCTAACCCAAAACTTGTACCTTCCAGAAAAATCCAAATAAAAAATTATAGTGTGAAATTGTCAGACAAAACAGTTCAAAGATCAGAGAATCAGAATCAGAATTACATAAAACTTAGCAGTAATTGTCACAAAGGAAAGGAAATCTTGAAATACAGTATTCCAAAAGTCAGCTAAAGATAACTTATCCTGTTAAACTGAGTATAATTCTATAAGGAGAAAGCACAAATCTTTAGCAGGACAAATTATTTTTCAAAATTCTTAATGCATAGACCAGAGCTAAGTAGAAAATATGAGATGTGTACTCCAGAAGTCAAGAGAAACACAGATAGGTAAATACATTTGAAAAGTCAAAAGGGGCTAATGACGATGATATACTCGTTATACAATGAAATGAAAAATGTCCTTTCACATACTACAAGGGGCATAGAGGGAGCTGAGTAGACAAACATGAGACCTTGGTAATTATTATTTTATTATCTTTTATTATTGTTGAGGGAAAGAAAAAGAGAAGGGAAAATAATACACTAGAGAAATAATAAGGAAGAAGAGGGAATCACTCACTACATATTTGGGGTAGCTGAAAATTGTACAATCATGAAGAATGGGGTAAAGAAGTGAGGATTTCCTGAATTTCATTCTTATGTAACTGAAATAAGGAGGACTGAACACACACACACACACACACACACACACACACACACACACACATCTATTGTTGAAAAAATAAACTCAAAAAAGAAACAGGGAAGGACATTGAATCAAAAGAAGTCAGTTAAAAAGGTAAACAGAAGTAGTGAGGGAATAATTACAAGCAAAACAAATGTCAACCTCAGAGAATAGAACTAAAGTAAATATTAAGAAAGGAGGGGAAAATTAGAATGAAAGCAGAACACTAGGAAACAATTCTTAATAGCAAGTATTTCTGACAAAAATCTCATTTCTCAAATATATAGAGAACTGAGTCAAATTTATAAGAATAGAAATCATTCCCCAACTGATAAATAGTTAAAGGATATTAACATTTTCAAATGAAGAAATTAAAGCTATCTGTGGTTATATGAAAAAGTGCAACAATTCACTATTGATTAAAGAAATACAAATGAAAACAACTCTGAGCTACTTATCAGATTGGCTAATGTGACAGAAAAAGAAAAATGATAAATGGTGGAGAAGATGTGGGAAAACTGGTACACTAATGCATTGTTGGTGGAGTTGTGAACTGATCTAACCATTCTGGAAAGCAATCTGAAACTATGCTCAAAGGGCTATCAAACTGTGCATACCTTTTGATGCAGAAATACCACTACTAGGTCTATTATACCAAAGAGATCATAAAAAGCAAAAGGACCTACATGTACCAAAAATATTTATTGCAGCTCTTTTTGTGGTGACAATTACTTAGAAATTGAGGGTACTCCCATAAATTGTAGCATGGCTAAAAAAAGTTGTGATATATGAATATAATGGAACACTATTGTATTCTAAGAAATGATGAGCAGGTGGATTTCAGGAAAACCTGGAAACACACACACACACACACACACACACATATATATATATATATATATATATATATATATATATATATATATATATGATGGCACCAAACAGAAAATTAATCATCATAATCATGAATATAAATTAGGTGAAATTACCCATGAAATGGAGGAGGATAGTAGAATGAATTAAAAAGCAGAATTCAATGATTCCCCCCCGCCTTTTTATTTTTAGAAGAAACACACTTGATGCATAAGGATTCACATAGAATTAAAATGAAGGGCTGGAGAAAATGTTTTTATGTTTCAGTTGAATTCAATAAAAGCGTAGAAATCATAATGTCAGACTGCAGTAAAATTGAATGCAGTTAAAAAAAATTAAACAGCAAACCCATATTATAATTAAAGATGCCAGAAGTAAACTAATCATTCCAACACTTGTAATGAATAATATGGCATCTAACTACTTGAAGGAAAAGATAATTAAATTAGATTAGTGGTCCATGAACTTGTGTCTCTAAAAATATTTTGAAAACTACATTTCAATATAATTGGCTTCTTTTGCAATCTAAAATATTTTATTTTATGCATTTAAAATTGTTGTCCTGATTCAATATAATTGGCTTCTTTTGCAATCTAAAATATTTTATTTTATGCATTTAAAATGTTGTCTTGAGAAAAAAAATCCATAAATTTTATCAGATTGCCAAAGACAAAAGTTCAAAATTAGAAAGTAAAACTTTAGTAGTTAAGATCTCCAATGTGTCCCTCTTAGACATAGAGAAACTTAATTATAAGAAAAAAACATAAGAAACAAGTTATAGCACTTTATGAATTTTAGAGAATTGAGTATAATGGAGGTCTGGCACATGTCTAGTCTCCATCAGTTTGCTATGACAGCATCAGTCACATGAACTTTTTCCAAGAGAAGAGTAAAATCTGGAACATAGAAATTCTGTACTTGATTGAGGGGAACCGTTTTAAATTGATTTCATAGCCAAAAATGTTGGTAACTTCAAAAGGGTCTGAGTAAGATCAGCCATGAGTTTTACTGTATTTGCATCCGAGGGAGTAAGTTGACTCCATTATTAAAGATTTACAGTGAGAGAACCAGGCTGTAGGGGGAAAGAACATTAGGGTCCTGTTTCTACTCTGTAGGGCCATATGACTTCCTGAAAGAGAGGTATTGGTCTGGTCAAATTTTCATAAGTATTTTTCCATTCAATATGTAAGGAATGGAATTTCTAATCTGAGTTAGGAGCCCAAGCCATGGGAATTTAAGAATCCAAGACCTAGAGTCAGATACTGCAATCACCCCAGCATTGATACCCTGAGGAGCAAATGTTTGGAATCCAAGTCCAGTAGGAGCCAGATCAGTTGTAGGTCTAATTCTTCTGCCAGCCCCACTCTTCTTGAGACCAATGTCTCAAGGGGTTTTGCTTCCAAGATACTGGAGAAAATGCATATTTTTCTTGCTATATCTGTGAAATAATTATCTCTTTATAATAGCTAATTGTTATTAAGTGGTTAAATGGAATTGGAATGCTAGTCATTAGCCCCCTAAATTAGGGACATTCAGTGAGTGGGACTTGAATTGATGGACAAGAAAGAAGAAGCCTTTCAAACTTCTCAGAATACCTTGGAACTCCCAAGTGGTAAAGTGACAGCTCTAACCCTGAGAGAGTAGGATCAGAGATATATGTTATGTGAGCTATAAAAGATCTCTTCAATCACTGAATGATATTAGAAAAGAATATACATATATTTCAGCTATGCATGATTATTTTATAAAAAAACCTGATCACATATTAGAATATAAAAATTCACAGACAACTCAGAAAAATAGAAATATTAAATACAATTTTATTATAACACTAACAGTTATAATCAATAATAGCCATTTATAGAAATAATTCAAAGAAATTATAGTGATGTTATTTAATCCTAAAGAATCAGTGTGCCAAATAACAAATCAAAGAAACAACAAATAATTTCACCAAAGAAAATGATAAAAATGAAGAAATATACCAAAACATTTCATATGCAGCTAAAGGAGTTTTTAGGGAAGTAGTACTATCACTAAAATATTCATTTTGAAAAAGAGGAAGAAAAGAAAAATAAATAAACATGCAACCAACAAATCTAAAACAAAACAAAACAAAACAAAAACAAATCAACCTACCCAAAACATAAAAATAGAAAGTATAAAAATTAAAGAACAGTTAAAAAAGCATTGAATTGATTTTCGAAAACCAGAACAAATGAAATTGATAAACCATTAGTTAGTTTGATAAAAAGAAGAAATCAAATTTACAGTATTAAAAAATGAAAAAAGAATTCATAATAAATGAAAATGAAGTATTACCAATTTATTGCCTAAGTATATTCTAACAAAATTGATAATTTATGTAAAATGATTATTCACAAAAATATGAAATACTGAAATGAACAGAATAAGAAATAGAGAATTTAAATACACAATCTCAGAAAAAAGAAACTAAATAATTCATAAAGGTAGTAAAAAAAGAAAAAAATGTGACTACGACCAGATAGACTTATATGTAAATTCAATTAACAATTCTAATATTACATAAAATTTTTGCAAAGACAGAGATAGAAGAGGTCCTAATGGACTCATTTAATAAAACAAACATGATCCTGATAATTTAATCCATGAGACATAAAGTAGAAAAGGAAAATTATAGATTAATATCTCTAACGAATAATTAAAATTATTAAATAAAGTATTATCTAAGTGATTACAATATATTTAAAGATTACAAATGACTTAAAATTATATTTAAATACTCACTACATAACAAGAACTATGTTCAGTGCTTGAAAATAAAAATAAAGGCAAAATTCCTGCTCTCCAGGAGCTGTTAACCATTCTTTATTCATTTTTAAAATTAGAATTTTTGCTAATGATTATACTTATACTTGTTCTTTCTATTTATTGATATTGTTCTAGCTAAGATTAAATTTTTTCCCTAATATTTGTGAAGATTTGTTATCATAATGTTGATAGGTAATACTCTTCAGATTTATTTGAACTATGTCTCCAATGTAATTTAAGCATTTGGTCTTTTAAGGATCTTGTCAAGAAATATTTTGTATTGCATTACATTTATTGAGGCAACTGGATAGTGAAGTGCATAGTGTTGGACCTAAAGTTGGGAAGATCTAAGTTTAAATCTCAAGTTATTCATTTAGAAGACAATCAGAATTTGATCAATTTCCCTTTTCAATTACTTTTTACAATTCTCCAAATATTCTAGATTTATTTAGCAAAAGGAACAAGGCATTAAAGTATTAATGTAGGGACAGAGTAAAGTCTTTGGATATATAAACAGGCATGTAGAAGATGAAGGAAAAAGATCTGTAAATGGAAAGCAATAAACACAAAGCTTCTCTTAGGCCATATGAAGAACAGTAACACTCGACCTTTATTGTCACTTCTGTTGTTAGCACTTGGAGATTTAAAGGCTATTTCTGGGGGAGAATCTCCTTGGCTACAAACCATTTATCCAAGTAGATCTAATCTATCCTCCTTTAGGATCAAAGATGGGAGTGTAATCTAGGGTCTGAGATTCCTTTTGCGGGCAGGAGACTCTTGGTGTGGAAATTCCCTCCATTAATACATATCACCAATTCATCTATAATTCATAATCTTTGAGAGAAGTGAGTGCTGATGTCATTCAGAAATTACTTACTCATAATCCTGCAGCCAACATTCCATCAGAGACAGAACTTGAAACTCTGTCTTTTGGATTTCACAGTCTAACTCTATTAATTATGTAACAGTTTCTATTTTGCACCATTTGGGTAACCAGAGATTTATCTGAGGAATGGCTAGTTAGGTGACACAGTGGATAGAGCTCTGGGTCTGGAGTCAGGAAATCTCATCTTCCTTACTACAAATCTAGATTCAGATACTTACTAGCTGTGTGATCTTAGTCAAATCACTTAACCCTCTGCCTCAGTTTTGTCATCTTCAAAATGTTCTGGAGAAGTAAATGGCAAACTTCTTCAGTATCTTTGCCAAAAAAAACCCCAATTTGTATCATGAAGAGCCAGATATGACTGAACAGCAACAATCTGAGGGCCAATTTTACACATTGAAGAAAGTGCAGGTAACATTCTATTTTAGGAGATATGTTGCTTAGAGATCTTTCTATCCTGGAGACCTGTGTCCAGGTAGCTCATTTCAATTTATTTCCAATCTATGGTCTTCTCTGCCTGGAAAACCTGGAATTCTCTGATCTCTTTCTATTATTATCCTACTTTGACTCAAAATCTGATGAGAGAGTGAAAGAAAGAGAGAGAGAGAGAGAGAGACAGAGAGAGAGAACAGATTCATTAGATCCGGTATCCATCTAAAGGTCATTCTATTCAGTTCCTCCCATAACTTAATGTCCTCCAACCTCTCACAATGAAATAAGCATTCTCCTTGCTAAAATCATCCACTATATGCATTTTTGGTATGGTCCCCTTCTTTCTTCTCTAGCAAATTTTGGTCTGTACCATCTCTCCTTTAATCTTGAACTACTCTCTATCTAATGATTCCCTCCCTATTTCCTTCATATATACCTTCCTTCCCTCATTCTTAAAGAAATGTTCTCTAGACCCTATCATTTCTTGTAACAACCCTTTCTCAGCCAAATTCCTAGAAAATTTCCTATCTTTTGTGGTCTTGCCACCACATCTTCTTTTACTTCTTTATTCATTATTCTCTGATTTATGACCTCCTAAATCACCAACTGCCTATGGATATTTCAGTTTTATTGATCATTTCTATATATTAATTTTTGGTTTCCACCTTATTTCTCTTTTAATATTTGGTATAGCATCTTTCCTGATTTTTTTCTTGGTTTTAACTTGCTGGCTTTTTAATTTTTTAAAAATGTATATTCAGTTTTTAATTTCTTTCTAAAAAAATTTATTAATGTTCAATTTTTAGGAATATAATTTCACTCCCAACTACTGCATTAGCTGCATTGTAGAAATTTTAATGTTATTTTATCATAATAGTTTTCTCTCACATAATTATTAAGTAATTCCATGATTTGTTCTTTAAACCATTATTTAGGATTTCAATGATAAGTTTTCATTTAGTTTTCTCTCTCTCTTTTTAAATGTTGATTATTTTTATTTCCTTATAATATATAAAGAATGTGCTTACTATTTTTGACTTTTAAATATTTATTTTCATCATCTCTGTGCCCAAATATATAGTCATTTTTTTCCTTAATAAAAGTTCCTGGTGCTGAGAAATACATATATATTCTTAGCAGTTCCATTTAGAAGACTTCATAATTATTTTAGTTCTAGTTTCTTCAGCAATTTGTTTATGTTACATCAATTTTATTTTGTTTTCCTTTGTATTAGATTTTTACAGGTAATGAAAAGAAGTATATTTAGTCATAAGAATAGCCAGGGATCAGCTTTGATTCAGTTGGGAGTAGCATTGGTCATACATGTGAGTTAATTAGAAGTATGTGTCAGGTCTGAGGGAATAATTCCTGGTTCTTCCTCGATTTATTTTTGTGCTTAGGCTATCAGGAAGCCATGTCATTAGTTCAAATCTTACTTACTTGAATCAGTTAAGTCTTAAGGACTGTTTCAATGCCTTTTGAGGAAAAACAAACCCGACTTGTCTGAAATTAGGGCTTTAGAAAAAAAACTTGCCCAGTATTTGTGACAGGGACCCTAGTGGCTTTTACTCTTATCACTCTGATGCATAAATGCTCTAACTAAGAGATCACACTTCTTGGAGAGTTAAACATAAGCCTGGAAATTCATGATTCTTATATAGGTTTGTAGAGTACATACTCTTCCCAAACTTTTATAACCTGTTAAGGGGCAGCTGGGCAATGGATCAACTGCAGGGCTGAGACTTAGGAAGACTTGCCTGATCCTGGGAAAATTACTGAACTCCTGTTTGCCTCATTTTCCTCAACTGTAAAATGGGGCTAATAATAGCACTTACCTTTTAGGATTGTGAGGATGAAATTATATCACAATTGTAGAACACTTGGCACAGTGCTGGCACATTGTAAACACTATATAACTGTTAGCTATTACTGCTGTTATTGTTAGAGTGATAAGTGATCACATTGATTATGTCATTCCATGCTTATTTTAGATTTCCATATCTTCTAACTCGAATGTACATCTAGTGTAGTTTTTACCAATTTAGTTTGCCTCATCCTGTGCCTTTCTTATTTTCATCCCATAAATCTTCTCCAGGGGATCTACTCAGCATGTCAGAGGTCTTCTGCTGGTACTTGCAGCATTTCTCATCCTATGTTTTTGTTTTGAAGCCAGCTTACTTCCTAGTTTTAGATAGACATATCTTTGATACCTTTTTCACCGTGTCACTGTTGGTGATGATATGTCTCAGCCTGCATTTCTCTATTCCATTTTTTGGTACCTGCACATTTGATTCTTAGGAGGTCTTGTTGTTCTATGATCTGTAGTGACAAAGTATCCCTGGGAGATTATTGGTGTATGTGGCCAAAAAAAATTCAATTAAACAAAAGATTGACTGAAGACAGATTTAAAAAAAAATGACTATTTTTAAATGATTTGGAAAACTTGAAAAATCTGTTTTGGATCTAGAAGCTGATTCAGATATTTAGGAGACAAACAAATGCATGAAGTTTGCCACATTCAAAATGGTTTTGAATGACCAAACATGGTTTTTGATCCATTTTTTTAAATGCATTGGCCCAAGGGAGGGGAGGAGCAATAGTGATCTTCCAGGGACACAAAAGCTAATCTTAAAATGCTGTTGACATCTCTTTCAGCTGGAAAGCTGTCTTCTCTTCCTAAATTTACATGAAGAGAGTTCTAGGTTAAGAAAGTCTAGGTTAGAGGGATTATTAACCTGGGATCTGTGAATTTAAGAATACACACACATATGTATATAATATTTGAATAACCATTTCAATAGTATGTCTCTTTTGTAATCCTATGTATTTTATTTTATGCATTTAAGAGCATTATTCTGAGTAGGGGTCCCATAGTCTTTTCTAGACTACAAAAGGCCACAAAATTGTTAAGGCTCCCTGTTGTTTCATTTTAATGTATGAACCCCCAAATGGATTAATCCACATTCTCTTCCAAGCAAGCAGATTGAGGAAAAGAAGAATTGGGTGGGGGGAGAAATTGAGTAAAGTTCCCTCATCCTATATGCAAAAATGATGGTGGGAGGTGAGTACAACTGAGGAATTCAGAAGCTGTAAATGATTGAATGTAAAAGAGAAGCAGCAGTTACTATAATGGACATTTTTTTAGGGAGATAAGTAGAACAGGATTTGGAGAGAATTTATGAAATTTGATCATTTGTTGTAGGGCCAGAATAATGATATTGATAACAATATACTCCTATTATGATTATTCCATCAAAATGTATGAAGAAACATTGATTCCCATGCTTTAGCCATTTTTCTTCCTCAAATAAAAAAACCAAAATGCCTAAAACATGGAAATCATTGGCTCTCTTAGTATAGGTTGATGAAGTAATCAGAATTGGTAATTAAGAAAATAGTAGATTTTCTGTTTTTCAAAAGATAGGATAATGAAAAGAAGGATTTATCAGCCATCGATTTTTTCATTGCAAAACATGGGATTGAGAGCATATGTTCATATACTGTTGAATGTGTGTGTGTGTGTGTGTGTGTGTGTGTGTGTGCTTTGATTCAAATTATTTGATTCAATTGGTTTTAATTTCTCTCCAAACTCTTTGGAGTTTGTATGGTCACTAAATATAGAAGATGAAAAACATTATCAAAATGTTTTTCTTCTTCTTCTTCTTTTTTTTTTTTTTTTTTTTTTTGGTAAAGGCAGGGGGAGGATAGATGGTGACTCTTTTGCTCATTGTTATTTTAATGGAACAAATCACCCAACTCTCTAGTGAGCAGTGGGATGGAAATTTTTGTATCATTATGATTTTTTGCTATTTTAACCTGGAAATGAGCACAATTTGAATGTTTGAGGAAAATGAAACTTTTTATTGAAGTTGACAGGTGGGAAAACCCCTATTTTCCAGTCTTGGAGATACTGAAGCCCTTTTTCAGAATTCTGAAAGTAACATTGACTGAAACCATTGTAGAATAAACTATTTTGTATTCTTCTCAAATGCATTTGGTACTAGAGGGTTTTTAAGCTGACTGTTAAGTTGAATATATCTTTGAGAGTACATACTACTTTAAAAATAGCAAGACTATGGAAAATAGCATTGATTTAAAGAACTAACAACTTTATTTTCTTTTTCTATGGGAAATTATCAATTGTAAATTTCATCCATTAAATTACTCATCCATTTATCCATGGGGCATGCTTCACTCAAGAAAGATCTAACTTTATTGATTGGAAATGACATGTATTATCTTTCTACAAGTCTGAAGAGTTATGTCTATCTAAAGAGGCAGTTATGCGATGTAGTGATTAGAATGACTGATTTGGGGGTTCAAATCCTGCTTAAACACTTAATAGCTCTATGACACTGGGTCAATCACTTGGTATCTGTCTGCTTCTGTTTCCTCATCTACAAAATGTGAATAAGAGCATCTTTTCCCTAGATTCTTATAAAGATCAGATGGGGGAATATTGGTAAAGTGCTTTGGAAACTTTAAGGTCCTACTAGCTATTATGATTAAGTGACTAAACAGAATCAATCTTAGTTCTCCAAGAGTTTATTATAGAAAAAAAAAACCAAAAAATAAAAACAAATTGATGACACAGAAACAGAAAACTATAGAAAGCAAATATTTTAGTACCTGTTAGAGATTAAATAATAAACTATTAAAAAAAGTCTGCTTTTTAGTCATCCTGTTTCAAGTCTTTCCCTGCTCCAGTTCATCTTCTACTCAGTTTTGAATTTGGTGTTTCTTAAACTTTGGACTGACCATTTTATCCTATCCAGACATCTCCAGCACCTTCCTGTAACTTTCAGGATCAAACATAAAACCCCTTATTTGTTTTTTAATACCCTTCACAATCTGACCCATTGCTACTTTTCTTACATCCTACTTCTTTCCATGTATTTTGATCCACTGATTGTTGACTCTTTTTTATTCATCACCCAAGTCATTTCATCTCCTGATTGAGAATTTTACTGACTATTCTTTATCCCTGGAATTCTTGTCCTCCTCATCTCTACCTCCTGGATTCCTCTGACTGCCCTTATGTCTCAGGTAAATCCCCATCTTCTACAAGAATTTCTTCTCAATCCTTTTTAATCTTATTTCTCCTCTGAGACTATCTTCAGCTTATCCCGTTTTCTTCTTGTTTGTACATATTGCTTTTCCTCCAAGTTTGTTTCTCCCATTATATTGTGAACTCTTTGAGAGTAACCATTATCTTTTACCTTTCTTCACACCCCCCATATTTAATACGGTACTCAATAAATACATGATAACTAACTATTATTAGTAACTCACAAAATATAGCAGGTTGGAGTGAATATGGAACTTTCCCCCTAAGAACAAAGTAAATTTAATTACTATATTGGAGGAAAGAGTGTTCAAAGAAGGGATGAAGCCACTGGGGTTGGATGTGATGAAGACAAGAAAGAATTATTCACTTCATAGTTTTCTTCTATTTTTTTGACATAGAGAATGATCTTTGTACTGGAAAGAAAGAAAAATGGCTAAAACACACTATAAACTATTATATACTAAAACTATAGCATCAAGTTGATAATCAAGGTATGTAAGGAAATAATAGAGAGCGTATTGATTCCCTTGTTCAATCCTTGTGTTGTAAGATGGAAGGACCAACATATATACTTATTGTGTATTTAATTTATACTTTAATATATTTAACATCTACTGGTCATCCTGCCATCCAGGGGATAGGGTGGGGGGAAGGAAGGGAAAAATTGGAACAAAAGGTTTGGCAATTGTCAATGCTGTAAAATTACCCATGCAAATAATTTATAAATAAAAAGCTATTTAAAAAAAAAACATCGAAGGACTAAAATAAAAGCAAGAGAGTCCTTACTCCAAAGGGATCTTGTTCTTCTAAAGGAGTTTATTGAGTCCAAATCCACAGATCTAGTTATGTCATGTTCTCAAGTATTGATAGATCTAGAATTGACAAGTGTCTACCAATCCTTCTAATGGTAGGTCTAGCAGATGTATTCACTGAACCATTCCCAGTGATATAGGCAAGAGGCTGGAAGATGGGGAAGGTGTGGAGTTAGAAATGAACTTTTAGTTATCAACAATGGGAGGAGAACGGATATAGCATCATATTGGTTAATGATCTAACAAGCCAAAGCCAAAATATCTTCTTATTTATTTATTTATTTATTTGTTTATTTTTGCTTGAGGTAATCAGAGTTAAGTGACTTGTCCAGGGTTACAAAGGTAGGAAGTATTAAGTGTCTGATGCCAGATTTGAACTCAGGTTCTCTTTATTTCAGGGCTGGTGTTTCAGGTATCTACTGCACCAACTAGCTGCCCCCAAAATGTCTTATTAAAGAAATGATTAGTGAACCTCTAGAAAAAGGTGGATCATGATTGCAAAGGGCTAGCATGGCTTTATACTGAATATGTCATTTCAGATTAATATTATTCCCTTTTGTGGTATTATTAGGCTGATGGATGATAGGAATACAATAGATTTCTTACCTAGTTTTTAGGAAAAGTATACAGGTGTAACTTTATACAATCTCTCTGGGAAAGATATGGACTAGATAGTAATACAAGTGGATTGGCATCTTGATATCATCTTGGAAGGTGGTCTCTAGTATTCCAGGGTGCTTGTAATGACTAAACTAGTAGCTTCCCCACATAGCTAACTAAAGAAATCCCAGAAAAGCTCAAAACCTTTGAGTTATTCAGACAGAGTGAAGCTAAAACTAAGAGCCTAGAATCCCTTTCCTGCCACTGGAGAGTTTAAAAATGTACAACTTGCCAACTGTCCCAAGAGTCTTTTTTCCTCCTATTAGTATAAATCATCACCAATCCCCAAGAACAAGTTTATTTCTCCAGTGTTTGATGTAATTCTAGACTCTACAAAAACTGACCATATTTAATTAGTTGGGGTATTCTCTTTTCTTTGGGACACTCTGTACTCTCTAGGGTTTCAGTGAGGTTGACCTGTTTTTGTCATTTTCCTTGATTGCTCTTCATGTTGTAAGTATTGAAAGCATGGTTTGCTTTACTGTATTATGTGTTCCATATTTTTCTGGAGGTCAATATACTAGACTTATTCTGCACCAAGGAAGTTATATTAATGGCTTTGTATTGTTTAACATTATTTTATATGGCTTATATGAAGACACAGATAGCCTTCTTGTCTGGTTTGTGGAAATCATTACTCTGGAACAGATAGCCAAAATCTTAGATTACAGAGTCACGGTCCAGAAAGTTTTCAACAACACACTACACAATTATGCTAAATTTAACAACATGAAATTTATTATTTTTAAAAGCTTTTTATTTTCAAAACATCTGCATAGTTTTCAACATTCACCCTTACAAAACCTTGTGTTCCAATTTTTTTTCTCCCTCCTTTCTCTCCATTCTCTCCTCTAGATGGCAAATAATTCAATAAAACAACATGAATTTTAACAACAAAAAATAAACTTTTACTTTTGGGTTGGAAAAAACCATCAGTAGTGATGTATAAGGATACCTAGAATGCAGTGTGTCTAAAAAAATTCAGACTTTATATGGTAGTTTGAAAACAAAAGCTAATGCAGTTGTAGGTTGAGTTAGAAGATATATTGAACAGTGATAACCTTACTGTGCTGAGCTCTTCTCAAACCTCAGCTGGATTATTTTATTAATTTCAGGGCATGGTATTTTAGCAAGGACATTGATAAACTAGAGAGTTCAGAAGAAGACAGCAAAAATCTTGAAGGATGTAGAAAAAATGTTATATGAATATTGACAAAGGAAATGGGATAAATTTAATTTAGAAAAAGGAATATAGAAGAGAGATACTGTAATTTTGTTCAGATAGTTGAAGGAATTTCATATAAAAGAGGGATTAGGCTTATTCTGCTAGGTTATGGAGGGCAGAATTAGGAATAATGAGTCATATCTCCTATTGCTCAAGGCAATCATGATGTAGGCTTCCTGAAACCTTATAGAACATGACAATATCACTTAACATGATGTTAAGATTTTAAGAAAGACTTCTAGTCCCAGCTCTCCTTTAGTGGACTTCTCCAGATCTGTTGATACTTACCTGGATAGCTAGCATACTCCCATTCACTTTGATTTATTTATTTAAAATATTTTCCCCAGTTCATTAAAAAAATTATATTTCTTTTTAAAATTTTTGAGTTTTTTGTTATTTCAGTTATTCCCATTCACAATTAAGAAACTGTCTTTTCATTGGATTTGTCTAGGTCAAAATAGGTATCAAATATGATCATATTTTCTGTCTATTTCTGCCTGCAATTCAGGTCCAGTTTTTTTTTTTACCCTTGAGGAGTTCACTGCTTGGATAAAATTTTTCACTTTATGTTTATTATCCTTTGCATTTTTCTTCAAAACTCTAATTATATTATACTATTATCACTTTTTTTTTCTTCTAGTCTGCTTCTAATCTTTGAGGCCAAGCCATTGTTTTCCTTTTAAGCTTCTGATTATAGTTATCATGTGCTATTACTTTCTTCAGCATTTATTATTTGGTTTTCTCTTAACTTACAATGTTTCTTTAATGTGTGCTGTGATTTCTTCTGTTGACTCATGTTTTTAGTTTGGAATTTTGTGCTTTTGTCAGTCCTCTTTGCCACTCTTGTATAGCACATATTTTCCCCTATCCTCTATTTCCTCTGGATATCCCTACTATTGCAAATCTAAATGATGTGGCGCATATCAGGCCACAACCTCTAACTTGAATGAAATTATTTATTATTATGTGTAAAATTTATAAATATTTTGAGTTCCAAATTATCTTCTTCCTGCCTCATTGAGAAGGCAAGCAATTTGATATGTTATACATGTACAGTTATGCAAAACACATTTCCACATTAGTTATGCTGTGAAAGAAAACCCAGATAACAAGAAAAATTAAGAAAGTTTAAAAAATGTTGCTTCAATTTGTATTCATACTCTATCAATCTAAGTTAATTCCTAATTTCTGTTTTATTTTCATTGCAGATTCTAACTTGGCTAGTCTTTGTCTTTTCTTTCTATGATCATTTGACATTGTATTAACTGCTGTAGCCATCAAGTCTCAGGATCCTATATCATTACTCTGGAGCTACCACCTAAGTGCTGAATTGGTCCTTTTTCCTCTCACAGCTCCCAGTGCATTGACATCTGTTAGAAAAGTCAAGGTCTGGATCTATCTTCAGCTTTGCAATGACTAGAACTCAAATGACTTCTACACTATATTTCAGAGAATTGACTAGCTTTAGGCATATTTGTGGGAGCAAGCTCATGCTTGCTTTTTTTTTTTTTTTTTTTTTTTTTTAAAGCATCACATCTCCCTTGCCTCCAATGTCTTCTGGACTATTTAGCTAAATTTGTTTTAGCTTCCTTTGTTGAACTGTCTTCTGGCCTCTGAGAGCTTCCGTATTTACTGATCTCTCTGGTACTTCCCTGTTGTGAACCCAAATTCTGGCTCTTTCTGTGTTTATATCTTTGGTGTGACCCTTTTACCTGCCTCCATTGCCTTCTGAATATTTTTGTTGTTTTCTGACCTGGATGCAATCATCTTACTTGTACTTTTTCAGATTTTTTTTTATCATCTATTTTTCTGGAGAATTTTTCAGCATTTCCTGAAGTTTATATGGGAGAACTGTGCTTTTTTAAAAAAAATGATTCTTTAATTTGCCATTTTAACCAGAAGTTCTCTATTCTGTTCTTTCTTGCCTTTTCTCCTGTAGACCATTTGCCCATTCTCTAGATTTCCATTCTCATTACCTTATCTCACACTTCTTATTCTTGTTTATCTTGCTAACTCTTCAGATTAAACACAAGTGTATCAGGTGTAGTAGAACTAATTTAGGAAAGGAATATAGAAGCCAAAACTTTCTAATCAACTGCCACTCTGCCCCTAAATAGCTGCATGATTTGGGGCAAGTTATTTTCCCTGGGTTTCAGTTTCTTACTTTTAAAAGATTATCTTCCTAGTTGTCAATGCCTTCTGTGGCCATCATGCTAAAATGATTGCTTAACATTTTAAAGTGCTCCAAAGACACCATCTTGGTCTTCAGGCAATCAATTAACAATATATTAAATACCTAATAAGTTCTAGGATGGAAAAGAAAATAGCAAACTCCAGAATTAGTCAAGAAAAAAAACAACGGAGTCTTGAAGAGTTGAGCATGATCGAAAAGACTGAACAGCAACAATATGATGCTAGGTGACACAGATGGCAGGTGAAAAGAAAGAAACAATTTTTAAAAAAGAGAATGAAACAGTCTCTACTCTCAAGAAATGTAAAAAAAGAAAAATGTAACCCAAAAGTGAAACTATTACATGTCTTATACAGTGTTAAAATTTGAAATGAATTGATCTAAATAGCTTGGGCCTTTATTGAGAGCTTCCTTTAGTCAAGAGCCTTTAATATTTTCCTTTCTCCAACTCAGGTCTCTCATATAATTAGTTGACCCCTTGAGCCCTACAGGACTATATTTATTTAATATGAGAAGAAAATGAACCCACAAAATTGCTTACAGTTCTCTTTGGGAAGAATTAAAGTCAACACCAAAACTGTTAAGAAACTAACTGAAGCAAATGAAGACTTACAGGAATAAGTAGTCACTTATCCACTAATCTCATTCCTAGCCTTTTTAGATTAGGAGTTTAATTTATTTAATATCCCTTACAAATGGAGAGTACCAAAGAGAGATTGGAATGCTCTAGCAATATTTCCATTAGTCCAGTCATTATAAATGGAACAAAACATAGGGGAAGGAGTAATTTCTGCTACTGGAGAAGTTTCAGCCTTCCCTCCTTGAGGGGAAAAATCAGGATTTCACATGAATAGACTCTCCCATGACAGCATCAAAGAGTGGTTTGGAGGGAGGGGAAAGAATTGCTGTTTCTTCAAAACTATCTTGGTATCATTGTGCTTTGTCACAATGAAGAGGTTTTATGCCTCAATTGGAATGTAAGGTTCCCAAATATAGGGAATATCTTGTTTCTGTCTTTATATCCCAGTACCTAACTCAATGCTTTGCCCATAGTAGGTGCTTGACACATGTTTGTTGGATTGAATTTTATTTGGGTTTCTACACACCACCTGCTTTTCTCCACTTTTGGAAGCAAAATAGAATTGAGTTCTCAGAAGCAGGAAAATATCCTGTTTGGGGTAAATCCAGCATGAAGGATTTATCCCCGATTTCTGTGGATTTTTGCTGCAGCTCTAAATGAGAATTTTCTGCCAATTTTCATGCAGGAGCAGAAGAGACAGATGGCAGTTATGTGAATGGTTTTGATTATAGATCGTCTCTACAGCATCGATAAAAACTACTAGAAGTAGTGAGGAAAGAACTGAATAAGCGACAATCAACAGTTTCCACTATTTGTTTGAAATGTTAAGAAAAAAGAAAGATGACAGGATACAGGAATGAATCTGAAATCTTAAACAATTGTTCTCTTCTAATAATTACAGAAAGAATACTTCTCCGTATTTCAGTGTGAAATGTTCAGAAACTATGAAAGAATATGTTCTCTTGAAAGTGCCAATGAAAATCAAAAATGTCATTTTCCAGGGCAAATTAATTGAAATCAACCTGTTTTATGTCATTATTGGCATTCACCCTAGAACACAGTAGAACTCAGAGAGATTAGATGAATGATTGAGTCCAACTCTCTCAAATGTGAAACACATTAACTGATCTGTGTGAAACAAAAACCCAGAGAAAGGTTATTGGTCCTCCCAAAGCAGGCCATGAAGCATGAATGGGTAACATCCTGATCGGATTGATTGGCAGAATTGAGGATGAGTTTTCGGGAATTGTTTGAGGATATCTAAAGTGGAAATAGGATAACAATGTCATAGATGGGGATCAGAAGTATCTTTTTCCAGCACAAAAATGTAATTTTAAGAGCTATACTTGGAAATTTTTGTTCCAGAAGAAAGTTGGAGTAAGGCAGAGATATCAGTATTAGGATGATCAACAATGGATCAGCAGTGGGTAGGAAGCATGCTCAGTGTTCCCCAAAATTTCTGTCTTACTAAAAGTGTGGTCAGTACTAAGAGATTGGATAGAGAGTCAAAGTTATGACCACTTGATAAGGCAATAAGTATTTCCCTGGATGATACTCTTGGGGATGAGTAAAACTTTAGACATATTGCTATAGTTATAATTCTGGGCTCATTGGTCTAAAAGAAAACTAGCATTTTATCTCTATATCCTAAATTATTAATAATGTTTCCCAATCTCCCAATTACTAGTGATCTTCTTTCAAAACTACCTAGTATATAACCTTTGAATAATTAGGATTTTTTAAACATTATATTTATTTCCCCATGTTTTTCCATGTGTATGTTGTCTTTTCCATTTGAATATAAGTGCATTTTTGAGTAGAGTTTATTTCATTCTTTGTACTTTTATCCCTAGCACCTTAGCATCCAGTGCTTGACACATAGATGCTTAATAAATACTTATTGACTGATTCATTCTTTTTTTTTTGAATTTAACATATTTTTAAATAGCATTTTATTTACAAGTTATATGCATGGGTAAATTTATAGCACTGACAATTGCCAAACCTTTTTTCCAATTTTTCCCCTCCTTCCCCCAACCCTTTTCCCTAGATGGCAGGATGACCAATACATGTTAAATATGTTAAAGTATAAATTAAATACAAAATAAGTATACATGTCCAAACCATTATTTTGCTGTATAAAAAGAATCGGATTCTGAAATGGTGTACAATTAGCCTGTGAAGGAAATAAAAAATGCAGGTAGACAAAAATAGAGGGATTGGAAATTCTATGTAATGGTCTTAGTCATCTCCCAGAGTTCTTTCACTGGGTGTAGCTGGTTCAGTTCATTACTGCTCCATTGGAACTGATTTGGTTCATCTCATTGCTGAAGATGGCCACGTCCATCAGAATTGATCATCATATAGTATTGTTGTTGAAGTATATAATGATCTCCTGGTCCTGCTCATTTTACTCAGCATCAGTTCATATAAGTCTCTCCAGGCCTTTCTGAAATCATCCTGTTGGTCATTTCTTACAGAACAATAATATTCCATGACATTCATAAACCATAATTATTCAGTCATTCCCCAACTGAAGGGCATCTACTCAGTTTCCAGTTTCTGGTCACTACAAAGAGGGCTGCCACAAACATTCTTGCCCATATAGGTCCCTTTCCCTTTTTAAAGATCTCTTTGGGATATAAGCCCAGTAGTAACACTGCTGGATCAAAGGGAATGCACAGTTTGATAACTTTTTGAGCATAGTTCCAAATTGCTCTCCAGAATGGTTGGATGTATTCACAACTCCACCAACAATGTATTAGTGTCCCTGTTTTCCCCCATCCCCTCCAACATTTTGCATTATCTTTCCCTGTCATTCTAGCCAAGACTGATTCATTCTTTGATTTCTATTTGGATATATCAGATGTGAAGATCAAGGGCTTAGGAGAGGGACTAATGTTGGCTCCCTGTTAGTTGAGGCTTGATTTGGAGGTGAAATGAGGCACTTCTAAGACATTAAACAATTTATAAAAGGATATTTACTTAACTCCAGCATAACAAGCATAGAAAAGAATATAGTGGTACTTAGCTTTTATATAAACAGCCACACTAATTTCCTGATGGAAACTCGTCTAGTTAGCAGGACAGGTTCTAGTAATTTGTGTGGTGTCCATACATTTACCAAATCAAAAGGGTGATAGCACTATGTGGATGAGACTTTTTATGCCCTTCATGATCAGAATTTTTTATTAAGGGAAGCTGGAGCCAATCAGATCCTGTGGATAACTTTGTTGGCTTTTTAGGGAAAATTAGTCCCTGAATAGTCTTTGACATAGCATCTCAATATGTTATATTTGGAACCTTAATATCAAGCTTTAGCCCATCCTATGGGTTTAATCATCAGTTCTATGCAAAAAGTTTCCATAGTTATATCCCCAAAACATTAATGTACTTTAAGGTGTGAGAACTTATTACTAATATCAGAACTATTAGAGCATAAAACTGCACTATAACTATTGGGACACCTGGAAAGTTCTATTAGTATGAGACTGTACTAAGGCTTTTGGGGCATACTCTATATTTTCCCCTATTCTCTGTCTCCTGAAATCCAGGCTTACATCAACAACTGCCTATTGGAATCCTCAATTGTATATCCTGCCCTAAACTCAGCTTATCTATAACTGAACTTATCTTTCTTCCCATTCCCTCAAACCATCCTCACTTTGTAATTTCTCTATTTCTGTTGAGGGTGCCACCAGTTGAGTGCACTAGGCGCGAAGCCACACTTGACTTTTCTTTCTCACTCATATTCAATCAAATGCCAAGTTTTCTCATTTCTTCCTCCATAACTCCTTTCTCTGTCATTCTCTTTTCTCAAGTTACATTACCACTTCCATAACTTAAGCCCTTATCCCCTCCTGACTGGAGTATTACAATGGCTTTGCAACCTAAGCATTGCTCATATCTGACTGTCATTCTCTTGTTCAAAAAATTTGGTTTCTCATGCCTCTATTTAAAATGCAAAGACTTTCACTCTCTGGCTCTTGATCACCTTTCTAGATTATTGCATTCTACTCTATTCTGTGCACAAGACATCTCAGTTAGACTAGATTTTAAGTTGTTCCTCGTCCTTAATATTCCATCTCCCAACTCCAAGCTCTACTGAAACTATTCCCCATTTCTGGAACAAACTTCTTATCTCTTCCTTATTAAAATATAACATCCTTAAGAGCCAGAACTATATGTTGCCTCTCATGGCCAATTCTTGCCACAATGGAAGCAAATATAAGTGCTTAATTAACATCTATTGGTTGGTTGAATATTTAATTTTTTTCAAAATTCAACTCAAGGGCCACATCTTATAGTAAGTCTCTTTTATTCTTCCAGGTTGTTAGTGTTTTCTATTCAACCTCCCCAAATTAATTTTTATTTATTTTATATATATCGTGTAGCTACTTTCCTGTATACAAATTGTTTTCCCTGAATAAAATCTAAGTTCTTTGAGAGCAGGGCCTGGAATTTATTTTTCTCTTGGATTTCTTTGTCTTTATTGTGGTGTCTAGTAGAGAAGAGAGGCTCATTGAAATTGAATGAATCTAGTCTAAATTTTTCATTTTATAGGGTATAAATTCAGGCCCAGAGAGTTTTGACTTGCCCACACTCATACGATTAATTTTGGGCAAAGCCAAGTATAAAATCCCCATAACTTTACTGCCAATGTCCCTATATTTATTTAAAAATATTAAGCTGCCTTTTTTTTTTTTAACCAACATTGCTTGAAAAAGTAAGGATATATCTTCTCTCTGCCCCAAGAAGTGCATTTTGGACCTTTCAGTGAGTTTGACAATTTGTAAAAGAGTGTAAGATAATAATTAGAAACCTTTCCAAACCTCAGCCTTTTGAATTAGCCTTTGCAGCTGATGTTTGAAGTTTATTTTCTTTAACTGGATTCATAGCTACAATGTCATGTATATAAAATGATGAAGAAAAATGAGAAGTGGGAATTTGTTGATAAACACCAAGGAGAGAAGAAAGTGTCAGGGAGGGAGGAAGGGAGAGAGAGAGAGAACAAAAAAGAAAGAAAGAAACAGAGAGGGAGAGCGAGAGTGAAATACAGAGAAAAGACGGACAGACAGAGATAGAGACAGAGACAGACAGAGGGAGGAAAAAGACAAAGACAGAGAGAAGGGATAGAGAAATAGAGAGGCAGAGAAAAAGAGAGACACTTTAAAAATATTTTTGAAAGTTAGTATTCAGAAGCCTATGTCCGTGATGTATTTATATCTCTTTTTGTTTTCTTTTGTCGCCTGTTTTTTTTTGGGGGGGAGTAAGTAGGGGGATATGAGAATGTGTGGTTGGGGGTAGCATTTTATCTGTTATATAATTCTTCTTTGGAAAGATACTAAAATCTTTCCCAAGAGATTATTGTTAGGACATGGGATTCTTTGACCTGAGGGCTGTTTGTGGGCTTAAGTGTTGAGAAGCTAACTGTATCTGGTAATGAAGTTCATTTTACTTGGGTGAATGTTTTTAGTTGGGAAAGTTTAGTGCATAATGAATCAAATGTTCCAGTTGTTATTTAGAGATTATATTTCTTGATAACAGATGACAGTCTAGAGCTCAGGAAACAATGGGCGGCTTTAGAATCAGACAATCTAGATTTGAATTCTGGAATTACTTCTTGATACTTGTGTGACTTTGATCAAGTTGCTTGTAAAGATGGAAGGTAAGTATATCTTCTCAACTGTTAGCTGGAGCCAGGCTTGTTCATTCTAATTTAAATAGTGTTCAGTTTTACATAATAATTACAATGTTATAGTCATTATGTCTATTATTTTCCTGGTCTTGGTTACATAAACATGCAGTTTTTCTCATGATTCTTTGGATTTTTCTTATATCATTTATGGCAGAATAATATTTCAATACATGTACATATAATATTTTCTTTAGCTATTCACCCACACTTTGACACCTGCTATTTCCAATTTTATTGCTACAAAAAATTCAGCTATGAATAATAGTTTGGTAAACATAAGAAATTTCTTTGTATCTTTAACCTTTTTGAGGAATATATCCAGCAAAGAAATCTCTTTGAAAGGAATATAGACATTTTAATATGTTTATAAGGCTTAATTCCAAATGACTTTCCAGAATGGTTGGCCCAATTACAACTCTCCCAGTAAATGATCCTGTCCTCCTGCAGTCACTCCAACAATGATAATTTCCACCTTTTGATATTGTTGGCAATTTTCTGAGTATGACACAAAACCACAAAGTTGTTTTGATTTGCATTTCTCATATTAGGAATTTGGAGCAATTACATTTGTAATTGATTGTTAATAGTTTGATATTCTTTTTAGGACAGTTTGTTCACATTCTTTGACCATTATCTAAAAAGATATGCCTCTTAGTCTTATATATTTGTTCTAGGTCCCTATGCTAGGGACCTACAATATTGAATTGATGTAATAGGACTCTTTGGTCCCCTGATTTTTAGGGGGGGGGTGGCCTGGGTCAGGAAACCTTGAATCTTCTGCCTTTGGCCCAGCACACTCCACTCTTAATTCACCTGCAGATTACTTCTTAGCTTCTAACCTCAGGAAACTCCTAAAATAATCACCTTGAGATTACTCTTTAGTCCACCATCCTTCTTTCTTAATTTATCTAGAGATTTCTCTTTAGCCCACCACCCTTGATTAGTCCTTAACTTCAGGTCATGGAATCAACATGTACTCCTTAGCCTTAGGGGATAGAAGATGGGATAAAGCTGTATTCTGTCTCTCAATTCTCTGCTATTTTCCTAATAAGGATCCTAACCTGCTGAGAAATCTCAGTGTCAAAATAAACCCTCTTTTTTGCCAATTTAACTTGGAAACTAGGACTGTGAATTCTTTTTGCAAAACCTGTGACGCCAACCTGGAGATGCCCAAACACTATTAGGCTGTCTTAGACAGATGAAACTATTTACTTTACTGTGTTCTTATGTAGTTTGCATATATTTTATTTTTCCTATAAGGTTTGGGGGATTTTCTAATATATTTTTTTCAATTGTAATACCATAGTACTCTTTAAAAATAAAAGTCTTTTATTTTCAAAATATATGCAAAGATAATTTTCAACATATACCCTTGCAAAGCCTTGTTTCAAATTTTTCTCCCTTTTTTCCCTCACTTCCTCCTCTAGACAGCAAGTAATACAATATATGTTAAACATGTGTAATTCTTCTATGCATATTTCCACATTTATCATGTTGTGCAAGAAAAATCAGATCCAAAAAGAAAAAAAAGTAAGAAAGAAAAAAAGCAGGCAAACAACAATAAAAAAGGTGAAAATACTATGTTGAGATCCACATTCAATCCCCATAATCATCTCTTTGGATGCAGATAGCTCTCTCCATCACAAGTCTATTGGAATTGGACTAAATGACCTTAGTGTTGAAAAGTGGGACTTTCTAATATTAAGCAAAATGTAGTAAATAATTATGCTTTTTATTTCCATCTTCTTATACCGATCTATGTTTTTTAGGTGATAAACAGCAAAGGAAAAGTAGGAAATTTTAACTTGTGACGTATTAGCAATGAGTGGGAAATTGAAATAGACACAGAGAGAATGCATCTCATTATAATTGTTAGGATTTTCTTTCCTAGCTATGGATCCAAGCTGAACAAAAGAGAATTATTAATACATGTTTGAAAATGTTCTAAAAGTATAAAAAACCAAGTGAATTCAGACTCATTTTCAGACATAATTTAGTTTAGCAGCTTGGTGGGAATTGAATGGAACTGATAGGATGAAATATTTCTCAATATTGAGAGACCTGATCCTGTTCCCAGAACTGGGACCCTGGGGTGTGTGTGTATGTGTGGTGTGTGTGTGTGTATGTGTGTGTGTGTGTGATATAATCTATGGAGAAATGAACTTTGAACCCTGGGATACAGGATTTAGTGAAATTGCAGGAAGTGATGTGACTTGTGGCAAGCAGACAACATTGATGACCATTGGTCAAAGATGGTTACATCCTTTTAGTCTATCCAATGAGAAGGCTTAGGTCTTTTGCTTTTAAGTCCTGGACAAGGCAGAAGCTGGACAGGTTCCAGGAGCACATGGTGGAGTTGGGATGGCTCCCAGGTGTGTCTGGGCCCTCTCCCTGCAGGAATTAAATAAATGCTTTCTCTTTGTATCTGATTTTTCTCTGATTAGTTAATATGGGAATGGGGGTCTTGCACCCATCCCACACAGAGTTGTAGAATGAACTAGAGTTGGTATGTGACTTGGCCATCAAGCCTTTTTATTTCCCATTGTCTGATGAATTTGAATAGAAGGCCACCCTCCAAAGATAGAACCCAGAGATTGAATAGAAAAAAGAAAATCTCTATTTGGAGGGATATAGAAGGGTGAAACTGGTGGAGAGTGGCACATGAAGGTAAATGATAGACAAGAAGGAGTAACCATCTTTGGTGTCAGTCCAATCAACATTTACCACTCCCTTCCAAACATGCCAGACGTACTAGTACTTTTTAAACTTTGTGATACAATAAAGCCTTGACCTCTCCATTTCATTGCCTTCACTGTGAGAAGAGAGAGCAGAAGCAAGGTAAAATGAGCTTGATCAATTTTTGTAGATAATTGAACTTGTGATATAGCTGCAAAAAAGGTGACCTTGCGCAGCATTCAAAATAAAGGTCTTGTGCCACAGTCTCCTTTTATTGTTATGCCTCATTTTCCCTAATTGTCCTGCCTCAGTTTCTCTAAATTGTTCTGCCTCAATTCCTTGAATTGTTCTGCCTCAATCCCCCTGGTTGCAATCCTCCTCCCTCTCCCTCTCCTCCCCCCTGACCCCCCATTCAGACTGATATAACTTAGGGCTGGCTACTCTAAGGTTATAAACTGTAAATGTGTAGTCTCAAGATAAGGGGGAGTTCAGACATCCTGGCTCCTAAGTCCTCTTAAGTTATCAAGAATTTATGGTCCTCACCTCCCACCCTGTCAGAACCTGATTGATGGTCCATTTCTGGAAATTCCTTTTCACCAGAGTTTGGATTCCACCCCCTGCCTTTGTCTTAGAGCTCTGATCTTAGAGCCATGTATATAAAAGTGATTGGAATCTCATATTCCTTGCTGCTGCTGCTGAATGCTTTGAGAGAGATATCAGCCTTGGGACCAAAATGGATCCTTTGGTCCCAGAAAATCTCTCTCTTTCAGAAACCCAAATAAAATATTAAAAACTCTCTAATCTCTACCTTGCCTCAGTTTCTCTGGCATTACAGTCTGAAATATTTTGTTAATTCTGGCCACTATATTTTAAACAAATAAAACAAATAGAAAAGCCAACTTGAGGTGCTTCTGGAAGAGTACAGCTTAAGTTAGGGCAAAGAGTATTAAATTTGGAATCAGGAGGATTAGGTTTGCCTCTTGCCTTTTACTCTTTATATCATTGAAAGTCTCTGAAAGTGTTCTTGTCACTGTTGGTAGAATCAAATGAGATAATTTATGCAAAGATTTTGTAAAACTTGAAGTGCTATATGAATGCTTGCTGTTACTTTTATCTCATTCTACTGTATTTATGTAAGATAATAATCAATCGATTAAAATTCATTAAGACTCTACTAAGTGCCAGGTTAAGCACTGGGGATACAAAAAAAAGGACAAAAGATAGTCTGGACAGAAGGAGTTTACAGTATAATGGAGGAGACCAGATGATAACAAATATATACAAAGCAAGAAGTATATAGAAATGCTTTTGTTGGAAAAAAACAAACAAACAACCCATACATAACTGAAAAACCACTGAGCAACAAAAGAAGAATTAACCTAGAATTTACATAAAAAGAGGATGTGGGAGTATGTAAAATAATGGATAAGCAAGAAAGAAGAATGGGAAAAGGAGGAAAGGAGAGGTAGAAGGGGAAAGTTAGATCACATAAAAGAGACACATGAAGAAGGGCTTTTATAATAGAGGGGGTGATAAGAGAAGGGCAATCACACCTAAATTTCACTCACATCTAAACTGGTCCAAAGAGGGAAAAATGCATCTATATACTCAATTGATAATAGAAATCTTTCTTTTCTAAAAGGGAAGAAGGAGGGAAAAGGAATAAAAGAAAGAAAGTGGGTGGGGTGATAAAAGGGTTGATAAAAGAAGGCAGTGGTCAGGAGGAAAACAGATTTTAGTGGAGGGACAAAGAACAAAGAGGGAAATAGGATGGAGAGAAATGCACAGTTTGTAGTAATATGAATATGAATGGGCTAAACTCACCCTAAAACAGAAGCAAATAGAATGGATTAGAAATTGCAATTCAACAATATGTTATTTATAAGAAACACACGTGAAAGAGAAATATGCAAACTCAGAATTAAAACACTGGAGCAGAAGCTATGATGCTTCAACTGAAGTAAAAAAAAAAAAGAAAAGGGTAGCAATCATGGAGATTGTAGAGAAGAAAATGACAAACCACCCCAGTATCTTTGCCAAGAAAATCCCAAAAGGCATCATGAAGAATTTAATATGATTGGAATGACTGAATAACAACAGCAACAATCATGATCTCAGACAAAATAAAATAAAAAATAAACCTAACTAAAAGGGATAAGCAGGAAACTACATCTTGCTAAAAGGCATTGTAGATAATAAAATACTAACAATATTAAATACATCTGTACCAAATGGCATAGCATCCAAATTCTTAAAGGAAAAGTTAAATGAATCATAAGAAGAAATAAACAGTAAAATTATATTAGTGGGGGACCTTATCTTTCTTCTCTTAGAGCTAGATAAATTTAAACATAAAATGAATAAGAAAGAAGTCAAAGATAGAATCTTAGAAAAGTTAGATATGATAGATCTCTGGAGAAAACTGAATAGATATAGAGAAGAATATATACTATTTTTTCTTAATTGCACATGGTATCTTCACAAAATTTACAAAAATATTTTAGGACACAAAACATCCCATAAATCAATGCAGAAAAGCAGAAATGTTAATTGCACACTTTCCAGGTTATGATATAATAAAAATTACACTTAAAAAGGCATGGAAGCATAGATTGAAAGCTGATTGAAAGCTAAATAAAATTTTATCTAATTTAATTTTAAAGGATGAGTAGATCAAAGAATAAACCACAGAAATAATAAATGTTTTTGTTAAAGAGAATGATGACAATGAGATAACATTACAAAATTTGTTGAGTGCCATGAAAGCATCATTTAGGGAAAATTTATATCTTTAAATGTGTATAACAATAAAAGACATAAAGAGAGGATTGATGAATTGGGCATTTTGAATTTTTTAATTCATAAAGAATTAAAGACTAGAAAAAGAACAAATAAGAAATCTTCAGTTAAACACTAAAATAGAAGTTATTAAAGTCAAAAGAGATTAGTAAAATTAAAAGTAAAAAAAAAATTGAAATAGTAATTAAAACTAGAAGCTAATTTTGTAAAAAAAGCCAAGTAAAAAAGTAAAAAACCAAGAAAATAAGTAAATCATTGATCAATCTGGTTAAAAAAAGGAAGAAGAAAACTAAATTTCCAGTATCAAAATGAAAAAGTGTGAATTCATCATCAGTAAAGATTAAGTTAAAGCAATTATTAGTTCCTATTTCCCCAAATTAAATACAATAAATCCAACAATCTAAGTAATACACACACACACACACACACACACACACACACACACACACTATAAATTGCTCAGATTAACAGAAGAGGAAATATAATACCCAAAGAATCCTATTTTAGGGAAAGAAATTTGTTATGGGACAGAACTTGAAACAAGGTGCTAAGTCAGTGGAATTGATAGAGACAATGGTTATTTAGTATGGTGCTTAACAGTTCTCTAGTTCAGTACATGTACTTAGTACTTACTATAGTTCTTCAGCTCTGACAAGCTCAGCCAGAAGGAGGAGGGAAAACCAGAGAAGTGATGGCAGGCTGTCCTCATTCACTTCTCCACTGAAACCAAGATCCCGAAGGCCTCCAGAAAAACTAGCTGAGCCCCAAGTGAAGGAGATAAGACTTTGAAGGAGACAGTAAAGGATTTGGACTTTAACACCTGGCTGCATTTGGGGTGATTACTGAACTGAAATGAAGGTGCCCCCAGAAGCCCCCCAAGGAAACCTCAACAGAGAATATTACATTTTAGAGAGGATATTACAGAAATTGAACAAGCTATCAGCTCTCTAAGGAAAAAAAAAGCACTAGGACCAGATGGATTTAGAAGTATATTCTGCTAAACATTTAGTGAAAAATTAAGCACAATACTCTGTAAAGTACTTTTTTCAAAAATAGGTAAAGAAGGAGTCTTACAACATTATTTTTATGCCACAAATATGGTTTTGATAACTAAATCAGGGAAAAGCAAAAACAGAGAAAGAAATCTGTATATCAATTTTCTTGATGAATATTGATGTAAAAATTTAAATAAAATACTTTTAAGGTGATTACAGCAGTATATTTCGAAGATCATATACTATGATTAGGTGGAATTTATACCATGAATAAGGGGATAGGTCAGCATAATTGATTATATAAAGAACAACAATCATATGACCATTTCAGTTGATATAGAAAAGACCTTTTACAAAACACATTGCTATTAAAAACATTAAAAAACATAGAAATCAGTGGAACCTTTCTGAAAATGATAAGTAATTATTTAAAATAAGAGCAAGCATTATCTGTACTGAGGATAAATCTGAAGTCTTTTCAACAAAATCAGGAGTAAAGCATGCACACCTGTTATTACCATTATTGTACAATATTAGGTTAAAAATTAGGTTAAAAATATAAGCCATATCCATAGGAAAATAAAATAAAAAGAAATTGAAGAAATTAAAATAGGTAATGAAAAAACAAAGCCATCACTTTTTTGCAAATGATATGATGGTATATGTAGAGAACTCTTGAGAATCAACTGAAAGACTAGTTGAAACAATTAACAATTTCAGCAAAATTGCAGGATATAAAACAAATCCTCAATAAAATAAAAAAATCACAATTCCACCTAAATGGACTTATTGATTCAATGCCATGTCAAGCAAATTATCAAAAATTACTTTATAGAACTAGAAAAAATATAATAAAATTCATCTGGAAGAACAAAAGCTCAAGATATCAAGGGAACTGATGAAAACAGTGAGAACAAAGATAGACTAGTAGTTCCAGATTTTAAACTATATTATAAGGCAGTAATCATCAAAACACTTTGGCACTGGTTAAGAAATAGAGTGATGGATCAGTGGTAAAGAATAGATGCATAATACACAGTACTAAATGACCATAATGCTTTAATGTTTGATCAACCCAAAGATCCAACCTTTTGGATTAAGAACTTAACATTTGACAAAATGCTGGGACAATTGGGAAGCAGTTTGCAGAAACTAAAGACAGATCAGCATCTCACATGCATACCAAAAAAAAGTCAAAATAAATAAACAATTTAGACATAAAGGGTGATATAAGCAAATTAGAGGAGCATGGAAAAAATACACCTGTCAGATCAATAGATAATGGGAAAATTTATGACCAAACAAAATTTATAAAGGATTATGGGAAGTAAAATAGAAACTTTCAATCACATGAAATTAACCCTTGCATAACCTTTTCCAAATTTTCCCCTCCTTCCCCCCAGTCCCTACCCTAGCTAGCAGGTAGTCCAATATATGTTAAATATGTTGACATACATATTAGTTCCAATAGGTGTATACATATTTATACAGTTATCTTACTGCACAAGAAAAATCAGATCAAGAAGGAAGAAAAAGAAAAAGAAAGAAAACAAAATGCAAACAAATAATAACAGAAAGAGTGAGAATGCTATGTTGTGTTCCACACTCTGTTCCCATGGTTCTCTCTCTGGGTGTACATGGCTCTCTTCATCACTGCACAAGTGGAACTGGTTTGAATCATCTCTTTGTTGAAGAGAGCCACATCCATCAGAATTGATCATTATATAATCTTGTTGCCATGTATAATGATCTCCTGGTTCTGCTTATTTCACTTAGCATCAGTTCATGTAAGTCTCTCCAAGCCTCTCTGAAATAACCCTACTGCTCTATGTTCTGTTAGTATAGCTCTCTATCTCAATATCTTTTATCCTAAGGAGGGCATAAATAGGAATTTTCAGAAAATCAAATTTGTCAAAATTTACACAAAAATGCTCTAAATTACTACTGTTTAGAGAAACAGATTAAAACAACTCTGGGTTACCATCTCACAGCTATTAAATTAATTAATATGGCAGGAAAAGAAAATGACAAGTGCTGGAGGCTGTGTAGAAAAATTGGGACACATTCATTGTTATAACTATGAACAAGTCTACACGTTCTGGAGAACCATTTAGAAGTATGTCCAAAGGGCAATCAAACTGTGCATACCCTTTGATGAGTTTTCCTAGCATCAGACCCACCCAGCACAATCTACTGCTGCATTACCCAGCTGCCCCAGATTAGAGTGTGAGATGTTTGACAGCAGGAACTGTCTCACTCTTTTTATTTCTATTTCTAGTATGGAGCATACAGTAAATGCTTAATATGTGCCCATTCATTCATTCATCTAGGCCCTCTGCTACTGGCATTTCTAGAGCTGATGGGTTCTGTTGTTGCCATCTCTGTTAGAGAGAAAAAGACCTCACAGGTCATCTAGGGCCACCCTTTCCTTTATCATGTAGATGGGGAAAAAGAGACAAAGGTAAGGTGACTTGTTGTATAGATTACACAGATCAAATAGCAGAGTCAGTATTCAAACTGAGGTTCTTGGATTCCATATTGGCTTCCCATTAAATTGGCTATAGACAGGATACTCAATCCTCCCTTAGAAATCAAAATCTTTTCTTAGGTCTCTGCTTTATGTTATTTGTTGTTCTTACCAACAAGGACCATGATTCATTCTTTCATCTCATTAAGTGGGCCAGGTGCACACTTGTACATATCAGTCATCTTTCTCACAATTTGACTAAAATTTCTTTTACAAAGTGGGGATCAAAATGTGGATCATAGACTGGTATATCTAAGGTCTTCTAGAGGTCATCTTGTCAAAATCTCTCATTTAACAGAAAAAGAAACTGAGAAACAAAAGGATTAACCCTTTTTAAACTTCTGGCTCAAGGGCATATCAGTAATAAATGGCAGAACTAGGATTAAAACCTTGGTCCTCTGACTCTCCTACTCAGAAGTCTTTTCACTGTACCGTATTTCTTCCCCATGCTAAGAAGACATGTTCATATATTTGTTTGTTCTTGATGGGATTAGAGGTACACACAAACACACACACAAAGACACATCTGTTTTTGTTTTTAATCCTGTTCTGAGCTGACATAAAGTCAGGCATCTATGTGAGTCTTATTTGAGAAAAGAAATAAAAATCCATTCCTCTTCTTTTCTAGTCGCCAACAATTACTTTTTGATAAATTCATTCTTTGGTGTTTTGACATGATGGGTTTTGCCCATTTACAGAGATATAGATTAAGATAAAAATTCTGGATATTCATGTGCTGTAAAAATTATGATAACATGATGTGGGATTAAAATAGTTAAATATTTTAATTTCAGAGTAGTTGAATTAAATTTTGGTAGTTTGGGAAGCTCTGGGGACAACCCCGCATATTGCAATGACAGATTGGGATTAGAATTTTCCCAGCAGATGTCTGTCTGTCTGTCTCTCTCTCTTTCCCTCTCTCCCCTCCTTAATTCTCGTCCTCCTCCTCCTCCTCTTCTTCCTCCTTTTCCTCCTCCTCTTCTTCCTTCTTTTCCTCCTCCTCCTCCTCCTCCTCCTCCTCCTGCTCTTCCTCTTCTTCTTCCTCCTCTCTGTCTCTCTCTGTCTCTCTGTCTCTGTCTCTCCCCTCCCTCTCATCCAGACATTGCTTGAATCCTATATTTTTCAAACATAACAGTTCCATCATAGCAAATCTTTTTTTGTCATTATAGACATGGAGAAACTTATAAGAATACTTTATTGACATTTCAACCTAAGTACAATTTAAATACATGTGATTAGAAAATATATAACCAAGTTCCACTCATGATAGACAGAAACAGAGGCAGGATCTGTGATTTTCCTGGTTCAACATGAGGAAACTTCTTTCCCAATGCATTTTAGTATTCCCTGAAATTTATAATTTTGGAGTTGCCTAAAAACACTGACAGGTTGAGTGAGATGGCTGGGATTACACACAGGACAGTGTTGATGCCTTCCCAGATGGTTCAAGAGAGCTGTTGGTCAAATTTTTGTATGAGCATTTACATCTTGGAAATCAGCAAAAGATATAAAAGCAGCGCTTGATTTATTGTTTTGTTGATAGTCTAGAGTCAAGGAACTGTTGGGGAAAATATTGTTATTGTTGCAAATTTAATTTAAAATAGTGTCATATGTATCTCCAGAGTTAGGATTGCAACCAAGGTCTTTTTTGAGCCCCAGTGATGCCGTACCTCTGAAATCTAGAAGTATTTGAAGGGGCAGCCATGTTGAAGACTTTTACTTTATCCTACTCTTTCAAAGGATGTAAAAGTAGAATTCAAAAATTGACTTTGTCTTTTTTTACATGAAAATGGGAGCACCCAAGTCCAGGAAGATGTTTGTGTAAAGACAGAGCAACATCAGACCTGCCCAAAAGCTTTATGGAGCCCTGTACCCCCTGATACTTGGTTAAACTCTCAAACACACAATCAGGGATAGATTTGGGGCAAAAGACAACAGACAAGGTGAATCATGTCACCCTCCCCAATCCCTCTCCAAGTGCTGTTGTTTGATCAGTCATTGTTTCCTATGTTATTGAGTCATATGGAGTGGCCATGGGGACATTGACAGGTTGGAATACAGAACATTTCATGTTAACCCAGTTTCTTACTGGAAGCCCTTGTTCCTTTGCATAAGTGACACCCAGACTGTCCTTTCTTATCCTCCAATGGTGGGAATCTTTTAAAGAACAATTAATGGGTTGTTACCTCATAATGTCTTTCTTAATCATCTTAGCTGTGAATGAACTCTTCCTCTTGAAATCATATTATATGACTTTCTATCTTACTTATGGGTATACGTGTGGTATACCATAGCAGAATGGAAGCTTTTTGAGGAGAGGGATTTAATGTTATTATTTTTTATCTTTGTATTCTTATTATCCCATAGGTAGTCTAACATGGTGAGCTAACTTCAGAGTCAGAAAGACCTGTCTTTGACAGACACTATTTTTTGACTTAGAGTGAAATCACATAGTCAACCACCTTTTCCTCCTACCCTGTCCAATTCTATAGCTTCTAGCATAATGTCTTCTGTATGATGTAGCCACTTAATAGAGTTATTAAATTAAATTACACAGAAATATCTAGAATATTATTGTTTTAATATTTTCTGAATGGCAGTTTCAAAGTCAATCCATGCCCAAACTCAAGAAGCATGCTTTGGTATGGAAAATGATGAGATATTATAAGGTCTCTAAAAAGAGAGTGATATATTTGTTAAATAATGTCACTATTTTAACATATTAGAAGTCTTAGTATTGCTTTAAAATTCTTATAGCTTATATCATAAATCCTGACTCTAAATTCAAAGTTTTAACACAGAGGTTACCTATTCCAATATCTTTATTTTATAAATGAGGAAACTGAGTTCCAATGAGATTAAGTGCCTTGCTCAGGTTCAAATGCATAGCCCTGCTAAGAGGTAGGTTATGTTTTGAAATAAGAATGGTATGACTCAATACCAAACATTAGAAAGCAAAATGTAAGTGCAGATTCCTATGTTAAAAGATGGGCAGGTGTTAGATGCCAGCCTTAACTGTTAATATGTCATATTGCAATTGTAATTTTAAGGGACTGAATTTCAGAGTTTTCATTTATATTTCCCATCAGACCCTTCAAAACATGAGTGGATGCTACCCAAGCTCTTCAGGGGTAGAAAGAGAACCCTGGATTTATTGGCAGTTTTTTTAATCTGTTGTTAATAAACTTGAAAGAATGCAGCCCTGTCTAATAAACACATCAAACTAATGGGGAACAGAGCAGTTCAGAAGAGTGTTTGTTGTTTGGTGTTTGAATTTCAGTCAGAATTACTCTGCGACGAGGAGGCCTGTTGCATTTATTAGCAACGCAAGTCCCTGTGATTCTGTGCCAGGGCCCTTTGGCTCATTCCAACAAATGCTGGCAGGGCTACAGGACTGATAAATGCTTACATCCTCAGTACTAAAAAAGAAAAGGGAAAAAATGCAGCCTCAAAATCAGACCATGAGATTGGATAAGAATTCCCAAGTGCCATTTTGGATTGTGCTCTATATAGTGACCCTATGAATAGAAACCAACTGATTGAGAAACAGTAGAGTCTTTTTTTTTAATTGAAGAAGCCTTTAGCTATGCAGATGGCAAATGGGTATCATCCAGCTTGGCTTTGTCTTTTTTCTTTTAATTTTTGAGTTAGAGTTGCTTTCTTCTCAATCTTTAGATTTCTTTCATTTCCTCTCCCTAACTAATCTTCTCCTTTCCCTCCACCCCCATTTTGGTTAGTCTATAGTAAGCATGGCTTCACGCTTTGCTAGATTCCATGGTTTTCTCTCCTCAGTTTCCTAAGTGTGGCAGCCTGGTGACAAAGCTAATCCAGCTGAGTTTAAAATTAGGTTGTTTGTCTAGGAAATGATTGATGGTATGCTCATTAACATGCAGTATACAGTATATAGCAACAGTATAGAAACATTTCAATTTAAGGGAAATAACTGGCAACAAAAATTTCAGAGGTTTATAGACTTGAAGCTGAAAGGGACCTTGAAAGTCTGTTAGTTCAAAACATTCACTTTACAGCTGAAGAAATTGGGACCTAGTGTAGTCAAGTGATCTGTCTCAGGTCATAAAGGTCATTAGTGGCAGGTTCAGAATTTGAATTCAAGTATCACGAATGTAGATCTACCACTCTTTCCAATATATCAGGATGTTTTTCCAGTGCAGAGGCTTAGAACATGGAAATCTTTAAAGTATTTGATAAGATGAATCTTAGCTTTTCTGGACATGTCCTTCCTCATCTCTACTTGGAAACATGTCTGGTCAACAGGATATCAGAGTATGGTGACTTCTGTGGTTTCAGGCACCCACCAAGGCTAAGTGGGCTCCAAATGTGTAGGATGAAACTTTTCATGGCACCGGACAGGAAAATATATCAGGCAAACTGCCACCAATCTAGTATCATGGGAGGAGGGAAGTGTGTTATTGAGGAAGTTGAGATATAGGGCCTTCAGAGAAACCACATCAAGAAAATGTTCTTATAACATCCTGTATTCTTAGAAAATATTCTAAATAATAGAATTCTTAATTTACGGGATTGTATGATATAAAGAAAAGAATGATAGGTTTGGAAGGGAGAGGAAAAGGAACAAACATTTATTAAGCACCTACTATGTGGCAAGTTTTTTACCATTATTATGTAATTTGATCCTCTCAACAAACCTAGAGGGGATGTGCTATTATTATCTCCATTTTAAAGATGAGGAAACTGAGGCAAATCAGAGATGAATTAATTTGCTTAGAGTCATATAGCTAATGCCAAATATTATTTCTGGTCAATGTGATTCTAAATCTGGTGCTCTAACTGCTGTGCTACCTACTTGCCTCAAGGGATCTGAGTTCAAATACTAGCTTTACCTCTTATTACCAATGTGATCTAACTTTTCTACTGAATGAAGGAATGAGACTCAGTGACTTCTAAAAGTCACTTTTAGCTTTAAAGCTATGATTTTACAAATCTCTGTATCTAGGGTCTCAATGATTTTATTCTTGAATTGATGCACTTCTATTCTTCTTTGGATCTCAGTTTTTCCTCTGTAATATGAAGAATTTGAGCTGGATGACCTGTAATTCTTCCCCATTTTAAGTGCTAGGCTTCTATTTTTAAATAAAACGGTCTTACTTATTTCAGTAGCCTTTTTCTTTGAGGGAAAAAATAGTGAAATAAGTCCCTCAATCTTAGAGGACATAGTATCCAGTGAAAATATCATCTAATGGGGTGAAGGAATCCTAGAAAACTAGGGAAAGTGGTGTTATAGTCAAATAATAAGCAGAAAGGGTGGGGCATTTTGTTCATCCTACCTTCCTACTCCCTCTTCTCTTTGTACCCTCGGGGGTACAAGTCAAGATATTCTCAAATGGAATAAAGCCTTGAAATGTTCTCTTATTAGAGAAGTTGTGATATTTTGTGATCTGCAAGTGCTGACTGAAGCCAGTCAAACTGTAGAATATAGGTTGTCCATTTCCCTTGTTAGTCCATCAACTTAGTTGTATTTCTTGCTTTGGTTAATTTGTTTGAGACTGTTTCTTGGGTCCTGTTGTAGGCTCAGGATTGACTAGACTATTGGTCTTAAGACGTTTTGACCAATAATCTATATTAACCAATATTGGAAACTAAATTTTCCTAAACATAGCTCTCTGTTGACAAGAGAGGGGCAGTGAGAAAGATGAAGAAAGAAGGACAGAGTGCTACAGATAGATATGGGGGGAGACAGAGAGAGAGAGAGAGAGAGAGAGAGAGAGAGAGAGAGAAAGAGAGAGAGAGAACACAAAAAGAAAAATCACCACATATTTTTTGATGAGAAATGTTCTTTAAGGACTAGTTTTCTGCAGACATAAGTCTTTGGAGTACTGAGATTGCTCCATCCAATTGCAGAAAGTGACTCCTGGTCACTTTTAATAAAAGCCATGCTAGCAGCCTCCCATGTCTCCCTGCTTGCTCGCTTGTCTTCCAAACCAAAAGAAAGTTGATTACTTGCAGCTCATCCTTTGAAAACTGCCTATTCATATTCATTGGCTATTTTTAAAAAATGACTTTTGCTATTTTGCTATTATATATTTTAACAATTTCCTATTTAGCATAACATAAATAAAAAAATATGTAAAGATTTTCTCCCTAATTCTAGAGCTTGACTTTTCCACAGCTGTCATCAATATTCAACAATTTTTTTATTCAACAGGTATTTATTGAAAAGCCAGGTAACCAAGAATGGATATACTCATTTTTAGTTCCTACTGCTCAGGAAGATGATATAGTAAGTAGTGCACTACTTGAATTTGAGAGTGCTGAACTCTGAGAGGACTAAACGTGATATGAGTTGTCTACACTAACTCTATCACCAGTATGGTGAGCTCCACGGAACAAGATGGTCTGCTGCCCAAGATGAGATGAACTAGTTGAAGTTGGGAAAAGACTGAGTCAGATCTTGATGCCAATCAGCAGTGGGAAGGAAGGAAATAAGTGGGGAGGGTAGAAGAAAAGAAGGAAGAAAGAAGTAGGGAGTGGGATAAATTGAAGGAAGGAAGAATAGAGGAGGGAAGGAAGGAATGAAAGTAAGGGAGTTGATGAAATAAAGGAAGAAAGAAGGAAGAAAGAAAGGGAAAGAGGGAGGGAGGGAGGGAGGAAGGAAGCAAAAAATAGAGAGGGTGAATGAAAGGAAAGTACATGAAAGCAAGGAAGGAAAAAGAAGGAAAGAGAATGGAGACAGAGAAAGGAAAAAAGGAAGGAAGTAAGGAAAGAAGAAAGGAGGGAAAGAAGGAATGAAGGGAAGAAGGAAGGAAGAGAGGGAGGAAGGAAGATTCACTATTTAAAGGAATATGCCAATAAAACTTTAATTGCCTGACAGGCTGAATTTGGAGGTTTTTCATCAACCCAGGTTACAATCAGCATATAAACTTTTATTTATATATACAGAGAGCAGGTTATTAAAATTATTATGAGATTGAGAATGCTTCCTCAGATCTCATTTTCCTTATAACTTTCACTGGGACTCTACCTGGGCTTTTGTTTCTATGGATTCTACTTCAATCCCTCACCTCACACCCTTCTTAAAATTCTTCCTATTTAGACACAGCCCTAGAAAATCATGTAAACCTTATATTGTAATAAAGCAAAACATTTTAGTTACATCAGAAAGTAAAACAGCATTGTAATACTATTGTAATAATAGGCCAGGGGTGTGCCCAAGTTAACTTAAACCAGCTCAGATGAGTCAGTTGTTACATATTTAATGTTAACATTTATATTTTAGAAATCCACAGATGCTACAATCAGGACCTGATTTATTGTTTTCTTGATTAACTAGACTTAAGAAAGTAATGGAGAAAATGTTAATTGTGCCATTTAAGCCAGAGTATCATGACTACAACTATTCCCTTTAGAAATCATTTGTTAAATAGTTGCTAGCACACTACTGAATATAACAGCAGAAAGTATCAGTCATCAGAGGCTGGTATCTGTACTCTTCCCACTCCTTATGCCACTTCTCAGAAATGGAAGGCAAGGACTTGTGTTTCCTATTCTTTTAAAATATTCCATATTACATGATTTTCCATTCAGAGTCCCCCTTGACCATCAGCAGCTGTCTCTTACACCTCTCAGATTGGCTAAGATGACAGGAAAAGATAATGACGAATGTTGAAAGGGATGTGGGAAAACTGGGACACTGATACATTGTTGGTGGAATTGTGAATGAATCCAACCATTCTGGAGAGCAGTTTGGAGCTATGCTCAAAAAATTATCAAACTCTGCATACCCTTTGATCCAGTGATGTTTCTACTGGGTTTCTATCCCAAAGAGATCTTAAAGGAGGAAAAAGGACCCACATGTGCAAAATGTTTGTGGCAGCTTTTTTTGTAGTGGCAAAGAACTGGAAACTGAGTGGATGCCCTTGGAGAATGGCTGCATAAATTATGGTATATGAATGTTATGGAATATTATTGTTCTATAAGAAATGATCAGAAGGATGATTTCAGAAAGGCCTGGAGAGACTTACATGAACTGATGTTGAGTGAAAATGAGCAGAACCAGGAGATACACGGCAACCACAAGACTATAAAATGGTTAATTCTGATGAACGTGGCTCTCTTCAACAATGATATAATTCAAACCAATTCCAATTGTTTAGTAAAGAAGAGAATCAGCTACAGCCAGAGAGAGAACTATGGGAAATGAGTATGAACCACAACATAGCATTTCCACCCTTTTTGTTATGGTTTACTTGCATTTTTGTTTTCCTTCTTGGGTTTTTCTTTCTTTCTAGATCTGATTTTTCTTGTGCAGCAAGATATGTATACATATATTGGATTTAACATATACTTTAACATATTTAACATGTATTGGATTACCTGCCATCTGGGGGAGAGGGTGGGAGGAAGGAGGGGAAAAGTTGCAACAGAAAGTTTTGCAAAGATCAATGTTGGAAAATTACCCATGGATATGTCTTGAAAGTAAAAAAAGTATAATAAAAAATAAAAAAGAAAGACTATTGGATTGAGTCAAAAAAGTAAAATAAATATTTGTATTATTTTTCATATTTTTCTTCTAATTTCCCTTTTTTGTTTTTTGTTTTTGCTTTTTGTTTTGTTTTTATTAAAAACAGAATTAAAAAAATAAAAACAGAAAAGGAAAATAAAACAAAACAAAACAGAACCTTGTTATATGTCCAGCAGAACATCAGGGAGGATTCAAAATATATAACAATAAATTACCAGTTCAAAAAAGGATATATAATAGTAGAAGAAATTACATTCAAGAGTGTCCATCCTTTTTTCCTTTTCCCTTTTTTCCTTTCCCCTTTTATTCTTTTTCCTCCTTTCATTCCCCTCTACATCTCTCCCAAGCAGGCTATAGATAAGCAAGTATATATTTATGTATTCACACACACACACACACACACACACACACACACACACACTTTGCTTTAATTCTACTCCTTAACTTGGTATTAATTAAGCTTCTTTCACCTACGGATCCCTCCCTTGCCTTTCCCCCCACAGTTTGCTTCCCCCTCTACCCATCCCTCCCCACTTATTTCTTTATAGATTTTGGAGGGTGTTATACCCTTCCCTGTATAGGTAGTGTTGCCTATTTAATCCATTCCTGATTGTAGGAATAGTTTTTCAGAACTGTAAGCCTTCCTCTCCACCCCCCTTAATACCTCTGTATCCATTCTTCCTCTGCACCTCATTTGTATAACATAATTACTATTTTTACTTTAATTCTGTCCCAATCTTTTATTTGAGTTACCCTATTATTGATATCAATACTAAACATAGGGCATACAGTTTCATATAAAACAAAACAAATAATTTGTCCATGTTAAATTCTTTGAAATTGATCTTTGATATTGATTATTATATGCTAAATTTTCTATTTGGTTTGATTTATAGAAGATCCTGAAAATTTGCAAGTTGATTGAATATCCATTTTTTTCATTCAATATTTTGGATAATTTTGTTGGATTGATATTTTTGGCTACAGGCCTCGTTCTTTTGATTGCCAGTTTATATGATTCTAGGACCTGTGATCTTTTATTGTGGCTGCTACCAAGTCTTGTACAATTCTAATTGTAGTTCCAGAGTATTGTAATTGTTTTATTTTGTTTTGTTTTTCTTGTTTCTTGCAAAACTTTCCCTTTCATTTGAGGGTTTCAAAATTTGGAGATATTATTCCTATGTGTTTTGCAGAAAGAATCTCTTTGAGGTGATAATTGGTGAATTTTTTTTCTATTTCTACTTTCCTCTCCTGTTTTATCACTCCAGAACAATTTTCTTGGATTATATCTTGCATTATTGTGTCAACGTTCTTTTTTTGGTCACAGTTTTCAAGTAGTCCAATTATTCTTATATTTTCTCTTCTTGATCTATTCTCCAAACCTATACTTTTTCTAACAAGACATTTTGTTCTATTTTTTAATTCTTTATAATCTATTTTGTTATTTCTTGGTCTCTTATAGTTTCACTGGCTTCCCCTTGCCCAATTCTAATTTCCATGGAATTCTTTTCTCTGTGAGACTTTGTATTTCCTTTTCTAGTTGGTTAATTTGTTCATAATCTTCTTTTTTATTTTTATTTTTTCCTCAATGTGTCTTATTTGATTTTTAAATTCTTTCTTGAGTTCTATAAATTCTCTCTGAGCAGGGAGCCCTTTAATGTTTCTCTTTGGTATAGGAGAAATTATTATTTTTTTTATGTCAGTGTCCTCCTCTGAAGGTTTGAGTTTCTGTCATTCCTATTGAAGCTCCTGCCACACCAAGCTTATCCCAGGGTTCCCTTTGGTGTTTCTAGGGAGCTAGCCTAAAGGTGTTTGCACTTCATACTGGGTAATTCCAGGCCTGGTGTCCTTTTTTTTTTTTGGTTCTCCTTAGGTTGTACCCTTATTTTGCCTCAAGTCTTCTTGATTTTTCACTAGTCTATGTTTGTCTTGAGGGGTAAATTTATTCTATTTGTGGGGAAAACTGGAGAGCTTGAAATTTACTGACCTACTTTGCCATCTTCTTAGAATCTCCCCTTCCCCCCTTATATAAATTTAGGGGAAAGAGATGTGTACTGGTGCATTTAGTTCTTTCTAATGGTTCCTAAAATCTGGATCCTGTGCTCCCAAAGGATGAGGATCTAGGGTATTATTGGGAAAAATGTGGAAGGGTTTACTTCAGTCCAAAGACCTTGAATTATCTGGCACTAGTTTGGAATGTTTGGATAACGTGTGAAGAAAATCACTATTCTATAACCCTGAGCAGGTTCCTTACCTTTTGCCTCACTTTTATTTTTTATAAAATAGGGATAATAATAACAACTACCTTAGAGTTGTTGTGAGAATAAAATGAGATGGTACTTATGAGATGCTTTGAAAATACTAGTTGCTAGTATTATTAAACATATAATAACAAATTACTATTATTAAAAACAATTGCTCATAGACATTTGGTATACAATTTAATTATCATTTATTTTTATCAACAATAACCACCATCACTGCCACAGGTCTACTAGGCAGCTTGCCTCTTTGTTCAAGCGGATATCTATTTAATGCCTTTCTATGGGCAACTAATAAAATCTATTCCATTTATATCTTTGTTTTTTGTACTTGGATTATTTCCCAGGATTGTGTATATTTATACCACTGTTAGATTCTTTAATAAGGAAATAATTTCACTGTTAATTTTAGATGCTTAGAAGTTGCACACTAACTCTTTATTGTATCCCAACAATTCCTGGTGCAAAAAGAACTATTTTATTCTGTCTTTTTATCCAATATCTTGCATTGTACCTAGTTTATCTAAGGTTGCAGACCTCCCTGGGTGCCAATATTATCACCTGCCAAAAGAAAGGGTTAAATCCAATTCACTTGCAAGTCAAGACATCACTTTCCTGAAGTCATTGGTCCTCTTCAAAAACAAAGGGTGACAAACATATTAAATGACAAATAGAGTTAAATGAACTCTAATATTTCTTCTAATGGACAAATAGATGGAATAGTAGATAGAGCACTGAATTTGGAATGAATTCAATCCCACCTACTAGCTATATAGCCATGAGCAACTTAAAAAAAAACCCCATGGTACCTCAGTTTCCTCATCTGTAGCAAAGCTTCCTAAACTGTGAGTCCTGAACCCATATGGGGTCTTATAAGTGAATATGGAGGTTGCATAATTATGATTTATTATCAGTAAATGTTTGATTTGTATACCCATTTTATATACCTATATACCTGGGGTAGTGTAAACATTTCTTGGGTGAGAAGGGGTTGGAGTGGAAAAAGTTTAAGAAGCCCTAATCTATAGAATAAGGCTTATTGTATTTGAAAATAAGGAGTTCCCTGTGAATGCCAGATATTGCTATGATGATTCTAAGGATGCAATCAATTATTGACAAATAAGATATATACAGGTTATATTGGAGAGGGAGGCCTCAGAGTGGAGACTTCTTCAGAAAAGAAAGGTGGTTGGGAAGGAAAAATCTGGAATTGACTTGTGGGTGAGTAGAACTGAGTTAATTGAATAAGATAAGCAAAGAAATAGAGACAAATAGTTGAATAAGGACACAGAGAAGCATGTACCATATAGATGTTAGATGGATAGATTGTTGATAGATATATAATGGATCAAAGACAGATGGATATTGGATTAGTGATAGATAGATAGTTAAATAGGTGGGTAGGTAGGGCAAATGGATAGGTAGGTGGACAGATAGATATGCAGGTTGGTAGATAAATATTGACTTTTTCATTTATCTTAAGAATTGGATTATTTTATTATAATTTAGTGATTCTCAAGTAATTCATTACTACTTGAGGATTTTCCATTTCTTAGTATATAATTGATTCCTTTTTTATTTTTACATCATTGGGTATTCTTTGATGTCTCATGACATAATGGATACTATCGATAGAAAAAAGGTAATTAAAATCACTAATGATTTTAAGCATCGAAATGGGGAATTGAATGTATAATTAGACGATCTGGGCTCAAATCACGGGTCTACCACTTAATTCTAGAACAAGTTATTTAAAATCTCTGGTTTCAGTTTACTCATTTACAAAATAGTAGATTGTACTATATGACTTTCCAGTTTTAAGCCTCAGATCCTATTAGCCTCATGGTAATGAGAGTGGTATACACATGCATTTTTAACAAATCAGAAAGCCACGGGGATTCATTTGCAGTCTATTCAGACCCCATTTTTAAGTGATATCATTGTCAGAAATTCAGGTTCCTCCAAGGTTTCTCACATGCACTTGGTAAGATATTAATAACATTAACTAGCAATTATATACTTTAACATTTGCAAAGTGCTTTACAATTATTTACTCTCTATCCTCACAACAACCTTGGAAAATATGTGCTATTATTATTCCCATTTTACAGATGAGGAAGCTGAGGCAAATAGAGGTTGTGATTTGCCCAGAGTCACACAACTAGTACATGTCTGAGGAAGGACTTGAAATTAGACTTTCCTCACTGCATACTGAATGCTCTATCCTTGATTGATTGAGCTGTCCTATGTTCCTTGACAGAGATAATCATAAAGATAACCTTGTTCAAAAATAATAGAACCTAATCTCCTTAAAAGCAAAGGCAATCTCACTTCTCTCTTTGTGTCTTTAGGAGCCCCTGCAATTTAAAAGGTGTCTGTAGAGTATGGTGACGGATTGATTGATTTAACAACCTTCTACCTATCAAGTAACTATAAATAGCTACCAGGAAAGTAGCAAATATTTCTTAAATGCATCTTAAGTAAGATTAAAACAGAGATATTTTCCCCCAAAGGTGATGTTTCTATCATGGAGATGACCTTCCCAAATCTTCTGTTTCTGTTGAGAACACATTCTTCCAAGAACCTGATTTGCAACCTTATATTCGTGATATGGGTTTGTGAACTGACTGGCATCTTGGGATTTGTAATTCAAAAAGCTTTCATTTGGACTTCCTTCTTTCCTCCCCCCACCCCACCCCCCATCTCTTTTCCTTTTGGACTCCCTCCTTCACTCCCTCTTTTTCTCCCTCCATCCCTCCTTCCCTCCCTTCCTGGCTCTCTGTCTCTGTCTCTCTGTCTCTCTCCCTTCCTCCCTGCTTCTCTCTCTCTCTCTCTCTTGCTCTCGCTCTCGCTCTCGCTCTCCCTTCTTCCCCCCACCCCCCATCTCTCCCTGCTAGAAATGCTGTGATCTCTCGTGTGTTGACTGTAGAATATTATCGAAATTCTGTCCAACTTTGTTTTTCAACCTGGGACAATTACTCTCTCCTTACACATCCTGGTGGCAAGTCTTCAGGCAAGACCACACTGGTGTCAGACTTGGTGTTGATCCCAGCAGGCTTTAGCCTACTGCAGCACACAATTCCTGAAATCAAGCAATCCACTAGCCTCTGCCTTCTTAGTAGCAAGACTAAAGGCAAGTACCACCATTCCTAGAATGCTCATGAAACTCTTAAAGACACTCATATAATATGTCAGAGAGGAACTGAAAAAAAAGAGGGAACTCGAGAGCTAAGTCAGAAAGAATCAGAAGAGATATGAAAAGATCGAACTAAGTTGTGGGAAAAAATAGAGAGAGGGAGGCAAAACATTGGTATGTGTCAGAAGTATAACTTGAACCTAAGTTTTCCTGGCTTAGAGACCAATTTTCTGTCTACTTCACCATGTCATTTCTGACACACAGTAAGTGCTTAATAAATGTTTATGGATTGATTCATGTCCCCTGTAAGGGCTAGGCACTATTTCCAACATATTTCAGTTTACAGATAACAAAAAGCTTAATTCATGGATCTCCTTAATATTTTAATTACTCAAATGAGGTTGGTTTAATAAACTTCAAAGGGGAAAAAACCCCCAAACAATGGATGAACAATGATGATTGCCCAGAGAACCACATTCATTTAGCTATGTAAGTGAGCCATTGAATTAGCCATACAGTTAATGCATATAGAAGAGATAGATCTTGGAGAAAAAAATGACCAAGGCAATATGAATTTATGAAGCTCCCTACTCTGTTCCAGACATTGTCATTGCTGATTCTTCATTCTTGAAGAGATCAAATGACATCATTGGGTGATGTGTTGACTTGCATGGTAATTAGATTTAAGTGAGGAAGTCATCAGTCTCACTTTCTCTTCCACAGTCACAGAAATCTAGTGATGCATGCTGGAGATATAAAGAAAGGCAAATATTATCTGCCCTCAAGGAGTTTACATTTTAATAATGAGTTTTCCATTAATTCTAGCAGCCTCTTGATTTGTATTTCATAATGTGTCTTGATTGTGATTGCATCTTTGTCAGGTAACGGCAGCATTATTTTAATTAATTAATTTATTTTCATTTATTATAATAACTTTTTATTGAAAGAACCCATGCCAGGGTAATTTTTTTTACAACATTATCCCTTGCACTCACTTATGTTCAGATTTTTCCCCTCCCTCCCTTCACCCCCTCCCATAGATGGCAAGCAGTCCTATATATGTTGAATATGTTGTAGTATATCCTAGATACAATATATGTGTGCAGAACCAAACAGTTTGCTTGTTGCACAGGAAGAATTGGATTCCGAAGGTAAAAATAACCCGTGAAGAAAAACAAAAACGCAAGCAGTTTACATTCATTTCCCAGTGTTTTTTCTTTGGGTGTAGCTGCTTCTGTCCATCATTGATCAATTGAAACTGAATTAGGTTTCTTTGTCAAAGAAATCCACTTCCATCAGAATACATCTTCATACAATATTGTTGTTGACATATATAATGATCTCTTGGTTCTGCTCATTTCACTTAGCATCAGTTCATGTAAGTCTCTCCAAGCCTCTGTATTCATCCTGCTGGTCATTTCTTACAGAACAATAATATTCCATAACATTCATATACCACAATTTACCCAACCATTCTCCATTTGATGGACATCCATTCATTTTCCAGTTTCTGGCCACTACAAAGAGGGCTGCCACAAACATTCTTGTACATACAGGTCCCTTTTCCTTCTTTAGTATCTCCTTGGGGTATAAGCCCAGTACTAGCACTGCTGGGTCAAAGCACTGTGCTGTATGCACAGTTTGATAACTTTTTGGGCATAATTCCAGATTGCTCTACAGAATGGTTGGATTCGTTCACAACTCCACCAACAATGTACCAACGTCCCAGTTTTCCCGCATCCCCTCCAACAATCATCATTATTTTTTTCCTGTCATCTTAGCCAATCTGACAGGTGTGTAGTGGAATCTCAGAGTTGTCTTAATTTGCTTTTCTCTGATTAATAATGATTTGGAACACTCTTTCATGTGAGTGGTAATAGTTTCAATTTCATCATCTGAAAATTGTCTGTTCATATCCTTTGACCATTTGTCAGTTGGAGAATGGCTTGGTTTCTTATAAATTAGAGTCAGTTCTCTATATATTTTGGAAATGAGGCCTTTATCAGAACCTTTAACTGTGAAGATGTTTTCCTAGTTTGTTGCTTCCCTTCTAATCTTGTTTGCATTAGTTTTGTTTGTACAGAAGCTTTTTAATTTGATATAATCAAAATTTTCTATTTTGTGATCAATAATGGTCTCTAGTTTGTCTTTGGTCACAAATTTCTTCCTCCTCTACAAGTCTGAGAGATCAACTATCCTATGTTCCTCCAATTTATTTATAATCTTGTTCTTTATGTCTAAATCATGAACCCATTTTTATCTTATTTTGGTATACGGTGTTAAGTGTGGGTCCATGCCTAATTTCTGGCAGCATTATTTTAAAAAAGATTTCTGGGTCTAGCATTGCATGGGCTGCATCGCATCTGGGAAATCTCAGGGCTTTGAATGACCTCGAACTGCTCTCTAAAACAGGGAGGTATGGTGCTCTTCCAGACTAAGACCAGGTTAGCAGGAAAGAGGTATCTAAGACTGGTTAATACTTTTCCAGTATTCCAATAAATAGCTTCTAATAGAGCTGAGATTTCTACCCAGGTCACCTGATTCAAAGAGACAGTGTGAGTCTCTTTAAGAACACAAGGTCATGTTCCACTGTACCATTCCAAGCTAACTCTGAAGGCTAAATAATGAAAATGTGACTTTGTTCAAATGTGAGAGCAATATCCAGGAACTCCCTGGTACAACAGAGGCCCTGTAGCAGGGGAGCTTAGAGGGAAAAAAACAGGATACAAATAACAGGGACCTCTGAGTGGAAAACAAATTAGTAATTAATTACCTGTGATGTTTCCTCCCAGAAAGCCAGCCTCTACCACCCATGGTAATGACTTGTATGACTTTGGGGGTTAAGGGGAGGACTGCACTGTTCTAAAGAAAATTAATTCACATCTGTCTCAATAAATGCATATTTTATTTCCCTGGACAAGAAAGCATGCCATATAAGTCTTTGTTTAATTTTCTTCCCCCCTTCTTCCTGTTCCATTCTTTTTTATTTTTTTTTAAATGGATATGAAATATGCAGCTTTGACTAGCAGAACGAAAGCCATGAATGGTGGTTGTCACAGAGTGATGAGTGGGGAGGGAACTGCATGTTCCAAAAACATCTGGAATGTATGTGATGTGGCAGTTGCCTTCATTGTCCTTCCTCTGGGCCTGAGAGACTAAACAATGACTTCTAGAAGGGAATGGAGTCAGGAGATATTTAACTCACAGATGTGTGCGGTAAAGATGTGCTTTCTTCCATGACCATATTTTTAGGACTTTGCACTGAGTTTCCCCCAGTTGATGCACTTCCTCTAATAAGGAGCAGGGCGGAAAGGACACTGCTTTTGGAATCACAAGACTGGCATTCAAATTCTATCTAATGATCTTTGGGAAGTCCTTTTCCTTCTTTAGGTTTCCATATTGGGCTAAATACTCTCTAAGACCCTTTCCATTCTCTACAATCTTGCCCTAGATTCTCTGAGATATGGAATAATAGAATTGGAATTTCGGAATAAACTACAGAGGAAAATAACAATGCTTTTTTTTCTTTTTTCATATGCATTTAATTGAAAAGGTGGTTACTTAGTCATAACAGTATTATTTTTATATAGGGTCTTCTTATTATTCCCATTTTGTAGATGGGGAACTGAGATCTAAAGGCTTGTCTAGAATCATGTGGTCAGAGTTGATCTAAGACTTTTTTTTAATTCTAACCTCAATTCTTAGAATCTTCTAAAAAGAAATCCTAACTTCATTTCTTCAGATTAGATAAGTTGCAGTAATAATAGAATTGATGTTTTTTAATCATTTAAGAGGGGTAGCTCTTAAAGTGGCATAATGGATCCAGAGTCAGGAAGACTCAGCTTTATGAGTTCAATCTGATCTTAGACACTTACTAAATGTGTGACCCTGCACATGTTAGCTTCAATTTAGTCATTTGTAAAATGAGCTGAAGAAGTAAATGGCAAATCACTACAATATCTTTGCCAGGAAAAAAAAAACCAAATAAGGTCAGGAAGAGTCAGACAAAATTGAAAAATGAAGTCTATTTTACAAGCATGTATTAAATACATGCTATGGACTAGGTGTCAGAAATATAGAGATAAAAACAAAAAATGGTTTCTGCTATCAAAGATTTTTTATAATTTTCTGCTGCCATATCTTTCAAGTTACCAGCATGTTCCAGAATACATCCCTTTTGTGTGTCTAGAGGTTTTTCATTTGTATGTTTTAATAGGAAGTTGTTTGTTTGTGAAAGTATATTACTAAAGCCAGTTTCTGTTGAAATTTTTTAGTAATTTTATTTTGTTAGCTAAATGATGGATTGTTTACTCTCTGGTTATCTGGGTAGAAGGAATCATTTTCCAAGCATTTGTTTCACTAGGTTGTCTCTGAGATTCTGAGATGTTAGAATTCTATGTTAGATTCTAACATTTTGCCTATTTTTAATTTTAGGAAAATTTGGAAAAAAATATGATTTTGCTTCTGGTTAAGAAGTCATAGAAGAGTATGTCTTTCCCACAAAAACAAAAGCAGAGACAAAATCAAAACAAAACAAAAAACATAAGCAAATAAATAAACAATAACCAATATAAATCTAAAAGGGCACTAGACAGAATAATGATGATAAGGCCCAAAAGAAAAACCAGAAAGTACCTTCATCTATTATGCTACAGTACAAAATGATAGTTTAAGAATCATCCGAATTTCTGAATTCATTACTGTATTTCAGGAAATTATCAAATAAAATTGTTGAGTTAAATGTAGAGATTTTAACAAAGCAACAGTAATAAAAAACAGAAGCTTTTTGCTAATTTGGTTTAAAAGTAAAGGAAACAATTTCCCAAGTTCAAAGATTTTTAAAGAGAATTGACAACAGATGATAATATGAGGAAATTATTAGAAATTATTTTGCTCAAATATATGTTAAAATGGATAACATAAATAAAATCTTAGAATAATTACAAAATATAAAATAGTCATACCAACAGAATTGGAATTATTGACTTTAAATAATTTCATTTCAGAAAAGAACTAATCCAAAAAAAAAGCAGTGTCTGATTTTGTCCCAAGTGAATTCTATCAAACATTCAAAGAATGAATAACTCTAAAATCATATTAATTGTTTGCAAAAATAGAAAAGGATACCAATCGAATAATTGCTTTTATGAGACAAATATAGTTTAATTGCCTAAACTAGGGAGAGATAAATTAGAAAAATAAAATACAAACCAGTAACTTTAGTGAATGTTTATGAAAAAATTTTTACTATTATATTCAAAAAGAGAGTACCACCACATATTCAAAAAGCTATTTATTATAATCAAATTGGGATTTATACCTGGAATGAAGTATCAAATTGATATAAGGAAAACTATAAGCCTTATGGATCATTTATTTTAATAATAAACACATTGGAGAGCATAATTGCATTAGTAGATAGAAAACTTTTGACAAAATACAATACAGATTTGTATTAAAAAACACCAAATGGTAGAGAAATAGACTTCTTTTATATAATAAAAATAAAAAGTTAGTATTAGTTGTAATGTTGGAGACTTTTCCAGTAAGATCTGGAAAGAAGCAAGAGTTGTCATCATCATTATTTCAAATAGTTCTAGGAATTTAAGCTATAGGAATGGGAAGGAAAAGAAAATGAACAAATAAATGTAGGTAAAATTAAACAAAATCGTCATTATTTTGGTATGATTATTTTCTCATAGAACCCTTAAAAATCATGTGTAAAAATTTTAAATAGCTATCTAATGAAATCATTATTATTAAATCATGATATAAACCCACAAAATCAACAACCTTCCTAGTAGGAAGAAATAATATTCAAAATAACTACAGAATGTGTAAAAGATTTGCGAGTCCATTCTTCAAAGAACATATAGGAATTATACAAAGTGCTTTCTCCAGATATAAAGCAAGACATAAATATAGACATATTAATAAATAACTATTCAGATTTCAAATCATTACTGACTATCAAAGATCTACATTATTAGTTATTTCAGTCATGTCTGACTCTTTATGACCCCATGTAGGGTTTTAATGGCAAAGATATTGGAGTGATTTGCCAGTTTCTTATTTTACAGCTTATTTTACAGATGACGAAACTGAAGCAAAATGGGTTAAGTGACCTACCCAGGATCACAAAGTTACTAAATATCTGAGACTATATTCAAATTGATAAAAACAAGCCTTCTTGATTTGAGGTCTGACACTTTATTTATTATCACTTAGCTGCCTCAGACTACAAAAGGTTTACATGACAGAACTATATGAAACAATAATAGAATTTTTTATGGGGAACAAAAGGTCAAGCACTTCAAAGGAAATAAAGGAAAAAAGTGGGAAGAAAATGGTCTGAACAGCACCATATCTCAAATTATGCTACAAATCAGTAATCATCAAACCAATTTGGTACTAGTTGAAATGTTTAAAGTGTTGATTAGTAGAACAAATTAGGTATACAAGACTGAGAAACAATTGAACACAGTCACATCATGTTTTGTAATCCACAGACAGGTACAGATAGAAGTACAGGGATAGGGACTCAGTATTTGGAAAAACTTACTGGAAAACCTGGAAAGCAGCATGGCAGAAATTAGGTTTATACTAACATAGCGACCACCATAAGCTCCAAATGGATATATGACCTGGATCAAAAAAAAAATTTTTTTTATCAAAAACAAATAGAAGAGAAGGGAAGATCACTTAACAAGATCTCGAAATGTTTGTCTAAAGAGGGGAAGATTCTGAGAAGTTATGATAGCTGTCTTCAATATTTCCTCAGACATTTATTAGCTATGTAACCCTGGGCAAGTCATTTAATAAGGGAAAGGAAGGGGACAAACATTTATTGAGTGCCTACTCTGTGCCAAGCATTATGCTAAGTATTTTACAAATATATCATTTATTCTCATTACAACCCTGTGAAGTAAATACTATTATTATTACTTTCATTTTATAATTGAGAAATCTGAAGCATACCAAGATTAAATGACTTGCCTTGGATCACACAGCTAGGAAGAACAAGACAAGTTTTTCTTGATTCCAGGCTTAGTTGTTTTATCCATTGCACTACTTTCTACTTCATTTTCTTCATCAGAAAATGAAAACAATAATAGTACTTACCTCCCAGGGTTTTTGTGATAATAAAATGTTATGATATTTGTAAAGGATTTTGCAAATTTAAAAACATAAGGTAAATGCTAGCTATTATTACAAAAGCAGCTAGATGGCCCAGTGGGTAGCATCCTGAATCTGAAATCAAGAAGTACTGTATTTAAATGTAGCTTCAGACATTTATTTAGCTGTGTGACTCTGGAAAAATAATTTAAATTTTACCTCACTTTCTCATCTGTAAAAGGAGTGATGGCACTTAATATTTTATGAACCTTAGAGAGATATGTGAGTGCTAAGTATTCTGATTAATATTATTATTATTAATAAGGCATTAGAAAGACTGTCCTTTGGAGAAGATAATGGATTTTTTTCTTTTTTGCTCAGACAATAAAACCAGAATCAATAGGTGAAAATATAAGGAGCCAATTTAGGGTTTCCATGAGGAAATACTTTCTAACAATTGATCATCCAGCTGTGGAATATGCTGCTACTGAATTGATGATTTTTTCCTTTTTATGGAATACCTTTTTATGGATAACCATTTCTTGCATATGTTAGAGTAAGGATTAAATTCTGTGGTTTTGTGATTCTGTGAGGTATCTTTCACAACCAGAGAGAGATTCCCAAAGGAAATGATAAAAAGGGAAGGATTCAGAGGAACCTAGAACATTGGTTTAAATGTAATAAGATAAAATTCCATGTCAATACCTGACCACAAATATCAGCTTTCATAATTACAAAATGAAAGAGACATGGTTAGCAGTTACTTTGAAAAGATCTGGAGTTTTTAGCGGATTAAAAGCTTAATACAAGTGAACAGTATGATGTGGCAGCCCCCAAGAGTTTTGGGGTCATACTTGCAGTTTTTGGGTCATACTGAGAGGCATACATACCAGGAATAGGGAGGTAAGAGTTCCATAGTACATACTATCTTCATCTGATTAAATCTAAAGTATTGTCTTCAGTTCAGTTAAGAAAAACAAGATGGAGGCTGTCTTGTGGAGAGCAACCAAGAGAGTGAAGGACTTTCCATCCACGTCATTTACAAATTGGTTGAAGGAATTTGGCAGGTTTAGTCTAAAGTAGAAATGATTTGAGGGTAACATGATAGCTGTTTTCCTTTTCTTTCTTCTCCTCCTTTTCCTTCCTCCTCTCCTTCTTCCTCTTCCTCTATTTCTTCCTTCTCCTCTTCTTATTCCTCCTTTTCCCTCCTTGTTCTCCTCTTCTTCTCTTTTTCCTCTTCCTCCTCTCCTTCTTCCCTCTCCTCGTCCTCCTCCTCCTTCTCCTCTTCCTTCTTCTTCATGATAGATTTTGGAACAATTACAGATCTCACTCAAATTTTGTAATATACCAAAATACATTGCTACATGAAAACAGAATATCCAGAAGTCCTTACCATCTGTAAGGCATTTCCTCTTCCATTTAAACTCTGCATATATGACTAATGATCTGGTGATCTTTGGCAAATAGACATTTGTGATATGGATGCTCAGAGAATTGTCAATCCCTTTACAAAGGAACTTCTTGTATCTTTCCAAGTGTATGTTAGAGAAAAGGTTTTGTATTGGTTTTTTGCTTGTTTAGAGTGAAAAGGTTCTTGTGTTTTTTGCATCTTTCAGTATGTAGCTGCGGTTTGCAGTAGAAAATCATTTGTGAAATGTAAATTTGTGATTGTGACAACTTCTTGTTACCTTCTTATGGTTTTACTAAGGGACAGTGTGAAGTAGTAGAAAAACTGGGCCTAGAATCAGGAAGGATCTGCATTTAAATCCCATCTCTGGGTCTTATTAGCTGAGTGATCACAACTAAATTAACTAGAATATTTTATTCTATATCTATAATCGTAGGCAAGGCACTAAGTTTTTCAGATTTCAGTTTTTTTTAAATCTATAAAATGAAGAGTTGGAACTAGATGATATCTAAGATCCTTTCTAACTTGAGATCTATTATTCTGTGATTCCCTCCTTTTTTCATGTGATTCTAAGCAGGAGTCATGGAAAGGCATTGCAGCATCATAAGTCACACATATATTGTAGGAAGTGAGATTTTTTTTAACTTTTTAAACTAGAATCACTCTTTATTGGAGTACTAAATTACAAGAGAAAAGGCAAGAGGGTGACTTTGTTGGACAAGGTGGCTGGAGGCTGGTTTTTCAAGGAAAGCAATAATGTGAGTTTCCAGAATTTCCAGAGCTCTTTATAATGAAAAGCTGATCATGGTCTCTCAGTCTGGTCATGGAAGTTGGAACTACAGAGCCCAATTGTTAGACTCCATTTCAAACAAGATATTACAGGATCTGAGCAATTCAGGGCTCAGATGGCTTCCAAAGAAAAGTGAGGTAACATGCCATTTGTTGGTATGTTCCAATGGGGATTCCTTCCATGTCTGGGTTGGACTAGATAATGGTTGAGTTTTCTTGCAACTCATACAATCTGGAATTTTGTGAACTAATCTTTCTTGAGCTCAACTAGCTCCACTTTGTCTGGCTCCAAAGTAAAAGCCTTTTGGGCATTTCATTCATGATTTACTTTTTTCTCCTTCATCATTTTAATGGAATACTAAGCCACAGATGGGAAGCCAAAAAATGGCATGATCAAATGCCTTAATCTATTTTGAAAATGCAAAAATTGGAGGGGGAGCCAGTTTCATTCTGATTAAACTTCCTCTTTAAAATGATAATTATCATCAGAGTTAAATTATGCAATATTTCTGAAATGAAAAGGGCAAGTTAAAAATACAACATTATCCTTTTATTGATTAGCGCAGGGGTGGGGTATGGGAAGTGGGATAAGAGCCACATACATTGATTAGGCCTTGAAAAACAGCAAGGAATCTCTGGCAGGAAAGGTTGGGGAAAGGGAACCAACCTCCTGTGGTGGGGGCTATTTCTCTTTTTCTGTCTGCTTTGCAGTGCTCTGCAGACACTCCATAATCACCCTAGTGGGCCCAAGGATCGAATGACTCTGTGCTGAAGGATTAAGAGCAACTCTATCCACTTGGCTTCAGCTTTGGAATTTTCATTAAAATGACCTTGGGTGTGGTAGGAAAGGAATTCTGTTAACATGGATCTGGAGTTAAACATCCTACCTGGGAAAACAACAAAAGGGGCCCTTTTGAAGAGCTTCCTCAAAGGGCCTCAAGTAGACCTGTCATGCTTGTTTTCCTGAGTGTTTTGCACATAGATTACTCTAAAGAGATGTGAAAAATGAAGAGCTTAAAGATCTTAGTAGATTTTGAGAATTAATCAAGTGACAGTGTCTACCCATATTTCTTCTTAATTAATCAGTCTATCTATCCATCCATCAACAGATCTTTATTAAGCACCTACTGTGGGCCAAATAATGAACTAGGTGATAAGAACACAAAATTAAAAATAAAGTAGTCTCCATCCTTCAGTGTATTTATATTCCAGTGGGCAAAATAGCATGTACACATTTAAGTAAATATAATATGTACAAAGTAAATACAAAATGATTTTGGAGGGTGAACACCTAGAAGTTGGGGTAAAGAATAGCCCCTTGAAGCTCAAGAATAGCTTGAGCTGGGCTTTGGTGGGAGGTGAGTATTGGGACAGCCAGGTAATAAAGTAGATAGTGTGCTGGGTTTGCAGTTAAGAAAACTTGTCTTCCTAAGTTCAAATCTGGTCTCAGATGCTGTCTAGCTCTATGACTAGCAAGTCATGTAACTCTGTTTGTCTCAGTTTCTTGATCTGTAAAATTGAGTTGGAGAAGCCTCTTCAGTATCTTTGACAAGAAAATCCCAAACGGGGTCATGGAGTGAAGGATGTGACTGAAAATGACTGAAAAACAAAAATCTATTGAAGAAGCAGAAGTGAAGGGGAAATGCTTCCTAGGCATAAGGGAAAATGTGTGAAAAGACCCAGTGAAGGGACATGAATTATAGTGTATGAGAAACAGAAAGTAGGCAAATATGTCTGTTAGTAGTGTGTATATAGGTCAAAAGGGATTGTATCAAGATAGAATATGAGAGTTTTCAATCCTAGAGGAGTATAAATTTAATCCTAGAGGCTATTGTGAGTCACTAGATCTTTTGGCACAAAAAAGTGATAAGTGCAATTTAGGAAAATCATTTTGACCGCTCTTTGGAGGATAGTTGAAGGACAAAATAAAATAAAATAAACCCAGGAATTCCAAATAAGAGACTGTTGGAAGCAACTAGGTAGCTCAAGATAAAGCATTAACTTTGGAGGCAGAAGACAACTCCAAATCCTTCACACTTACCAACTATATGACTCAAGATAAGTCACTTTATTCTCTCTTTTTCCTCAAATGTAGAATGGGAATAAAGTAACACCTACCTCATGGAGTTCTTTTTAAGTTTTTCAAAAATATATTTCATTAAAAACAATAAGAAAAAAAGAAAAATAGAAAAAGAATATAAAACAAAATAAAACAGAACAAAAGAGAACATTGTCATGTGCGCAGAAGAACATCAGGGAGGATTTAAAATATATAACAAAAATTATCTGTTCAAGAAAGTATATATATTTGAAGAAATTGTATTCATAAATGTCTATCTTTTCTTTACATCCTTGTAAATTGTTTTTTTTTTTTTGTTCTCTGCTGCATACCTTTCTTACTTTATTTTTCTCCCTTTCATCCCCCCACCAAGAAAGCTATTATTAAGAAAAGATATATTTATGTATACATATATAGAAATATCCATTTACATACATGCACACACAGAGTCCTCCTCCACATATCTTTCCTATCCCTACTGACTCTTTGCTTTAATTCTGCTCCATAACTGCTCTATCTCCCTACTAAAGGATCCTTCCTTTGTCTTCTTTCCTCATCCTTTGCTTCCCCATTCACTTGTCTCTCCCCCTTTACTTATTTATAGATTTTGGAGGGTGCTATACCCTTTATGGTATATATGTAGTGTTGCCCATTCTCAATGTGAGTAGGTTGACAGAACTATAACACTTTCTCCTGTCTCTAATGTCTCTGTGTCTATTCTTCTTTTGTATCTCATTTGAATAACATAATTATTATTTTTAGCTTAACTCTGTCTCAATATTTTTAATATTTCTTTTGAGCTGCCCTATGTATACATTTCCAATGTAAAAAAAAAACAATTAACAATTTGTCCATGTAGAGTTCCTTAAAATTGATCTTTGCTATTGGCTCTCATATATTACATTTTCTATTAGGTTCAGGTTTGATTGATAGAAAGTCCTGAAAATTTGCAAGTTCAGAGAATGTCCATTTTTTCTCATTCAATATCATAGATAATTTTGCTGTATATGATATTTTCGGCCATAGGCCTAATTCTTTTTATTGTCAGTAGATTTGATTCCAGGACCTGCAGTCTTTTATTGTGGTTGCTGCTAAGTCCTGTACAATTCTAATTGTAGCTCCAGCATATTTGAATTGTTTTTTCTTGTTTCTTGCAAAATGTTCTCTTTGATCTGGGGATTTCAAAATTTGGCAATAATATTTCTATTCATTTTCCACAAAGGATCTCTTTGAGGTGGTAATTGGTAGATTTTTTTTCTTTTTATATATATATATATATATATATATATATATATATATATATACTTTCCCCTCCTGTTGTATCAGTCCAGGGCAATTTTTAAAAGATTATTTCTTGCATTATTGTGTCAAGGTACTTTTTTTGGTCACAACTTTCAGGCTGTCCAATTATTCTTATATTTTCTCTTCTTGATCTGTTCTCCAAATCTGTCATTTTCCTGGTGTTTCACATTCTGTTCTTTTTTTTTCCTGAGGCAATTGGGGTTAAGTGACTTGTCCAAGGTCATATAGCTAGGAAGTATTACATGTGTCTGAAACCAGGTTTGAATTCAGGTCCTTCTGACTTCAGGGCTGGTGTTCTATCCACTGTGCCACCAAGATGCCTCGAATTATTTTCATCTTTGAGACTACATATCTCCTTTTTTAGTTAGTTAACCCCCCCCCCCCCCATAATCTTCTTGTTTTTCTTAAATGGTTTTTATTTTATTTTATTTTTTTAGTTTTTTCTCAATGTCTCTCATATGATTTTTAAATTCTTTTGTGAGTTTCATAAATTCTCTCAGGGTAGAGAGCCATTTCATGTTACTCTCTGGGGTAGAAACTTCTTTTTTACTTCAATGCTTTCCTCTGAAGATAAACCTCAGTCTTCCCTGTTCCCATAATATGTTTCTATGGTTTGATTCTCTCTTTTTTTGACAATTCTTTTTTTTGTTGTTGTTGTTGTTTTGTTTTAAATTAAGAGATATTAGTATAAAGTCCTCTAATCTGGGGTGGGAGGATCATGGCTCAAGCTTCACTTCAGCTCTCATCTCTGATCTAAAACCCCAGCCCAAGAGCTCCACCTTCCTACAAATGTCCCCAGTCAGATGCCTCCCTGCCTCTACACTCACTGGGTGCTGGTTTCTTCTTGCTCAGGGCTACATCTCAGCAGCATAGCTGGGTCTGGCATCCCAATCACCTGAGATTCACTCAGTCTTCCTGGACTCAGACACCACAAACAGTCCAGGAGGTGAAAGTTTCTGTGATTCCCTTTAATGTTCCAGCTACACCCAGCTTGCCTCAGGGCTCCCCAGTTGGTGTTTCTCTGAAGACAGCCCAGAGGTGTTTGCACTTCACACGAGTTAATCTTGGCTCAGATCTTTCTTCAGATCTTCTCAGGTTGTCCTAGAAAGATCCTGTTCTGTCCCAAGTCTTCTTGATTTTTCATTAGTTTATATTCACTCTGAGGAACAAATTTGTTCTATTTGTGGGGGAAATCTGGAGAGCTTGAAATTTACCAACCTACTCCACCGTCTTCTTAGAATTCATGCTCCCCCCATCTCATGGGGATCTTCTAAGAATATTTGTAAACTTTTAGTACAGTGCCTGGCAGATAGAAGGTTAATAAACATTTCTCTCTCTTGCCATCACTTCCAAGTAAGAGTCATTTGAAGGCAGAATTGATAAGATTTGGCTATTGACTGAATAGATCAAAAGAGAAAGAAGAATCAAGGATAATTTAGAATATGCAGAAAATTGTTGGTGCCTTCAGTTGAAATAGTTATAATGTGTTCCAAAGTCTATTAACATTGAACTTTCTTCTTATTGGTGGAAAGAAAGACCCTGTTTACTTGAAAGATAGGATGAAGTTGGTGAGATGCAAGAGATTTCCAAGTTTTACCATTTCCCTTTGGGCCACATCAAGCTTTGAGATGAGTCACTTCAGGTGCTTTTGATTTCCAGATCTGAGAGAGAACTGCTGAAGCGAAGACTGGGAAAATATGAGGGAAGCAGGTAGTCTCTGTGGCAAAGGGACATACTGTCAGGACTTGGCCCCATTTGATATCTATATTACTGGTTCCACATGGCAGAGTCTCCACTGGCAATTGAATCAAGGAGATCCTGAAAGCAACAGCCAATGTGGCAGGTAATCATGGAGTGCCTTTGCCAGGTCTCAAGGGAACTGGTCTCATTATTGGCCTTCCCTTTCATTCTAGATGCCATACTGAGGGGTCTTCATGATGATCTCTAAAAGCTGCAGAGTTAAGAGAAATTTCTAAATTTGAATCTCTAGTTTACTTTGTTAGTCATACTTTATCAGCCACCTAGAATACAAAAATAACATTATATAATGTATGATTACATTTATGTGCCCATTTCACAACATCATGAGACTAAGAGTTTAAATCAATTTGCCTAAATTTACATAGCTGTATTTCCTGCTTCAAAAACCCTAATGTGCTACATAAAAAATAGCAAGTTCAATTGTGTCTGGCATTTCATTTGGAGTTTTCTTCTTTTTTTTTTTTTTCTCAGGATTTTGGTTTTTTCCAATTACATGTAAAACCAATTTTTAATAATATTTTTTCAAATTATATGTAAAGTTTGAGTTCCAAATTATCTCCCTCCTTCCCTTTCCTCCCCTCCACCCTGCTCAAGAAGGTAAGCAATTTGATATAGGTTATATATATACAATTATGTAAGACATATTGCTGATTATAGCTAAGCAGTTCATAGATCATTATACAATATCACTGCTACTGTATGCAATGTTTTTTTCCTGGTCTTGCCAAACTTTGCACATTTGGAATTTTCTTGAGAAAGATACTGGAGTGGTTTGTCATTTTCTTTTTCAGCTCTTTTTACAGATAAGGAAACTGAGATAAATAGTGTTAAAATTGATTTTTCCTAGAGTCAAACAGCTAGTAAATGTCTGAGACCAGATTTGATCTCATGAAGATGTCTTCCTGACTCTAGAAAGGAATTCCATCCACTGTGCCAATTAGTTGCCCCTTATAATTATACTCACTTTTGAAAGTGAAGACACTTTATGTGACTACTGAAAGGTTGGTTTGCACTTACCTTGCACCTATACTATCTAAGAAAGTCCTTTTTTATAATTGCTTTTATTTTTCAAAATACATGCAACAATAGTTTTCAACATTCACTCTTGCAAAACCTTGTGTTCCAAATTTTTCTCCCTCTCTTACGCCCTCCCTAAGCAGCAAATAGTCCAATATAAATTAAACATGTATAATTCTTCTAAAGATATTTCCACATTTATCATGCTGCACAAGAAAAATCAGATCAAAAGGGAGAAAATGAGGAAGAAATAAACCAGCAAGTAAACAAGAAAAAAGGTCAAAATATAAGGTTGTGACCTGTATTCAGTCTCCATAGCCTTCTCTCTAGATGCAGATGGCTCTCACCATCACAAAACTATTGGAATTATAAACAACCCCTAATAATTAATATAAAGAATTAATAAAGATCTTAGTCTATAACTGCAGGAGTTTTATAGAAGATCCTCTTGTCTTCAGAGAAGCATGCTGTTTAGGAAAATTTCTCAGCCTCTCCAGATATCACTCCAATGTAGAGCCCAAGTGCTCTTCCATTCAGGATTTTCTATGAGGTAATTCCCAATGTTGGAAACATTGATTTCTCAGCATTATTAGTCACTGATATGCTCAGAAAAGGCAACAGAAGGCTGGAAAAGATAGCCAAATTTTTAGAGATCTGGGAATGCCAAACTCGGGCTCTTCTGGGCATGCATAGTTTTGCTACCACATGTTTTGCTGCAAATTGCCAGCTCCATGAGCTTCTCTGCCACCTTTGCTAAGAGTAGGAGGGAAAGAGAGAGATGGAGAGACAGTGACAGAGACAGGAAGAAAAGAGACAGAAGAGAGTGGACAGACTAATGGACAGACACAGAGAGACAGAGAAACTAAAGACACACAGAGAAAGATAGACAGACAGAGATTAGAGAGTTCCAAAAAGAAGGAATCTCTCAAAAATAGCAGAGACATTTTTCACAGCTTAGTCTTATAGAACACAGAGTGGGAAGATTTATTTCGACAGAAATTAAAAAGATCTCATGGTGTATTGCAGATTTCTCTTTTATCCATGTCATTACCCATTATGTATCATGGGGCTGAGAAGCAAAGAGGTCAAGTGGAAAGAGCCTTGGAGTCAGGCAAGAGCTGTGTGTGAATCTTGACTTTGATACATTAGTTTTATATTGTTTAATTCTCAGTTTTCTTATCCTCAAAGTGGACATAATAATGCTAATACTACCCTCCTCCTTGAGTTGTTAGGAGCATCTTGTAAAACTTAAAGAACGTCTTTCTATAGAAATTATTTTCTGAGCCCATCCTCTTGAATGACTGCCTGGTAAGAGACATTACTGTAAAGCTAGAGGCTGCGGGGCCTTTTCATTTCTGAGGCTATGTTCTTCTGTTAAAGGAACTCAACCCTTGATCTCACAGCTTCTTCTTTTTCATTTTAGGTAAAGAGCCTCCAGTATTTGAGTTTCAAAAGGTCAGGAGAAAGCACCATAGTAATTCAGGAAACACATAGAATTCAAGCCAGGTTTCATGGCCAGCTCGGAAACTGTGCCCCAAGGACAAGGAGTGATCTTCAGGACCCAGACCAACAGAGGCTGAGATAAGGCTGTTTAAACAGTCAGGCTTCATCTGGATGGAAACTTGGTGGGAACTATGTTATATAAAAACTGAGATGAGAGCATGTCCTCAATTTGTTTGGAGGGAAATGTTTGTTCATTTGTTCTTGCCAAAGGAAACATTTAAATATGAAAAACCAATAGGTATATATCTTCAAAGTAAAAACTGATTGATATTAAAAAGTTAAATGAATGGTAAGCGGTTAGCTATCTAACAGTGAAGGACAACAAAGCTAGTGGATGCTCAAGGCCATGACAGTATAGAAGGGAGAACAACCAAATTCCTCAGTGTACCCTAGAGCCCAGCTTCTTAAACTGTGGATTGTGATTCCCTATGGGGTATAACTAAATGTGGGGGTTGTGAAATTATGGATTTGTATACCAATTTTATATACATACATACCTGAGGTCACATAAAAATTTCTTGAGCAAAGAGGGATTAGGAGTGAAAAAAAGTTTAAGAAGCTCTGTCCAAGAGTTCTGAGAAGCAGATATAGCCAGCTTGATCCTGAGAAACTAAGTTAGAATGTACTGGTCACATTTTATTCTTAGTCCTTTGGAGGATATTATGTTTTACTTACTTTTAAAGAAAATACTTACGTGGAGAAAACCTTAGTTTTGTGTAAAATTTTGACCAGTAATTTTTAGCATGATTTGAATGGCCCAAATATAATTTCCTTTTGCTCCTGTATTTCCTTAAAAACAATCAACAGAAAAACCATACTCAGCTGGTCCACATCATCTGTGATTGGGGAGTTTTCAATGAGCTTTTCAGTTTCTTCAAACTTAAAAGCAATTATCAGAATGTTCTCTCAGTTGTTCTACCTTTCTCCTGCATAGGTGTGGCTAGTCTCCTACAATATCATTCCTTATCTCCTTTCTTAACTTTTCATTCTGTGACATTTTCTAAGCTTTGAGGCATTTCTCTAATCAAAAATGATTAAGAACACTTTTTCATATGACTGTAAATTGTTTTGATTTCTAATATTTTTAATCTAAAAACTGTTCCTATTCTCTGATCATTTGTCAATTGGGGAATGATGCATTCTCATAGATTTGACTAAATTCTTAATCTGTTTGAGATATGAGACTTTTATCTGAGAAACCGTCTATAAAAATTCCCATTCCCTCACAGCCCCAATTTTATGCTTTCCTTCTTGGAAAGATTTTTTTTTTCTTTTTGGCTACATTTGTTTTATTTGTACCAAACCCTTTTAATTTAATGTAATTGAAACTATCCATTTTACAGTTATTTTTTATCTCTTATCGCTTATTTATCATAAATTCTTTGCTTATTCATAAATTTGATAATTATCATGTTCCATATTCTTTAAAATGTCTTGTAATATCTCTCTTTATATCTAGATCAGCCTCTTTGTTGCTCCTCACACATAGTGTTCTATTTCCCATCTCCCTACCTTTTGCAATGAATGTGTCCCTTGCCTGAAATGCTTTTGCTATTCAACTTTGCCTCCTAGAATTTCTGGCTCCCCTCAAAATTTAGCTCAAAGATTACTTACTTCAAGAAGCCTTTTCTAGTCTCAGGGTCCATAGTTATAAGACTAGTCTCCATTTACTTTGTTTGTGTCTTGTGCTATTTTATTTTTATATATGTGTTGACTACTTAGTTAAAATGCAAGCCTCTTGACAGGGAGTGTTTTAATTTTTTCTTTGTATTTCCAGTGCTTATAGTGCTTAGCACAAAGGAATCATTTAATGAAAATTATTGATTGACATCATTTAGGCAAAAGATGAATAGAACAGTGGTAGGATAATGGGAAAAATTCTAATATCATATAGAATTTTAGAATTCCCAAATCCCAAATACAACTGGAGTTATAATTCTGAAATTATCATTCAAGAAAGAAATGAAGGAATGGATTTTTAAGGGATAAATATAGAGAAAATTAGAAGAAGCATAGCATAGTGAATAGAAGGCCATTCTGGAATCAAGAGGACTCACTGGGCATAAGACTTGCTTTTGACACAGATTGACTACCTGATCATGGAAAGTCACTACACTTCTCCATACCCCAAACAACTCTCCAAAACAATGTTATAGGTGAATTGCATTAGTGGAGAGTGTTTCCACAAAAGGAGTCTTCAAGTTAAAGAAATCACATAGAAGATTTAGTGTTAGATCTCTGCTCTGCCATTTATTCATTATTTGATTTAGAGCAAATCACCTAATTAACTTTCTTTTTCTGAAAAAGGGAAATAGAAATTCCTATATAATCTCCCTCAAAGAATTATAAGACTCAAATTAGACATAGTTTAGAAACCTTAAATCATGGCCAAAAAAGACAGTCGTGTACAAGATTCATACTTCCCAAATTGTACCGGTTTAAAATCATGGATGGGATGGGATCTGTATTACTAAATGGATTACCCATATCAGGAAGATAAGGATTCATTGAAATAGTCAAGCATTTTCTAAAATCAATTTCACAAATAAATCTGGTGATGGAAGATTTTGGTTTTTTGGTTGATTTTCAAGCTTGATATTTAGAAAGATGAGTGGTCTATTGGAGTGAGAACTGAATCCAGAAAAAGAGAATTTGGGTCCTAAACTTCTGTAAAATAAGTTAGTTAAACTAGATAACCTCTCAAGTCCTTTATGTCCCTCAATTCTTTTTCTCAAAGTCCTAAGACATAAGGATTTGTGATAGCAGTTTTCAATTATCTGATCCCTGTCTTGTGAAAGAGTTTGGCCTTATTCTGTTGAGTCTTAGAGGAGGAAAAAACAACTATCAATGAGTGGAAGTTACAAGGGCGTTTCGCGTGAGTATAACTAAAGACTCAGGGAATTAGAGTTGTACAAAAACAGAAGGAACGGGCCAGCCCCTGGAAGAGTTCAAGCAATGGCTAGATGATCAGCCTGGAGTCTTGTAGATATGGAAATCTGACTCAGCCAGAACTTTTTCAGAAAAGTTGCAGCTCCTCTGATGAGGTGATGGTTTAGTGGCACCAGGGGTCCTTAAACTTTTTAAATAGGGGGCCAGTTCACTGTCCCTTAGACTGTTGGAGGGCCAGACTATCATAAAAACAAAAACTTTGTTTTGTGGGCCTTTAAATAAAGAAACTTCATAGCCCTGGGTGAGGGGGATAAACTTCCTCAGCTGCTGCATCTGGCCCGTGGGCCCTAGTTTGAGGCTCCTGTACATGATGAGGCCTCTGGGTGGCTGATGAACTTATAGCCTGAGATAGCAGACCAGGATAGAGTACAAGAATCAATCCGAGGATTTTACTTTCAATTCTAGAAGTAATGGCAATCCCCTGGAGTTTCCTGAATAAGGGGCTGACACAATTAGTATGTCTTGTGAAGCTGAATTTGAACTCAAGCCTTGTTAATTTTATGTCTTTCCTCTTGAAAGAAGGGAAAGTGATCCCTTAACAGCAAAGCCAGTGGAGGCACACAATGAGAAGTCAAGAATCTCATCACCATTTGTTCCATCTCCATTGTTCAAAGCCATGGTTATCTTGACTCAGGCAAATTTTGTAGAAGTTTCTCAGATGTTTTGTCTATTGGGGAGAGACAGCATGCTGGAATGGGACTTGTTAGACTTGGAGTTAGGAAGATATAGTTTTAAATGCCTTTTCAGATACGAGCTATGTGACTGTGGTCAGGTTACTTAATGCCTTTGAGCCTCAATTTCCTTAAGTGAACAGAAGCAGCTATCAAAGAAACTCAAATGAGAAACTATACATAAAGTCCTTGGTATATCTTGAAGTGTAATTATTGATGATAATAGAAAGATTTTTTTCCTTAATAAACATCTGGTTTCTCTAATTATCCTGATGTCAGTTTTTATTTTTCAGTGCTCACAGGATAATAGAAGATCAGAGGATTAAAAAAGAATTGTTGTTACTTTTCCATGGGCAAACAAACTGAAAACTTGTCAGTGTTGCAAGGAAAATTTGAAAAAAAATTCCCAACATGTAATAGCAGCTTTGAAAAATAGGAAGGTACCAAGTGATCGGTAGGGCTCCTGCTAGCAGAAGCCAGGTGTGTGCCACATGGGAGGAAGGATAAAGGTGATTGGGAGGGCTGTGATGACAGGTCTGCTTCTCGGATCGATTCCTCCAAAAGTGGATAGTGCATCTGTTACATATTTGTGTGTGTGTTTCTCCTACTCAATGTTAAAGATATTTACCTAAGCCATGATTGCCTACACTTTAAAAATAACAACAGCAAACAGATGTGGGGGAAAGAGCATGATAGGGCAAATGTTGGGGCCCTTTCTGGAACAATGCAGTCTGCTTTTGAGGTCCTTGACCTTAGAAATGAATGAAGAGGCTGATAAATTGAAACAAAGAAGTGTCTCTCTCTAAATCAAGGTCCCAGGAGTCAGGAAGAAGTGTGAGACAGTTGAAGTTTTGCTGGATCTAAAGACAAAGAACATGGGGTTTAATTGTGGCTCTGTAGCATGATTGGGGACAAATCACTTCCAGCCAGAACTTCCGGTTCACATTTTATGACATTAGGGTATTAAGCCAGATAGCTTCTAGGTCTCTTCTAGTTCAAAATTTAGAATCTTATGAAGAACAGGGCCTTGTATTGAGAGTCAGAAGATCTGAATTTAAATTCTTATTTGGATAATTACAACCTGTGCCACCCCAGAACAATTAATTTCCCCTTTTTAAGTCACGGCTTCTTCAACTTGAAATTGAGGGATCTGGACTAGATTTTTCTGTATTCTGTGATTCTAAATGCTCTTGGGTACAATATCATTTATAGTTGGCCATTGTGAACCAGAATAATAAGTGCTTATTGTTCATTTGCTTGTTATAGTATCTGACACATAATAGGAGCTTAGCAAATGTTAAGGGTAGGTAGGTAGCACAGGGGAGAGAATGCAAAGACTGCAGTCAGGGAAACTCACCTCTCTGAGTTCAAGTCCAGTTTCAGATACTTAAAGTTGTGTAACTCTGACCAAGTCACTTAAGCATGTTTGCCTCAGCTTCCTCATCTGTAAAATGAGCTGGAGAAGGAAATGGCAAACCACTCCAGGATCTGTGCTAAGAAAATCCTAAATGGAGTCATGAAGGGTTGAACATGAGGGAAGCAACTCAACAATAACAACAGCAATAACCTCAGTGGTAACTAATTGACTGCTGCTACTACTAATGTAATCAATAGCATGATGGGAAGATAAGAGAGCAGAGGATGTACTAAGATTCTCAGGCCCTGGCTTAGGTTAATTGTTGGACCAATGATTCAGTTATGGATGGGTTGGAGTCAGAATAATCATTAACCTCAAGGGCACAATTTATCAAGTATTTTTTCAGGGCCCCCTATAAATCAGGACATGTACTAAGTGTTGAAAAAATAAAGATAACAAAAGCAAAACAAAACAGCAGTTCTTGCTCTCAAAAAATGTGACCTTTTTTGAGGGTAGTGATTATTTGGTCCTTGCTTTTATATTCTCAGAAATAGCACAGTGCCATGATAATAATGGAAGATTAAGTATATAAATATGCAGTTTTCAAAGAAAGACATCCAACTTATCAATAACTATATGAAAAACATGTTCCAAATAACTAATTAGAAAAGTGCAAGTTAAAGATACTCTGAGGTTCTAAGTCATCTCATACCTATCAGATGGATAAAGATAACAAAAAGGAAAAAATGAGAAATGTTGGAGGGATTGAGGGGAAAACAGACACCATAATGAAATCTTGGTGGAGGTGCAAATTGTTCTAGGCATTCTGAAATGCAATTTGGAAGAATATACTAAAAGAAATAAAATGATTGTTATTGTTGTTCAGTCATTTCAGTCACATCTGATTCTTTATGACCCATCAGGGGTTTTCTTGGCAAAGATACTGGAATGGTTTGTCTTTTTCTTCTTTAGCTTTAGTTACAGATAAGAAAACTGAGGCAAAAAGGTTAAATGACTCCTTCAGGATTGCACAGCTAGTGAGTGTTTGAGATAAGATTGAACTCAGGTTTTCCTGACTCTCAATTTGATGCTCTATCCATGTTGCTACCTTGCTACCTAGGTGATACAGATCTTTTGACCTAGCATTATCTTTACTGAGTCTGCACCCCAAAGAGGTCAAATAAAGAAGAAAATTGTTCAGATTTCCTTACTTTTCCATTAAGAAATGATGCTAGAACTTAGTATTATCATTTATATTCTATGTGCCTTCTCATTAGAATTATTTGATGTGTGTGTATGCTCTGTCTAGATACGTATGTATCTAGATATGTATTCTTTTGTAGTATCCAAAATTTGAAACTAATAAAGGGGGTGGTGAACAATTATTGGAGAATGGCTGAACAAATTATTGTATGTGAATGTAATGAAATACTATCTTGCTGTAAGAAATAATTAAGAAGAAATTTTAAAGGAACCTGGAAAGATGTCTATAAGTTCATGGAGAGCGAAGTGAGAAGAATTATTGGAAATACAGTTAATTCAATGATAATAACATTCTAAAGAAAAATAACTTTGAAAAACTTGAGAATTCTAATAGATGTGATGATAAACCACAATTCCAGAGGACCAAAGATGAAGTATGCTGAGCACATGCCAGACAGATGATGGATTTAAAATTTAGAATAAGACATACATTTTTGGAATTGGTCAAAGTGGGAATTTGTTTTAACTATGCTTATTTGTAAAGAGGGTCTTCCTTTTCTTTATCTTTTTTTAAAATTTATTTTTCAATTGGGAAAGTAGGGTGAAGAGTAAATAAATGTTTATAAAAAAGTTATCAAATTAGAAAAATAAGTATTTGAATCTTTTGCCATTTTTACCAATTGTATCTATATAATTAAGATTGACCCTTAGAAGCACACTGGTACATTCATCATAGGAGACTGATATGTGTTGAGTGTGAAGTTAAACCTGAAAATGAGCATTTCTTTTTTAATTATTTATTTGTTCATAAATCATGATTTATGAATCATGTTGGGAGAAAAATAATCAGAGAGAAAAAAAAACAGAAAAAAGAAGTGAATATAGCATGTGTTGATTTACATTCAATCTCCATAGTTCTTTTTCTGGATGCAGATGGCATTTTCTGACCAAAGGCATTGGGATTTCTTTGGATCACTGAACCACTGAGATGTCTCAAATCTTTCATAGTTGATCACTACATTCTTTTTTTTTAAATTTTAATAGCCTTTTATTTACAGATTATATGTATGGGTAACTTTACAGCATCGACAATTGCCAAACCTCTTGTTCCAATTTTTCCCCTCCTTCCCCCCACCACCTCCCCCAGATGGCAGGATGACCAGTAGATGTTAAATATATTAAAATATAAATTAGATACACAATAAGTATACATAACCAAACCATTATTTTGCTGTACAAAAAGAATCAGACTCTGAAATGTTGTACAATTAGCCTGTGAGGGAATAAAAAAATGCAGGTGGGCAAAAATATAGGGATTAGGAATTCAATGTAATGGTTTTTAATCATCTCCCAGAGTTCTTTCGCTGGGCATAGCTGGTTTAGGTCATTACTGCTCCATTGGAACTGATTTGGTTCATCTCATTGCTGAGAATGGCCAGGTCCATCAGAATTGGTCATCATATAGTATTGTTGTTGAAGTATATAATGATCTCCTGGCCCTGCTCATTTCACTCAGCATCAGTTCGTGTAAGTCTCTCCAGGCCTTTCTGAAATCATCCTGTTGGTCCTTTCTTACCGAACAATAATATTCCACAATATTCATATACCACAATTTATTCAGCCATTCTCCAATTGATGGACATCCACTCAATTTCCAGTTTCTGGCCACTAGAAAGAGGGCCGCCACAAACATTAGTGCACATACAGGTTCCTTTTCCTTCTTTATGATTTCTTTGTATGTTTCTGTTTATTTTTTCATAGTAATATAGACATACCTTTTGCATTTTGCATCTATTTGCTGCCCTCCTTTCAGTTTCCCTCTTGGGATGATCTTGGCTGATTAAGTCTCATGACTTAATGATGTATGATCATATATGTATGATTATAACACTGCTGGATCAAAGGGTATGCACAGTTTGATAACTTTTTGAGCATAGTTCCAAATTGCGCTCCAGAATGGCTGGATGTATTCACAATTCCACCAACAATATATTAGTGTCCCTGTTTTCCCACATCCCTTCCAACATTCCGCATTACAATTATGAGCAACTGGGAAAGACTTCCTATAAAAGATAGCATTTGACTTGGGCTTAAAGAATTCTGGGACTTCAGCAGATGGAAATGAAAAAAGAGAGTATTCTTGGTATGGGAGAACAGCCTGCAAAAATGCCCAGAGCAAATATATGAGGTATTTTATTTCTGAAATAGCCAGGACACCAGTGTCACTGGATTGAAGGAATACATGGTGAGGAGTGTGTGTGGGGGGGATGGAAAGGTAGGAAGTGCAGTAGGTTATGAATAGTTTTGAATAGCAAATAGAGGATTTTATATTTGCCCCTGGAGGTAAAGGGTAGCTATTGAAATTTATTGAGCAAAGGGATGATACAGTCAGATCTGTACTTTAGGAAGAATCATTTTTCAGTTGAGTGGAGGATAGACTGAACGGAGTAAAGAAGGCCCTATGGCAAGCAGACCAATCAGCCCATTATTGTAATAATCCAAGTGTGAGATGATAAGAGCATGCCCCAGAGTGGTGGTAGAGTCAGAAAAGAGAAGAAATTTTGCAAACGTTAAATCAAGGATTTGAGCACAGATATGGTCTTTTTATCTTTCATTTTATTTATTTCTCTTTTGATTTTCAAATTTTCCCCTTCTAATATTGAATTTACTTTTTTTACTTTTACAAAATATGCCCCTTATTAATGTTCCCTTTATCTTTTTTCCTTGAAGTTTTCAGAAATACATTTTCTGCATCCCAGAAAGTTTTATTAACTTGTCTTATTGTTCTTTCATATATTGTTTCTAGTATTTGTTCTCTAACACTAATTATGCAACAATTTTGTCATTACTAAGTATCTAGGGCTTGCCTTTTGTATGTGTTTTCTATATTAATTACTCTTTCAATTGCATTATTATCTATAATAGATGCATTTAATATTTCTGATGTTTTGCATTAATTTATAATTTCCCTATGCCCAAACACATGATCTATTTTTAAAAAAGACATCAAGTGATTCTGAAATATACGTATATTCTGTAATGTCAAAATATTCTGTAGTATTTGGTGATTTTAACACAAAAGTGAATATAGAAAAGGATAGAGAAAAAATGTTGGAATATATGACTCCAGGGGTAAGATACAAAAGGGAGCAAAGACTTATGGAATATATAGAAATCACATCATGCATATAATATGAAATGAAGCTATATCATGAATATTTTTAAGAAATGAGTTGTAAGTAACAGACATAGTTAACAATGAATTACTTTACAATAATACTTTTGATTCTATCTTAAGATACTGAAAATGACTGCTTACCAGAGTTGGATTTTTTCTTTCTTTTTCTTAATGAATCTATATATAATGAGATAGGACAGTGAAGGGGCAGGATGATTAAAGTGCTGGGCTGGAAGTCAGGAAAATACCTCTTCCTAAGTTCAAATCTGATTTCATTCACTTCCCAGCTACGTGACTCTGAGCAAGACACTTTACCTTGTTTGTCTCCATTTCTCAACTGTAAAATGAGCTGGAGAAGGAAATGCCAAACCACTCTATTATCTTTGCCAAGAAAACTGCAAAATGGGTCATAAAGAGCTGGAAATGACTGAAAATAACTCAACAACAATACAATCAAACCATTAACTTAGTAGAGATATAATCAAGATCAGTTCTAAATATGAAGAAAAAATAGAAGTGAAATGATAAGATGAATAACTTGAGAGATACAATCTGACCTATTTAAACAAGTTGCTGATGCCAAAAAAATGCAAAATGGATAAAAGAAGAGAAATAAAAACAGATTATCACTATTTCCTCAGGAAGTTTAACTGATGTAAATCTGTTGCCACAATGAGGAGACCAAGAGAAATAGCCTTAGCAAGCCAACATTTGATCTTCTTGCCAGGTGAAGAGACATCATGGCCAAAGGCAACACTACTTTATAATATAAACTCATTTACAAAATCTTATGGAGAATGATAGTGGAAGGTTATGAGCGATATTTTCTCATAAAATAGTGGGAAGCAATGGAGGGGGGGGGGAAACAAGTTTATTTGTTTGATTTGTCATGAGACTTAATCAGCCAAGATCATCCCAAGAGGGAAACTGAAAGGAGGGCAGCAAATAGATGAAAAATGCAAAAGGTATGTCTATATTACTATGAAAAAATAAACAGAAATATTCTGTACCTGAAAGATAGTGGAAATAACACATTTGGACTCTAACAGATTTTGCTGAGAGTCTGCATGAGGAAGTGGAAATGGCACTGAAGGAAAAAAAAAAGGGACAGGAAGAGAACCTGGATTAGATCATTTATAAATTGTAAGGGCTCATGTTGGAGATGACACAATTTTGAAAGAAATGAAGGATTTATACTCAAGATATCTCGGTATGGAGATATATTAAATAAGTTCCCCAATATACCTGTTGAACTATGGAATGGCAAGTTTTTGTTTGAGGATCACATTTTCTTACAAGGTATGAGTTTGTCTTTTGGTGCTGCCTGGCACTTTGTTTTATTTTATTTTTTTTTTTATTGATGTTGACTCAGACTCTTGTGAGAAAACTCTTGGGGAGAAGTTGCCCCTTTTGTTGGCCTATGACAGAGTGGTGATAGACCTGTTCTCTATCTTTTTGTCTGTCTTTTATTCTTTTTCTTCTGGAGATATCCTGACATTTTAGCAGAAACAAAAGAGGAGGTGGTTGGAGTGGGAAAAATTGGGCAAGAGTTTTCCATCTCCCTCCACTCTGCAACTGTGAAACATATCGACAGCCATTAAAATAAATAAAACCTGGATTTGCTTTTGACACATAGCATATGAAAAAGCATATGAGGTATCAGATATGAGCTTCATTCCAAGAGAGAAAAAGCAACTGAGGAAAGTGGCAGAGTATGGCAATATTTTGGAGATATTTTTCTTGGGTTTCGTTTTGGAAAGGTATTGACATGACCATTTAGCTTAAGAGATAGCAGCTATCAAGAGACAAATTTCAAGAATCAAGAAAAGAGATTAATTGTGCATGTGACTCTCAAAGACAGAACTATAACAAGGAATCAAAAACCTTAATATATGAAGCAAGGAATCTGGTCTTGCTACTCAGCTTGGGCCTGATGGAAAGGGGAACTGTCTGTCTAGCAACTCAATTCATTTCCCATCTGTGGGAGCTCAAAAACACAGGATAGTGCTGTGACATGACTTATGTGTTTAAGTATTTGAAGAATTATCATGTGATAGAGGAATTAGGGTTATCCTAATTTGACCCTGGTGAGGAAAACCAAGCATATCTTAAAAATAATTGGTCTTTAGTGCAAACAAAAATTCCTAAATATTAGGGTTGTTCCAAAATGGAATGGGCTGTTTGGGGAGGTATTTGATTTCTCTTTTATAGGAAATCTTCAGGCTGAAGTAGGAAGACCACTTTCTTTTCTTTCAAAAATTTTTTCTTTTCATTTTTCTTTTCTTTTTTGCTGAGGCAATTGGGCTTAAAAGACTTTCCTAGGGTCACACAGCTAGGAAGTGTTAAGTATCTGAGGCTGTATTTGAGCTCAGATTTCCTGACTCCAAGGCCAGTGCTCTATCCATTGCTCTATCTAACTGCCCCAGACCACTTTTCTAGTGTATTCTAAAAATGTGGGTTCCTGTAGAGAACAGATTGAACTGAAAGGCTTTGATTTCCTTTCCAATTCTCAATTCAGTGGTTTTGTGATTCTAAGGATGCTAACTCCCCAAGGTAGAACTATGTCACTAGAAACCTGTATACATATCTAAAGTCAAAGAAGACTTACAATAATCCTAGGATGTTGCTTGCCTATCTGATTTCTTTGTTCTGAGAGAATAACAAATTATAAGATAATATTATGACATGGTGGGTTTTAGGACTCACAGAAGGAAGAAAATTCCATCAGTTGTGGGTTAATGTAAGTCCTTATAGGTTTTGTACCATTCTTTATGAACTATCATAAATTCTCTTACTTTTTTGCATCTTTTGTAGAGTATAATAAAAGCTGTCCTACATCTGACATACGTTCTGAGTACTTTATTTACATATGTGCAAACCTAAGTGTGAGCTAGGATACACACACACACACACACACACACATATATATATACATATACATATATACATTATTCTAGAATAAACTTTGAACAAGGAATAAAAAACCAAAGAAAAAGTGGATTTTTGTGTTTATCTCCAATATTGGATCTAGTATAGGTAAACCTAGAGCATAAGGGCGATGGCTCATAGATTAGCTGACTGACTTCAGCATCAGGAGGATCTGGGTTTTAGAACAATAAAGTCATTTTCCCCAGCCAGTTTGGTATCAAATTTTGTTTTGTTAAGTATCATTATGTCCTTTGGCTACATTAACTGAACCCATCTCCTAAGCCAATTTAGTCCCTGTTCACAGTGGTTTTCACTATTTTTCCAAAAACTTCAGAAGTTATCATTATTATTATTATTGTTCTTCTTGTTTTTACTCTGAGTGCTATGCCTTTATGTATTCTGGGGACCTGGATTTTGATTCATCACTTTTCCACTGAAACAAATGGCATGCTCTTTTATTTCATTCTGAATGTTGGAAAAGAGGATATCATAAATGCCTTTTGTCTTCTTACCAGGGCACATTCAATCACACTTAGAACTAGGTACTGGGGAATTGCCTTACATTAAGATAGGACAAAGAAATATACTTTGCATCACTGAAATTATTTCTATAACAAGTTTTATTGATGACGCAGATGAATTACCAGTCAAAAGAAGTGAAATTTAGCGAAAATTCCTATAAAAAGAGAAATGTTTGCTTACTCTGCTTCTTCAATTATCTTTTTTAAACATTTTATTTTAAGAGCTTTTAAAAAATCTTTTTAAAAGGGGAGCAGCAAGGAATATATTTGAAAATAAAGATTAAAGAAAAACGATACCAATAAACATTTTCAAAACAGACTAGCCTCAGAAACATTGTACAGTCTATTTTAGAGATTACTGTATGACAGAATGCATTCTATGGAACTTTCCTATAAAATTCTCTCCCTCTCCTTCTCCCTCTCCCTCTCCTTTTCCTTCTCCCTTTCCCTCTCCCTCTCCCTTTCTCTCTCCCTCTTCCTTTCCCTCTCCCTCTCTTACATAGTATTTTCCAGATACATGTACAACTAACTAGAGCTTCCACTTATTGGTGTGGGAACAATACTTTTGGAAAAAAGTTTGTCAGTTCATTCTCCTATATCTCCACTCATCATCCCTGTGACTTTCTTTTTGATATTTTATTTTTCCCAATGAAGGCAAAATAGTTTTTAACAAAAAAAAAAAAAAACTTTGAGTTTCGAAATTTCTCCCTTTCTCCAACTCTTGAAAAGGCACATATGAAGTTATGCAAAACAGTTCTATAAAAGTCATGTTGCAAAAGAAAATATAGATCTCCCTCACCTCACCCCCCCCAAAAAAAAACCCTCAAGAAAAATAAAATAAAAAAAAATGCTTCAATCTGTATTCCGATATAACCAGTTTTTTTTTTTTTTTTCTGGGTATAGATAGCATTTTTTCACATAAATCCGTTAAAGAAGTCTTGCATTACTATATTGCTGAGAATAGTAAAGTCATTCACAGCTGATCATCCCACAACATTGCTATTACTTTGTACATAAAATATTTTTTCTTTGCATAAGTTCACAGAGGATTTTCTAGCTTTTTCTGAGAGTATCCTGCTAATCATTTACCATTCAATCATAATCACATACCACAATTTGTCCAGCCATTCCCTAATATATGATCATCCCCTCAATTTCCAACTCTTTCTCCTGAGAAGAGAGCTGTTATAAATATTTTTGTTTACATATATCCTTTTCACATTTCTTTTGTTTTAAACCTCTTTTGGGATACATGCATAGTAGTGGTATTGTTAGATCAGAAATTATGCACAATTTTATAGCCTTTTTGGACATAGTGCCAAACTGCTCTACAAAAGGCTGATTCAGTTCACAATTCCATCAACAATACATCAATGTCTAATTTTTCTCACATTCCCTCCAACATTTGTCATTTTTCCCCTCTGACCCATTAACTAATCCACTACATATGAGGTAGCACATTTGAATTATTTAATTTGCATTTCTCCAATCACTAGTGAAGTAGAGCATTTTATATGACCATAAATAGCTTGATTAGTTCATCTGAACATTGTACATATCTTTAGATCATTTATGAATTGGGCAATGGCTCTTTTTTATATAAATCTGACATAGTTCCCTTCATTTTTGAGAAATGAAGCCTTCACTAGAGAAATTTCCTTCAAAATTCTTTTCAGAGTTATAGTTGCTCACTGTATTTTTCCTCCCCCATTCTATTCTGTCTCCTTCCATCCTGTCCCTCTTCAAAAATGTTTTGCTTCTGAGTACCCCCTCTCCCAATATATCCTACTTTCTGGCAGGGTAAGATAGATCTTTATATCCATATTGGGCATGTGTATTATTTCCTCTTTGAGCCAATCCTGATGAAAGTAAGGTTCACTAATTCTTCCCCTTTTTCTCCCTTTCCCTTCCAGTGTAAAAGTTTTTTTCTTGCCTCTTGTATGGCAGATAATTTATGCTATTTCACTTTTCTCTTTAATCCAGTATATTTCTCTCTTACCCTTTAATTTTAAATTTTTCATAAGATTTCATATTTAACTCCTGTGCCCCCTGTCTATATATACTCCTAACTGTTCTAATAATGAAAGAGTTCTTATGAGTTACATATGCCATTCTCTCATATAGGAATATAAACAGATTAACCTTATTAAGTCCCTATTGAGGGACTTATGTTTCTCCTGAGACCTGTATTTGAAAGTCAATTTTATTATTATTTAGCTCTGATATTTTTGTCACAAGTACCTGAAAATTCTTTATTTCGTTGAATTTCTATCTTTTCTCCTGAAACACAGTTTTGCTGAGTAAGTGAGATTCTTGGTTGTATTTTTAGCTCATTTGCTCTGTGAGACATCATATTCCGTGATCTCCAATCCTTGAATGTAGAAACTGCTAAATCTTGTGTTATCCTGATTGTGGCTTCACTAAACTTGCATTGTTTCTTTTTGGATGCTTGTCATATTTTCTCTTTGACTTGGGAATTCCAGATTTGAGCTATAATTTCCTGGGAGTTTTCATCTTGGGATTCCTTTGAGGAGGTGATTGGTGATTTCTTTTAATTTCTATTTTACCCTCTGGTTCTAGAATAACAGAATATTCTAATTTTTGAAAGATGATGTCTAGGCTAATTTTTTGATAGTAACTTTCAAATAGCCAAATAGTTTTAAAATAATCTCTTCTGGGACTATTTTCTAGGTTAGTTATTTTTTAATGAGATATTTCACATTGTTTTCTATTTTTTCATTCTTTTGGTTTTGTTTTATTGTTTCTTGATTTCTCACAAATTTTCTTTTTGCTCAAATCTAATTTTTAAGAAATTATTTTCCTCAGTGAGCTTTTGTACCTTTTTCTTATTTGGCCAAATTTTCTTTTTAAGGCACTCTTCTTCTCATTAGCTTTTTGTATTTCCTTTTGCATCACGCTCATTTCTCTTCCCACTTTTTCTTTACCTCTTTTACTTGATTTTCAAAATACCCTTTGAGCTCTTCCATAGACAGAGACCATTTCTAATTGTTCTTTCAAAGTAGAAGCTTTGATTTTGTTATCTTCTTCTGAGTGTGTATTTTCATCTTATTTGCCACCATAGTAACTTTCTACCGTCAGAATATTTTTCTGTTGTTTTCTTTTTTACCCAACCTTTTATTCAGCTTTTAACTCTTTAGGGGTGTTTCCAGGGTAGTGGGGGCAATGTCCCAAGCTTCAGAGGTTTTATGCAACTGTTTTCAAAGATACTTTTAGGGACCGGTAGGTTTTCAGTTATTCCAAGGTGGTAGAGTCCAAGTAGAAATGTGTTTACTACTTTCCTAGGCTATGCTCTGATCCATGAGTGAACCCAAGTACTCCTCTATGCCCTGGAACTGTGAGGAGGATCCCCAAACCCTTCTAGCTGTAAATTTTAATGTGCTTGTGCTCTTCACCCTACTGTGTGTTGGATCTGAATATGGGCAAAGCAACAGAAGCCTTACTTAGTGCTAGTAAAGAGACCTGACCATCTGCTTGACCACTCTGTCTTCTGTGGGCTGAGACTTCTGCTTCCTTTCCTGTTGACCTTCTAAATTGTCTTTTGTGTCTGTGGACCAAGAGATCTAGAAACTTCCAGTGCTACCTCGGATTCAAAGGCCCCAATGCTTACTCTTGGTTTGCTGAGGCTAGGCCTTCACAGAGACTGTGCTGCTCTCTCATTCTGGTGCAATAGACCTTTCTTACTAACCTTCAAAGTTGTCTTCAACTGGAAAACTGTTCCACTCCATCTTTTGTGGGTTCTAATGCTCTAAAATTTCTTTAGATTCATAATTTAAATGTTTTTGGAGGAGTTTGGGGGAAGAGCTCAGGTGAGTCCCTGCCTTTACTCTGACATCTTGGTTCCATCTCCAATTAGCCAAATAAAGCAATAATACACATAATAATGAAAAATTTCAGAGATGATCTCAGATTCTACAGAGAAAGATCACTCAAACACATGATGATAAAATGAGTTAACATTGAATTGGGGAATTTATATGCACAAAAACAGAATATTGGTCTACACATGTAAATTCATGTGACATATACTCCCATTATGTATAGTAAATTTAATTATGATTTTAATATTTGTATGAGGAGGATTGGTTTTCCTACCTCTTAGCTGCAGTTGACGAAATCACAGGATATAAACACAGATAACAAAGTTTAGGGAAAAACCAAGTCACAAATGAACCTCGCTTCTCATCTCTTGAAGGTAAAGAATATTTTCTCAGGAGAGGGGATGGGGGGAAGGAGGGGAAAAATTGGAACAGAAGGTTTTGCAAGGATTAATGCTGAAAAATTACTCATATATATGTCTTGTAAATAAAAAAGCTATAATAAAAAAAGAAGAGCTGCTACAGAGAAACTGGGCTAATTTATGTGTAGAATAATGTATAACTCTGAGTACAACAATCATTTTCTAAAGTTAGAAAGTAGACGAAAGTATGTATTTAAAAATCCAAACAGATGACTATTAATAAATGTGCGAACACACACAAAAAAGAATATTTTCTCTTACTACCTACCACTTCTCATGGAATGGTATTTAGAAGAGGAGTAACTCTTCCAAAAGGAGACATTCGAATCCTACATTTTGAATTTTCATCAGTTCAGAAGATACCAGAATGTAGCTAGAAGCTGTCTCCAGACAAATATGGATATCATGAATTGGTTACTCAATACTTACAATAGTTTTGAGAAGAAGCAAGACCTCTGGCAGCTCAAAAGAGAGTCATTTATAGACACAAGAGAGACTATAGCTAGCTTCAGGGAGAATTACCCAAAGAGAGACAAGACTTTGAAATCCACTAAAACAAGAAGCATGAGTTACATTTATTATATGAGCTCTCTACATGTTTACATCATTACCATTGCACTCTAAATTTGTTTCCACTATTTCTGTGGGTGCTATGCATATTTGTGGGGGAATGCACTCCAGGATTATGGGCTCAACTAGTTTACAGATTTGGCAGTAATTTTCAATCATGTCTGACTCTTCATAACCCCATTTAGAGTTTTCTTGATGGAGATACTGGAATAGTTTGCCATTTCCTTCTTTAGCTCATTTTACAGATGAGGAATCTGAGCCAAACAGAGTTAAGTAACTTGCCCAGGGTCATATAGCTAATAAGTCTGAGACCAAATTGGAACTTAAGAAGATGTTTTCTTCTTTCTAGGTTCAGCATTCTATCCACTGTGTCATCTAACTGCCCCTATTTTATAACTACTGTTCTTATTATCCTCTCATTAAATGTTACTAAGTGAATGTGTACTGGTTGATCATTAATAGGAAACCCACTAATCGAAGCTTATGAATGAAAGTTATAATATCCCACACCTCAGACTATCTCTAAAGCTTGAAAGTAGAAGTTATTTTCTAGTGACCCAACCCTAGAGTAAGACTGGTAAAGTTGGAGGTTGGAGTAAAGATTATTCTTCACTTGGATGCCAAAGAGACAGTCCTCAAGCACAGCTCTGACCATGCTAATCCCAATGCTCAATAAACTACTGTGACTCACTATTACTTCCAGGATCAAATGAAAAATCTTCTGTTTGACTTTAAAGCCCTTAAAAACCTTACCCTTTCTTCTCTTTCAAGTCTTCCTGGTTTCTACTCCCCTCCACATACCCTACAATTTGGCAACACTGGCCGTCTTGTTATTCATCTAAAATCCTACCTTTCTTTTGAGATTGGAGGTAAAGTCTAAGAGGTGATAATATATGTCTTTTTCCAATGATTTAGTGGCATAGGGAAGAGTAGAAGTAGTGTCCATGTAAGACAGTCAGGGTTTTTGGGTCAAGATGCTTCTGAATCCTGTGTATAAGAAGGGCCAGGGCTAAGATATGCTCACCATCCTGGTTTCATCATCTCTTTCCCAGTTCCTAATCTGGCAAGCAATTACTTTTCACATTGCCTCATTTTAAGAAAATTAACTTCACCTTGACATTTTACAGAGGAAGAGATTTCAACTCAATTAGATGAAATGACACACTCACAGTAATCATTGGTTGAGCCCGAGTTTTCTGACTTGAAGTTCAATGTTCTTTATTTATACCATAATAACTCCTTATGTACAATGTATAAACACAGTGAATACAACTGTATGATTTCCCACAAACAAAAGAGATTTGACAATGGACAGCTTGAAGGTGGGTGGAAGAAGAGGCTCTGGTGGAGGTGATATTTTCATAATCACTAACACTACTGCTCAAAAAATAATGAAAATTGGAGGAACTAAAGCTGAGATGCTGGCAGTAGCCAAGAACGTAATTGAAGCTGACCATTTCATGTATCATGCTTAATGTTGGTATTTCAGCATTTTCTTTTGGTGGGGATTGCTTTATTTTTGCTTGTTTTTCACTTAAGGGGGTCTGAAACTCAATAAGTCTGTTCAAATCAAGTCACCAAGCATTTACTGAATACTATCTATGCAAATTCTTTTATGGTGCAAAGTGTTGGGATTACAAAGGAAACCAAAAATAACACTTATTGTCCAGGAGCTCACACTCTAATGGAGCAAACAACAAGCAATTTAACCTGTTCCCACGAAACACATACAGGGTGAATTGGAGAGAATCTCAAAAGAAAGGTAGGATATTAGTTGAATAGCAAGAAGGCCAGTGTCACCAAATTGTAGAGTATGTGGAGGGGAGTAGAAACCAGGAAGACTTGAAAGAGAAAAAAACAGTAAGGTTTTTAAGGGCTTTAAAAATTAAACAGAAGATTTTTCATTTGATCCTGGAAGTAATAGTGAGTCACAGTAGTTTACTGAGTATTAGGATTAGCATGGTCAAAGCTGTACTTAAGGAAAGTCTCTTTGGCAGTTTAGTGAAGGATAATATAGTAAGGTAAGATAATATAGTAAGGTAAGATTTGTGGTGTGGAGACCAACTGCCAAGCAGCCCAGGTATGAGTTGAGTACCTGAATCAGGATAGTGTCTATGTCAGGGAAAAGAAGGGGACATAGATAGAATTGACAGGACTTGGCAACAGATTGGATATACGGAGTTAAAGTGAGAGAAAAGTGATTAGATTGTGAGTCTAGCTGACCTGGAAAATAGCAGTATCTCATCAGTACAGTGAGTATCTTATTCCTTGTGGCTAAGCCATTTTTCTCTCTAAGGCATTACCTATAATTGTGGGATTATTCTCTTCTCCAGACTTTATATTGCGAGCTTCTTTTAACTTGTAATATTTCTTTATTGCTTTGGTTTTTCCTCTGTTTACTCATAATTTCGACCTTATTTGTTGATTTAGGATTTTCCTCTAGGCTAGTCCTGTCCACTGTTTTTGGATGGTCCTATCCCATCTGTGATTTGAATACTTCCGTCTTTACTAATTTGTATTGAACGTCTGGTATTAGAAACTGTCCTCTGAATTAATTTTAGTTTTCTATTTATGTTTCCTGATGGTCTTATGCAGTTTAGAGCCTCTCTTGGTCTCTTCCTTTTCATTGATATGATACTTAAATGGGATTTGGTAGCTCTGGTAGTTTCCAATGAGATGTTGAGGTACTCTCATAGGATTTTCTTGCTGCTGGCCTCTGGGTACTAAGTTGTTCCTTTCTTTTGCTGTGACTTAAATACTTCAAGAAAGAAGAGTTAGTCCATATTTCCTGTGAAGTGAACTATGGAGAGTGATTCTGTCTTTCAATTGTTTCCAACAGGTAAGGGCCAGGACCTCACTCTAGACTCTCAAAAATTAGAGCTGCTTATGATTTGCAACACCCATGTTCAGAGAATAATGTTTGACTTTGAATCTCTTATCAGTTTGTCTTGACTGTTTTCCCCTCTTAGGAGGTAGGAAAATTCCTGAGGCTTTCCTGAAAATTTCCTACCTGTCTCCCCAGGAAGGAAAATTCATGAGGCTTTCTCTAAATCAATCACTTCCTCTTTTCTACTCCTTCCTTATATACCTGCATTTTGATGGTTTCTCTTGTGAGATGTCTCTTCCCAATTCCACAGGTTTCTGGACATCTTTTTGTGTATTTCTGAACTAGAAGGATGTATTTATTTTTGTTTCTTTGAGATTTTATATCATTAGTTTTTTCCAGTGCCTCCTTTCAGATAGGGTAGTATTTATGTGAGAGAATTGGTTTTCTTTTTGACATTCACCTAGCTAATTTAAGAGTAATTTATCCTTATTTCTTTTGACTGATTCTCATGGGAATCAGAGAAAAGATAAGGTCCCCAGAAATTTCTACCAGATCAAATTTTGTAGACAATGAATTGACTTAAAGACAATTAGCTACAGTGTATAATCTATTTGCTGTGATTTACAACTTAAGATGATCCCAATGTGTTTTTTCACCAACTCTGTATAGACACATCCAAGATGACAAAATCCATTTTCAATTGTTAGTTTCCTTGTTACATAATATATAGTATTTCCCCCTAGAGCATTACAGATATATCCAAAATATGATCCAAATTAAAGAGCTAGGAGAGGTATCTATTTTTAATAAATTTTGTCTGGAAGGAAAAGACATGACAGGCAAGGCTTCACACTTTGAGGATTACTTTTCCCAGAAAAAAGTTAAACTGAAAATAAAGAAACAAGACAATAAAACATGGGTCTGGGAATTCAGAGAACTAATCTGTTTATAAAGTACCTGGTTCAGTGAAAGCTTCCTCAAATGTCAGGGTTCTGATTTCCTCTCTTTTAGTAGCTCTGGTTTCTCACCAGTGCAGTGTGGTCGTTATTGTTTCTAGTATTTTTGATGGAGGCAAATCATCTGGGACATCTGTCTATAGACTCAAGACAGCTGGCCACAGCTGTCTGAAAGTATCCTGAGAACTAACTGTTCCTACAAGATGGTTTAGGAGGATATTAGAGTAGTGCAGACATTGGGATCCATGCCAAAGATTCTGTGTGTGTGTGTGTGTGTGTGTGTACATGCATATCCCCATGAATAGAGAGAGTGCTGTGTCTACAGTGAGGAAGATTCATCTTCCTGAGTTCTAATATGACCTCAGAGACTTATTAGCTGTGTGACCCTGGGCAAGTCTCTTCACTTTGTTTGCCTTAGTTTCCTCATCTGCAAAATGAGCTGGAAAGGGATGTGGCAAACCACTATAATATTTTACTAAGAAAACCTCAAATGGGGGCATGAAAAGTTGGAAATAATTGAACAACACACAAAAAAATGAACAGTTCTCAGAGGATGAAATCAAAGTGTTCAATAGCCATAGGAAATGAAACATTCCAAATCATTAATGTTTATTTTATTAAACATTGTTCATTGTTGTTACTTTTAATGACTAAAGAAAATTTAAAAATAATCAACTTTAATTTCCAATATGATAACCATTGATAGCTATACTCCTCATCAATAACAATTTATTAGCATCTTCAATCATTTTTAAGAGTGTAATGGGATCCTGAAAATAAAAAAGTTAAAAACTGCTGATTTAGAGAAATGGAAATGCAAAGAACCTTGAGAATCAACTTCAACTATCAGACAGCCCAAGATAACAGAAAAAGAGCCTTATGATTATTAGAGATCTGCTTGAAGGCAGGTACACACTGGTTTATTGTTGGTAGAACAATTTGATTGGAAAGCAATTTGGAGTCATGCCCTCAAAATTACTAAACTGCACATTCCCTTTGATTGATGATATTGCAATTAAGGCTACAGCCCAAGGAGATCAAACAAAGAGGAAAAAATAACCACATATGCAAAAATATTTATGTAGCAAATTGAAAAAAAGCCTCAAGTTTTGGTTAAAAGGGACATTATAAGAACAATAGGAACAGTTAGGTAGCAGAGTGGATAGTACACTATTGTTGTAATCAGGAACATTCATCTTTGTGAGCTCAAATCTGAACTCACATTAACTGTGTGATCTGGGGCAAGTCACTTAAACTTGTTTGCTTCAATTTCCTAATCTATAAAATAAGCTAGAGCAGGAAATGGCAAAACACTCCAGTGTCTCTGCCAAGAGAATCCCAAATAGGGTCACAAAGAGTTAGACACAAATGAAACAACTCGATAACAACAAAAACAAGATGAGAACAGGAGAATGGATTTGGGCTGGGAGTCTGACTTCTATTAAGAATACAAGTAAGAAGAATATGAAAAATAAAAAAGTATTTATGTGAAGTAATTTTACATGTGTAAGCATAACCAGAACAGTAAAATAAGTGATGATGGCAGTGTAAAAGGAATAATGGAAAGACATAACAAGATGGAGAAAAGCAGGGAAGTGGAGACTGGGGGAGGAGCGTCCAGATTGGGCATAATTATTTACTTGTTATTGAAACACTCCACAATGAAATTAATTTTTAACTATCACTGGTTAAAAAATGTTTGTTTGCTTTTTTTAAAGTTAAAAGTGTCATTTTTTAAAATCTGAGAAAAAAAATTTTTGTGAAATTTAACCCCATTCTATTTGTAGTTGATTTTCCTTGATATTTTTAGTTAATTTTGATGAAATGATTACAGATTAGCTGAAGACATACACTTACATCTTTAGATTCATACCTAAAACCAGACTGAGAAGGCCTAAGATTCTCTAAATTTGCTCTGTATATGTATTTGTATGCCCACATCTGTAGGACTGGGAATATATAGATGTAGTAGATTCAAGCAGAGGTATATCCAGAATTGGAAATCAAGGAAAGGGGGAGCATTATTTAGCCAGCTTTGACTTTTACCAACATCTCTGTCTGGGTCAGAGTCTATAGGAGGGAGGGATCTTTATTTTTAGCATAGCCTTGAAGGGTCAAGTCCTCAGTTCAAGACTAAAATCAAGAGAGTCCTTCCCTCTTGAACAGTCATGCTTGCAGAGACTTGAGAACTCCAAAGAATCAATGATAACTGTAACCTAAATGTTTACTCCAATGACACAGCACTTATCCCTGGTTTTCATCATGTGACCTACATGTGACACTTTTTTCCTGATAACATCTTTTATTTTATTCACCCCGTGTATCTATCTGTAGTAATCTGTTGCAGTCTACTCCATTCTATTACAAATCTTCTCCAATCACCAATAGATGATGAAGTTTTCAATATTTCAGAGATTTAGTATTGAAAAGTTACCTAAGTACACCTCAGCTTTATGCTTGTTTCCATCCCCTGGCTTTACTCATTGCATCCTACTGCTTTCCCAATCATTAGACTTGGATAACTTAAATAGGAACCTGAATTCATAGATTACTAAAATGAACTAATCAACCAATCAACAGGTATTTATTATGTGTGTTCAGGATGGAGGGCTTAATCCTTAAGAACTTATAAGACTTAACCCTGTTTAGCACACTTCCTTATCTGTAAAATGAGCTGGAGAAGGAGATGTTAAACCACTCCTGTATCTTTCACTAATCTCAAATGGGGTCATGAACAGTCAGATATGACCTTAACAACTGAACTACTACAAAAAGGGACTGTGCTAAATACCCTGAATACAAAGACATCTATTTGGGAAATAATATATACACATAAAAGTAAATAAAAACTATATATGAAGCAAACATATGCTGATGGAGGAGGCACCAATAGGTAGGAGATATCAGGGAAAGCTTATTGAAGATAGTAGATGATCAGAACTTTGAAGAAGGCTAAAGGTGCTTTAGGGTGAAGAAAATAAGCAGGACAGCCTGTGCAAGGGCGTCATATGTGAGAGGCAGAAAATAGATTAGTCTAACTATTCTATGAAACAGAGTTAAGTATAATAAGTCTAGAAATGTAGGGTGAAGCCAGATTGTGGAAGCCTTTAATTGCCAAACAGAAAACTTGGAATTTTAATCCAGATCAGGGATTTTTTAACTTTCTTTATGTCATGGAAGCTTTTGATAGTCTAATGAATCTTATGAACCACTTTTCAGAATGTCTTTGAATACATAAAGTAAAAGTATGTGTGATTACAAAGGAAAAATATATTGAACTACAGTTATTGACATATGTTGTTGCTTGTCTTTCATGTTAAATAATACTGTGGAAATAGATAATTTTGATTATATTAAGTTAATAAATTTTTGTACAAACAAAACTACTGCAGACAAGATTAGAAGGGAATCAATAAACTGGGAAAACATTTTTACATCCAAAGGATCTGATAAAAGGCTCATTCCAAAAATATACAGAGAATTAACTCAAATTTATAATAGTTCAATCCATTCTCCAATTGATAAATGGTCAAAGGATATGAACAGACAATGTTTAGATGAAGAAATTGGAACTATTTGTAGTCACATGAAAAGGTGCTCCAAATCACTATTGATCAGAGAAATGCAAATTAAGGCAACTCTGAGATTGCACTATGCACCTGTCAAATTGGCTAAGATGTCAGGAAATGATAATGACCAATGTTGGAGGGGATATGGGAAAACTGGGACACCAATACATTATTGGTGGACCATAAACAGATCCAACCATTCTGGAGAGTAATTTGGAACTATGCTCAAAAAGTTATCAAACTGTGCATACCCTTTGATCCAGCAGTGTTTCTACTGGACTTATATCCCAAAGAGATTTTAAAGGAGGGAAAGGGACCCACATGTGCAACAATGTTTGTGGCAGCCCTCTTTGTAGTGGCCAAAAACTGGAAGCTGAATGCATGCCCATCAGTTGGAGAATGGTTAAATAAATTGTGGTGTATGAATACTATGGAATATTATTGTTCTGTAAGAAATAACCAGCAGGATAATTTCAGAGAGGCCTGGAGAGACTTACATGAACTGATGCTAAGTGAAATGAGCAGAACCAGGAGATCATTATACAAGGCAACAACAAGACTATATGATGATCAATTCTGATGGATGTGGCTCTCTTCCACAAAGAGATGGTTCAAACCAGTGTCACTTGTTCAGTGATGAAGAGAACCATCTACACCCAGAGAGCTCTGTTGTTATTTGCTTGCATTTTGTTTTCTTTCTCAGTTTTTTTTTCTTCTTGATCTGATTTTTCTTGTGCAGCAAGATAACTGTATAAATATGTATACATATATTAGATTTAACATGTATTTTAACATATTTAACATATATTGGACTACCTGCCATCTAGGGAAGGGGATGGGAGGAAGAAGGGGAAAATTTGGAACAAAAGGTTTTGTAAGGGTAAATATTGGAAAAATTACCCATGCATATATTTTGTAAATAAAAAGCTTTAATAAAAAATAAATGCTATTGTGGGTCTTTTTGACTTGCATGTGAATTGGATTTAAGTGAGGCAGAGTTGCATAAAGTTATATGCCTCCCTCTTTCTTCTAAAGTGATTGAAGTCCAATTGCAAAAAGAAATAATGATTACCAATGGCCTGGGATATAGTGCATGGTCTTGGTATCTTTGATGTCTGACCAAACTCTAAGTGCTCCACAGTACCTTTCAGCTGCCTTTATGGCCCCATTCCACCAGGGGAAATCTTCACATATTTGGAGTAGACACATCAGTAACTCACCAATGAGTTAGAGGTCTGTGGGTTACGTTCAACCTGGTTCAGCCCATCTGCTGAGATGGTTTTACCAAGGTGTAACTGCTGTGAATGCTCTGGCTTCTTGGAGCCACTGATGAGAGTTGAGTGCCCTCACCAAGTGCTAGTGCTCCCTCAATGCCTCAAAGTTATTCAAGATACTTTAAAAGAGAGGGAAAAAAATATGACTCATGCTCTTGAAGAGCATATGGTCTATTGGAAAAGACTGCATTTTAACAATTTAATAATAAACATAATAAAATGCTTAATAAATGCTAATAATAGTTAATGCTTAATAATAGTTAATAACAGCTGAATTTGTTCATTGCCAAATATTTTCCTTTCCTATTATCTCATTTGAATCTCATAGCAACTATGTGAGGTAGGTACTAAGATATTATTGTCTCCACATTTTACAGATGAGGAAACTGAGACTGAGACAGATGAAGTTACTCACCTGGGGTCATATGCTAATAAATATATGAGGTAGCATTTGAACCCAGGTCTTCTGTACTCTGTTCCTCCCATTGTACTGTCTATATGTATAACAGCTAGAGTTTAATATTAAGATAATATTTAAAACATCAGTCCTATCTAAGAGAACAACCAGGATAGCATGGGGCTAAGTGGGAACTCTTGTCCTACTATTACCCTCACCTTTCTTATGAAAGTCTCACAGAAAGGCAGTAATGCAAGCATGTGGCTTATTATCTTTGTTTGTTACTTTATTTCCACTCATTTTATTATTTATTTATTCTTTTATTCAATTAATTTTATTTATTCCACCATTTATATTTAGTTAAGCCTTGGGAATGCCACTATTAGATCACCTTGTCTAGTTGACATAGACATTTTTGCTTCCTTCAGTTGTTTTCTTATATTTTTATAAGAAGGTTAGAGATTGGTCTTTGAATATTTTTCCAAGTGAGCAAAGGTCAAGATGGAAATTCTTCATATACCTCATAATGTTTGTATTCCTACTGAGTCAACCAAAGGAGGGGTTGGGGGATAGGGGAAGAGTGGGGGAAGAGGGAAGCACATGTTCAATAAAAAGGTCTGGCTAAACAGTCTGTTAAATTGTGATCTTGGCAGGACTGAAATTTCTAGGGGTAACATTTGTTATTTATAGGAGTAGACTTCCTAGCATGATCCAATTTTTTTGGCTCATGTCCTTTCTCAACCTTATACACTTACCTATCATTTACCTCTTTCTGTTTACTGAAGACTCAGTGAAGAAATGTTTTACTCCTATCCCTGAACCAGTCCTTGTGTGAAACAAGGCAACATCACAGAGTTGAAAGAAAACCATTCCCCAAATCCTTCCCTCCCAAAAAATCTTTTAGACATAAAAGTTTTTGGAATTAATGAACTCTTTGCCCTCAAAATATGGATTAGAATTCAGATTCTTGGATGTTACTTTCCATGGGCATTGCGAATTAAGAAAATAGATTTCCTTGGTGACATTTACTTTTGGTAAACGTAGATTTTAATCCCATCTGGTAAAGTTTTGATCCTCTTTGACATAACCTATGGTTTATTCTCTGATGTATTTGGCTAGTCCACTTTTATTGTAAATACAGTTCTTTAAAGTTCTCATTCTCATTTATTAATTCTTATTGTAAGATATTAGATAATTATGAATTACTAAAGAATGTTTCAAAGATACCTGCTAGTAAGTATTTAGAACTAAATTTTATTTTGGGATCTTTCTTTGAGAATTGTTAGGCCTGTATATATTCATTATTTCCAGGAGAACATTTCAAGTCTTGAATTATTTGAGCTAGGAGAAACCTCCAATCTATTTCACCTGCTTTGTTTTTGTCTTTTAACATGGTACGTGGCAATAGTGAGATAAAAATCTTATCACCCTGCTCTAATGAATACAACATGACAGAAAACCTGACACCAGAGAATAGAGATGACTAAAAACAGCTGACAGCTGACAGCTGACAACTGATAATGGCAGCAGAATCAAAGTTCTGGAATTATTTTATTCCTTTGCCTATTTTAAAAAGTCTTATTGCTATTTTTTTTAAAGACCACAATAATTTTTCTTTAACCCTGGCCCCTTCCTCTTTTGAGGACAAAGGGAGGGAGGAAGGGAGGAAGAGAGACAGAGACAGAGAAAGAAAGAGAGAGAGAGAGACAGAGACAGAGAGACAGAGACAGAGACAGAGAGACACACACAGAGAGTTGGATAGACTGATGATAAATGGTTGATAGATAGATGGATAAATGATGGATGGATAGATAAGAGTATTTACTAAATATTTATTATGATGTCTGGAAAATAAGATGATTCTTACTCTCAAGGAGCTTACATTATGATGGGGATGACAAAACATAAAGAAGAATTGGAAAGTATATGTGTGGATGAAGGACATTTGTATAGGGTTATTATGTGGAAGTCAAACAGACCAAGGATGAACATGAAATGAAGTGAATATAACAGACTCTTCAAGATATGGTAGCATCTGGAAGGAACTCACTGGACACTGAGGTGTCTTCAGTGTTTAGTTAGTTCTAGGTGGGGCAAGGATATGGAGCAGACTTTGGGATGAGCAGAATGTGAAGAGACCAAAACAAATCGTTTTGGGATAAAGGTTCTTTGCAATCACTGCTTCTGTTTCTCCACATTCACTATCCATATTTTTCATAGGAGTTGTCTTTGTAGCTTCTTGCACATTGTAGGAACTTCATAATTGCAGTAAGTGTTCTGGAGCTATTCTTCCAAATTCTTGCTCTATTAAAGTGAATCTAGCTTGTTTCTTCTCTCCTAAGTATTCCCTGAATGATTTTGTGTGGTTTTCAAATGCTATCTCCTCATATGAACTTCCAAGAATATATGTCCTCATTATCTATTAGTTGATATAAATTACCTAGCTAAACTTATTTTTTAGAAACTGGTATTTACTAAGATGGGATAGCTGGATGGCATGGTAGATAATGTTGGTCCTGGGGGCAGGAAAACTCATTTTCCTGAGTTCAGATCTATCATCAATTGTGTGACCCCAGAGAAGTTACTTGCCCCTGTTTGCCTCAGTTTCTTCATCTGTAAAATGAGCTGGAGAAGGAAATGGCAAACTGAGTATCTTCACCAAGAAAAGTTACAGTTGGATACAACTGAAAAATGAGTGAAAAGCAGCCTTAAATTTACTCATGTAAAAATATGCAAGATTAATTGCAAGACAGACATTAGCTAAGGAATTCATTCTCAAGTGATTTAATCCTCATATCCACATATTCCCTTAGAAACTACAGAAGGTCTGGTCAGAAAATCTAAAGTATCCTCATTTGGTAGAGATTAAAAAATAGCATTTTTAAAAAAAAATACAATGCCTGGAACAGAGAAGAGATCTTAATAAATCTATTTGGCTGTGAGGTAGGTTTGAGTTTTTAAAAATGTAGAAGTGCAGAGATTTCCAATTTGGCCTGACAGCTTCTAGGTTCCTTTTACAACTTCTTCATTGTTTATTTTATTTTTCTGCACTCAAACATGATAAAATTTTTCATCTTTCTCTAAATGTATTGACTTTTGCATGTCTTCCTATTTAAACAAATCAATGCTTCGTTAAAACTGGAAGTGTGTGGAATTCTGGGGAAGATGTTAACAAATCAAGTCAACAAACATTTATTAAGCACCTAATACAGTGTATATCACTAATAATAAAACTTCTTGATGGATTGATAAATCCATAGATTTTTGTTTGTAGGTATTTTCTCAATCAATTAATGCTAATCATGCATATTATTTATGGAAAAGAAATAAATACCAATTAGAATCATGAAAAGAATGCAAAATTTTGGCAATCGATATACATTTGTTAAGTGTAGAAAACAAAGATCAAAAAAATCAAGGGTACCCTGAAAATCGAGGGTATACCCTTCAATTGGGCAATGGTTGAACAAGTTGAGATATATGATTGTGATATAACTGTGCTATATGAAATGATGAGATCATTGATCATTGGAAAACATGGAAAGACTTTTACAAATTAGTGAAAAGTGAAACAAGCAGAACCAAAAGAATATTGTATACAGTAACAGTAATATTGTTTTAAGAATAAATTTGAGCAAATAAGTTTTTTTGATTATTATAATTATCCAAATTAACTACAAAAGAATGTGTGAAAAAAGACTCTATCTGCATCTAATGGTATCCATCTCCACATTGAAGGTGTTGGTGAAAAAAAGAAATTTACATGATAATATTGCTTTATATTTGAAAGGAATATCAAGTTGTGTACAAGAGATTTGCAGTAATTTGGAATTATGATCAAAAAGTTATCAAACTGTGCATACCCTTTGATCCAGCACTGTTACTACTGGGCTTATATCCCAAAGAGATTTTAAAGAAGGGAAAGGGACCTGCATGTGCAAGAATGTTTGTGGCAGCCCTCTTTGTAGTGGCCAGAAACTGGAAACTGAATGGATGCCCATCAGTGGGAGAATAGCTGAATAAATTGTGGTATATGAATGTTATGGAATATTATTGTTGTGTAAGAAATGACCAGCAGGATGATTTCAGAAAGGCCTGGAGAGACTTATATAAACTGATGCTGAGTGAAATGAGCAGGACCAGGAGATCATTATAGACTTCAACAGCAATACTATATGATGATCAATTGTGAAGGACGTGGCTCTCTTCAACAATGAGATGAACCAAATCAGTTCCAATAGAACAGTAACAAACTGAACGAGCTACACCCAGGGAAAGAACTCTGGGAGATGACTATGAACCACTACATAGAATTCCCAATCCCTCTATTTTTCTCCTACATTTTTGATTTCCTTCACAGGCTAATCATACACTATTTCAAAGTCCGATTCTTTTTGTACAGCAAAATAACTGTTTGGACATGTATACATATATTGTAGTTAACTTATACTTCATATTTAACATGTATCGGTCAACCTGCCATCTGGGGGAAGGGGTGGGGAGAAGGACGGGAAAAGTTGAAACAAAAGGTTTTGCAATTATTAATGCTGAAAAAATACTCACGCATATATCTTGTAAATAAAAAGCTATAATATAATAAAAAAACAATAAATTTGCAGTTTCATATGCAATCATATTTTTTATTGTACTTTGTTATGGCAACATTTGTTTTATTACATAAATTTAAAAAAGCAAGGCTAAAACACTAGAACCTCACATTCTATTAGGGAAGAAAACATGCATATAGGCATATCTCATTTTATTGTGTTTTGCAGATATTGCTTTTCTTTTTTAGAAAGTTTGGAATAAGCTTGCATCAAGTAAGTGCATCAATACCATCTTACCAACAGCATGTGTTCATATGTCTCTGTGATATTTTTGAAATTTTCAAAATATTTCAGACATTTTCATTATTATTATATTTGTTATAGTCAACTGTGGTCAGGGATCTTTTATGTTATTATTATAATTGTTTGGGGGTGCCATGATCTGTGCTCATATAAGACAACAACTTAACTGATACACGTTGTATGCACTCTGATTGCTCCATTGATTGACCATTTCTCCATCTCTCTCCTTCATGGGCTTCCCTATTCCTTGAAATATAACAATATTAAAATTAGGCCAATTAATAACTCTAGAATGACCTTGAGTTTTCAAATTAAAGGAAGAGTCAATCATTGCCACAAACTTCATTGACTTAGTTTAAGAAAGTCTTACAAGCATTCCAACCATGAGCAACCACCACTCTGATTTATCAGCATACTTCAACATCGAGACAAGATCTTTTACCAGCAAAAAAAAATTGTGATCTGCTGAAAGCTTAGATGATGGTTAGCATTTAGTAATCAAGTATCTTTTTACTAAAGTAGTATATTTTAGGCATAATATAATTGTTCATATAATAGATTATAGTATAGTGTAAACATAACTTTTATATGCACTGGGAAACTGAAAATTCACATAACTCTATTAGTATATTTGCTTTATTGTGGTAGTATAGAACCAACCCCACAATTATCTACAAGTTGTGTCTGCATAATTAAGGACATACACGATATATAAAGTTTAAATGGAAGATGATCTCAGAGAGGACCTTGCATCTATCTGTGAATGGGTTTCTAACTGGAGAATGGGCTTACATCTATCTGTGAATCTTTTGGTAAATACCTCACCTACATGAGTCTATTTCCTCAGTCCATTGATTTGTAAAAAGATAGAATAAGACTAAGTGATCTCTGATGATTCTGCACAACTTAATATGTTCTTGGTAATTAATAAATGTTTATTCAGTTCTTCATTGATGGATCAAGAATTCTTTGGTGCTTCCATTCCAAAATCATTGGTATTTGTCATTTAATGCTTTTCTAATGAGTACACATACACTTGATTCTTGCCAGTTGGCATACAAAAACACCTTCCTGAAGGAGAATGGTTGGTGAAATCAGTGGCATCATGACTGGTATATGCCTTATTGATGGTGGTTGAAGTGCTTACATCTGGAAGATATCATTGATTTAGCCCAGAGTTAAAGTGATTTCTCTACCATCATATTGTACCTCTGATTTCCACCCCAGCACATTCCCAATATATACCACTGCCTCTTAGGGTTTGCTAACAAAATAGAGGCTTGTGAACAAGATATGCCCACCTGCACAGGCACAAGCATACACACACAGACACACACAGAGACACACATAAAACCTCCTGGGGCACTGATCCTATCTAGTGTTCATTCTGTTTTCATCCCAAAGTCTTTCCTCTTTTTTCTGTAGGGTTTTTTCAAATTCTTTCCTAACAGGTGCAGGAAACAAAACAAACCAAAAAAACAAAACCTCAGCAGTGAGGATTAAGCATCCATGCTTGACAGCCTCGCTGGAAACTGACAAACCTTCCTTTCACTCCCCAAAGCCTAAAGCTGGATTAGAAGAGATTCTGGGCTATACTGGTGTTCACCCTATTACACAAAAGCAAACAGAAAAAAATAAATCTGTAAGAGTGATGTCATGACCTTGCTTTCTATGGAAAGTCAGCCCCCATGGCATCTCCCATTTGTGGACATAGGAATCTTTTCAAAAGTGCTGAACCAACGTGGGTCCTTTGACTCTGCCTCTCTTTCTTAGCTGAATCTGTGTGAAATCATGCTTAGTGGGCCAATAGCAATGGTATTTGTTTTCATCCTCTGTTTGTACATGAGGATATGGTGCTTAATAAATGTTTACTACATTGAATTAAATTAATGGGAACTGGAGAAAGCGTCTAGTCCACCATTTTGTTCCATGACCTGGAAGTCCCATATTGTTTTTAATGTATTTTTTTTACTTAAATGAATGTAATGTACAAATTTATACCAATGTTAATCAAATATCTATTTCTACTGTATATGAAAGGTGATTCATAAAATTACAGAATATTAGAGCTGGAAAAAACTTTAAAGATGAACTAATCCAATTCATCCATTTTTACACATGGGACAGATGAGGACCAGAAAAGATCCAATGCTACCTAATAATGGGAGTCAAAATGCAAATCCAAGTCTTTTGATTCAAAACCTAGCTTCTTTAGAAGAAGAAATTGTTGTTGTTGTTGTTAAGTAGGAAATATTTAATAGAGGGAAGGCACTGGAATTAAGATGGATTGGATTGGGAAAAGCTTTCTATAGGAGGTGTGATTTTATTTGGAATTTAAAGAAAGCCAGGAAGAATAGTAGTCAGAGCAGAGGAAGAAAATTCCAAGAATGGGGGACAGCAAGAGAAAATGCTCAGACCTGAGAGATGGAGTATCTTGTTCATGAAATAACCAGGAAGTTAGTGTCACTGGATTAGAGTGGTATATGTCAGGGAGTAAGATGTAAGAGCATTGGAAAGGTAGAGGAAGTTAAGGAAAGACTGAATGCTAAACAGAGCATTTTGTATTGCTCCTCGAGACAATAGGGAGTCATTGGAGTTTATGAGTAAGGAAAACCACTTTTGGGCTGAATAAAGCATGGATTGGAGTGGAGAAAAGACTTGAGGCAGGCAGACCCACAACCAGACTATTGCACTGATTTCAATAGAATGGTGGCAGTTCAAAGAAAAGAAGAAAGTATATTTGAAAGATGTTGCAAAGGTGACATCAGCAGACTTTGGCAACAGCTTGAATGTAAAGGATGTATGATAATGAGGAATCCAGAATGACTCTCAAGCAATGAAAACAGACAATCGACCTGTATATACTTCTAATGTATATGACATGAGAGTCAAGAGAATGACTCTCAGTTTGAGGACCAAAGTGACTGGGAGGATGATGTTATTGTCTATCCTTTCACACCTCACTTTATTGTTCCAAGAGGAATTATTATACTCCAGGTGAAGATTAGTAATAGGTAAATTCATAGGGAAAAATGAGGAAATACTGACCATGGAAAACATTCTTAAATGAACACTGAAGAATACAACTCACTCCTCACTGTGCCACTAGTCTTGATGTTCTAAGCAGCCATAGGCAGACTAATCCATGAGTTACTCCTCAGAGAGCTTTTCATTTTGAAGAGATTCTTATCTTCTCCACTAGAAAAATAGTAGACATAAATTCTGCCTAACCTTTTGATGAGGAAGGGGAAGGCTAGCATGCTCTTTATTGTTTGAGGACACTTTTAGATTGGAGATTCCCCAAACACATTCCATTTTCTCCCCTTGCTCTGAGAAAAATGACAGAAGCTGATTTGATTCAGCCAAAAAAAGAGGAGCCAAGAGATGAACAAGGGGCTGAGGGATAGTGGATGTGGCTATATTAGACCTAAAGGAAAAGATGAGTAAAACCCTGATGGACCAAGTCCTGTGCCTGGTGAACCCAAAGCACTTAGCTCACATCGGGAAGCTTTGCAGCTGAGCACTTGGGGAGTCTACCCAAAGAATAAAGTGTCAGAAAGTGAAAGGAAAAAGGCATAAATTCTGACAATTAGAAGGATAAAATCTAAACCCAAACAACATATCTAAAAACAAAATAGCAACAAAACAAATCCAAACTCCTCCCAAAAACATCCTCCATAAAAACAAAGCAAGAGCGCATTTAAGTAAATGAACAAAGAGGATTCAAAATCTAAATGGAAGTAAAATTTGAAAATTTTCAGATTACAATTTCTTGATTAATATTATTTAAAAAGGAAAATTCGTGCCTGTTGAAATATGGATGATTCCAAATGTACTTCCAAGAGAAAAAGGAACATGAAGAAATTCTGGAATAGTTGGAAAGAGAAATGAAATCCATGAAATAACAAAAAAGGGGGAAATGTATGTTAGAATTTAGAGCTCTCAATGAAAAAGTGTAATTAAAAAACTGAATAACAATGGACAATTTTTTAAAGGAGCAAAAGAAAGAATAGCAAAAAAAGAATGCAAAAATACTGAAGTAACAAAAAATCTGACTGAGGAGAAACAAAAAGTAGTAATGCTGAAAGGACACAAAATCTGTCCAAGTCAGCGCAACTGATCTTAAAGACAGCATACTCAGGGCCAGATTACAGATATAGGTGTCCAAAAAAGCATGAGAAATGAAAAAAATGAACATCTTAAAAATAATATAATAAAACTTTTTAGAACTTCTGAATAGTAAAAAAATAAAGCATGAACTGCAAGAATTCACAGATTATCTCCAGAAAAAAACAAAAGTTAAACCCAATATTCACACAGACACAAGCACACACACACACACACACACACACACACACATACACAAACACTCACATGCACACAGAGACAGAGAGAGAATAGCATAAGACCATTCTGTACCCATCATTAAAAATTGCATAAGGAAATCAAACATTATATTCTGAAAGCAAAGAAGCTCAGACTCCAACCCCAAATGACATATTCTGCAAACCTGAACTTAACCATCAACAACAAATATGGGTATTCAAAAAAGGCATTCGAGGCATTCCTGAAAAAAAAAAATAACAAAGATGTTAGTAGATGACTTAACTTATAAACATTTCCCAAACCATAAACACAAGAAAGATAAATAAGTATAGTTACTAAAGAGAGAATAATAATAATAATAATAATAAACTTAATTAATAAATGGCTATGTTTACCTCTAAACATAAAAAGAGAGAGAAAGAAGAGAGGTTAATCTATAAAGTAGAAACATAACAAATGAAAGAGGTCATTGAGAGGTTCAAGAAGGGATAAAGATATGAGCAAAGATTACAGAAATGAGTGAAGGTAGGTATGAACCTTATATATTGTGGACACAAATTCCATATAGTTAAAACAATGTATTGTGTGGGATTGAATTGCAGAATTGGAGAATTCATAACTGGGAATAGGTGGAGGATAGAAGGGAATGAGTGATAGACTCTTACCAAATTTATCTCTGAACATTAAAGGGATGTCAAAGACTTTAGGCTCTTGGCAAGAAAGGGAAGAGATGTGTTGCAGAAGGAAAGAGGTAACTGAAAGGAAGGCTTGAATTTGGGGGACTGAAAAAGGAAGTCTCAATTTACTGTAGAGGAGATGTCACTAAAGATACTCTAGAAGGGCAGAGGCCCAGGTATAGGCATATTATGGGAGAAGTATAGGTATTTAGCTATAATGGGATTAATCTAGGGGGAAATGGCAACCTAGTATTGGAAAAAATCAGAAATAAAAATTCACAATTGCAACTGAGATAAAGATATATTATATTCAATGAAACATTGAACAGATTCAAATAGTAAACATACAAATAAGGTGGCATAGTATTTAAATTTATAAAAAAATGAATTACAGAATCACATGACATTAATAATAGTTTTTTTTTAATACTTCTTCTTTTAGAAACAAAACCTAATGAAGATAAATGAAAGAGAAAAATATAGAAGTGAACAAGTGTTTGGAAAATTGGGACCTAAAAGTTTTGTGACATCTTCTGAATGGGACCACTAAAATATGCATATTTCCTAGCACCATGATTGCTTTTACAAAAATAGATGAGCATAGACAAATTGCAAATAAATGTTAAAAATGGAAACATATTTAAAACATTCTTTACAGACCATAAAGCAATCAAAGTAATAATCAATATAGGCATTACATGCAAAAGATACTGACTAAATGGAGATAATAATGAAACTTTACAATAAATTTAAAAATAAATCATAGAATTAATAAAAATGTGAAAAGAAACAATAATGATGAGACTATATGACAAAAGTGGTGTATGTCCAGATTAAATTCTTACAAGTCATCATAATTCTCCTGGAAGCGTCTCCTATGAATTAGTTCTCCAGAAGAGGTAGCATTTTTGGGTGTTTATACATGCACCCAATCTCCACTATCCCAGTAATGACAATAAGACAAATGAACGAAATAAAAAGCATATGGAAAGAGAAAACAAAACTAAACTTTTTCTTTATTGACAACATGATTCTTTTACATATGAAATCCGAGGAAATCCACAAAGAAATTAATTAAGAAAATAGCTTCACTAATGTTGTAAGTACATAATGTCTCTCCCCCCAATCAATAGTTTTTCTACATAGCAAATAAAATAACATAATATAAAAATTCAAGAGGCAATAGTTGAAAGGGAAATCACATTTAGGATAGCTATAAATTACACAAAATACTTAGTAAGTAATGTATCAAGGCACATTCAATAGCTGTACAAATACAATTAGAAAACATTCTTTAAAAATATTAAGATAAGCAGTAGAATGTTTGGTGTTCATGGCTAGGTTGTACTGGAATAATAAAATGATAACATTACTAAAATTAATTTGAATGTTTATTATCATATTAATCAAACCACCAAAAGATTATCTTACAGAGTTAGATCAAATAATAACAAAATTCATTTACAGGAATAAGAAATCTAGCACTTAAGAGAAATACTGAGAAAAAGGAGAAGCAAAAGAGATTTCAAACTTCCCACCTCAAGCTATGTTATAAAACAGTAATCAATAGCAATTAAACAAAGAAAAATGGATTAATGGAAGAACTAGATGAGGCAAATGAACCCTGGCAATGAATGGAATAAGGGCCAGAGGTGCTCTTATATTCCAGGCTAGATAAGGAAGAAGCAGAAATAAATGAACTCAATAAACACAGTATTTGATAAACTCAGAAAAATAAATGACCGTTTTTATGAGAAGAATTGCTGGGAAAACTGGAAATTAATCTGGGAGAAATTAAGTTTAGATTAATAGTTGACACCATATGCCACAATAAATTTTAAATGGACACATGACCTGACTAATTAAAGATCATTTTGTACAAAATTAGAAGAGAGGCAGATCATATGTCTTTCACAATTATGTATAGGTGCTGAATTTTAACCAAGTATGGAATAGGATCACCAAAGGCCAAAGAGATAATTTTTATTATGTAAAATTTAAAAGCTTTTGCCTGGCCAAATTAATGCAACTAGGATAAGAAGGGAAGACATTGACTAGGAAAAAATATTTTTGCATTGACTATCTTTGACAAGGGTATAATATCAAGCTATATAGACAACTATATATGTGTATATATATATATATATATATATATATATACACATATGACATATGTGCCAGAAACTACTGTCCCATAAATAATTATTCAAATAACATGAAAAGCAGTTTATCAAAAGCAGGATTAATAACCATTAACAGTCATATGAGAGAAAGCTCAACATCACCTTAAGTAAGAGTTGCAAATCTAGATAATCCTGAGATTTCTTCTATACCCAACAAATTGGCAAAGATGATAAAAGGTGGTAATAATTAATGTTCAAGGAGTTGTGACAAGATAATCACACTAATGTATCTTTGGTGGAACTGTAAATTTGTCTAACAATTCTGGAAAGCAATTTGGAATAATAAAATAAAATACCTATATTGCTCATGATTTTTTCCCCAGAGCTCAATGAACAAAAAAAGAAGAAAAAAAGAAAGAAAAAAAATGAGCTCATAGAAATGAAAATATTTTTCTCTTTTCAAAAAAATACATTTTAATTGAATGGTCATATTTTAATTGGAAAGATGATGGCATCTTATTGGGGTATGACAGTGCAGATGGTAAAATGTAATGATTCTTTTACATAAACATATTGTGATATTAACTAAGCTGATTGACAAGAAATACATGTAGACTCGTAAAGCTAGAATCTTTAGTGAGTAAATGAACAAGGAATAGCAAATTCTCCAAATCATCTAAAATATGTAATAATGAGCATTCTTATCTTTGTAATTTGTATTTGATAGGTGCTTCAGAGTAAGCTGAAAACTTCTGCTCCAAATTGTGTATCAATAGTTTAAAGGCTACTTTTAACAAGGACCACCCAGTGAAGAAAGGTGGATTAAAATATGAATAGATAAGGGAAAAAATAGTTGACCATTTCTATCCTTAGCTACACTGGCCAAAGAGAATCCACTTATCCAAATAGGATGAGATTTTAGCTGGAGGCAAGAGAATGGAGTTGGTAACTGAATACAAAGAGAAAATCTGAGCCTTTTAGTGATATATAGCCCAGCAGGTTAAAGGAAAAGACAAACGGCAAGTCAAAGAAAGAATTCTTAAGTGTAGTCCAGTGCCTCCAGAGCAAGAGCTCACTGTAAAATCCGAAGCCTACTATTATTCTTTAAATACTCCATCTTAGTTAAATCTTAGTTTCTTTTTTAAAAAATCTCTTTTATGTATTGTAGAATCTTCCAGGGTGTTTCCTTCCCCTGTTGCATATACTGTTGCTTTTTTTTTTTTTTTTTTTTTACTGAATCACATTAGTGTGCTTTCTCTGCTGGATCTTGTCGAAATTTCATATTTTTTCTCAATTTCTTTTGTTTGTCTTGGCAGCTGCCTGGCATCCTATGTTAGGTGAATTATTGCTTTTTTTTTTTTTTGCATCTCTCTCTCATGTTTTGGGGGACATTCCTTTGCACCCCTTGAATCTTTCATTGCAAATCTTGTTGTTTCTCTTGTTTCCCTTGCTGCTTCTCTTGAAGCTCAAGTTGTACTTCCTTCATGTCTTTTCTGAACTCTTATTATTATTATTATTATTGCATATCTTGCATCTCTTTCTGGAGATCTCATTAAATCTTTAGCTCTTTCTGTCTCCCTCTTTCTAAGACAAACTGTTGTGGAACTCCAGTCTGGAAAGCTATATGGGAAACAAAGTAGATGTCTCTTAATTAAAGAATGACTAAACAAATGGTGGTACATGAATATAAGGGGATTATATGGTGCTATAAGAAATATAGATGATCATTATAAAGACATTTCAGAAGACATATGACCCAATGCAAAATGAAATGGAATATGAAAGCACTATTCATAATAATATGAGACTAAAAATTAGTTTTAAAAAGTTCCAGACATTTGTAGTCAGGTTGGTGGTGCAATGGATAGATTACCAGGTATGGAGTCTGGAAGACTCATCTTCCTAGCTTCAAATCTGGTATTACTTACTAGCCATGTGACCCTGGGCAAAGCACATAATCAGTTTCCTTATCTATAAAATGAACCAAAGAAGAAAATGGCAAACACACTACTGAATAACAGCAGCAACAACAGCAAAGGTGGAATAGTGGGTAGAGTTTTGCATTTGGATTCAGGAAGACCTGAGTTCAAGAACTCCCTCAGATATTTTTTAGCTATGTGACAGTGTATAAATCACTTCACTTCTGTCTGCTTCAGTTTCTTCATCTCTAAAATGGGATAGCATGTAATAATATTTTTAAATGAATAAACAAAATCCTAAAATTGCCAAAAGTCATAAGAATTCAAAGGTTAGTGAACATAAAGATGTTTTCCTATACAAGTTCATAGATCCTCTTGAAATTTATCTATATACCTTGCTTTATCCAATCAGACTATTTTTACTGAGAAGAAATCTGAGAACTAGAAACATTAAATTATTTATTCAGGTATATGCATGGTGGCAAGCAGAATTTAGCCTTAGTTCAAATCTGTCTTAGGTGAAAATGGATGATATCTTCTTGCACACTTTCTTAAATAAATTACCTATGAAGCTTTAATATGAGTGTTGCTATGCTATATGCTTGATAATATTCCTGACAAATATTTATTTAAATCTTCCCCACAATGAAGAAATCACTGTGAATAATAATTGCTTGAAAGTTCCTCCCCCCTCATCATGTCCAACACATTTGGCTATCAAATTATACACATTTCTGAATAGAAGTTCATTTGGAGGAAAAAAAATAGAGATGAGGATGTGGATTAGAAACATGATAGTTGGAAGAGCTGTCCCATGTAACAAAAAGTAGACTGGTTCTATTTGTCTCCAGAAGGAAGAACCATAAGCTATGTGTAGAAGATGCAAAGAGGTACATTTAGAAGATAAAATGCTTCATAACAAATAAAATCATTTCCAAGTGGAATGGACTGCCTTAGAGGAATGATTAAGTTCTTCATCATCATTTCCAAGCAATGTTTAGATAAACTCTTATTGACTATGGTTGGAGAGGATGACCATGAAAGTCCCTTCCAGATCAAGAGATGCTATAGGATCTTGTGACTGATCACCAAATCCTAGCTGGGTTTGAAAATGGACTTGAACATTAACAAAAGAGAGTCTTGGTCCCTTTATGCTTTTTTGAAAGATATGCTTCATGTTCAAGTTTAGCCTCTTGTCTCTCCAGAAAAAAATCCTTTGAAAAATCACTTATCTTTCCTACAGAGACTCTTATGGTATCCTAGTTAACCTAGGTAACCTAGATAACCTAACCCTAGTTAGGTATCCTAGCCTTTTCTTCTTCCCTTTGCATTTGCCTACATCACTCTTGAAGATCTGATGTCCAAATGGTTTAATCTCATTTTTGTTTTTATGCACTTGAAGGCTTATAAAGCAGTTAAAATATTCTCACCTCCCAGACTGACAAGCCTATTTCTCCCACTATTGTTGTTAAAGTGTTAAGAGAATCCAACAACATGAATGACCTTGAAAAAAGGGAAGGGAATTCTTCATGAAATGATAGCTGCCCTACTTAGGCATCAATTCAGTTCAGTTCAATTTAGTGCGGTTCAATTAGATTTAGTTCAATTCAATAAACATTTATCTAGTGGTCATGGAATTGTATGAGTATTGGTACAAAGAGGATTAGGGGGATTAAGAAACAGCCATGGACTTTTTAAAAAATTATAGTTTTTTATTTACAAAACACATGCATGGGTAATTTTTCAACATTGACCCTTGCAAAACCTTCTGTTCCAAATTTCCCCCTCTTTCCCTCCACCCCTTCCCCTAGATGGCAGGTAGTCTAATACATGTTAAATATGTTAAAGTATATGTTAAATATAATATGTATATACATATTTATACAGTTATCTTGCTGCATAAGAAAATTGGATTTAGAAAGAAAGTGAAAATAACCTGAGAAGGAAAACAAAAGTGCAAGCAGACAGTAACAGAAAGAGTGGAAGTGCTATGTTGTGCTCCACAGTCATTTCCCATCGTTCTTTCACTGGGTGTAGCTTGTTCTCTTCACTACTCAACAATTAACAGCTATGGATTTTTGAAACCTGCACTCAGGCCCCACTTCTAGCATAGCTTGACTGTAGGATTGTGCTACAATTCAAGCCTTGTTTTTGTTGATTGTCTAGATCTAAGACTGGTTAAAAAAAAAGAAAAATCAAACAAACCTTGTTTATATTATTCAGAACTTCATTTGCTCTAATTGATGGTTTCACATATGGTTGATGTGGTACTATGGAACACCTGTGTTTTCTTGGTGTTAATTATTAGATCAAAATTAGCACAAATAGCAAAGAATTGTGGTGATCAGAAGAAGAGTTAACAAGGACACTTTCAAGATCTTTCTGAAGACCTTTGGGATTGATTGTGAGACATGGAAGTCAGTGGCATGGAACCACCCAACATGGGTGCCATCAAAGAAGGTGCTCTTTGAGTAAAACAGAATTGAAGTAGCTCAAAAGAAATGCAAGATATGCATATCTCAAGGATACATTCTAGGTGTTTCCATGGATTATTTGTATCTGACCTGTGGTAGCGCATTTCAAACTCTTGTTAGTCTGATCAGCAATAGCAATAGTCAGACATACTGTGACTTCCCTCTGAGATGGTGATTTCATTTTGGTCCTCTTCCAATAGGAAGGACAACAATCAGACTTAAGAAAGTGATGGAATGTTAATAATGCAGAAGAAACTTAAAAGTGTTTCCTATGTGCATTTTTTCCAGAGGTGGGGAAAGCTAGTTGTCAAATATTTATCAGCATCTGTCTGTCTAGTTGCCACTTAATCTCACATAGAACAGTTGATGACCTGCAGTGAAATCATAGCAAGGAAATATCACTGGTAGCATTATGGGAATTTACTGTTAGGAAAACACTGTAAGGAAAACAAACCAAACCAAACAAATAAACAAACCCCAAAACAAAACCCCAAAAGCACAGGCACTAAGAATACAAAGGAAAAAAATGGAACAATTCCTGTCCCCGGGAATTCTTATTTTAAGAGGGATATAGCATATACATACATGAGTCTATAAAACATACACAGTGTGAAATACATAGAAAATTAATACTGTTTTATGTAATTTCAGAACCAGAAACATCTGAAAGAATGTCCTAAAGCTTTTTTATAAGAGATAACACTTGAATCACACCTAGTAAGAAGTTCCAGATTTCTAGTGGCAGAGGTAAGGAGTGGGACTATTTTAGGAATAAGTGGAAATAGTGTTGCTGAATGAATGAATGAATGAATCAGTGGGTGAATGAATGAATGAAGTGTCTATTAAGTATTTACTATATTTAAAGCTCTGAGCTATGCTCTGGTGATACAAATAGAATAGTAAGACAACTCCTGTTCTCAAGGAGCTCACATTCTGATTGGAAAGACAACACATAAGGAGGATTCAGCTGTAAGTCAGATGGAGAGATCCTAGCGTCCTTAGGGTGAAGTGGCGAAGCAGGTGTTAATGCTTCTTTTTCAATGGAATTTGCACTAATAAAATAATATCATTTTCTGAAATTGGATTGTTTGAAATGTCATTGAGACAGGTGACAAGTACTTTCTGTTCTGAAATTTCAGTGGAAGTGATTTAGCTCCTTTAGGAGCAGTAGTTAGGCTGCTTCTTTATAGAGGTTATTCACTCCTGCCCTATGTGTCTGTGTCTGAAATTTCCATCTTGGTCATTGCAAAGTGCACACCTCCAACCTTCCTTCTTTGCAGTGTAGAAGGTCTGCATATTTTTTTAAAAGCTCTGTTACATTGTTTCAGCAGAGATCGCATCTTGAAAACGTTAAATAGCTACACGATGAGGCAACGAGTTGGGAAAGAAAAATGTAGCTAAAATCACACCAGGTACTTCCTGCCTCCAAGTTTGTCTTTGAAACTGATCTAAGCCAGAACAGAAGTAAAGTTTTAATCACTCACCAAACTGCAACGAACGAGCTTTTCTTATAAAATTCTTCCCTTAAATCCATAGGAAATTAGGGGATAAGAAGGGAGGGAAGATGAAGGGAGAGAGAGAGGAATAGGGAGGGAAAGAGAAAGAATCTGCTTTATCTTTTTCTTTTTTAAAAGGTTTAGTTAAGGGATTCTTACCTTGGCACACACAGATTTCCATGGAGTTTGTATGCAAAGTTCAAAGGCTTTATGGTTTTTTTAGTTGGAAACAATACATCTTTATTCTCACTTTCATTAAAATTTAGAATTCTTTCAGTCTTCAAAATAGACAACACATCCTTCTGAGGAGGTTTCCACAGGCTTTCTCAGATTGTCAAAGGGGTCCATGACATATAAAGGTCAAAATTCCCTGCTCAAGTTTCTTATGCAAATACATAAACAGTATAGCAGCCTAAGAAATATAAAGGGCATCAGAGACAAATTTCTTATTTTGCAAATGAGGAAATTAAGGCAGCATAAGTGAAATCACTTGGCTAGGATCACACAACCAGGAAGTTATAAGGCAAAGCTACAGATAGAAGTTTTATAATCTCAAATTCTAGCCTTTTTTTCCATATGTGATTAAACAAAAGAAGGGTTTTTTGTTTTGTTTCTTTGTTATTTTGATGGAGGGGCTGCTAAAACATCAGTATAGGGCTTTTAACTGGAAATGTATAACATGGAGAATATAAAATTGATGGCAGAAGAATGGATGATACCTACATTTATTTGAAGGGTTGCTTTGTGAAAGAGGATTCAATACATTCTGTTTATCCCCAAAGAACAGAACCAAAAGTGAATGGGTGAAAGTTGCAAAGAGAGAAATTTTAGCTTGATGTGGGGAGATTTATTAACAGTTAGAGTTATTCCAAAGAGGAATGGGTTGATGAAAGAAATGGCAGCTTTTCTCTGCTTAATGGTCTTCAAAAAAGAGACTGGATTACTGCTTGTCAGAAAGTGGGTATTCCTTTTATGTAATGATTCTACTACATAAGTACTAAGGTATTTTTGACTCTCCAAATCTATCTTGTAAAATGCCCCCAACTAGTGCAAATCAGCCAGTCTGCTGTAGTTTAAAGTCTTAGAAAGAACAGTTCCTGGGATACTGAAAAATTAACTGATTTGCTGAAAGTCACATATCCCAAATTGTTATTTTATGATGGTGCTTTAGAGCTAATGAAGAAGTTTCCTAAAAACAGCTCTTTGAGTAGGCAAGAAAAGTATGATGCTCTCCATTTCACAAATGAGGAAACAAGGCTTAAAGGGATTAATGAGACTTCTTCAAAGTGATTGTCAAAATTGGGATTAGAATTTATATCATCTGATTCCAAGTTCAACAATTTTTCTACTCCTTCATGTTCCTCTTTGTACTTTCTGCGTGTAATCCCAGCAGCATTATTTTTCACTATTAAAAAGTAGTACATAATAAAATAGCATATGTTATTTAATTAAACTCCAGTTACAACCTTGGTTTTACAAATTAAATCAAAATTTATCATAGAGCAAGATATAAAGAAATAGTAACTCCTCATTATAAACTTACACTTCCTTTACTGAATCTCAAAGGTTATTAACCATTATCTAACTTAATTTTGACTTTCCTCATCAGAGCTAGGGAGAAATACAACTTTCATCTATCCTAGGCTCAGAAGCCAGTGAGATTTTAACCTGAATGGAAACTCCATGAAATTTCAGAGTCCTTTGCTTTGGTCTCAGAGCTTGACACAGCTTAGATCTTGTTTTCCATTAAACTGTGTTTTCCCCTTTCCTGACTTGTCTGTTATTCAAGCAAAACTGTTTTCCATAAGATGATTCTCTGTATCCTAAACTATAAGTTTCTTTCTAACTGTGGATTTCGGTGGCAGCTTTAATAAAATTGATAATAGTAAAAAGTCATATACTATTGTTGTTACAATTTTTTGTAGTTATACTTGATGAGAGCTATTTCATTTAGACTTTACAATAAGCCTAAGAGCTCATTCATGAAATGAGAAACCTGACTAAATATTGTCTACTTTTGCTGAGCAAGACACTGAATTTTATTAAGTTCAATTTTCTTTTCTAAAAAAGTAGCAAAAATTACACATTTTTGAAATGTTTTATAATAAAGATTTATCATATTGACAGGGCTCATCTATTGGTATACTTAGAGATCTACCTTTTAGCACAGGTCCTTTGCTCTAGAAGCTCCAGTAGCTCCCCATTGCCTACAAACCCATTTTTAAATTCATTCATGATCTGGCTCCAGCCTACCTCTCTAGATTTATTGCCCATTCTTCATCGTTACATACTTTACATTCCAGCCAAATTGACTTTCTTCCTGTCTCCATCCCTTTGTATAGGCTGATACTATGATTGGAATGCACTTCCTTCTCCCCTTGACATTTTAGAATCAATCATTTATTTCAAAACCCAGCTCAAGCATCACTTCATAAATGAGATCTTTCCTAATTCCTGCAGTTGTTAGTTCCCCTCTTCATGTTACTCTGAATTTTGCACGTGTTATTTCTTTGAGAGGCAATGTGGTATAATGATTAGAAAGTTGACCAACAGATCCAGCAAGACTTGAGTTCAAGTGCCATGCCTCATAAATCCTGCACTGGTGATGTGACCTTGGATAGACCTCATATGGTTTCAGTGTCCCATAGCACTCTCTAAGGCTCTACATTATTGATTTGAATTGATAAAAGAAATTTCCTCATTTTGGAGTTCCCATGGCAATAAAATCACAGGTCCAGTCCCTATGTTTTATAATTACTTTTCTGCATAAATGTTACATCTAAGAGAATATATTCTTCTTCTAGAATACAAGTTTTTTTTTTTTTTTGTCTTTTTATCTTCAGTCTTGCAGAGTAAGCAAGTTGAATAGCATTTACTTTTTGTTCATCAATTTCAGTTGTGTCCAACTCTTTGTGACCCCCATATGGGTTTTTCTTGGCAAAGATTCTGGAGTGGTTTGCCATTTCTTTGTTCAAATAACTTTTTTATAGATGAGGAATTGAATTAGACAGGGTTAAATAACCTGTCCAGAGACATAAAACTAACAAGTGTTTGAGGGCAGATTTGAACTCAGGAAGCTGTATCTTTTTGACTCGAGGCCCTGTTCTCTTAATTAAGCACCAATGGAGGGAAGAGAAAGCTACTTTGCAAACAATTATGAACAAAGAAAATAAATATAGGATAAATTAGATGTAATCATATAGGGAAGGCATTAGCATTAAAACATTTTCAAATGCTTATTGAATGAATGCATGGATGAATGATTGTTAAAGGGACTTGGTCAAGGCAATACATTTAATAAATGTCAGGAACTTCAACCCAGAATCTTTCTGACTCCAGGTCCAACTCTCTGACTAATGCTATCTTCCTCTTATATAGCTCTTTAGCAAGCATACTTTTCATCTTCAATTTGTGAGGTTGTGAGGGAAATGCTAGTGAGATGTAAGCTAGGAACACCATTTATTTTGGTTAATATCATTGTTATTGTTGTTATTAGGTAAGCCATAATGGAAAGAAAGATTATCTCCATTTTACAGATGAGGAAACCAAAGCTCTTATTCCTAACTCCACTGTTGGCATCTGCATGAATAGAGGTTCTTTGCCTGCCAACCTTTAGGGTTTCTCCACTTTATAGCCTGCCAAAGCCTTCTGTCAGATGGCTTTAAAAGGCACACTTAAGAACTCAGTTTGAACCTAGAAAAAGCATTTTTAAGCAGAGTTAGGCAGTGGTTTCCTCTTAATTGCCAAAATACAGAAGGACTTTCTGGAAATGGAGGGGGGAGGGCATTCAAGAAGCAGGAAGGAACACAGAAATGGGAAGAACATCTGGCTTGGCCCAGGGATCCAAACTGAAAATTGCTCAGGAGTTCAGGACAAATATAATTCATACTGGTGATATTTTTCCTAAGTCCCTAAAGCTTTACTCTTGCCCATTCGGCTTTCCTCTCTGGAAATTTTCAGGTTTTGTCTTCCTATGCCAAAGCCTCCAACCTCTGCCTTCTTCTGCTCAGTAGCTAAGATCAGTTTTGATTGCAAAAAAATATTCTGTGTAGTTCCTTTTCATTGTTAAAAAAACTGTCACTTCATTCTTTCACATTTTATCCACAAGCATTGAAAGAAGGGATTTTGGAAAGAGTTTTTGAGGCTAGACTCTTGGGCACACAGCTCACTCCTTTGTAAGTTATCTTTTCCTTCCAAAATTTGAGTCAATTAAGAAAGCATTAAATGAGTACCTACTGTGGTCCAGATATTGAGTTACATTCTGAAGCTAGAGCTACTGGATCTGTGATTTCATTAAAACAGGATCTAAACAGAAATAGACAAAAAAGTCTCTGTTCTTAAAAGATTACATTTTATTTTTGTTTAAAGAGAGGGAGATACAATGTATTTAATGTGTAAATTGAATATAAGATGGATATTATGGGAACTTTCAGGTGGAGAGTGAGAGCAACTGGGAGTATTGGATCTTATAGAAAGTACTATTTAAGTGGAGTGATTTTTAAGCAAGGTAGGATTTAGATGAGGTGGAAATGAGGAGCAAAACATTTCAGTGATGAGAGCCAGCCTTTACAAAGAAATGGAGATGTGAGATGGAATGTTGTTTATTGAAAACAGGAAATAGTCTAGTTTGCTTGAATTCTAAAGTGTGAGAAAGGAAACAATGTATAATGTATAAGTCTGGGAAAGGAGGATAGAGCCATATTGGCTTTAAATGCCACTCAGGAGTTTACATTTGATCTGAGAACTCATAGGAAGCCACTAGGATTTATTGAATAGGAAAGGGCCCTGATTAGCTCTGTATTTTAGACATATCACTTTGACAGTTCTCTGGAGCTATGGAATAGAGAACTGAGAAACCAATTAAATTATTGCAATTCTATTGCAAGTAGTGATGTGGTCTTGAACCGGGACAGTAGCCATGTGAGTGGGAGGAAGGAGATAAACAAGAGAGATTTCATTGAGGCAAAATAAGTAGGGCTTGGCAAGAAATTAGATTCACTGGGGTATGAGAAAGAGGAAAGAATCAGGAATGACTTTGAGGTGACGGAATACATGATAATAATCTCAAGAGAAGTAGGCAATTCTAGAAGATTACTTATTTTGGGGGGAAAGATGACTTTTTTCAATTTATGTTAAGTTTGAGATGCTTATGAGACGATCTCACTGTTGATATGCAATAGGCAATTGATGATGTAAGACTACTTGAAGAAAGACACATTTTATCCATATCTATATGTAATTATATATACATATATATATATATATATATAAATAACTCTATCTATCTCTGCTCATATATCTACATATCTCTTCATATAAAATATGCATATGCATATTGATAATGGTTGAATTCATGGAAAACATGAAATAATTGAGAGAAAATATGGAGAAAGAAGAAGAAAGTGTCCAGAACAGATCCTGATACACTCATGTATGGGGTTAAAACAAGAATGATCCAGCAGAAGACCCTGAGAATGAGTGTCTAGATAAACAGGAAAAGAACCAGAAATACCAGAACATGAAAATGTAAGGAAGACTGTAGAAAAAAAAAAAAAAAAGAACATAGTCAACAGTAACAAATGCAAGACCGAGATCAAGAAAGAAAAGGAATGAGAAAAGATAATTGGATTGAACAGTTAAGGAATGACCGATAACTTTGGAAAGAGTAGTTTCAGTAGAATGATTAGGACAGAATGAGGAAAAATGGAATTCTGGCCTGCTCTGGGAATAGTATTATCAGTAAACTTCCTTTTCTGAGTAGATCTTTCAGAGTGATATGATAAGGCTGGTGTGCTGGATTCAGAGTCACACAGAATAGCACTTAATGCTGGTTTTGTAGGCCTTATTTTTCTCATTTGTAAAATGAGGAAAATAGCATAACAGTATTTATCTTTAGAGGTAGCATGTCAAGAAACAATGATCAAGTTTTGCCTCTGGCACATATTGGATGTGTAACTTTGGATAAATCATTTAACTTCTCAATAGCACAAACAACATACTGACTTTATACATTGGAAAGACATATACACACTTATATGTGTCTATGTATACACATATATATGTTAAATAAAATAATCAAAGAGGAAAGGCATTAAATGAAGGAAAGATTTCTTATAAAGATTTGAAGGAAGCCAGGAGGAAGAGATGAAGAAAGAGAGAATTCCAGGAATGGACATGAGCACGTGAGACAGTGTAGAACTAAGAGGTTGAGTATCATATGCAAGCAATAGCAAGGGTCACAAAGTACATGGAATAAAATAAGTTACACAAGAGACTGGAAAAGTGGGAAGGAAACCTGCTTATGATGGATTTTGAAAACTGAACAGAAGATTTTATTGAATTCTGGAAGTAAAAGGAAGACACTAGAATTAATTTGATAGCTGAGTGGAGAATGGTTTGGAGTATGTAGAGAACTGAGGCAAGGACAGAAGATAGGAGGTCATTGCAACAGTCCATATTGAGAGGTAAAGAAGATCTGCACCAGAGTGGTTACAGTATCAGAAGAGAGAAGGGGGCATACATAAGACATGTTACAAAGGTCTTGCCAGGGATTGACCATTGATTGGATTGAGATAGTATTTAAGATTGTGAGCCTGGGAGGATGGTAGTGCCCTATACAATAACAGAAAAGTTAAGAAAAGGAGGTTTGGGTGGGAAGATAATGAGTTGAGATTTAGACATGTTGAGTTCAATATATCTATAGGATATCTAATTAGAGATGTCTAAAAGGCAATTTGGACATCAGTGGATAGCGTTCCAGACCTGAAGCTAGGAAAACTATTCTTTAGTTCAAATTTTGTTTCAAATACTCGTAAGCTGTGTGATCCTGGGCTAGTCACTTAACTCTGTTTACTTCAGTTCCTCATTTGTAAAATGAGGTAGAGAAGGAAATGGCAAACCATTCCAGTTTTTTGGTTTTTTTGGTCAAGAAAACCTCAAGTGGAGTCCCAGAAAGTTTGACATAATTGAAATGATTAAACAACAACAACAACAACAAAAAGTAGTTAGAGATATGAGAGTAAAAGTCGGGAGAGAAGTTAGGGATGGATCAGTAGATCTGAGAATTTTTGCATAGTATTGGTAATTAAAACCAGAAAGGATAACAACATCACCAAGAAAAATAATATAGAGGAGTATAAATGAGGAGCCAGGACAGAGATTTATTGGACTCCTATAAGGTCTATCAACTAAATTTTTTTCTTTGTTATTTTTAACATTCTTTTCTTTTTAATTTTTGAGTTCCAAATTCTTTCCCTCCTTCCTGCCCCTCATTGAAAAGCAAGCAAAATGATATCAGTTATACACAAAAATAATACAAAACACATTTCCATATTATCTATATCACAAAAAAGCAAAAAGGAAAAAAGAAAAATTATATAGTCATTCCTCAGCATTCCTGACATTCTCAGGGTTAGGATAGAGGACCTCTATGAATGTGAAAAATCACAAATAACTCTAAGACATTCCAGATTTTTACTTTTTAATAATTCTGATCATATTTGTTTAGCCTAAAACAAGTAAAACAATACAGTGCACCCATAAAAACGTTGCAGTTTCTATGGACAAAGATGAGTATCTCTCACACTGCGCAGTCTTAATAGCAGTTGGCATAGCTGCAGCAACTATTTCATTGCTTTCCTTCTTTTATAAAAAAAAAAAAGGCACAAAATATGATGATCACTGAGAGAGGAAATCACATGACTAATTCTGAATTGTAGACAAAGAAGAGGTATTCCCCAAAAGAATACATAACTCAAAGTTCTTCATTACACTGAAACTTTTAACAAAATTTAACTGTTTATAATAAATTTCCATATGCATACTTATAGTAGCAAGTGGTAACATATATATATATATATATATGTATAGTATTTATACATTTATGACTTACTAATTTAATTTTTAGTTTTCTTTACATATACAAGTCATCTGTGATTTATTGCAGTACTTGTAAATCTCCCACATTTAATTACTAGTGGCCAACCTATAACTAATCAAAATGATGAATGAATGGGAAATATGCAAATGTTGTGGGATGACTATACCCAGAGTTCATCAGTTCTCTCTCATATCCTTTAGAATTGTCTTGGATTATTGCATTGCTCACATGGGTAAGTCTTTCACAGTCATTACTGCAATATTATTGATGCTATTCACAATGATCTCCTAGTTCTTGTCACTTTACTTTATTTCAGTGCACATAGGTTTTCACATGTTCCTGCCTCTCCCCCCAAAATAATCTCCCCATTGCTTTCTTTTTCTTTTTTTTGGAACAAAATATTAATGATATATTTAGTCACAAAATGAGTATATATGGGATGAATGATAGCATAAATGGGTGGATATGGAATCAAATGAATTAATAGATATAAAGTATGGTGATTAATGGGTTGATATAAATCTGGATAAAGATATTTTTGGAATGCATAAGTTGATTGATTAATTAATTCACCAAAAACCTTTATTTAAGCACTTATATTCCAGGCACAGTGCTAGAAATGCAAAAATGAAAGTAAAACTGTTATACACTGGGGAAACATACAAAAAGTTATATAATACCTATTTTTAAGAAACTTATATTCCAACATAGGGAGACATTTCACGTAACAGATAATTGTAGTGATGGAAACAAGTTGTGAACTAGGAAGTCACAGAGATGGTGAGTTAAGTCACAAGTCAGTCAACTGATATTCGAAATTACCTATTTAATTTTTTAACCAATTATATGCACTTTAATATTTAAACTTTAATTTAAAATTTTAAACATTCATTTAAAAAATTGAGGTCTAAATTTCTTCTCTCCAATTGAGAAGGTAAGCAATGTGATCTAGATTCTATGTGGAATTGGGCAAAACATATTTCTATAATAGTCATGTTATGAAAGAACACATTGACCAGGAAAAAAAACTCAAGAAAAATAAAAATTTTAAAAAAGTTTTCTTTAGCCTCAGACTCCATCAGTTCTTTCTCTGAAGAAGGATAACATTTGTTATCCTAAGTCCTTTGAAATTTTCTTGAATCATTGTACCACTGAAAATAGCTAAGTTTAATGATGGTCATCACACAATGTAACTGTTACTATGCACCTTCTTTTTTGGTTCTGCTCACTTTACTTTGCATCAGTTTATGTCTTTATATTTTTTTCTTTCTGAGAGCTATCTGCTCATCATTTCTTACAACACAATAGTATACCATCACAACCATATACCACAACTTATCCAACAATTATTTCCCAATTCACAGATATCCTCCAATTCCTCATTACCACAAAAAAGCTGATATAGATATTTTTCTGTATTTAGATCTTTTAAAAATCACTCTAGAGAAATAATAATGATATTATTCAAAAGGGAAGGCATGGTTTTATGGCCCTTTGGGCATAGTTCCAAATTGTCCTCAAAATGATTGGATCAATTCATAAATTCACTAACAGTTCATCAGGGTCCGAATTTCCTATATCTCCTCCAACATACATCATTTTTCCTTTCTGTCATATTAACTAATCTGATAGATGTGAAGTATTACCTCAGAGTTGTTTTAATTTGCATTTCTCTAATCAATACTGATTTAGAGCATTTTTAATATGACTACATATATCTTTGATTTCTTAATCTAAAAATTACTTGTTCAAATACTTTGACCAGTTTTCAACTGGGAAATGACTTATATTCTTATAATTTTAACTCAGCTCACTATACATTTGACAAATGAGGCCTTTGCTAGAGATCCAAGGAAAGAGAAAGAACTCAAGATTTGTACAGACAAATGCAATATGTACTTTGTCTTTTGTATTCTTTATGTATGAACATGTCCCCCAGTTCTTGGCTTTATGACCTTTAAAGTTTTGAATTCATGGTGTAGACACATGAGGAGTCATTTCTTAAACATTTGTGTTAGGATCACAAGATTTAGAGGTAAAATGCATTTTGAGGGTACTCTTATCCCCCCCTTTATATAGATAAGTAGACTGAGGGTGAAAAAGGAGACCATGTCTTGATTAAGATGACACACAGCTTCCATGAGAAGAAAGTTTACTATTGATATCTTGATATAGCTTTAAAAATTTTTCACCTGATTATGACCCTCCTTTCAGTTTCACCTTTGCTTGCTTATAGGAAATTATGACCTTTTTGGTCCTCTTATGAAGATTTCAATAAATTTGTTTTCCCTTAAAAATGATGACACACAAAATGTTTGTGGCAGCACCTTTTCATAGTGGGTAGGAACTAGAAATTGAATGGATGCCCATCAATTAGAGAATAGCTAAGTAAATTATCAAATATAAATGTAATGGAATATTACTGTTCTGTAAGAAATGACCAGCAGGATGGACACAGAGAGACTTACATGAACTGATGCTAAATGAAATGAGCAAAACCAGATCATTATACACTTCAACAACTATACTATATGAGGATCAATTCTGATGGAAGAGGCTATCTTCAGCAATGAGAAGATCCAATTCAATTCCAATTGATCAGTGATAAACAGAACCAGCTATACCCAGCGAAAGAACACAGTGAAAGAAACGAGTGTGGACCACAACATAGCATTTACATTCTTTCTGTTGTTGTTTGCTTGCATTTTTGTTTTTCTTCCCATGGTTATTTTTACCTTCGTTTTAAATCCAATTTTTCTTGTGCAATGAGAGAATTGTATAAATATGTACACATGTACTGTATTTAAGATATACTTTAACATGTTTAACATGTATGAGACTGCCTGCCATCTAGGGGAGGGGGTGGAGGGAAGGAAGGGAAAATTTGGAACAGAAGTGTTTTCAAGGGTCAGTGTTGAAAAATTACCCATGTGTATGTTCCATCAATAAAAAGCTATAATAATTTAAAAATGATGACACAACCTAGTAAATAATAAAATGGAGATTGAGATCCAGATCTCTCGCATCTTTTGCTCCTAAGGCCAATATATCCTTCTTCTTCCCATGAAAGCTGCCTTAGCTGTTTTTTTTTTCTCAACATAATTCTGTTCACTCACGTTAATATAACAGCCTTCATCATTTGTCAACTCAATATAAAGATGATTCTACTGGGTGCAAAGTATTATATTAGGTTAAAGTTTATATTGGATAGAATTATGAAAATGAGAGCTAGAAGTGTCATTTGATTATCTAAGCAGACTCCATTTAAAAATGAGGGGACTACAAACCCTTGTTTTGCTCAAGGTAACACAAGTACACAATGAAATTTGAACTGAGTTCTTCTGACTCCAAATCCAATGTTCTCTCTGTAGCCACGTACTAATCCCAGTTTTATGGAATTTATAGACTAGTAGGAGGCCACATTGTACACACAGGTAATTTTTTTGGGTCATAATGAAAAATAATACCTTCAAAAGATATAAACAAAAGAGGTAGCATGATTCAATGATTAGAAAACTCATGAGACACAGCATGAGACAATGATTAAAGAAGTGACCTTGGAGTTAGGAAAAGCTGAGATCTAATTCTGTCTTTAAGAAATAAATATTGGCTATGCAAAGATGGACAAATCACTTAACCTTTGATCCCTCAGACAACTCCTTAAAACTATATACGTCATATGTACATTGAACATCAGTATGTGTGCAATGGAATTCAGTACAATAATTCTCTATACAAATAAAAACAGTGTCGAAAAGAGAATTTTGTGAGGGATAGCAAGGAAATATAGGAAGTCAGAAGGGAGCAGGTCATCAAATAGGCATCTTGGAAAAGGCATTCCTGCCACCCTTTTCTCCAGTCTGATTCCTATAGTATGAGAAAAATGGTGGAGAGTGTTATTCTACGCTTCTAAATTGGGAATTCTGTCCTGTTCAGTCTCACAATAGAAGTTTGAGATTGCTGTTTGCTCTTTTTCTTTTGGTCTTCTGGAACTCTTGACTTTTAAAAGATAAACAAAAATTCTTCCTGGGTCTTTGGGGTGGCCCTTTTAATGAATCTTCTTTTCTTGGCCCCTCTGCCCCATCTTGTGGATAGATTACTGTGTGGCACAACAGACAGCCCTGAAGCAGGCCATGCTTGGTTCCAGAAGTAGATTCCTTCAGCCTGACCGCCACTTGGACTCAGTACCAATTGCGTGAGACAGTTTACAAAACCACATAATAGGAGGGATTAGAAAGGAACAGAACAATTCTTTGCTTATTTATAGAATCATTGTGGTGGGATGAAAAGCTGTAAGACAGCCTCGCCCGGGTGTGGACTTGCAATAATCCACTCCAAACTCTGATTGTTCCCTCTACTTTTCTCTGTAAAAGCTTCTGTGGCTCCTGTGGGTTATTACTGTATGATGCTTGGACAAGCATCAATTAGCATCCATCAGAATGGCTCCATTTGTGTCCCGCTGTGATGTGAGGAAGCCCCAAAGACATGCTCCCCTCAGAAACAGATCCAGATGAGGTTAAAGTCAGCAAGGCAGTATTCATCCCCCATGCCACAGTTGTGGGGATGGAGATTTATTGGGACAATTGATTCTTTTCAAAAGCTGGAGTGGTTAAAACAGCAGAAACTTCCAGAGAGGAGCATATCCCATCAGTTTTCTGGGATGGAACTTGTTCATTGAAATAAATCATATTTCAACTGCCTTTTAGTACTATTTTTCCTTCCATGATTATAGTTATTGTATACATTGTTCTCCTACTTTTGCCAATTCTACTTTGCAAAAATTCATATAAGTTCTCCCATGTTACTCTGAACTTCTCGTATTTGTCATTTCATATAGCACAGTAGTATTCAGTTACATTTATGTTCTACAATTTGTTAGCCATTGCTCAATAAATGAACATCCAGTTCTTTCTTTCTTTTTCCTTCTTTTCTTCTTCCTTCCTTCCTTCCTTTCTTCCTTCCTTCCTTCCTTCCTTCCTTCCTTCCCTCCCTCCCTCCTTCTCTCTTTCTTTTCTTCTTTCTTTCTTTCTTTCTTTCTTTCTTTCTTTCTTTCTTTCTTTCTTTCTTTCTTTCTTTCTTTCTTTCTCTCTCCATTTCTCTTCCTTCCTTCCCTTCTTCCTTCCTACCCTCTTTCTCTTTTTCCTTTCTTCCTCCCTCCTTCCCTCCTTGCCTTCCTTCTTTCATTTCTTTCTTCCTCCTTTCTTTCTTTCAATAATACTGTTATGAATAGTTTGACATATATGGCAATTTTCATTCTGTCATTGACGTCCTTGACTAGTAAAGGAAAAATTTGCAAATCTTGAAATGCCAATGAAACATGATTTGGTTTATAACCTTTCTTGCTCTTTTCAAAGTTTTTTAGAGAGAGTTTTATACACATTATTCCTATAATGGTATGAATAGTAGGGGTATATTGTGCAGGCTCTAATGCTACCATATAGACTCCTACATGGCAGCTTGCAAGTCCCTAGAGTTGATATCACATCGCACCTCAGTGTTCTAAGGGCAACCATAAAGGGTTAGGGATATTTTATACTATTGGTCCTGAGCCACAGTTAGATGCATTCTTTCCCAATCACCAGTTAATATCTCTTCAATACTGATTAGGTAATTAGTATCAATTAATTTATACAAGGCATTTATAAAGACAGCATAATAAAGACCAGAGTAATATAAAACCCCAAATTGTGGCTCATTCTCTCATTCACATACTTAATGTCTGGAGAGAGTAGAATTAAATTCAAAAGAAGTTGCTAAAAACATATGCCAATTGAGAGTCCTTTTTTCCCTTGACCAAGTTCCCATCAAATTCATTGCTAGGTGTGGAAAAGCCAATGTATGAGTCAAAACATCTTTCCCAGGACAAATTATCTTAATTGCCAAGTTGATTCACTCCTGATTTGGGTCAATCCAGTTCTTAGATCAGGCTCCTAATCAAATTCTATTGCTATTGTTGCTATCTCATATTGCTGAGGGAATTCTTGATGGTTTTTTAAACTTTGGAAGCTCACAATATATCTCTGATGTTCATTGACCTAAGATCTAGAATAAATAAATACAAGAAAGGAAGAAAGTCAAAGGTACCATGTATTCATGGCCACTTGGTAGTCAGATGGGGACATAAGATAGCAGGCACTAGGCAATTGACAGTTTGCCATTTTCACATCTGCCACAGCTACTTCTTCTCTTACTGGCTTGTAGCAATTCTTACCTCATTCAGCACTAAGAATGAAAAAGAACATTATCCATTCAAGTCATTTATATATACACTCAGTTCTAGATCAGCAACCAATTAAAATGTTTTTCATTACTACATAGCTAAGAAATACAGGCACGATAGATAGAATTCTCTCCCTAGAATCAGGAAGAGCTGAGTTCAAATCCAGATTTAGACACTTTCAAGTCACTTTATCTTTGCCTAAATTTTTTCAACTGTAAAAAATAGCACCTAACCCATAGGACTATTATGAGGATCAAATGAAATAAATCTGAAGCAATTAAAGCAGTGCCTGGCACATAGTAGGTGCTATATGTGTCAGCTATGATGATGACAATGATGATGTTAATGATGTAGAACATCAATAAGAAAGCGTGAGAAAATACTTGCTAAAAAGTAAGCAGGGAAAGTACCTCTCAATGACACCTTTTTGGCTGCAGATTAACCAAACTTCCACATAGATATATAGGAGGAAGAGAGTATTATGAAAAAAGAGAAAATAGACTGTGTTAATCTGGAAAACTCACTCAACCTCACAATGTCCAATTTTGCTATCAACTATATTACTATAAATTGTACATGAATTACCAATGTGCGTCTCTAGAGAGAGTTTTCATGTAGCAGATTTCCTACAGGGATAAAATTATTGGTCTGAACAAAACACAAAATATTAGCCAACAAGTCAGGCATTATACTAAACTCCAGCAAAAAAACATTGCTCACCTTCAAAGAGTTCACATTCTAATGGGCAAGACAAATATATAAATAAAGGAGTATATATGCAAGATAAATAGAAAATATAGATGGAATAATACAAAAGAAGAGACATTAGAAATGGATGAGACTGGGAAAGATCTACTACTGAAATTGGGATTCAAGCTGAGTCTTTATGGAATTCAGGGAAAAAAAGAAGCAGAGGTAAAGAGGGAGAACATTTGCTCACAGGGAAAAGTCAATAGGAAAACCTAGAAATGAAATGAATGAAATTTCCTCTTTTTCATTTGAGGAATGGCAAATAGGGAAATTATTGGTTTCATGGAATGTGGGGGGAGTAAAATATAAGCCAAATGGAATGGAAAGGAGGAAGTTTGTAAAGAATTTTAAATGTCAAACAAAAGATTTTATGCTTGTTTCTGGAGACAAGAAGAAACTACTGGAGTGAATAAGTAAGGTGTCATGATTTATTAAGTAAGATGATAGAATCAAAACTAAGCTCCAGAATCAGTTTAGAAGCTGAGGGTTGAAGACAAATGGTATTGGAAAGACCCGTGAAACAGGAAAACTAAATAGAAGCTCAACAGAAGATGAGTTATGTAGTGCAGTAGATAGAATGCTAATCTTCCTGTGTTTAAGTTTGGTCTCAGACACTAACTGTGTGACCCTGAACAAATCACTTGACCCTTTTTGCCTCAGTTTCTTCATCTGTGAAATGATTTAGAGAAGGAAAAGGCAAACTAACACCAACGTCTTTGCCAAGAAAATCCCAAATGAGGTCACAAAGAGTGAGACGACTGAAAACAACTGAATAACATAAGTTCAAAAGTTAAGTTAGCTATGAGGACCTGAACTACTGTCTGTGAGTAGAGATGAGGGGACTGATCTGAAATTTATTTTAAAGATGGAAATGACAAAATTTCCCAACATGTGGTTATACAGGAGTTATCATCTATTTCTATATTAGTTATTTTGTATAAGAAAATTCAAAAAGGGAGTGGGGAGGAAAAGAAGGGAGTGATAGAATCTGGAACTGAAAACTTACAATTTTGAATGCCAAAGAGTTGTTTTTACATATAATTGGGGAAAAATAAAATTATTACTAAAATATTGGTTATTCTGTGTGAACAAGAGAGAGGAGTTTATGAAGAGAACAATCATAAATTAGAAGGATACCTTTAGCAATAGTGAAGCAGTTCAGAAAAGAGGCAAGTTTTGAGGGATAGACAATGAATTTTGTTTTGAACATTTCAATTTTGAGATACTTGGAAGCTATCCAGTTTGAAATATCTATAGGAGAGTTAGTGCAGAAACCCAAGAAAGAGACTGGTGCTGGATATCATCTACATAGGCATGGAATCTGGAAATTAGCTATATAGAGATAAGAAATCAAACTACAGGAGCAGATAGAGCAACAAATAAGACCAAATGAGACAGCATAGAGGTTAAAAGAGAAGAGAGCCCACAATGGAACTTTTGAATGAACCCATTTTTAGTGTTTGTGATTTGTATGAAAATATAGCAAAGGAGACTTAAAAATGGTAATAGTAATAGTAATCTTACAAGTCAGGGGAGAATTAGGAGGAAGAAGTGTCTCTAACAGATTCGAACCATTACTATGCCATAGAAAGGCTTGTTTTATTGCATAAATTAAATGTATAATTTTATTCCATAAATCATAAATAAAATAAATTTTTAAAAAGTACCTAAGAAGAAAGGAACACTTTGGCTCTCATTAGTCAAGTTTCCCAGATTCATAGTAAAATGGATGGAGACATTGATAAATCCTTTTAAGTTCATTGAAAAGACATATTTCAGAAAAAATTCAGAACATCGCTCTGTCTCTGTCTCTGTCTCTGTCTCTATCTGTGTCTCTGTTTCTGTCTTTGTCTCTCTGTCTCTGTCTGTTTCTGTATCTCTGTCTGTCTCTGTCTCTCTGTCTCTGTCTCTCTCTCTTGTGCACACACACACACACACACACATACACATACACACGCACACACACACAAGAAAAGTGTAGGTTTTCTCCACTATTATTTATATGCTAAACACAGCAAGGTCCTTTTAAGGTTCATGTGCTAGGGACTTATGAAGAAAGTCCTGGAACTAACCAAGGAACTGTATCTTAGAAGATAAAATTAATTTATATTCCAAGCATGCAAACAATTTAGCTATCACCTTCTAAGTGAATTGTCTTCTGTAATAACACTTTAACATAACAAGCATTTCTTAAGAACCTAATATGTGTCAGATTGTGTAAAAAGTAATTAGGAGTCAATGACAGAAAAAATTATTTTTCAGAGATTCATTCACTCCCTCACTCATTTATTCATAATGGAGGTAAATATTAAAATGGTTACAAAATATATGTCAAAGCTACAAAGTAATTTCTTCACAGAAGAAGCATTTTCACATAAAGACAGACCTAATTAATTGAAGAAATATTAATTGTTTTGAATAGCCAAGTCAATAAAATAATAATGATAATACTTTCTAAAATAATGTGTTTATTCAGTGCCATACCAATCAAACCACCAAAAACATACTTTGTCAAGCTAGAAAAAAATATATCATCTAGAGGGAAAAAAGATCAAGAAAATAAAGGGAATTGATGAAAAAATGTGAAAGAACAGGGTTTAAAAATATCAAATCTCAAACTATGCTACAAAATTGTAATCATCAAAGCAATTTGGAATGAAACAAAGTAGGTACACAGCACACAGAAACAATGAGCAGAGTGATTTAATTTTTAGTAAATCCAAATATTTCAGGTATTGCAGCAAGAACTCACTAACAAAAACTTCTGAGATAATTAGGAAGTAGTCTCGCAGAAACTAGGCAAAGACCAACATCTTACACTAAATATCAAAATAAACTTAAAATGAGTACCAAGGAAAGTAATTCCCTGAAAAATAGAATTGGCCAAATGTGAAAGAAAGTATAAAAACTCACCAAAGAAAGTAATTTCTTGAAAATTAGAATTGAACAAAAAAGTAAGACAGAAGAAAAGTTGAAATTTCTCATGGGAAAAGCAATTTATTCAGAAAATAGATCCAGGAAAGACAATATAAGAATTGTTGAATTGTTCGAAAATTATGATTTAAAAAAATCCTGGACAAATTATTTAGGAATCTATCAAAGAAAATGATTCTGATGTATTAGAATCAGAAGGCAAAATAGAAATTGAAAGAATTCAGTGACCATCATCTGAAAGAGATCCAAAATGAAAATTTCCAGGAACATTATAGCCAAATTTCAGAGCTAACAGATCAAGGAGAATGTATTACATGTAGCCAAAAAGAAAGAATTCAAATATCACAGAATTACAGTGAGAATACACAAGAAATGGCAGCCTCCATGTTAAAGATTCAGAGAATTTGGAATATATCTAGCAAAATTGAATATAATCTTTCAGAGAAAAAATGGATACTTAATGAAATAGAGAACTTTCAAGCATTTCTAATTAAAAGACCAGAGCTGAATAAAAAAATGATCTCCAAAAGACTAAAGGGAAACATAAAAATAGAAAAGAAGAAAAGAAAGAGAAAACATGAGATTCATTATGGTTAAACTGTTTATATTTCTACATGACAAGATGATATTTGTAACTGTTAAGTAATTTAGTTAATAGTAACTTTGTTACTATTAGAGCAATTAGCAAGAGAATATGTACACAGAACATATGGATAGAAGATGACTTTGCTGGAATGATGCCCCCCAAAACAAAATAAAGGGATGAGAAAGAAACTTGCAGAAAGTTGGGAAGATTGAATGGGGGTAAATTATCATATGTAAAATAGGCATGAAAAAGCTATTATAATGAAGCGGAAGATGAGAATGATGACAAAGTATAACCTTACTGTGATCAAAATTGGTACAAAGAGGAAATAACATACACTTTGTCACTTGTTAGCTGTGTTTTTCAAGGGAAGTCACTTCTTTCAGGATCTCAACTTTTTTCCTCTGTAAAAAGATTTTGAACTTCATGGCTTCTGAATGACTTCTTGTGGTATTGAAGAAAGATGAATGAAGAGAGAAGAATCTTATTAGGATGGAAAAGGTGATAATATAGTAAAGAGGAAAGTGACTTGTCAGAATTAAAGCCATTTGCTCACTTAGTAAAGGTTCTTACCAGACTTGAACTGCAAGTATGTTTCTAATGTACTTGTTTAATTTGTTATTGTTGACAACGTTCTTTTGATGTTCTTTCTCTGTGCTACCTTTGCATGGTATAAATGAAATGAAAGAAGGAGTTTGGAATAAAATTTGGGTTTAAATTCTCCCTCTTCCCTATATTAGATTAGGGGACTTTGGACAAAGTTTTTCTTTGATTTGGACCTTTGTTTTCTCATCTGAGAGAGATTATCTAAGGTAAATCAAAATTCTATGATCTGATGATAGATATGTTTTTATAAAGCTGAACGTCAGTTGCATATTACTAAATCATAGAAACATCAATTTAAACCTTTAAAGGACTTGAGAGATCTTTTTAGATCAACTTAATAATTTAAAAGATAGGAAACTGAGGCTCACAAAAATTAAGTGACTTTCCCAGAGTGCTACAACTACAAATTATTAATAGTGGGATTCGAACTCAAGTCTTACTGACTATGACTCACCACCCATTAAGTCATACAACTTTTACATGATGGGTATATTTTCGTAATTTGTTGTTCAGTTATTTAAGACATCTGACTCTTGGTGCCCCCTTTGGGGTTTTCTTGGCAAAAATACTGAAACGGTTTACCATTTCCTTCTTCAGCTCATTATATACATGAGGAAACTAAGATAAGTAAGTTTAAATGACTTGCTCAAGGTCAGGAAGAGAGGTCTCAGATCAGATTTGAACTCATAAAGTTGAGTCATGTTTTCATAAAGCTCTATGACAATTGTCTGTCCTGTTGGGATAAAGAACTGTTGATTTAAGACTGGTAAGGACCTTAGAGGTCATCCAACTTTCTAATTTTGCAACCAGGGAAACTGAGTCTCAAAGAAATAATGTGCCAGATATGAACTTCCAATCTTGATCTTTTGTCCCTATATCTAGTAGTTTTTTTTAAAATAGTGCTATGATGGCTCCCCTTTGGGGGAAGATAACCATGAATTGGAACAATTTGATGCTTAATTGATTTTGTTCTGAACAGACTAAAAAAAAGATATTAGATTCCCATGTACTTTTTCCCACCAGCTGACTTTTTTTGATTACTTGTCCCATGACTGTATCACTTTTAGACACCAAATGAAAAGCATGTGTATCAGAGATCAGAAATGCACTCTCATTCCCTGTTACCATGGGAAATGCCCCATGTGAAATATGGGTTTTCATGAAGTCTGCACACATTACTTTAATTATGACATTCAGTTTGGAAACATGAATGTTTATACAATTAGAACCTTGGACGTGTTGCTCAAATTCTTCTGAGTTGGATGGCTACATGCACATTTTCCCCCCAATTTGGTCTATAAATGTAAGATTGAAAGATGGAACTCCAGGACAAGTTTCAAGTCTTTCAAGCTGGAAAATCACGCTATAGAATTGGCCACATTAGATAGCATTTTTGTTTTGTAGTATGAGCTTCAAGTTTCCCTTCTTGTACTTTTCTGGACCAGGTTGCACCTGAAAGGTTAAGGTTTCTATTGTAGGATGTGTAACTTTTATTCTGCATGGCCCTTGAGTGCTGAAAATAAAACTAAGATTTTAAAAAAAAGAGTTTAAAATATTGGAACATTGGAACAGCACACTCAAGGTTGTAAATCAGTCCTCATTATAATCCTCCCTTAATTAGTTTTCTACTTTATTTTCCCTCTGGGCTCAAAGTTTGCAGTACAAAGACAGATCTTCTTAAACTTTTCTAAAAATCATTTTGTTTTTGACTTGTGAAGGAGACTAAAACCTACCCCATTCATTAAAAAAAAAGAAAAACCCATTTAAAACGACTAAAAATGAGCTCGTGAATGGTTCGTAGAATTAACAAACTGTCTATTATAATTCATATTAGTGAAAAGTAATCAGTTTTCCAAGGACTTAAAAAACCAAGTTTTAAAAGATTATAGAAATTTAAAGTAATCAAAGTGTGCTAGAGGACCTCAGAGATCTTTGTGTCCAATCCTTTCATTGTGTTGATGAGAAAACTGAAGTCAAGGAAAGATAAATGACTTGCCCTACTTCAAAATCCAGAATGATGCCTAGAAACCAGGTCATTCTTGGTTTCTCATTCCTAGTCTACTATATTTTTTACTCATGCTATGTTGCTTAAATATTTCTATGTATATATGTATGTATGTGTGCATACATGTATGTATATATACACAAACATATATATAACACAAATTTTATATGTGCATTACATACAAGTATACGTGTGTATAATATCAATCCAACAATTTTGGAAAGTGATTTGAAACTATGTTAATGAAAAGGACTAAGATGTATATGTCCTTCACATTAGACATTCCACTATTTGAAGGATATACCCCAAGGAACTCAAAGACAGAAAAAACCCCCAAAATATTCATAACAGCACTTTTTTTGGTAGGCAAGAGCTAGAATCAAATAATATGTCCTTCAACTAGAGAATGATCAAACTGTAGTGCATGAATGAGATGGAATAATGTTGAAACATTCAAAACATTGGATATATAGAATTCAGTGAATTAAGAAATGATATGTATTAAGTGATACAGAATGAAGGAAGCAGTACCATGAAAACAATTTACACGATGACTACAAGAACGTGAATGAAAAGAATGATTTAATTGTAAAATTAAGATGATTATGTTGTCATAAGAAAAGAGACAAGAAAGGACTACCCCCACCCCATTCAATACTAAACTGGGAAGGTATTTGTGTATGGACTATTGCCTTTGTTATAATTGTGCTCAAGGTATTTCCTCCAAAATAAAAGCAAATTAGATGTTTATTTCAAAGTACACACACACACACACACACACACACACACACACCTGAATCATGAAGAGAACTATGAGATGAACACATGGAATATGTTCCAGTTGAAAATGTGACCAACCTTTCTATTTTCTATTTGGTTTTTCTGAATCATCTTCTTTTCCTTTAAAATCTTTATTGTAAGGATAGGTACGTTTTTTAGAGAAGAGAGAGGGATATATTTATTAATGAATGTGTTATGAAGACTAGAGGCAACAATTTAAAAAAAATGGTCAGATTTAGTGGGAAAGAAGCCAGGGACTTGTTATCTTTCTTCAATCATTTGGAGGGCTCAGGAACAAGGATTGTTATGCTTTGTCCATAAGGGTAAAAGTAGCAAAAAGTCATAGAAAGTGCAGAGGTAAGTTTCAATTTGTTGTAAATAAACTACGTAGTCAGGTTCAAAATTCTCACATCTCTCATCTTGGTTCTTGGTAGAGCTCAGGTTCAGATTTAAAATGGTGACTACCAACATTCCCCCTTTTTACAGGTATCTGGGACTTTTCTTGTCTTTTCCCAAGGAGTTGTATTGTTAAAAATATCATCAATATTATTTCAAATGCCAAGGATTGGGCATCAGTCCTAATGTATTTTTTCAGAAGAGAAGTTTCTTAGTCCACAGTGCTTAGTGAAAAGTAAAGGAAGGGGAAGAAACATCTTGATGACCTCTATTTATAGCACTTCTTGTGGGTAGCTGTGAGAATGAGATCTCTAATCAGAGGATTCCCCAACCCAAATAGCATAGCATTCTTTGTGATTATATGTCCTCTAGAGATTTTTTTTTAATTTTGTTTTCTTTTTTAAATTTTGACATGTTTTGTTTTTTGTTACATATATTTACAGGTTGCTCTCATTTTGTGGAAGATCTCTTACAACAAAATACAACAGTGAATTAAAACAACATTAGTGACTTTATCTGAAAGTTTATAGCACATTTCACACTGATAGCACCTTTTCATCTCTATTAAAAAACAGAAAAATATTCACATTTACAGATATATCTCATTCTGTCCCCATTCATAACTTCTCTGTAATAAGTAGTACATTTCATTATTGGTTCCCTAGAATCATGATTTCAAAACTGTTTTGTTTTAGTGTGTACACTTCTGAACTCTCTCCCCCCAGGTGCTATTATAGTTCAAATTGTTTTCTTGACTATGCTCATTTTATTCTTCACTGACTTATAAAAGTGCTTATAATAGTTAATTTTTATAATATTGATGTAATAGTATGAATTGTTCCTCTGGATCTGCTTATTTCACTTTGTACCAATTCATACAAGTCTTTCCTTGTCTTTTAGGAATCATCTCTTTTCTTATTTCCTACAGCATATCATTACATCACATTCATATACTACATGTTATTTTCTAGAGCTTTTCCTAGTTTGATCATAAAAATTAATAATGTGAGAGGGGAAAATGAAACATTATCTTCTGGCATAGTAGACCCAGTGCCAAAGTTCAAATCCAGTCAAAACAGCTTTTTGGATGGAGTCATCTTTTTCTGCTTCTACTTTGGTACAACCCAACAAGCATTTCTGAAGCATCTGATACGTGCTACATAGGCAAAAATTCAGTCAGGGAAACCTGTTTGTGTGATCCTCAGTAGATCATTTTTTTCTTTTTTTTCTTTTCTATTTCCTATTTTCTTTATTTCTTTTTTTATTTTTGGTGAAGTAATTGGGGTTAAGTGACTTGCCCAGAGTCACACAGCTAGGAAGTGTGAAGTGTCCAGGGTCATATCTGAACTCAGGTCCTCCTGATTTCAGGGCTGGTATTCTATCCACTGTGTCACCTAGCTGTCTCCCCCCACCCTGAGCCAATCATTTAGCTTCATGGTGACTCAGACATCTTTCTAAGAGAATAGGTTGCAAAAATGTTTCAGATTTATTCTGTCTCAGTGAATTTCATCACTATGAATTTTCAGAACCAGTTAAATCACAAGGACAATCCAAAAAATGTCTTAGTCCTGGGGATACAAATATGAAAGCAAAAGTCCCTGTCCTCAGGAATCTTACATACTACGAAATCATACCATGATCACAGGCAATATATTTTGAGGAAACAACTCAAGGATTCAGGAAAAGAAATGAGGAGAGGTGAAAAAGATGACCAGATATGAAGGACAACATGTGCAAAAGTAAGGTGATGGAAGATGGGCTGCAGCATTCAGGAAATGGCAAGTTGATTAGTTTCATTAAAATACAGAGTACATGAATGGGAGTAATGTAAAATAATTGTGGAAAAGAAGGCAGAAGAGAGAAATTGTGAAAGGTTTTAAATATTAAACAAAGGCATTTGCATCTTATCATAGAGGCAATAGGTACGTAATGCAGTTTCTGATGCATGATCTGATTATAGATAGCCCTGTGATTTGAGACTATCAATTAGGTTGCTATCTGAAGAATAGATTGAGGAGAAAGCAAGGCTGGATGCAGAATGATCATGGTGTGTATGTGTATATGTGTGTAAACATTTCTTTTGCTGTAGGATTGCTAGTTTGGTTATTGATGACTATTATGCTAATAGTTATCCTAATATTGAACCAGCCCTGAATTCCTGGTCTACATCCTATTTGGTTATGGTGTATTATCCTGGTGATAACTTGATGTAATCTCTTTGCTTATTTTTAATTTAAGATTTTTCCATCAACATTCGTTTGGGAAATTAGTTTATAATGTTCTTTCTCTGTTTTTACCCTACCTGGTTTAGGTATTAGCACCATATTTGTGTATTAAAATAGTTTTGTAGGACTCCTTCTTTCCCTATTTTTCTAAATAGTTTGCAAAGTATTGGAATTAATTGTTCTTTAAATGTTTGGGGGGATTGACTTTAAACCCATCTGGCTCTGGAGATTTTTTTCTTATGGAATTAATTAATAACTTGTTCAATTTTTTTTTCCAAAATGGGACTATGTAAATTATTTATTTCCTCCTCTGGTAATCTGAACAATCTATATTTGTATAAGCAGCCATGCATTTCATTTAGATTATCAGATTTATTGGCATACAGTTGAACAAAAATAGGTCCTAATTATTGCTCTAATTTCCTCTTTATTGGTGGAAAGTTCACCCTCTTCATTTTTGGTACTAGCAATTTGATTTTCTTCTTTCCTTTTTCTGATCAAATTAACTAAAGGTTTATCTATTTTGTTCATTTTTTCATAAAATTAATTCTTAGTTATATTTATTAGTTCAAAAGTTTTCTTATTTTCAATTTTATTAATATCCCCTTTTATTTTCAGAATTTAAAATTAATTGGTGGTTTTGAATTTGTTCTTTTGCTAGCTTTTTTAGTTACATGGCCAATTCATTGATCTTCTCTTTATCTTATTCAAGTAAGCATCTAGAGATATAAAATTTCCCTTAGGAAAGGGGAACTTTGGCTGCATTCCATAAATTTTGGTATGTTGTCTCATTATTGTCATTCTCTTGGATGAAATTATGATTTGTTGTTTCACCCACTCATTCTTTAGGATTAGATTGTTTATGTTCCAATTAATTTTTTTATTTTTTTCCTGGTCCTTTATTACAAGTAATTTTTATTGCATAATGAACTGAAAATGATGAATTAACTATTTCTTCCTTTCTGCATTTGATTTTGAGATTTTTATTACCTAAATCATCCTCAGTTTTTGCATAGCTTCCATGTAAACTTGGAAACTATATTCCTTTCTGTCCCCATCCAGTTTTCTCCAAAGGTCTAACAATCCTATCTTTCCTAAAATTGTAATGTTGTCTAGAAGCTACTCCTTAGCTTCTTTCTTGTTCATTTTATGGTTTTATTTATCTAGTTCTGATAGAGCAAGGTTAAGATCCCCCACTAGTATAGTTTTGCTATCTATTTCTTCTTGTACCTCTTTTAACTTCTCTTTTAGGAATCTGAATGCTATACTACTTGGTGCATATATGTTTAGTATTTATATTGCTTCATTATCTATGGTACCCTTTAGCAACATGCATTTTTCCTTCCTTATATCTTTTAATTAGATCTATTTTTGCTTTTGCTATCAGGATGGCTCCTGCCTTTTTAAATTTTTTTTTTTTTACTTTGACTGAAGCATAATAGATTCTGTCCAGCCTTTTACCTTAACTTACATGTATCACTGTTTTAAATGTGTGTTCATTGTAAACAACATATTGTAGGATTCTGTCTCTTAATGCAGTCTACTATCCACTTCCATTTAATGAGAGTTCATTCTATTCACATTCATGGTTAAAATCACTAACTGTATTACCTGATATCCATTTCCCCCAAGTTATACTTTTGTCTTTCCTTTCCCCTTTCCTTTCTCACCAGTGTTCTGCTTCTGACTACCACCTCTTTCAATCTGCTTTCCCCTTTTGTAGCCCCTACCCCTTTTTATTTCTTTCCCCTTCTAATTTTGTTCTCCTTTCCTTTCCTATGTCTTCTTCTACTTCCTTATAGGATGGGACAAGTTTCTATATTAAATTTAATATGTCTGAAATTTTCTCTTTTTGAGCCAAATCTGATGATGTTATTGCTCACACAATGCTTACCCTCCTCCCTTTTTTCATTGAACCATAATAGGTCTTTTTTGCCTCTTTCTCCAGTAGAGGTTATTTTCCATTCCTAGTTTATTTTACATATCATCTCAGTAAAGTCAAATTATACCTATACTCTCTAAGTATACTCCTAACAAAGATACAGTCTTCAAGAGTTATTCATATTATCTTCCCATATTAGGATGTAATTTTGACCTTTAAAAACAGTTTTTTTCCTTCCCTTTTTACCTTTTTCTATTTATCTTGCATTCTATATTTGAAGATTCGATTTTCTGTACAGTTCTGCTCTGCTCATCAAAAATAACCAAAAGTCCCTTATTTCCTTGAATGTCCATCTTTTTCCCTGAAAAATAATGCTTACTTTTGCTGGATAGTTGATTCTTCACTGCAGTTCAAGTTCATTTCAAGTGTCTCTGGAGTGTCATATTCCAGACCCTTCAATCTTTTAAAGTAGAAGCTGCTAGGTACTGGATAATCCTGACTGTGGCTCCTTGATATTTGAATTGTTTCTTTCTGGCTGCTTGCTGTATTTTTTCCTTTATCTGATAATTCTGGAATTTAACTACAATATTTCTTATAGTTTTCATTTTTGTATGACTTTAGGAGGTGATTGGTGGATTCTTTCAATGGTTATTTTATCCTTTAGTTCTAAGACTCAGGCCAGTTTTCCTTGATTTCTTGAAAAATGTTGTCTATGCTCTTTTTTTTCTTCATGGTTTTCAGATGGTCCAATAATTCTTAGATTGTCTCTCCTGGATTTGTTTTCCAGATCAGTTTTTTATTTTTGATGTTGCATTTTTTTATTTTCTGGGTTTATTTTGAACTGATTCTCGATGCTTTATTGAATCAATTGCTTCCTTTTCTTCAATTCTAATATTTAGTAAATTATTTTCTTCGGTTAGCTTTTTTTATCTTCTTTTGCATTTGGTTATTTGAACTTTCAAATGGGTTTTTTGGTTCATTGGATTTTCTTTTCCATTTCACAAATTATGCTTTTCAAGGAGTTGTTTTCTTTTTCCATTTCACCAAAACTATTGTTTAGTGATTTTTTTCAGACACTTTCTGTGTTGTCTTTTCCAGATTTCTCATTTCCTTTCCCCATTTTTCTTCTAAGTCTCTTTAAATATCCTTTTTGAAATCTTCCAAGAGAGCCTTGAGAAATGGAGACCAACTTATATCACCCTTTGAGGCTTCATTTGGAGATGTTTTTCCTTTAGTGTTCTCAGGGTTTGACATCTGTTCTTCCCTGTCTCCAGTAAAGCTATCTATGACAGAGCTCCTATTACTTTTTTACTCATTTTTACAGGTTAAGGTCTGCTGTTAGGGCAAAAGAGAGATTTTCCCAAGATTCATCTATGGCTGAAAGTGGCTTCACACTGCCCTGGGGCCAGTGCTGCAGGTTTCCTTCTGGTACTGGGTGGGCATGACCAGTCCTACTTGTTATGATGGGGTTCAGGGGCTCACTATTTGCTTTCTGTAATTGTATTGGTGGTCTCACAGCTAATCTGCTGATCCACTGGATTTTGAACCAGGTTAGTGTAGTAAGCACTGCTGTATTTTGGCTAAGAGCTTCCCACTGGATTCCCCCAGGGCACAGAGGCTTCTCTCTCCTGGATCTGCCTGTGCTGCATCTATAGTGGGCTGCACACCTTTACCTTTCTCCCTCATCCCTGCCTGATTGAGAACTTTCCTGAAGTTCTTTCAAATATTTCCTGAAGTATAACGAAAGAAAATTGTTATACTCCAAATATTTTTAAGTTCTCTTACTCCAAACTCTTTTCAGAGACTTGACCTGGTGTTGATCTGAGGGAAGCCAGGAAGACTTAAATATGTACTTTTTGTATCCCCCATTAAAATGTAGTCTTCTTGAAAATGGGATTTTTTTCATTCTTTCATTCATTGTTCTATGATCCCAGAACTGAATAGCATACCTGATGTTCTGTAGATATTTAGTAAATAATTAGTAATAGAATGATTGAATAAATTTGAGTGATGAAAGGAAAGAGACTTGATCCTGGGAAGTCAGAAACTCTAAGGCAGTAGGTAGAATAGGGGAAAGAAAGAGGAGTCTGGTTTGGTGATCATGAATGTTTTTGAAGCTAAGCTTCATTCATTTTTTCCCCACAGTACTAATCCTTCTTTAGCTGTGATCAATGGGAATAGAGAAAAGTTGCTCTTTATCTTGACATTCTTTTTCCTGAGAATAAACCCAATTCCTTTAGTCTTTCACCCCAGTCAGTATTTTGTATTTTCTTGTTTTGTTTAAGATTCACTCCCAAGTTCTGCATATGTCCATCCAAACAGGAGGCCTTGAAAGGATAAACTACTTGAATGGTGCCTTGAGCAATGCTCAATATGATGGAATATGATGAAGGATGACTATTATCAACCTTAAGACATTTCTCCACGGACAAAGCCAGATTTCTGTACTGTGTTAATGTGTTTACTGTATGCTCTAATTCAGTTACTGGTCTTATGGAGTTGGTTCAAATAAAGGGAAGTCATCTGACCTTATTGATTTCTCCACCTTTAGAAAGGAAAATACTGGGAAATATCAGTAGTGCTCTGTATTTTTCTCCTTAGCATTTTTCCTACCACACCGATCTCATACTATTGACCATTTTTAGAACAAAGTTTTCTGGTCTACAATAGGCATTTGTTCAAAGAAGAATAACTGGTTACATTTAGATGACAGTATTTTTTCTAGAAAACAGAATGTAGGTCATGATTTTTTAATTCCTTATTTTACAAATAAGGAATACACTCAACATGGTACAATTAACTTAACAAAATGATACTGTTTTTTTGGCAGAGCCTGAGCTCAAATCTGGATCTCTGGTTCTAAGACTAAGATTATTCTATTGTAGGGTTGTTGTTCTCTAAAGAAGCTAAGCTAAAAACAACAACAACACGATCCTTAAAGTTTGTAAAATGTTTTACAAATATTACCTCATGTTATCCTCACAACAATCCTGGGAAATAAATATTGATATTATTATGCCAATAAGGAAAATGAGGCCAGGAAAACAAAAATTTAATGATTTGCCCAGAGTTACAAAATTACAAAGTATCTGAAAGCTGATTTAAATTTAAACTTTCCTGAATTTTGATGCAGTACTCTATCCAATGTGCAATCAAGCTCACATGTCTTACAAGCTGTAGGGGCATAATGTTCTCTCCTTCCCCTATCCTTACATTATTCCTTTTCTCCTTTAGGGAGAGAAGTTCACCACTCTATTAATGACTCCCTAAGAAATGCCTCACATTGTGATTCTTTCCCCAAACTGTACCTTTTTATTCCAGGTCTAACTATCTGAGTATGTATCTGTAGGATTTGATCTAAGCAAGATTTTCAAATGAATCAAATTTGTCTTTGTCACATGACTTCATCTTTATGAATGAATTTTGCTCCATCTTTCTGTGCCCCCTAACAACTGCTTAATGTTGCTACCATTTGGCCCTTATCCAGGCAAAAGCAATCTGATAAACGAGGTATTAAATTTATTCAATTGGGAATGAAAGAGTAGGACCAGGAGCCATGTATGGAAGTTGCAGAAAGGTCAGATTGAAAGTCAGTGAAATGGGAAACTTCCTAGCAATGATAGATATCCATTGGAAGAGTTGGCTTCTTTATTTCTTTTTCATTAAAGGAAGCAAAAGTTGAACGCTTCTTTAGGGACATTATGAAAAAGGAGAAGTATGTGTGTGAGGAAGGAATTTGAACAAATTAACCAATTTATTGCTTGAGTCAGATGGCATATGCCACATTCCAGACCTGCTGTTCCCCAACTTCATCAATATTTTGAATACAGAGTTCAGTTTCAATTTTGTTTTTGTATTTTGCAGTTGTAGCTATTGTGAATATTATTTTCCTGATACTGTTTAGTTCACATTGTACCAATTCCTATCGATCTTCCCATCCTTCTATATATAAGGATGGAGCTTCACTCACATCCCAGTTAATGTAATCACAGGTTAGACCACTTCTTTGGATCAATGAATCAAGAGAGTAAAACCTAGATTGTGAACAATATTTCAAACAATTTGAGAGAACTAAAATACTTCCATCATTGGAGAAAAACTAATGATGCTACATAAACTAAAATGCCTTCAGAGACCAGAGGACATGTATAGGCCTGTTTACCCTTATTCCATATGTTCCCAAACTGTTGCTTTTTTGAGTTATTTTCCTTCTGTAAACTTTCTATTATCATTCTTGCCTAAACTTGTAATGTTTCATTTATAATTTATTATTGTTGTGAATTTAATAAACATAAACAAATGACATTTTCAATATATAAAAAAAACAGAAAAGAATATTGTATATGAAATACTGAATGTATGTTACATATATTTTTGTTTAAGGGCTATAGTGGATAAAGAGTGAACTTGAAGTCAGGAAGAATGGGTCTCAAATTTCTCAAGTTTTGAACATATAATAGTTTTGTGATCTTAAATAATTCATTTAACTTCTTAGACTAAGTTGTAAATAAAATGCTAGTCTGCAGTAGTAAGGATAGTTCTTCATTCTATACATTTTACATTCAAGTCATAGTTCTGGATTATATGTAATACCCACACATATAAACAATCATGCACACACATTACTATATATACATGCATGCATACACACATATATAACATCTATATACACATTGTACACATATAAGTAAACACAAATATATATATATATATAGACATATATGTATGTATCTGTGTTGTATGTATATACATACACATATATAGGATATTTTTAAAATCTTGGTACCTTATTCCATGTGTATATTTAACACTATTAATGTAATTGCTTGTTGATTGATTTCCCTTATGATATTGTTTTCGGTGTATTTTAAACATTTTATTGATATTTTCCCTCTATCTCTTTTGCTATCCAAAAACTCTTATTCCCCCCACTCCTTACACCATTGGTAGTCCTTTCTTGTAACAAACATATAATGCCAAGCAAAGAAATCAACCTGTTTGTCATATCTGAAAATCCGTATCTCATTCTGCTTTCCTAGTTTATCTCCTTTTTGCCAAACGTTGGGACTCATGCTTCATTATTAGCATTTAAAAATCATGATTAGTCATTGCTTTAATCAGAGTTATGAAGACTATCAGAATGATTTTCTTTTCTCTCTTTTTTCCCCTCTTTATTTCATTTTTAATTTATGGAATAAAACAAGCATTTCCATAATATAACAAAAAGGTGATTTTATATGAAACTGTAAATCTATTATTATTTTGTAATACATAATGAAGTTATCATATAAATTTCTTTTTTCTTTTCTCCCTCCCTTGATCCTGCCCTAAAGATAGCAATCATTAGGTGCAGATTTTTTTTTTTTTTAACATTTTTGTGTTTGTCATGTAAATTGTTTCTTGGCTTCTGCTTATTTTACTACATTGATTCATACATATCTTTTCAGATTTCTCTGAATGCATCATTTTTGTTATTTCCTAGGCAGAATAGTATCGTGCCATTCATAGATTATGGTTTGTTCAAATATTCTCCAATTAATGAGCATTCATTTGGTTTCTTTGCTTTTCCTCCCACAAAACATGCTTATCATCTTGATAAGTCTAATGCTTAGTTGGCCATGTTGGCTTCCTAAATACAATTGTCATGTCTAGATAATTAAAAAAAGGACCTGATATGTTTAATATTTATTGTTATACAACATGTTTAAAGATGTGTTGAGATGTCTTGATAACAAGAGTAAGCTCCAGTATAGAAATAAATATATCTTAAAGCTTTTGGAAAGTATTATAAAGGATTTGAAAAATTGCAAAATAATCCATAGCAGGGTTTTGATTATATGAAACCACCCAGGTGGTATTTTATGAATTCACTAACCAATTTGATCAAACAAAAAATCCTGATACAATGATAGTAAAGGATAGTACTTGGAAAGTGATCTCATGAGGAGATTTTGATTTGAAAAAGGAAAGGACTTTATGGATAGGGAAGGTTAATTAATAGAAAGCATGAAAAGCATTCTTATGCTTGAAAAAGTTATCTTATAAGGTATCATGTTTAGATTTCCTATATCAGAAGAATATTATAGGCCTGCATTTTGAGTCAGTCATTTAACAGAATGACCACAGCATTGGAAGGTAATTGAATTATTTTAAATTGTAGAATGCCTTAAAGAATTGGATTTGAACTGTATGGAGCCTGAAGTTGGCAGCTTGGAATCACAAGGCTAGAATGCGCTTAAAAAACTAGGAAGGCATATAGGTAGGAATTCGATACTATGGACATGATCTCCAGACTACCATTTTATACAATGAAGAAAATGGCTGATTTTATAATTATTATTAATATTTAAAAACAGAGATTGGAAAAGAGAGGAAGAATCTAAAATAGTGTATGAATTAAACTAGTTCAAGTGAATGGGGAGATGATACATAAAACAAACAAACAAACAAATTAAAATTACTCCTGATCCATTTTGAACTTTAACAGAATGTGCTGTATTTCAGCCAGTTCTAAGCACAAGTGGCAAAAAAGATAGTTGTGAAAGTGAAAACTTAATTTTGAAAATTACTGTTCATTCATGACTCCATTTGGAATTTTCCTAGCAAGGGAGTCGTTTGTCGTTTCCTTCTTTAGGTCATTTTGTAAATGAGGAAAATGAGGCAAACAGAGTTAAATGACTTAATTCTCAGGGCCACATAGGTCTGAACCCAGAGTTAAACTCACGAAGATGTTTTCCCAGTTGCAAGCTCTATTCTCTATCTACTATATGATCTAGCTGCCCTACTTCAACTAGCTCCCAAATATTTCATGTACAGGAGGACATGGAAGTAAAGTAGGAAAGTTTTGCTAATGACACAAACTCCCCTATGATAGTACAAATTCAATGCAAATCATTTTATCAGTAAAGCAAAATCAATAAAAACTGTCTAATTTGGAAAGATGGAAGACTGCATTTTAAAGATGGAAGATGTCACAGTCGTATAAAAAATAATACCTCTTGCAGGATATGATAAAAAAGATAGTAATATCTTTTGTTATAGGAGTGAACTAGATATCTATACATATGATTGATGTATTTCAGAGGAGAATTATGACTTGGTTAAGCCTAAAGATGATGTCAGTTGTTCCAGTAACTGGAAAGAGAGATAGGGTAAATAGAGGAGGAAAGTAGAGAGTCACTCCTTACCTTGAAAACTGTATTTCTGCATCAACTGTTCCTTCTCCTTTTGAGTCCATGATGTCTGAACTCAAGAGATCCTATCCAGGGATAATCAAACAACAATTATTTATTGAATACCTGCTATGTTTCAGGCAGTATTCTAATCAATAAACAGGTAAAATGAATAAAACAGCTCCTATTCAAAATTAAGTTATATATCAAGTAGCCATTATATTTCAATCACTCTTGCAAATATCTTTGCTATTGTTACTCAATTAATCATGTCCAACATTGCATGATCCCATGGTCTATAGGAAGCCGGTGTATATTATCATCTAATATTTTCCAAAATCTGTTTACAATAGTCATATTCATTGTTTTCATAACACTATCCATGTCATCCTCTGCTCTCCCCTTTCTTTTACCTTCAATATTTCCCAACTTCAGTCTTTTCCAAATTCTCTTTTCTCTTTTTGTGGTTAAGTATTTAAGTTTGACCTTCAGTATTTGCCCCTCCAGTGAATTGTCTGAATTAATTTCTTTAAATATTGACTGATTTTATTTCCTTACTAACCAAGGGATTCTTAAAAATCTTCCCCAGAACCACAATTCAGAAGTGCCAATTTTGTAATACTCAGTTTTTTTTTTCTTACAATCCAAATGTCACAGCCATACACTGTTACTAAAAGAAAAAAAAAATTACCTTTGTTAATAAGGTGGTGTCCTTTCCTTTCTTCTGTGATGTTACTATCTGGGGAAAGCCTAAGCTCTTATCTGATCACTTCCCTGTATCTTACATTTTCACATGATGGAAGAAAATGTAGAAGGAGGAGATGCAATCTCTTCTCCTTTCACTCTATCTGCACCCATTGCAGTATATAACTAAGGACTTCTTAAGGACTCATCCTATGTTATTTGAAATTTCTTTCAAAGAATATGAACATTTACCCTTATTTTAGTTCGAGTACTATATTTAGTTCTAGAGTGAAAAATGCAAGGGATTTATTTAACTACAAAAGGAAGGAATTTTTCCTCTATAAGAGTCAAAAGTCACCTGAATTTTATATAAGGAGTGTGGCAACATTGTCCAGATAAGCCTATATAAAATAGAAATAAAATATTTCGGGAAGTAAGGAGAGTACTAATGATTAGAAGGCTCAGGAAATTCCCATTATATTTGTTGTCATTTGAATTAGGCTTTGAAGAGAGGTGAGGAATGGAAGGGATAGAATTTGGGGTGTTTCAAGAATGCTTTAGGATCAATTCCTGGCAGTGTTTAACTGACATATACACTAAGACACATGTATGGTAAATTAGGATGATAAATTGTTAGACCCATGAACTTTAAAATAATATATTTTAAATAACTATTTCAATACAAGTGTCTTCCTCTATGATCTCAAGTAAGACTTTATTTGAGAAAGCGTTCATGGATTTAACCAGACTTCCAGAGAAGGTCTATAATACAAAGACGATTAAGAACTTCTGCTGTAGAAGTGACTTCTAAGTGAGCCAAAGCAACACAGTGGCCAGATTATCAAACTTGTAGTTAGGAAGCCTTGAGTTCAAACCTTGCTTTGAACATTTGCCATTCAGATAACCATTGGTAAGTCATTTAAATTTTGTCTGCCTTAGTCTCCTCATATATAAATTGGGCACAATAATAGTGCCTACTTCCCAAAATTTTTATGAAGATCAACTGGGATAACATATGTAAAACATTTTATAAACCTTAAATTGATATATAAATTCTAGTCATAATTACATTTCTTTTTCAGTAGCAGAAGCTCTAGGAATCAAGTTCTTGTAGATTCTGTCAGTAGATATTTGGGATCAGGCATGTCAAACCCCATAAGAATTTCAGGCCAAAAGTTCAAGATCTAGGACTCTGAGTTTCAGAAATCCATTAGGTATTTTAGTATTGTCAGTTGAATTTCAGGAATATTGATCCTTATTTTTTTTAAAGTACCTTTTTCTTGGCCTTTATATTCTTAGTGATTAGCACATCTCATATATAGTAAGTGATTAATAAATGCTAGTCAATTTTTTTTTGAAAGTGAACACAGTCTACATTTATTTACATTCAATCTCCATAGTTCTCTCTCTGGAAGTGAATGACATTTTTCAGCCAAAGTTTATTGAGATTACCTTGGGTCACTGAACTGCTGAAAAGGATCAATTCTATAATAGGTGCCCAATCTTTTATTTTTATTTTTTGAAGTTACATATAATTTATTTATTTATTTTATTTAATAGCCTTTTATTTACAGGTTATATGTATGGGTAACTTTACAGCATTAACAATTGCCAAACCTCTTGTTCCAATTTTTACCTCCCCCTTTCCTCTCCCCAGATGGAGGTATTATAGATTTAAATATATTAAAATATAAATTAAATACCAATAAATAATGACCAAACGTTGTTTGCTGTACAAAAAGAATGACTTGAAATTTTACAATTAGCTTGTAAAATAAAAATACAGATGGGATAAATATAGGGATTGGGATTCAATGTAATGGTTTTAGTCATACCCCAGAGTTCTTTCTCTCGTGCTGTTCAGTTCATTACTGCTCCATTGGAAATGATTTTTATGTCATTACTGAGGTGGGAGGTCCATCAGAACTGGTCATCATATAGTATTGTTGAAGTATATTGATCTCCTGGTCCTGCTCATTTCCTCAGCACGTTCATGTAAGTCTTCAGGCCTTTCTGAAATCATCCTGTTGGTCATTTCTTATAGAACAATAAATTCCATAATATTTATAACCACAATTTTTCAAAATTCTCCAATGATGGGATCCCTGTTTCAGTTTCTCACTACAAAGAGGGTGCCAAAACATTGTTACTGGTCCTTTCCTTCTTTTGATCTCTTTGAGATATAAGCCCTAAAAACACTGCTGCATCAAATATACAGTTTGATAACTTTTTAGATAGTTCAAACTACTTCCAGAATGGTTGGATTGTTTCACAACTCCACCAACAATGCATAATGTCCCATTTTCCATCCCTCAAAATATCATTTTTTTCCTGGTCACTTGAATCGCAGGTGTGAGGTATCTTAGGTTGTCTTAATTTGCATTTTCTGATTAATGGACTTAATCTTTTCATATGATGTGTTTAATTTCTTCATCTGAAATTGTCTGTTCATTCCTTTGGCCATTTTCAATTGGAAATGGCTTGATTTTTATAAATTAGGTTAATTCTCTATATATTTTGGAAATAGGCCTTTATCCCTGACTGTAAAAATATTTTCCCGTTTTCTTCCCTTCTAATCTTGTCTGCATTGTTTTGTTTGTACAAAAACTTTAGTTTTATAGCTTTTCTATTTTGGTCAGTAATGATCTGTTCTTCTTTGGTCATAAAGTCCTTCTCCTTCCATGGTCTGAGGAAATATCCTGTGTTCCTCTAATTTATTAATAATTTCTTTTATGCCCAGGCATGAACCCATTTTGACCTTATCTTGATTCGGTGTTGTGTGGATCAATGCCTAGTTTCTGCCTATTGTTTCCATTTTCCCACAATTTTTATCAAACAGTAAGCTTTCCCAAAAGCTGGGGTCTTTGGGTTTTTAAAAGACTGGTTGCTTATTTGTTGACTGTTTTGTCCCGAACCTAACCTATTCCACTGATCAACTAATCTATTCCTTAGCCAATACCAAATGGTTTTGGTAACTGCTGTTATAATATAATTTTAGATCTGGTACAGCTAACCATTCATTTGATTTTTCATTAATTCCCTTTTTTGACCTTTTTGTTTTCCATATGAATTTTTTTATTTTTCTAGGTCATTAAAAATGTTTTTAGTCTGATTGGTATAGCGCTAAATAAATAGATTGTTTGGTAATATTTATCTTTATTATATTTGCTTTCCCTATCAAGAATTTAATTTTTTCAATTGTTGAATGACTTAATTTTGGTGAAAAGTGGTCTGTAATTTTCCATGTTTCTGATTCCTAAATATTTTATATTACCAGGGATTACTTTAAATGGAATTTCTCTTTTAATTGACTGTTGGTTTTTTGTGATATATAAAATTAAACATGTGGGTTTATTTTAAAACAACTTTTTAAAGTTTATTATTTCTAATAACTTTTTGTAAATCTCTGGGGTTCTCTAAGTATACCATCATTTTCGGGGAAAATTTTTCCTCATTGCCTGTTCTTATTCCTTTGATCTCTTTTCAGCTCTTATTAAAAGTATTTTTCTAATAAATATAAATAATTTTAAATTGGGCAACCTTGTTTCCCCAGATCTTATTGGGAATGGTTCGTTTGTCTCCAAATATGATGCTTACTGATGGTTTTAAATAGATGCTGATTATTTTGGAAAAGTCCATTTATTCCTATACCTCAAATGTTTTTTAATGGAATATATTGGATTTAAACAAATCTTTTTCTTCATTTGGGGTGATCAATGGTTTTGTTAATTTGGATTAATATGGCCAATTATTATAGTTTCCAATATTGAACCAGCCCTGCATTCTGGTATAAACTACTTGATCATAGTGTATTATCCTGGGATGATTTTCTGGTTCTTATTGCTAATATCTTATTTAAGATTTGATCAGTATTCTTAGGGAGACTGGTCTATAATTTTTTTTCTGTTTAAACCGGTTTAGGTATCATACCAGTTGGTTAGAAGGAATTTGTGGACTCCTTCATTCCCTATTTTATAAAATAATTTATATAATTGGGGCCAATTGTTCTTTTTAATGTTTGGTAGAATTAATTAAATCCATCTGGTCTGGGGATTTTTTGGGATTGTTTAATTTGTTCTTTTCTTTTTCAAATGGGACTATTCAAAAAATTTATTCCTCCTCTTTGTCTGGGAATCTGTATTTTGGGTGTCATCCATTTATTAGGTTACAAATTTATTGGAAAAGTTGAAAAATAACTTTTATTATTTCTCTAATTTTCTTCATTTGGTGGTGGAAAGTTCTCCTTTTCATTTTAAGACTACAATTTCATTTTCCTCCCCTTTCTAATGGGATTTCCAAAGGCTTATCTATTTTATTGGCTTTTTTAAAAAACTCTTATTTATTAATTAGTTCCCTTTTTTTTACTTTCAATATTTTTAATTTCCCTTTTTTTAAATTTCCAATTTAGTATTTGATTGGGGTTTTAATTTGGTCTTTTTGTTTTTTAGTTAAAACCCAATTATTAATCTTTTCTTTTCTGTTTTATTCAAGTAACCTTAAGGATATAAAATTTCTTATTACTGCTTTGGCTGATCCCACAAATTTTGTTGACATCTCATCATTGTCATTATCTTGAGGAAATTATTAATTGTATCTTAATTTTGCTTCCCAATCATTCTTTAAGATGAGATTGTTTAGTTTCAAACTTTTTTGGTCTTTTACCCCTAACTTTTGTTGAATGTAGTTTTATTGCATCATGATCTGAAAAAAAAATTTACTATTTCTGCTTTCTTGCATTTAATTTTGAGGTCTTTATGTCCTAATATATGGTCAATTTTAATAGGTTCCTGGACTGCTGGAAGAAAGATACTTTTTTTTCAATTTTTCCAAAATCTAACATACCTAATTTTTCTAATATTCTATTTACTTTTTTAATTTCTTTCTTTTTGTTTTGTGGTTTGATTTCTAATTCTGAGAGTGCAAGGTTGAGATCTCCCACTATTACAGTTTTGCTGTCTATTTCTTCTTGCAACTCTCTTAACTTCTCCTTTAGGAAGTTGGATAATTCTAGTCAACTTTGAACAATCTTTTTTCCTCTAAACTCATCCCTGTATCTTATTATTCCTCGCCTCACAGAAGAAAGTTTTTTTTAATTAAACTCCCTTTCTCCCATTCTCATCCTCTTATGAGCCCAGAAGAATAATGAGGAGTCTGAACCAGGGATTAAAAGGGGAAGGTTCATGACTTTGACAAAATGTTCATTTAAGAAAAAAGAAGTGTCTCTAGAAACCATGGCTTAGTCTGATTGTGACTCTTCGATTGGTAATGCATTTATGCACACTGAGGTTTGTTGCAGCTTCTAAATCATTCATGGCTACTAAAAATGAATGGATAAAAAACATACATAGATGATAATACAAGTTACTCAGTGTCCTGTTTTTGTACTTTATTACTAAAAACCATTTACTTGCTTGCACTCCCATTGCATATTTTTTTCCTTTTCCCATCTCAGTTTCTCTGTGGGGGATGTTATCCACAAAACTCAGCAATAAGGAATGCTTGACAGCCATGAGAATGGAATGGTGATAGCACCCCAGCTAGAGTGTGTGAAATAGGACATGGGGTGAGGGAGAGAGAAAGAGGGAAGGAGGGGAGGAAACTGGAGAGAGAAAGAAATAGATATGGAGAAAGTGGGGGGGGGAGAGAGAGAAAAAAAAGAGAGAGAGAGAGAGACAGAGAAACAGAAAGAAATAGAGAAAGGGAAGGAGGAAGGGAGAGAGTAAAAGACAAAGATACATAGAGACAGACAGAGAGATAAAAAGACAGAGAAAGAGAGAGAAGAAGGGAGAGAGAAAAAAGAGACAGAGAGAAAGAGAAAGAGAGGGAGGGAGAGAGAAAAATAAAGACACACACATAGACAGAAACAGAGACAGACAGACAGAAACAAAGAGAGTTAGAAACAGAGAAAGAGAGAGAGAGACAGAGAAAAAAGAGAGATGGAGGGAGAGAAAGAGAGAGAAAGAAACAAAGAGATAGAGATATAGAGAGATGAAGTAGAGAGGCAGAGTGGAGACAGAAAAAAGGCAAGCAGAGTCATAGACAGAGACAATGAGAAAGATAGATGCACACAGGGAGATACCCAGGCAAAGAAGGGGAGAGAAAAATATGGAGAGAGAAAGGAACAAAGAAGGGAGAGAGACAAAGACAGAGAGATACAGAAATAGAGACATGGAGAGACAGACAGAACAGACAGAGACAGATAAAAAAGAAGAAAGGGAGGGAGAAAGAGGGAAAAAATAATGAGGGAGAGGACAATGGTTCCTGTCCAGTCATTCCCAACACTGAACAGCTTCCAAATCTCCTACATTCACAGGCAGCTCCTAGCCAAGGCCCACAGCTGTCATGCATTTTCAACAGATTCCACAGGGCCTAGATGAGGTTGGAAGACATTCCTTTGCTCTTACACATTAGCTAAAAGGAATTACCGTAACATCTGATATTGTGGAAGTGGGAAATTTGCCATCCTGACCTTGCCCAAAGCATTCCGGAACTAGGAGTCCAAGGATTTATGAGCTCAGACGGCCTCTAAGGGTCACCAAGGCCCCTTCCTTGGCATTTCAGCAAAGCTCCGGCAGACCAATGTGCTCTTAATTTGGAGGAGCTGTGATGCAGTATGGTCCAGATAAAGAGGCTGGACACATGCTCCTGCAGCCCTTTGGAGGTCCATCATCGGAAAGGCATGTTCCGCTGGCGGCCTTCCCAGCTGTCAGTAATGTGCTGATATACCACAGCCAATCACTAGAGACCAGGCCAAATAAACAGGATGTTCACAATGTGTGCCATGGCTCGAGTGGCTAACAAACCTTCGACATATTTCACAGTCTCCTAATGGGATTGACATGCATTGCTTCATCTACATCTGTCTGTTTAGGGGAGAAACACAAACACCATAGAAACAATGCATTAGAAAGAGCCTTCCTTTTGGACTGTATTAGTGGCTGAGATGATGGGAAAAAGTCTGGGATCCATTGGGGACCAGTCCCACTTTGATGCTGTGAACTGATTTGCTGTTAAGTCACCCCCAACACAAAGGAAGAAGCCTATCTATGCAATCCATGACTATTGTCTGCTGGCAAAAAGGATTTGACCCTCTAAAAATATCTCTACATGCTGGAGAGCTAGCTACATATTCACTTTTTTTATAAAACTCTAAATATTGAGGATATTTATATACATAGTGAGAAACTTGTTAAAGCCATGTCAATGCTCTTTCTATTCATATATGACACCATAAGCTATTTTATCCTTATTATTACTTATTTTCAATATCATATATTTTTGCCTTTGTACGCATTTTCCCTTGTACCTGGAATATACTTCTTTTTTACCTTTGCATATGAGAATCTTTAATCTCTTTCAATATTTAATTCAAGTGCTATTTTTCGTCACGTCCTGAGCACTTGCCTCTATTATGAATAATTGCCCACTTTTTTTGTACTGTTAGGTCTCTTTTGTATTCATTCCTTAGTGCATACTTTGAAAGTAAAGAATATTTTGTTTTGACATTTGTATTCTGAGAGCCTAGCATGGTATCTTGGACATGCTTATCGGGCACTTAATAAATGCTTTTAAAATGAATGAATAAATGAAGGCCATAGTAATGGTCATACCCTCAGCATCTCTCACCTGGACTACTGCAGCACTCTACTGTATGGCCTGCTTGCTTTCAATCTCTCTCCTCTTAAATGAAACTTCCATTTACCTGCCAAGTAAACCTTCACTGGACTCCATGACTGAGAATAATGTGTTATTATCAGCCTGGTATTTAATGCCTTCCACAATATGACTCCTATCTACCAGGATCAGAAATCTAGAGAACTTAGTAGTGTGTAAGTGACTTGCCTAAGGTCACATAAATAGGTAAGCACAGAACTGAGCTCCAATTTTGAGTGCTTTGTCCTTATGGTTTTATTTCATGCTGTCTTCTCTTCTTGTTTTATATTACTCATTGCTTTAATTTCAATGCTGGGCTTTCCCTACAACATTCCATCTCTTGCTTTTATGATTTCATACAACTAGTGCCTCATCTCTCCTGAGGATCACTTCCCCTTTTTTGTGTTTTCTCCCTTTTCAAATTATTTTGTATTACTCATCTTGTATGTATAAATCTTCTCTCCTCTTGGAATGTAGATTTTGGAGGATCAATATTTACTCTATACAAGGCATTGTTCTAGTCACTAAAATAAAAATTAATGTATTCAGAGTCAACACTTATTGACTTTGTGACAATAAACAAATACCCTCCTCTCTCTAAGATTTAATTTCCTCCTGTAAAAGGAAAAGTAAAGAACAAATTGACTTTTCAAGCTCTAAATCTGATGGAGTCACTTAGCCCTTATGTGGACCTCAGTTTCATCATCTATAAATGAAGAGTGGTGAATAAATGCCTTCTAAGATCTCCAACCATTCTCTGCACCTGTAATGTGTGGACATCTTCAGAATTTGATTGTAAAACATTAACTTTTCCATTCTAGTAGATTGTAATAGATCACTCGATCTTCCATAGAATTTCTATGCTAGTTCATTGTTCTTGGAATATTCTTGCCTTGTAATTTGGGACCATAGATTTATTTTTGTTGGTGCCTTGTCTCCATGCTGAACTGTACTCCATGCGAATAGTGACTGAGATTTCTTTTTGTATCTCCTCTTGTACTTTTTATAGAGCAGATGCTCAATAAAGATTCCAGTTAGTGAGTTCAATGGTAGATAGGATTAGTAGCCTCTTATTCAATAGACTCTTCCTCTGACACCTATTGGCTGTGTGATACCATGTAATCATTTAATCTTTTAATACTATAGGAAAATGAATTGTAAAGATAATTTGCTCTACACTGATAGAGCTAGTTCCTTAGCTAAGAGTTCATTCTCTATAGAAATTAAATCACAAGGCCAGTCCCTATTCCTATTCTCTTTCTTGTTCCTAATTCTTTAAAATGAATTTACTTTTAGGGAACCAATTTCATTTTATTTACTTTCAATCTATTATGATATAATACTAACCCATTAAATTCATCAACTGCTATGACAATCAAATACCTCTGAAATGTATAACTTAGAAATGGGAGGAATCTTAAGGGTGGGCTTAATCAATCTCTTTGTTTTTCAAAAGAGTCTGAATGGTATATTAGAAATTCATTTGTGATCAAGTAAATCTGGGTTTGTATGCAGCCTATGACACTTACCAGCTAGGGGGCCATAGATAAGCCAATCAATTTTTCTGAATATTAATTTCCTCTTCTATAAAACTGAGGATAGTGTCTCCTTGACAGGAATATTGTAAAGATTCAATGAAATTAGATGTGCAAAATGATTTTCAAACATTAAAGTGCTTTATACATAATAGTTAATAATACTATTGTTATGAGGAAAAACCAATGGAACTAAAGGTGAGTAGTTTTTGGATAGAGCACCGGCCTGAAGTCAGGGGACCTGAGTTCAAATCCATTTTCAGACTCTTAACACTTCCTAACTGTGATCTTGGGCAAGTACTTAACCCCAATTGCCTGGCAGAGGCGGGGAGGTGAGGGGAGATAAATAGTTTTCACGAAACTCTCAGAAATTTATAGCATTCACTCATTCATTTATTGTTTTGTGAATGCATTTATTTATTCCACAAGCTTGTACTGAACCCCTACTGTGTGCCAGGCACTGTGTGGTATTCATTCTAATTTGACTTGTAACGATCACAAATGTTGACAGAGAAAATAAAGATTTTTATCTGTATTTAGCATTTAAAATATGGATAAACTCAGGTTTATTCTCTCAGTTTGAACCTGAAGGAATGAAGGTCTCCCATGCAATGCTCAGTCAGCACTTTGAATTCCAGATAAAAGGCAATGGTGATGAAGGGGGCTCTTGGACAGATGCACATCTGTCCTCCTGAAGCAATCTAAGAGTTCAGGGAAAGAATGTTGTAGCATTTTTTTCTAGTTGTCTATTGATGTTACATGTGATTTTAAAAAATTGAGATGAAAATTATTGAATTCGTATAAAAAAGAAAAAATCAAATTATTCATGTTTTCAAGTTAGCTCCTTATTGATCAAGATAATAATGATGAAGATTCTCATAAAAATACATCTGAAGAAATTGTAGATAAGCTGTTGTGTTATTGTTATGACTTCATTCTCCTCATTTTTTAAAACAAATTTTAGTAGTATTTTATTTTTCTAACTGCATCCAAATACATCCAATTTCAACATTAATTTTTGTAAGATTTTGAGTTCCTATTTTTTTTCTCCCTCCCTCCCTTACCTCTTCTTCCTCAAGACAGCAAGAAAACTGATACAGGTTATACATATACAATCATTTAAAACATATTTTTATGTTGTCATGTTGTGAAAGAAAAATCAGAACAAAAAGGAAAAACCACAAGAAAAAAAAAAACAAAAAAGGTAAAAATAGTATGCTCCTATCAGCGTTCATTCTCCATAATTCTCCCTCTAAATGTGGATGGTATTTTCTATCCCAAGTCTATTGTCATTGTCTTGGATCACTATATTGCTGAGAAGAACTACGTCTGTCATAGTTGATCATCACATAATATTGCTGTTACTATATGCAGCGTTTTCTTGGTTCTGCTCACCTCATTCACTCAGCATCAGTTCATGTAAGTCTTTCAGGCTTTTCTAAAATCAACCCATTTATCATTTCTTATAGACCAATAACATTCGATTACCTTCCTATACTATAACGTATTCCCCAGTTGATAAACATCCACTCAGTTTCCAATTCCTTGTCATTACAACAAATGGCTATAAATAGTTATTTACATGTGGGTTCTTTTCCCTCTTTAATGTTCTCTTTGGATCATATATCCAGTAATGGCACTGCTAGATCAAAGGATATGCATAGTTATATCACCCTTTGGGCATAGTTCCAAATTGCTTTTCAGAATGGCTAGATCAGACCACAACTTCACCAACAATGCATTAGAGTTCCAGTTTTCACACATTTCCTTCAACATTTATCATTAACTTTTCCTGTCATCTTAGCCAATTCGATAGCTGTGAAATGGTACTTCAGAGTTGTTTTAATTTGCATTTTTTTCTCAGATTACAATAGATGGCTTATTTTTTTTTCATTGAAAATTGTCTGTTCCATAATGTGTGATACTATAAGCAAATTAGAAGAAAAAGGATAATCTCTCTCTCATGTCTGCAGAGACAGAAGGAAGAATTATAGTACATTATAGAATGCAAAATGGATAATTTTGATTATGTTAAGTTAAAAAGTTTTTGTACAAATAAAACCAATGCAGACAAGATTAGAAGAAAAGTATTAAACTGGGTAAATTTTTATATCCAAGAGTTCTGATAAAAGCCTCATTTCTAAAATATATAGAGAATTGACTCAAATTTCTAAGAATACCAGCCATTCTCCAATTGGTCAAAGGATATGAACAGACAATTTTCAGATAAAGAAATTAAAACCATTTGTAGCCATGTGAAAAAATGCCCTAAATATTGATCAGAGAAATGCTACACACCTTTCAGACTGGTTAAGATGACAAGAAAAAATAATGATGAATGTCGGCGGGGACCTAGGGAAACTAGGACACTGATAAATTATTGGTAGAGTTGGACTGATCTAACCATTCTGGAGAGCAATTTGGAACTATGCCCAAAGGGCTATCAAACTGTGTAGAACCTTTGATTTAACAGTGTTTCTATTGGACTTGTATCCCAAAGAGATCATAAAATAGGGAAAAGGACCCACATGTGCAAAAAATGTTTTCAGTAGCCCTTTGCATAGTGTCAAGGAATTGGAAACTGAGTGGATGCCCATCAATTGAAGAATGGCTGAATAAGTTGTGGTGAATGACCATTCTGGAATATTATTGTTCAATAAGAAATAATCAGCAGGACAATTTCAGAGAGACCTACAATAACTGATGTGCAGTGAGTTGTACCAAGAGAACATTGTACATAGCAACAACAAGTTTACACTATGATCAGTTCCGATGGATGTGGCTCTTTTCAATAGCAAGGTGATCCAGGGCAGTTCCAGTGGTCTTGTGATAGGGAGAACCATTTGCATCCAGAGAGAGTGTGGTGACTGAGTGTGGATCACAATATAATATTCTAATTTTTGTTGTTGTTGTTGTTTGCTTGTATTTTGTTTTCTTTTTCATTTTTTTCCTTTTTGATCTGATTTTTCTTGTGCAGCATGATAATTCTGGAACTATGTACAGAAAAATTGCACATATTTAAAATATTTCTCATGATTTGTTATCTGGGGGAGGAGTTGAAGAGAGGGAAGCGAGAAAAATAATTTAAAAAACAAGGCTTTGCAAGGATGAATGTTAAAATTTATCTTTGCTTGTGTTTTGAAAAGAAAAAAATTCATATCTTTTAACCATTTATCAACTGGGGAATGACTTGTATTCTTATAAATTTTACTCAGTTCTCTATATTTTAGAAATTAGGCCTTTATCAGAAACACTGGCTGTAAAAATTGTTTCCCAGTTTTTTCCTTTCTTTCTAATCTTGGCTGTTTTGGTTTTGTTTATACAAACCCTTTTTAGTTTCATGTAATAAATATTATCCATCTTGCATTTTATAATGTTCTCTAATTCTTCTTTGGCCATAAATTCCTCCCTTCTCCAAAAATCTGAGAGTTAAACTATCCTTTGCTCTCTTAATTTACTTATAATATCACCCTTTATGTCTAAATCATGAAGCCATTTAGACCTTATTTTAGTATATCTCCTCATCTTTTTTAAATAGGGTTCATGTAGAAACCTTTTTGGGATAAGTAGTTCTCCTGTTATTATTTTTTAAGTATAATATTTGATAGATTATTGTACAAGTGAATAAATTGACTGCCTTTTGTAGCTGAATAAATATTTTTGGCTTAAAACTAATCCTACTTAGATTCATTAAAATAATTCTCAGCAGCAGATAGGACAACAGAAATAATGCATATCTCATACCATTCTCCCATGATTTTAGATTTTTTTTCCCTCAGTCTCTATATTTTAGTTGAAGGCTTTTATTCTTTGTTGGGGATTGCCTTTTTATTATCTATTAAGAAGGTTGTTTTCAGGTTTTTATTAATCAGTGTTTGGGCCATTATGGATAATTGTTCAGTCTATATCAATGTTCGAGTTCTAGTAAAGTTTATTCTTTAGAATATTCTGAGGAAATTTATTGTCTATTAATTTATGAAAAATAGGGAGTTTTGCTATTGTTGTGGACAGCTAGATGGTATGGTAGAATGAGGACTCATCTTGAGCTCAAATCCTGTCTCAGATATTTAAAAGATGTACCTCTGGGCTAAGGCAGCTAGGTGGATAGAATGCTGGTTTTGGAATCAGAAGGACTTGAGCTCAGTTCCAGCCTTAGACACTTACTAAGCTATGATACTAGGCAAATCACTTAAGCTTTTCTTTTTTAACCTCATTTTCCTCTTCTGGAAAAGAAAATGTCAAATCATTATAGTATCTCTGCCAAGAAAACCCTAAATGTGATTTCAAAGAGATGAACACAACTAAAATGACTCAACAACAACCACCACAAACTTTGGGCCAATCACAGTCTCTATTTCCTTATTTGTAAAATGAGGATAATAATAGTACCTACTTTATGTTATTATTGTAAGAATCAAGTGAAATGATGTGTAAAATTCTTTGTTAACCCTAAGGCACTAAATCAGCTGTTATTATGTTTAATTATAGCTACCTGGTCATATTTTATTAGGTTTTAGGAAAGTACCAAATGTTTATGTGTCCCATTTTCTACTCTATTGACTTACCCAGGGTCATATAACTAGGAAGTATTGTGTCTGAGGCTGGATTTGAACTCAGATCCTCTTGACTTCAGGGCTGGTGTTTTATCTACTGTGCCATCTAGTTGCCCCAACCTTATATAATTTCTAATGACAATGATCTTGAATTCCCATAAAGAACTCCTCCTTTTCTGCAAATAAAGATGCATGACAGTTACCTATGTTCAATGCTTCTTTGTTAATATAAAGAATACAATTAAACAATTGAATTTAGGTGGATGTCACCCACGGAGAGCTTTTTAGTGGCATTGCTTCATGAAAAGGTAAGCTGCTTTTGCTTACACTATATTGTATTTTTTACTTTTACTTCCAATGGTTTGTACTTATTATGAGTCTATTGATGCTCTTTACAACGTTATCTGATTATTCTAAAAGTACTTATGTAGATTTTCAGTACCATGCACATTAAGAATATCTAGAAATCTCCCTTATCTTTTTTGATAAGTATCAATCTTTCTATATATTACTGTCAAGTTTTGGGGTCATGTTTTCCATTAATGTTATGCTGTTTTTTTTAGGGTATTTCTAGATCTGTCATGATCCATTTCAGAGAGTTAAAGGTATACATTTAGATTAATATTCCATTGCTTTAAATCTCTTATTCCTATTCAGCTTTTATATCATGATTCTAGTAAGCATCAATTTATTTAGTCACAGACTTCTCTTTAATGTTTTTATGCTTAATATTTCTTGTCTAATATTTGTAGGTATTATCTTCATCTATTAGTTCTATGGAAACTCTCAATTCAAGTTCAAAGTCCTTAGTCACTTTCTTTTGTGTATGTGTATATATTAAGCATTTTATATTTACAAAATCAACATGATATTGTGAAATCTTTGGAGAAAGGTCCTGGGATATGAGAAGTTATTTAATATGATTTTTTGTGAAGCTATATAATTTGATGCCATTCATGTTCACTAACTAATTTAAAATGTTTTAATTCAATTCTTTTATTACTTTGGAAATCATGCTTATTTCATCTAGTTGAAACTTAAGGGTGTAATGTTTTTTTTAAAAATGATTTTGTAGCAATGACAACACACAATATATTGTAGCAACATATTGTTACATGACTTAGAACTGTGGACAAAAAGAGAAGCATGAAACCCTTGCTTGGCTGCTGAGATCTATTTCCAGCTTTGTTATGAGATAGTTCGGGCAAATAATACTGTTTAATCTGTTTCATGTGACAGACTCATGGTCTGCCCATTTTCAAGGTCAATGTCATTTGCACTGAAACATTTCCAGCAGGTGGGGTATTAATATTTCTCATTTGTTCTGGTGTATCTTCCTTTCTGTGGTAACAGAACACAGAGGAGTGCCAACTTTCTCTGCTCTCCTATTTGTCAGGTCAATTACTACAGCAATTTTAATTTAAGGACAGCCTGGATCTTTCTGCCACCCTTTTCTATTTCTGTACCTCTTAGGGACATTTACATCACCCTAACCGGGCTAACAAGCCAACCTGTGATATCACCTGAGAATTATCTACCAGAATTTTGAGACTCCTGCCATAGCTTCTTAATTAGTGTAACATTCTTAGGGCATACAAAGTTTTAATTTTATATCACTTTGATTGCTATTTACTTATTTGTCATTGATTCCTTTCCCTCATGATGTGAATAGTGGTGTTTATTTTAATAGAAGATATTTATTATTATTATTATTAATCTTTTAAAAATAAATTAATCAATTGAAAATGAAAATTGCTGGATATAGGTACTCAGCAGATTTCTATATTCAATGGATTTCATGTGATTATTGTGATTGGTGCCATTTCCGGGCAAAGCGATATATCTTTGGTGATCTCCATTGCTTCTTTTGGTACTGCCTGCCTGCTCTGTGAATGTATGCATCAGGTTGGCATTGGTTGTGTGTTGTCATAGTTGCTAATATGCAAGTATGTTGCCTAGGGATGGCAATGTCCTTCTAGCATATTAATATAAGTCAGTTGATCAGTTGTCTCTGTTCTTAGGAAGGAATTGAGCTCTGATGAAAAGGGACATAGGGTAGGCTCATTTTGATGAGAAGTGGAAGGAAAAGGAAGTAAATATTCTAAAATGAACATAGAACATCTGGAGATAACAGTCCTCATAAAACCTTGGTACTTCCAGAAAACAATGATTTCCTGGAGAGCAGAGCTCACCAGGGTAGGGTGACAGGAAGCTTTACCTCAGGATAATGAAATTTAAAGGTTGTTTCCAGCACTTTGTCTTACAGCCTAGAGAAAACTGATTCTGCCACCTTATTGGGAAGAAGAAAAGCTGCTACTCCTCTCTGGTCTGTCTTCCTCTTATGACATGGTGGTGACTTCCATAGTATTGGTCTGGAAGTATAGCCAAGCCAATGGAAGACAAGGAACCTTCTTTGCTTTCCCTCAGCACTTAATCTAGTGCTCCATACCTAGAAGATGCTTACTATTTTTTTGTTGTTATAGTATTGCTTCATCAATCATTCAACAAAAATGTATTAAGCACTTACTTTGTGCTAGGCATGGTGTTAAGGACTAGAGATACAAAGAAAAACCAACAAATAAAAAAGATAAAGGAATGAATGAATAAAAACAGTATCTTATCTCAAAAAGCTTATTGCCCCTAGTTCAGGCCCCACCCACTTTCCATTGTCCATTTTTCCACTTGTCTCCTCATTTAGCTTCTTCCAGTCTCTTTCCTCTCCAAATTTAAAGTTCACTTCTAAATATGTCATTTCCTTGTTCAAGAATCTTTGGTGCCTCCCTCCAGCCTTCAGAATAAAAAACAAACTCCTCATTTAGCACTTCAAATCTTGGATGGTCTTTACACGTGTATTCCATCTGATCATCATCTCTTGTTCTTCTAGATTTCCCAGTGTCTAACTTCTCCTAAATCTCATTTTACTCCTAATCTAAGTCTTCTATCCCTCCATCTTTGCCTGCTTTCCCAAGTCATCACCTCAAATTTGTTCTCACTTTTCTATCTTTGAAATCTTGACCTTTTGATTAAAAATTCAATTTTACACTGCTTATCATCCTCAAAGTCCCTTGGCATTGTGCTATTGCCATTCATTGATTTCTAAGACTTACCATGGATTGCCACCACAATTACTAATACCCATTATATAGATGTTTATTCTCTCCCCTTTTCCTCCCTCCTTCTCTCTGTTTCTCTTTCTCTCTCTCTCCTTCCCTTCCTTCCTCTCTCTCTTCCTTCCTTCTTTTCTCCTACTCTTACTGTCTTTCCCTCCTTTCCATTTTCCCCTCCCTCCCTTCCATTTTCCCTCCCTCCCTTTCTCTTCTCTTCCTTCCTTCCTTCCTTCCTTCCTGCCTGTCTCCCTCCCTACCTCCCTTTCTTTTCTTCTTTCTCTCTCTTTTTCTTTCTTTCCTTTTTTCCTTCATCTTTCTCTCTTTTCTTTCCTTTCTCATTTAGGAAGGAGGTAGTGAGAGGAATGAATTAATAAAAGAAAAAAAGTGAAAACTGCTTTACTCAAAACTGAGGAATTATAACTTGACAAGTCAATACGTGATCCAGCTGTGTGCTGCAAAGGGCTCTGCAGTTCTAGCTGATTGCATTCTTTATAAAACAAAAACTGCTCTCCTAGCAACAACTCTACAAAGGAGAGAATGCAAATCTATTTTGTCTTATTTGGCAAAAGAAGAAGTGCAAACTCTAAGAAATGGTTAATTGACTTACTGCTATAATTATGAACATGATTATTATTATGGCCCTTACTAGTTGACCTTTAAGGTATTTTCTATCCTCAAATCCTGGTCCTATGCAAGGACAAAGACCATCTGAATAATATCCAATCACAAACTTTCATGAATATAGGGAAGGCCCAATAAGCCCAGAAGGATGGTGAAAAATTTTACTTAGCTTCCTCTGTTCTTTGTGACTCTCTTCCTCACACAGCTTCATACTCATGATTACCATCAGAGTTATCAGAGTAACAGTAACCAGTTCATCACTTTTTTTCCTTTTCTCTGTCATATTTGTTTTCATCTTTCTTTTGACTCACATGGCTGGTGCTAGTCGAGTAATGCCTGACTTGTAATATCTTAGTACAAACACAACATTCTATCAGTGTGAAACAGCACTTAATAATCAATTGTTATGAAATTTGGAACCATGGCAATGCATGTGAACATAATACCGGGGAAAGAGGTAAACCTTTCAGCTGTCTCTTTGCAAATATCCTTGGTTTTAGGATACTGGTGTCTTATCCTGTGACAAATATGAGCTTCCCTGTCATGATCTTAAAAATATATGTCACCCATCAATGATGAGAAGCACTCATGAGTTCCATTATAAATGTTCTCATGCATTTTATCATTCCTCAAACTGGGATGTTTTTATGATTGCATTATGTTAGCTTTTCCCAGACACTGCTACTTTTGCAGGTGATAATGATGGGTTTGAAATCTGATGAAATACTACTTGAATATGCCACAAACCTTTGGAACCCATTCCTATTCTTGGAAATGAGGCCATATAGACATGGGGAGTGCATGAGCTAATAAAAGTGTAACAGGGTACTTGAAGAAAGAGTTCAGTTTCTCCATCTCCCTCCATTTACTCCATTCACTTTGGACACTGAATAAGACACATCTGGGTACCTAAAGCTTCCTGAAGAAATTAAGAAGATGAAGTGAATTCTGACCAAACTGTCCTTTTCTGAGTCTGCATTAACAAGCTTCAAGACTTCATGGAGGCCTACCTCCTTTTATTTAGACATAAATACTTGTTTATTCTCTTGAAAATTTGATCCATTTATTCCATGGATGAGTTATATACCATCCTTTCCCCCTGCAATCTTATCCACAGTATCCAAATCAAATTAAAAAGGAATCATGACTTCTGGATACAAAAGCACAGAAATAATCTATGAAGTTGGGGGAAAAAATGCAGTTACCCACGAGAGATGTTGTGGGTGTGGTATAAAGAATTTCTAAATGAGTGAAATGAAGAATGTTTATAAATGAGGTAATATTGTAACTTCACTTAAAGCCACAGATTTTCTGCCTGTAAAAATACTCAGGATGGAAGAACTCTGGGACAATTAATGAAAATTCTGGGATGATAGTTTAGTGGATTAAGGAGAATGTGTGAGACACTTAATATATACCCCATGTTATGCTGGAAGTTGAGATTTATAAAGATAAATATTCAACAGTCCCTGCCCTCAAAATGCTTACTTTTTATTGGAGCTGAACACTGATAGTATAACACTCTCTTTTCTTCCACTTCCATTCCCATAGAAGTTTGGTTGAATATTCTTCCCCCTCAGGGTTCCATCGATAATCCTGAGGTACTGGAGATTCTAATACATGGATCTCCACTCAGTATACTCCATATTCCTTTCTCAATATCAATTAACTTTTGCAATATCATACTATGGCTTATGCAAATGATACAGCTATTCTTAGCAATATAATAAACCAAGACAATACCAAATACCTCATGATGAAGCATACTATCTGCCTCCAGAGAAAGAATTGATATTGTTGGAACACAAATTAAAGAATATTATTTTTCACTTTCATTCTTTTTCTTTTATTTGAGTCTTTTGGTGAAAAATGACTAAAATGGAAATGTTTTACATGATTGCATATGTATAATCTATAACTGATTGGTTACTGTCTCAGAGAGGGTTAAGGGGAGGAAAAGAATTGGAAACTCAAAACTTTAAAGCTAGATTAAAATTGTTTTAACATGTAATTGAGGAAAATTATTTGTATACATATATACCTACATACACACATATATGCATATGAGAAAAAGAGAAGGGGAGAGAGAAATGGAGTCAGAGAGACAAACACACACAGAGAGACAGAGTATAAAGAACCAAGAGACAGAGAAAGAGAGAGAGAGAGAGAGAGAGAGAGAGAGAGAGAGAGAGAGAGAGAGAGAGAGAGAGAGAAAGAGAGAGAGAGAAGAGAGAAAGAGGTGGGGAGGGGATTGGAAGAGAGAGGGAGGAGGATTTACTGAAATGTTTTTGTCCTTAGTTTTCTAAGAAGTTAATGAAATTACAAGGGTGATGTTTTGACTCATACATTAATTGAATTTAGGTGAGACCAAGTCCCACAAAGTCATCAGCCTCACTCTCTTTGAAAGAGTCATCAAAAGTCAATAGCAAGTCAAAAGTCAGGATGACTGGCTATGGATTAGGATGTAGTGGATGACTTTCACTTCTTTGATAGCTAACCAAGTTCTTAGTGCTCCATAGTGCTTGCTTTAGCTACCTTCATGGCTGTTGCAAAAAATTGTTCTCGTATGCCTGTTCTGCTGGGGAAGTGTTCACATGCTTGGGATACTCCTCACCAGTGATTTTGTGGTTTATTGGTTACCCTCAATGTGATTTAACTTATACTGAGAAGGCATAGCAAGAGCAGAAACATTAAAGCATTCTCTCAAACCACTATGTATAATGTCCCCTCTGCACTGACTCAGTCCCTGGGGTATATGAGCTGAAATTTAGAGTACCTACTAAAAACATCCTCCCCTTCTCATTTCCCACCATTCCTGGACTATTGCACTATCAGACTATTTCTAGACTGCTGCTGGGTGTGTTTGCCTCTTTCCACTCCACTCTATTCTCTATGTAGTCACTAAAGTGATTTTTAAAAAAAATTTTGGTCTGATTCAGCCTCCTTCCCCCCACTCTAGTGATTCCCTATTATCTCCAGGATTAAATAATAAATGTTTGGCATTCAGGATCCTTCCTATCCTTCCCCCTTCCTACCTTTAGAGTCATATATCTTATTCTCTAATACATATAATTTGTTGAATTAATTGATTAGGAATGGATATAGAAATATGAGTCATATGCACAGAAGTATTTATTAAATTCATGGGAATTAATGATATCTTCAAGACAATGCAGAGAGAGAGGAGAGTTCAAGGCAGATGTCATCTTGGGATATGTGTGATTTCCAGTGAACTCAGACTTCAGCTTTCTTCTCCAATTTGGTTCAAGTATTTGGCAGTCAGTAACTAGGTGGCTCAATGGTTAGAATGCTGGACCTGAAGTCAGGAATACAGTTTTCTGAGTACATATCTTATCTCAAACACTTACTCTGTATGACCTGTGAGATTCTGGGCAAGTCACTTAACTCTGTTTGCCTCAGTTTGCTTATCTATAAATGAGCTAGAGAAAGAAATAGCAGACTACTCTGATATCTTTGCCAAGAAAACCCTAACTGTAGTTATTATAGTAAACATCTGGCAATCATATTCAGTTTAGGTATAACAGTGTGTATACCTTTTAGATTCAACCAGATTTTCTCTCACCCACACCTACACCCACACACCTGGTTATAAATGACCAGAATAGCTCAGGTCTCAGTCTGCAACATAATTTTTCAAGAAAATGAAATAAGATCCTCCAATATGAATTTAATTTTTGAGCATTAGCAATTTGAGGCATCTTTGCTAAGAATTTGTGAATGGTCACAGGGTAACCACAAGTCCTGATGACATCCTTTCTCTGAAAATTCTAATGTAGATTCATAATATCTGCGTTTCTTTTTGTGACTATCCCTTTTCTCTGTGAGTTATCCTTGTTACAGTGTGACAGCAATTTCTAGGACTCCTTCTCTCTTTCCTCCCATATGTCATACACTCTGCTCCCAAGATAAGAAATGTTTGTATAACACCAGGCTTTAATTTAAAAAAGACATGCATTATGTGGTTGTAATCAAAACTCCTACTTTCATATGACCTACTTACATCTCCAATGTGGAAAAGATTAAGAACAACAACAACAAAATCTAAACTTTTGGTTAATCCAGTTGAATTTTAAATGTGAGAATGGAATTCCAAGCACTTAACACATTCTTCTTCATGGCAGAAAGTAAATTTATGGATATGGTGTCTTTTAAAATAAAATCTTAAGCAAAAAAAAAGAAAAGAATGAAGTTAGTGAGTTATAGGCTAGGTCAAGGGAGCGGCAATTGAAAAAAGGAAGAGAAGAAGCAAACAGGGGAGGAAGCATTTTTTGGAAAGTTAGAATTTAGGATCATAGGACTGGGAATGGAAAAAAAGTCTTATAAGACATCCGACTCACTCCTTTTTTTTATTTTTTTTTCAGATGTGGAAAGTGAGACTCAAGAGAAGTGATTTGTTTGTAGTTATACAGGTAACACATGCAATGAGTAGCAGATCCAGGAATAACACACACACACACACACACACACACGCACATACATGGACACACATGCATACATATGCATTCTTTGACTCTAGAAGATGTATTAATGAAAAAAACAAAAATACCCCAATCCATCCGTGGCCTACTAGGACAACAAAAAACTTTTTTTTTTTTTTTTGGCTGAGGCAAGGGTTAAATGACTTGTCCAGGGTCACACAGCCAGGAAGTGTTAAGTGTCTGAGGTCTGATTTGAACTCAGGTCCTCCTGATTTCAGAGTTGGTGCTCTATCCATTGCTCCACCTAGCTGCCCCAGGACATTTTAATTTAATCTTTGAGTAGAAGCAGAGGAAATTGCAACTCTTAGTTTCCCAAATTCTTTACTTTGGATAAATATGAAAACATACACATACAAACACACACATGTGCAACAGGATTCCAATTGTGCATATGAGCAAGAACTTACAATGTGGATGTTCCTGAATGTGCTATAAAAACAAAAAAACAAAAAACAAGGGGAAATGTTTTCTTTTGGAAATGTTTACATCATAACATTTAGGAGCTGGAAAAGATCTTGGATGCCATCTATCTAGGTCATCTCTCTAAGTTCCTTCATTTTAGAGGTTTTGAACATATGCAAACACATCCGGAGGCCACTAATTGGTTCCACAAAAGCACTTGAATAAGCTAAAGGTAAAGTAGGGTAGGGATTTCTAAAGGAATTGTACTGTAAATAAGAGAAAGTTTAAGAAGAAGCAAAGAAAAGAGAAGAAAAGGAAAGGAAAGAAGAGAGGAGGGGAGAGGAAAAATAATAGGAAGGAGAGGAGAGGAGAGAAAGGTAGAGGAAATAAAGGGAAGTGAAGAGGAAAGAAAGGAAAGGAGAGGAAGGGAAGCAAAAAGAAGAGAACAAAGGAGAGAACAGAAGAGAGGAGAGGAGAAGAGGGAAGGGCAAGATAGGAAAAGGGAAGAGAGTAGAAGAGAGAGGAGGAAAGGAGAAGGGAAGGGAGGAGTGGAAAGGAGAGGACAGGAGAAGAGGGGAGGAGAAGAGAGAAGAATAGGGGAGACAGAAGGGAAGGAGAGGAAAGGAGAGGATGCAACAAAAAAGAGGGGAGAAGAGAGGAAGAGGAGAGAGGAGAAAGGAGAGTAGGAAGGAAAAGAGGGGAGGAGACAGGATGACAGAGAAGAAGAGGAAGGAGAGGTGAGGGAAAAGGGAGCGCTGGAGAGAGGAGAATTTTCAGTGTGGGAGAATCCCTTGCCTTCTTTCCTACTACTCTGATATTATCATAATTGAAATGAATGTGAGAACATATGACTAAGGGATATACTGCAATTTTCTTTGTAATCAAGGTTACCTCATTTTAGAGAATCTGAATTCATATATGAGCTCTTTTACTTGTCACCAGTGTCACCTTGAGCTTGACAAGAAATCTTTCTCAGTTTCAATTCCCTCTTTTGTAAAATGGGGGGTTGCTTGGATAATATTTTGGTTTCTCCAATCTCTTAATCTGTGATATATGTGTGTGTGTATGTATATACATATATATATATATATATATATATATATATGCATGGGTATGTACACATATGTATATGTGTATATATTTGCATCCAGGTCCATCTTCAGTCATCTTGATTTATATCTTGCCAGTGGTGCCAGATGATTTTGGAGGGGAAAGTAAGGCAGTGACCTTGCACAGCGTTCCCTCACTGGAATCCAATTCAATTGCGTGTCATGGAATCATCTCCCTGATGTCATGGTCCTCTTCAAGAATGAAGGACCAAACTCACTCACTCTCTCTCTCTCTCTTTCTTTCTCTCTCTCTTAATATATAACCTAGCTCCCTTTTGCTGGAAATGATATATGCTTGGTCATAATTTTCATAATTGTTCAAGCCTAAGAAAGCTTAAAAAGTAGGGAAGTGATTTCTTATAACCCCCATATAAGGGAGAAATAGAAGAAGGGAGCATATACTATGTTCTCATTTTTGGACAAAGCCAGGGGGTATCTTGGCCCAAATGCCATCCCCCTCGGAAAGTTTCTCAGTGGCTGAAACAATGAAGCTGGATTTCCTCCAACCAAGTTATATGTCAGGATGCCAGTTATTTTTATTTGTCTTCATTAGACTTGAGATTGAAAACAATTTGTTCTCTGGTGGAAAGAAAGAAAAAAACTAAAACCATTCCCAAGTCCTTTGTTGACCCCTCTCATTAGTTTTCCATGCAAGCAGACTCAGGCCTGCTCTGAACCCTGATAACCTGAAGGAGGAATGGTCTGGAGAGGATGTGGACTCTTGCTGCTTATCACTGAGCTTTCATCTAATAAGATGGTCCGAGAAAGGGGCCTTCTCCTACCATAAATTGCAAGCTCTACTTCGGATGTTCTGGAAATGCCCCAATCCAGGCATTTGGCTGGGACTAGATTTGGAAGAGTCAAAGGTCGCCATTCCTGAAAACAGAGGAAACAGCCCAGAGAGTTTGTGTTTATTTTTTGTCTCTTAAAAGAAATTGAATGAGGCCTCTGAACACATAAAAGCCCAATTCCTGACTTGCTAGGGGCAGATGCAGAGGTCTGTGGATGCTTTTGTCTCCTTAGTTACAATACCATGCAACAAAACCAGATGTAGTAGGGGAAAAGTTCAGATTTTCTGTACCCCTACTGGTTTTTAACCAGAGCTTATATTACATTTTGTTTCAATAAATAGACGCATTCCTATGCAACATCTGTGATGTTACCACAATACATGGTTTGGTAAGATGAAGAGGCTAAAGAATGTAGATTTGAACAATGTCACACAGCTCCTAATATTGCCATATCCCCCATGTTCTCCCCTCATCTTCTTTGAATCCTAAATTCCATTCTAAAAGACAATACCAGAGCTCAGTTCAGGAAATAATAATAATCATTATTATAACATCACCAGCAACAAAATCTTCATTGAAAATAATAAAAATAACTAATATTTATGTAGCATTTACCATGTGCCAAGAACCTATTTGAGTTTTACAACCATGGCAGGAAGGTACTATCATTATCTTTCCTTTATGGATGAGGAAACTATAGTAGACAGGTGCCATTCTCCATAAGGGCTTCAGTGATTCTCCCAATTATCCCTACTCAAACTATCCTGTGCTTACTTATTTGTGAACCTGTTATTTTTATTGTTAACTGCAGTAGAATGGAAGCTCTTTAATATTAGATGCTATTCATTCTAATCTGTATTTCTAGGACTCACCACAGTATCTCATATATGTTTGAATTTGAAGGGAAATTTGATCCATGGGCCCAGGTAAATACCTTCCTTGCCTTATAGAGGATAGGGAGACATACATTGCTGAGAGTGAGGAACAGGTTTTAAAATCTAAGTCTTCTTGACTTAGAGACTGGCACTCTGGTTTGCAGATGGTAGATACTTGTGTGATTGCAAAATTACTTTGTGTATGTGAGAAGAATACTGCCCAATAATTTTCTCCTCCCATTTCTGCCCAAAGAAGAACTACAAATGATCAATTTTAAATTAAAAAATAAAATAAAATTAATTTAATTAAAATTAAAAATTAAATTAAAAAAGTTTTGTACAAACAAAATTAATGTAGCCAAGATTAAAAGGAAAGCAGAAAGCTGGGGAAAAAATTACAGCCTGTGTTTCTGATAAAGGGCTCAATTCCAAACTACATAGAGAATCAACTAAAATTTATAAGAATACACCCCATTTCCCAATTGATAAATGGTCAAAGAACATAGACAGTTTTTAGAGAAGAAATTAAAGCCAATTGTACTCAATATCGGCTCACTATTTACTACCTGTGTGACATAGGACACTTAATCTCTTAATTTTGCTTTTACATGACCTAATCTATCCAAAGATAGTTTCTTTATTTGTAAATTAAGAGAGAATGGACTTGATGGGCCACTTCTGGACTTCTGGACTCATCCATTCAACCCCCACAAGCAGACTGATCTGAAGAGAACAGTTGTCAGCTTCTACCCTCAGGGATCTAACAATAATTGTTGTCTTTAGTGCTTGAAGAAGACCAAGATGCCATCACTATCCTGGGGTTAAGGTCCATTATGTCTGACTGTGACTGATCAGACTAATATGAGACCAAAAGGCTCTATCACAGGCCCGGCACAAATAGTCCAAATGGACATTTGGAGTGGAGATGTCTCTAAATCCAGGCATCTCCTGTTTCTTTTGAGTAATTTCAGTTCTGCTTTACTCAGATTGCATAGTGCCTTCTTTGTCATGGGTACTCCATGCAGGTTTGTCCTGGGCCAGTGTCTCCTATTTATCATGATTAATTCCTAAGGTCTTTTTTCCCCTTTGTTGATTTTCTAGATTTTATTTATTTTTAATAATAACTTTTTATTTCCAAAATAAGTGCAAAGATAGTTTTCAACATTCACTCATGCAAAACTTTGTGTTTCAAGTTTTTTCTCCCTCCCTTCTCCTTACCTCCTCTCCTAGAAGCAAGTAATACAATATATGGTAAACATGTGCAATTTTTCTATACCTATTTCCACAAATATGCTGCACAAGCAAAATTGGCACAAAAATGAGAAAGAAAAATAATGCAAGCAAACAGCAACAAAAAAGGTGAAAATACTGTTATGATCCACATTCAATCCTCATAGTCTCCTTTCTGGATGCAGATGGCTTTCACCATCATAAGTCTATTGGAACTGGCCTAAATCACCTCATTGTCAAAGAGTCAAGTCTATCAGAACTGATCATTGCATATTCTTGTTGCTGCTGTGTACAATGTTCTCTTGGTTCTACTCACTTTACTTAGAAATACAAGTCTATCTAGACCTTTCTGAAGTTACCCTGCTGATTGTTTCTTATAGAATAATATTCCATAATATTCATATACCATAACTTATTCCCTAAATTTTTAGAGAGACTTTGAGAGTATCTTTGTATTGCTCCTTCTAACCACCTTGTGACTAGTTGCCTTCTAGGAGTTTTCCATTAAATAGTATTTCAGATAAGCATGCTTTTGGCATTCAAAAAACATAACCAGCCCATCAGAGATGTGTTCTCTGAAATAGAGTTTGAATACTTGGAAATTCAGATTGAGAAAAGACCTCTATATCTGGTACTTACATTGCCAAGTGATCTTCAGAATCTTCTTAAGACAATTCAAATGGAAGAAATTTGGCTTCTTGGCCTGGTCCTAGTATACTGTCTAGATTCACCAGGCATATAAAAGGAGGTCATCAGCACAACATCTCTAAAGTCCTTTGGTTTGGTAGTTAGCCTGATCCCTCTATTCTCCCACAGTTTTCCTGGGAGCCTTCCAAACACTGGGCTAGCTCTGGCAATGTGTTACAACCTCATCATTTACGTGTATATCCCTGGAAAGTATACTGCCAAGGTAAGTAAACTTATTATTATTATTATTTATTTGCTGAGGCAATTGGGGTTAAGTGACTTGCCCAGGGTCACACAGGTAGGAAGTGTTAAGTATCTGAGGTCAGATTGGTACTCAGGTCTTCCTGACTTCAGGGCTGCTGCTCTATGCACTGCACCACCTAGCTGCCCCAGTGAGTAAATTTATTAACCACATTCAAAATTTCTCCATTTATTGCAACTGATGATTATAGATTTGGATGATTAGGTGCTAGCTGGAGAAACTGTTTTTTTCTTGGTGTTAATTGTCAGAGTGTCAGAGAATCAATCCATATGCTGCCTCAGCCTCAGAGACTGCAAGTATGCTAATCATTTAAAGTTAAAAAGTCACATACCAATTTTCCCTCCACTTTAATCTTGGCTTGTAACCTTTTCAAGACAGATTATTTACTGTTATGGGCTAGAACTCTGAACCTGAAACAAAGGATTCTTACAAGGTACTAAGTCAGTGGAATTGATAGAGACAATAGTTGTCTAATTTAGCATGGTTCAGTATGATTGATTTAATCCTACAAGGAGATGTTATGGGCCAGAACTTGAAACAAGGTACTAAGTGGAATTGAGGAGACAATGGTTAAATCTAGTTTAGCACTGATTTAATTCTACAACAAATAATGGTTTCCTAGTGATAAAATGATTGGTGTATTCTCAGTGTGGAAGATATAAGCTAGAAGCTCTCAGGGCCAAAAAAGGACAAGTGCACTAGAAGCTCTTGGAGGCTGAGACATCCATTCCATCATCCACCTTTGTGGTGGCTGCAGGCTGAAGCATAAACCTTTGGATTTGGGGAGGTTCAGAAGCCAGAGAAGGCAGGTGAGAGCTCAAGCTCTAGGAACCAAGGATAGAGATAAGGCTGTAAGAAAGCTAACTGAGCCCCAGGAAAGGAGACAGGACTTTAAAAGAGACAGTTAAGGATTTGGACTTTAATACCTGGCTGTCTGAAACAAAGGTTGCCTCCAGAGACCCCAAGAAAACCTCAACAGAGAACATTATAATTTACCATCAGTGCACCAGTAGAACTTAATGCCATTTTCCTCCTCATTGAAAGTATTTGACATCACTGAACATTTGCTAAAAAGCATGGGAGCAAGCACACACTTTACTCCATTGTTGATTGGAGAAGTGCAAAAGCACTGTTAATCATCTAGAACTCATGCAAGCATACCCTTATGGAACTAAATTTCTTCACCTTGGAGTTCTGTAAATCTCAAGGGACCATTGATTTCTCATTTATGTTTAGTTATGTCTCCTTTAAATATCTTTGGGCATGTAAGGTTATACACATGTGGCATAGGTGTCTGCTTGTACCAAGTATAAAGGACAAGGCTGCTTTGTCCTAGCCTCCTGACTATGTTTTTGTCTGTATGTCTCTGCAGTGTGATGTGGCGATGACTGGACTTTTTGCAACTCTGGCTATAGAGCCTAAACATTGTCATGTTTTCCTGGAATTGATTGATCCTGGAAAGATCTGTGCAAAATATTGTCTCTGTTTTCTGATGACAAAACTCATTAAGTAGGAAAAAACCCCTCATCTTTAAGGGGGTGACCATTTGGCAATGATTTACTTATTTGGACATAACACATAAAGAAAAAAATATAAAATCATCTTCAATTCTCTGTGGCCCAATTTCATTTCTGCAGGTTGTGGTAAAGTGAGAAGTTAGATTATCTGCTATTTTTAACTTAATTCATAATCCTCTAAATGTAAGGTCCTTATTCAACGAATGAGTGGAATACTATAGGAAGAATTAAATCATTAAATAAACTTGATATTTTCCATAAAACCTGAACAAGAAACAAGGGGGATGTTTTAGTTGAATGAAAGAATGACTCACAGATTCTTCTGGGAGCAAATATAATTATGACAGGTTTTTTTTTAAATTGTGTACCCAAAATCAGTGAGAAACAATATTATTTGAGAAATCTGGTCATTTTGTAATGCAATGCCCGTGATATGTATTTATTAAAACATGATCTTAACGAAACTTATCCATCAACATTAATTTCAAAGGTTAAAAGGATAGAGAAATTGAAGGCACAGCTTCATAAGATTCTAGGTTAAATCAATATATTCATCAATACTCAGTGATTCTAATATAAAGGGGAGGAGAGACTAGGATGGCAAATAAATATATTGTATCATATGGATCAGGAAAAAGGAAAGAAAGGAGCCAAGGTCATATAGACTACATAGAACCCTCCTGTCACCATATTTTGAGTATGGGTCTCCACTGATCATCCCACCTATTTAAAAGTAGGTAACATTTTCCATTCAATCTAGTAGCTTCTTGGCTTGTCTTTCACAATCTCTCTTGACTCCAGTCACATCTATGGCAGATAAATGTAAAATTAGGACATCATTCTTTGCAAAAATATTTCTGGCTTTGCTTATTTTCTTGTAAATTATTTAATTTTTAAAATTTTATGGAATAAAACAAGCATTTCCATAAAATAATGTAATAGATGATTGTACATGAGACTGTAAATCTACTATACACAGCTTTCCATTTATACACACAACAAAATTGTCATGTAAATTTCTCCCTCTCTCTTTTATCTCTCCACCACCTCCACCATGGCTTCATTTTTTACAAACTAAAGGATTGAACAAGATGGTTGACTTCTTCACTTGTGCAGTGCACTTCACAGTATAATTCAAATTCCTGGGCTTCTAGCTAGGCTGCTCTTTTTAGTGGATTATCAAGGTGTTTCTCACTGAGTCAATATCCTCCCCAGATCAGCAGGCAGGAACCAACTACAGTTTGTCCCTTTCTTCACCCCTACCCTCTGCCCCATGGTTCTTAAAGGTTTTGACAAGTTGACTTATCTCCAGCAGTTTTAAGGGGATGAGATAATCAGTGCAGCCCCACTGATGTAACGCTTTCTTTGGGGAAAGAAGGAAGGAAGAAAAGAAGAAAGTAAGCAAGCAAGCAAGGAAGAAAGCAAGAGATATAAAGATAGAGAGAAAGAGATGGAGAGAGGGAAAGAGGAAGGGAATGAGGGAGGGAGGGAGGAAAGGAAGGATGGAAAGAGAGAGGGAGAGAGGGTGAGGAGGAGGGAGAGAGAGGAAGGAAGGGAGGGTGGAAGGAAGAAAAAAGAAAGGAAGGGAGGGAGGAAGGAAAAGAAAAAAGAAAGGAAGAAAGGAAGGAAGGAAGAAAAAAGAGGAAGAAAAAAGAAAGGAAGGGAGGGAGGAAGGAAAAGAAAAAAGAAAGGAAGAAAGGAAGGAAGGAAGAAAAAAGAAAGGAAGAAAGGAAGGAAGGAAGGAGGGAGGGACAGAAGAAGAAGAAAGGAAGGAAGGAAAAAAGAAAGAATGGGGTGGGGGACTAGATATGGTGAGTACCGAATAATATCATCACTGTATACACACACACACACACACACACACACACACACACACATATCATACATAGAAATAGAACATAAAAGATTCATTACTAATATGGACCATCACTTCTGAATTAGCAATTTATATAATTTATGTATCCTTACTTTGTTAGTAGAAGAAACTAACATTAATAAAAAATAGAAATAGGAATAAAAATGAGAAAAAATAGCATTATTTCACCTAGATTGCTGAAATCTAGTTTTCAGAGATTATGGCCAACCCTCACTCAGAAGAATTAACCCTTCTAGAGTATGGCCCAGGACTGGTAGCTGAATAAGAAAAAGATGCCTTTTGATCTTTCCCCATGTACTTGTGGAATAGCTAGGTGAAGCAGATAGATCACTGAGCTTGGAATTAGTAAGACAAATTCAAATCCAGCCTTGGACGCTTACTATCCATGCAAAGTTAGATAAGAAATTTAACTTCATTATACCACATTTTTCTTATCTATGAGGTAGGGGTAATAATAGCAGGTATTTCACAGGGTTGTGGGGAGATAAAATATTTGTAAAGTATTGCTTTCTGTATGGTTTGATGAATACAGTGTTAACAAGGATGATTACAGTGATCAGCCTGGAAAAGTTGCCTTCTTGAATTACTATTTGCTGAAACTGTGGCAACATCAAGGGACCTTTATAAAAACAAATCATCACCTTGTTAATATCAATCAATCATTGAATCAGTCAGCCAACATTAATTCAGTGCCTCTTATGTTCTAGACATTGTGTTAGGTTTTTGGAATATAAATTTGAAGAATGAAATAATCACTCCATATTCCCTCCAAGGAATATACATTTTACAGCAAGAAGAATTCTAAATCACATTTTATATGCCTGGTAGAGAATAGGGTTAATCAATCATAAAGCATTTATTAAACATCTTTTCTTTGTCAGGTTCTGTGCAAGTTGCCAGGGATTCAAATACAATGAATGAAACAACTCCTATTTGCAAAAAGCTTATATTCTAAAAGGGAGATGAACACATAAACATAATACATTTTAAAAAGTCATGGAGAAGACACTTATAAATGTCTGGATAAAAAGGTTGTTTTGAGATAATAGTGATATTATTAATTTAACTTGTGTCCCATGTGTAATCTATATCAGATTGTTTGCCATCTTGGAAGGAGGGAAAGAGAGGGAAGGAGGAAAATTTGGAATTTGAAATCTTTCAAAAACAAACCAAATGTTGAAAATTGTCTTTATATGTAATTAGAAAAAATACAATATTGTTAAACAAATATTAAAAAAAAACAACTCTTCGTATAAGACAGTATTATTTAATTATTAATTAATTAATATGAATTTATGCAATAAAACAAGCATTTCCACAAAATAATGTAATAGATGATTACAAATCATCTATTAACCAGTAAGAGATATCCCAAACTGCCAAAAGGAGCTTTTTATAACTAGTGGAAATACAAAGAAAATTCTGAAATGTCCATTAAAACAATTTGCCAAGACCAACTGAGACTTCTTTATACTTCCATTAAAAATTAATAGGATTTCATGGGTTTTTGAACTGATCTATAAATCTGTTGAATGTAGGAAAGTAAGGCAATTTCTATGCCCAGCAATAAGGTACAAACAAAGCACATCACTGCTTTGGTAGGGTGTGGCATTTCTAATATAATAAACTTGCTCTGGGTTCATAGGGAAATCCAGGTTACAGATGTCTTTAGCACATAAAATGAAGGCATAATTCGCTCTTGACCTTGAGGATCCTAAGGGTTGCTGAAGCATGGCAGAGAGCATTTTTCCCCGCCACTTGGGAGACTATGAAAGACATTCATTTTCAAAGTGGGCAGAGGTAATTACCATTCCATTATGTTAGAGGTTAACAGTGTGATTTCCTCTCAGTGCCTGCCTTTATGAAATGTTGGGCCCCACTGCCTTTATTAAATCCAGGTAATGAAGGAAATCACATTGTTATTAACCTCTAACACTGATGAAAAATTAGACTAAAGGAAAAGTGGGGCAAAAACAGGGTTATTGGGTTACCCTCCTCATTGACTACCACTCTAAACCCATAAAAGCTTTTCATGGCTCTTTGCCCGTGATAATTGTTAGAAAATTGTAAGGAAGGTGAAACATGGTGAGGGAAAGGCCACAGGAGTCTAAGGGATTAATATGATCTTTGCCAACTATCATCAATATATATTATAGTTATCTTGGCACAGCAAGCACAAATATTGATACAAATAGTAGCACTTACTTTTGCTAACATAGTAAGGGCAAATTACTGGGGTCTACAAAGTTCTGCCAGTAACCTCTGGGTATCCATGAGCCTCTGCATTGAAGGAATTGTGTTTGAGATGAAGAAGAACCCTCCTCTTTGGCAGGGGAGCAGGAAGAGCCAGAGAAGCAGTGACCCTTAGATAGGGAGTGGCGAAACTCTCTGGGGCTTGCTTTCTTTGGCTTAAAGTATAGCAAGTAGCTTTCCACTCTTGGATTTCAAGGGGCCAAGGGAGAAGAGGCCAACTTTTCTCTATTTCTATAGAAATGACAAACTATAAGTACAAAGAACATATTGGCTGAGGTGAGCTTAAATTTGGGCCTTCGACCCATCTCTTCTCCAATTCTTTCCTGAATATAGTTGACTAAGCTATATTCCTGAAAAAGATATTTCCAGCCTTGAAGGCAACTTGGTGAGTTTGAGGGGCCAGATGATATTAGACCTCAGGCAGTGTTGGCTGCCCTTTGGAATGTCTCCCCCCTCCCCAGCAACTCTTACAGCACTTTTTGGAGAAAATAACTATCATGTGGAAGATCTTATTTCCTAGACACTTTGACCAAAGACAGTACTTGAGTGAATTGCTTAGTCAATACAGAGCTGAGGTGAAATGTGAAATGGTCAATTAAGTGGCCTAGAATTTTTATATATATATATATATATTGATGATTTGATTATAAAATTTTAAAAATTAATTATAAAATTATAATTATAACTGATGATTTAATTATAAAATTACAAATTATAAAGTTATAAAATTTAATTATAAAATAAAACATAATTATAAAATTATAAATTTTCATATATAGAGTTAATTATATAATTATAAAATTGTTTTAAAAATTATAACAATACTTATGAACTGTTACTTTTGCTGCTTGTCTTTTCTCAATGCACACTTGTTAGTCTTTTGTGATAAGCATTTCTTTTGAGTGGAGGAAATATATGGTGTTTCATACCTGATTTGTATTGTATAATGAGTATTTTTTCTTCTCATTTTGGGGAAATCTTAAACAAGAACCAAATCTAAGTTTTAAGTAATTTTCCTGCAAAATTCCAAGATGAGGGTAAAAAATCTAGAGAGAATGAGACAAAAGAGTAGACTTTCTGTCTTCAGGAATCAGACTCCCTTCAGACTGAATCTGGTTCAGTGCTGAGAGGAGGCCCCTAAGTACAGAGGAAGATGGTGAGTGACCCAGTCCTCTTGGTCCCCTCCAGTGGTTGTTATTATTATGCTGGGAATGGAATTCATTTTGATTAGTTGAGCTCTGTGCAAAGAGGACATTAGATGTATTTAGTAAACGATAATAGTTGAGCTCAGCAGAAGTCCCAAAGGAGGATGACCCAAAATATTTTTTTAGAGTGAGAAAGTGTTTAAGCAAAATTCTTCCCATCCTTGCCTGTTCTCACTCTTTTTTGCTCCCTCCCCATCTGTTTATTTTATTTTCAGTCACTTTGGCATCATAGGACTGAGACTGCAATGTTAGGAAACATGAATAGGAATGGAGAACATCCTTTTTTGAGCTTAGACAAGGAAGAAAGAGACTCAAAGTGTGAAATTATAAGTTTCAGAGAAATCAAATTGTGAAATTATAAAAACAATTGTTTATATTATAGAACTGCACTTTACAGAAGGATTTGATGTGGTATGTCACAACTTTTTCTCAATTTTCCTCATCTGTAAAATAAGTTGGAGAAGGCAGACAACTCCATTATCTTTGCCAAGAAAACCCCCAAATGGTGTCACAGAAAGTTGGTCATGATTGAAATGAATGAACAATACATTTTAAGTTCAGAAAGGATATTAGAAAGCCTCTTTTTCAATCATAACTATTGAACAGATAAACAAACAGAGGCCCCAGACTAGAAGTGACTGCCTAAGACAAATGCTTAGTGGCAGAATTGGTCCTTAGAGCCTAGTATCTATATTCATTTCTTCTGTTCTACCTCCTCTTAAGCATGTTTACCTGTTTTTAATACTTTTCATATTTTATAAAAAAAAATTTCCTGGTAAAATAGCAAGCAATTGAGCCAAAGCTTTTATGAACCAAAATCTTCCTCTGAAGCAGTGTGTGTGTGTGTGGGGGGGGGAGGGATAGAAAAAAATACAGGATTTGAAATGATAACTTTTGTCTGAGATTTGATTGAGTGATCTGGACAACTCATCCTTCCCTCTCTAAGCCTCAGTTTCCTTATTTGCATAATGGAGATAATCATGTTAACTCAGCCTCTTACATTAGAACAAAGTGTAGCTGTAGTAGAGAGTATCAGTCAGAAAAGCCCAAGTTCAAATACGGCTTTTCATGTATTCTGGGTGTATGACCACGAGGAAGTTATTTATTTCTTCAGTGGCCTAGGCCACAGTCTAAGTCTGTAAATGAGAAATCAGATGTTAGTGTACATTGTTGAAAGGAGTATTCATTCTGGGAGCTCTTCACATGAATAAAATAATAGGTTTAGATACCCAATCTTCACCTTCCTACACATCTACACCACTGGGCTATAATTAAGGAATTATCAGATACAGCCTTTCAGGTTTACTTTTTGCCTAATGAGCCTGTAATATTGGATGTAGAATTCAGTCCTGTTTAGAAATGAAGAAACAGACACAGAGATGATAAGTGGCTTGTTCAGACACAGAGATGATAAGTGGCTTGTTCATAAATGTAAATCATAAATAATAAGCATTTAGGCTATACTTGAAGTTCAGAGTTCTTGCCACTGTGGCATATTGAATCCATTATTATTTGTATAACTTTACATTAGTTTATAGTCAAAACTATAGCTTGAAATTGTTTTTGTTTTAAATTAAAATATAAAAGTTTGTTCTTTCTTTTTATCACATAATGTACTGAGTTTTTTAAGCCTAGGGCATGGGAATTATATATGTATGTGTGTGTGCACATATATGTATATGAATGTATCTATATATAAATGTAGTTCAACATAATTGGTTTCCTTTATAATCATGTATTTCATTTGATGAACTTAAAAACATGATTCTAATGGGATTCATAGAAAGGGATGCATGATACAAAAAATAATGATTAAGAATCCCAGGAGTAAAAGAGTAAAATAAAGGGGTTCATGAGACACTTAAAAAAAGATTCCATTGATTTTTTATTATTTTTTTGCTTTGTTTTGATAATTTCCAAAATTGAATTTGACTTAGTAGAATAAAGCATAACCTTGAATGTTCTGTTCCAGCAAGGCTTTCCAAGTGAATACATTCAGATCCTGCAAGATTCCTTAAAAGACATATAATGGGAACATGCTCTTCCTACTGGGAACCACCATGGATGATTAGAGAATCCATTTCTAAGTTCTTGATGATTCTGGAGCAATGATCTAGAATTCAATTTAGAGGATAAAAAATATTCTCTTATCTGTATGTTTACGCTAGTAAAGAAAAGTTTTCAGTTGGTTGCTGAGCAAGAATGCAGTGTGGATACAAAAAGTACTTAATTATTCAAATTAATCTTTAAAATTTTTTCTTTCTTCCTCTGAGTTCTAAACATTTTTTTTTTTTTTTTGGTGCTTTGGAGAGCTGGAGGAATGGGGAATCGAGGAGTGTACTCTTCCCTTCCTAATAGACCAGTTTTTTTTTTCTCATGGTATCTTGGGCATCCATGGAATCTTCCCTTTCTTCCTTCCTCCCTTCCTTCCTTTTTTCCTTCCTTCCTTCTTTCCTTCTTTCCTTCCTTTTTTCCTTCCTTCTTTCTTTTCTTCCTTTCTTTATTCCATCTTTACTTTCTTCCAATTCACCAAACACCTCCTGAAAGACACCCCAAAATTAAAACCCCAAGGAATATTGGGAGGCTAAATCTGAGAACTATTGGACCAAGGAAAAAAATATTACAAGCAGCCAGAAAGAAACAATTCAAATATCGAAGAGTCACCATAAAGATTACTCAGGATCTAGCAACTTCAACTTTAAAAGATAGAAGGGCCTGGAATCTGATATTCTGAAAGGTGAAGGAACTTAGAATGCAACCAAGAATTAAGTACCTTGCTAAACTGAGAATTTTTTTTTTCAGAGAAGGACATTCAATGAAACTGGTGAATTTCATTTATTTTTGATGAAAAGACCAGAGCTAAACAAAAAAATTTGACCTCCAAATTTAGAACTCAATAAAAGCATAAAAAGGTAAAAAGAAAAAAAAAACCTCTTGAGAACTGTATTTTTGTTATAGGTATACATAGAGAGTACATGTATAATTTGGTTTTATGGTTATAACATAAAAAAGAAACAAGACATGGAAAGGAGATTGTAATAGACAAAAAGGGGGAAAGTGGAGGTAAAATGAGGGAAATTACATCTCAAGAAGAAGCAAAAAAAATGTATTATAATTAAGGGAAAGAAGGGAGAGTAATGAATATTCTGTGAATCTTACTCTCATCACATTTGGCTCAAAGAAAGAATATTAAATATATTTGGTTTCACGGACAAACTTATTTCACCTTATAGAAAAGTGGAAGGGGAAAGGGGAAAAAGGAAAGGATAGGATAAATAGAAGGGAAAACAGAAGTAGTAGGGGAAAGGTATAAGAAAAAGAGAGGGTCTCTAAAGGGGGAGGACTGCTTGAGGCAAGTAGTACTCATAAGTAAAATACTGGGGAAGAGGGAAAGTGGAAAGAGAAAGAGAAAAGTATTATTTGGGGTTAATAAAATGGCAGGAAATACAGAATTAGTAGTTTTAACCATAAATGTGAATGGGATGAGCTCTCCTATAAAGCAGAAGCAGGTCCCACAATATGTTGTTTACAAGAAACACATTTAAAGCAGAATGATGCATACAGAGTAAAGGTAAAAGACTGGATCAGAATCTATTATGCTTCAGGTGAAGTGAAAAAAGCAGGAGTAGCCATCCTGATCTCAGATCAAGCAAAAGTAATTAAAAGAACTAAGAAAGGAAACTATTTTGCTAAAGGGTACCATAGATAATGAAGCAATATCAGTACTAAATATATATGTACCAAGTGGTATAGAATGGAAATTCCTAAAGGAGAAGTTAAGAGAGAAGCAAGAAGAAATATACAGCAAAACTATAATAGTGGGAGATTTCAACCTTGCTCTCTCAGAAGTAGATAAATCAAACCATAAAATGAACAAGAAAGAACCTAAGGTGATAAGTACAATTTTAGAAAAATTAGGTATGCTAGACCTTTAGAGAAAACTGAATGGGGAAATTATTATTTATTATTTTTTATATTTAAAATAACTGTTGATAGTATAAATTATTGGGGAATCTGTATGCCAAGGGAAAGTCAGGAATTATATGAGCAAAACTACAAAACACTTTCTACACAAATAAAGTCAGATCTAAGCAAATGGAAAAATATCAAGTGCTCTTGGAAAGGTCAAGCAAATATAATAAAAATGACAATGCTACTTAAACCAATCTATTTATTTCGTATTATACAAATCAAACTGCCAAGAAACTATTTTACTGACCTAGAAATAATAACAACAAAATTCATCCAGAAGAACAAAAGGTCAAGAATTTCAAAGGAATTAATGAAGACAAAATCAAATGAAGGTGGCCTAGCCATACCAGATCTAAACTAGATTATAAAGCAATGGTTATCAAAACCATTTGTTACTGGCTAAGAAATAGAGAACTTGATCAGTGGAATAGGTTAGGTTCACAGAACAAAAAAGTCAAGGACTATAGCAATCTAGTATTTGACAAACTCAAAGACCACTGCTTTTGGAATAAAAATTGACCATCTGACCAAAACTGCTGGAAAAATTGGAAATTAGTTTGACAGAAAGTCTGCATAGACCCACACCTAAAACCATATACCACGATAAGATCAAAATAGGTTCATGATCTAGATACAAAGAATGATATTATAAACAAATTAGAAGAACATAGGATAGTTTATCTCTCAGATTTGGGAAGGAGGAAGAAATTTGTGACTAAAAAAAATTAGAAATCATTATTGATCACAAAATTGATAATTTTGATTATATTAAGTCAAAAAGATTTTGTACAAACAAAACTAATGCAGACAAGATTAGAAGGGAAGCAATAAATTGGGAAAACATTTTTTACATCAAATGATCTGATAAAGGCCTCATTGCTAAAATGTATAGAGAATTGACTCAAATTTATAATAGTTCAAGCCATTCTCCAATTGATAAATGGTTAAAAGATATGAACAGACAATTTCAGATGAAGAAATTGAAACTATTTGTAGCCACATGAAAAGGTGCTCCAAGTCACTATTGATCAGAGAAATGCAAATTAAGACAACTCTGAGAAACCACTACATACTTGTCAGATTGGCTAAGATGACAGGAAATGATGATGACCAATGTTGGAGGGGATGTGAGAAAACTGGGACACTGATATGTTGTTGGTGGAACTGTTAACAGATTCAGGCATTCTGGAGAGCAGTTTGAAACTATGCTCAAAAAGTTATAAAACTGTGCATACCCTTTGATCCAGCAGTGTTTCTACTGGATTCCAAAAAGATCTTAAAGGAGGGAAAGGGACCCACATGTGCAAAAATGTTTGTGGCAGCCCTCTTTGTAGTCGCAAGAAACTGGAAATTGAATGGAGAATCAATTGGAGAATGACTGAATAAATTATGGTATATGAATGCTATGGAAAATTACTGTTCTGTAAGAAATTACCAGCAGGATGATTTCAGAGAGGCTTGAAGAGACATACATGAACTGATGGTAAATGAAATGAGCAGAATCAGGAGATCATTATACAAAGCAACAACACGACTATATGACAATCAATTCTGATAGATGTGGGTCTTTTCAACGAGAGGATTCACACCAGTTCCACTTGTCCAGTGATAAAGAGAGCCATTTACACCTAGAGAGAGAAACGTGGGAACAAAGTGTGGAACACAACAAAGCATTCTCACTTTCTCTGTTGTTATTTGCTTGAATTTTGTTTTCTTTCTCAGTTTTTCTTTTTCTTCCTCCTTGATCTTATTTTTCTTGTACAACAAGATAACTGTATAAATATGTATTGGATCTATTGGATCTAACATGTATTTCAACATAGCTAACATGTATTGGACTACCTGCCAGCTAGGGGAGGGAGTGGGGGGAAGGAGGGGAAAATTTTCAACAAAAGGTTTTTCAAGGGTCAATGTTGGAAAAATTACTCATGCATATGTTTTGTAAATAAAAAAGATTTAATTAAAAAAATGAAAAGAAAGAAAGTTAGAGACACAGAGAGAGAGACAGAGACAGAGACAATGAGAGACAGAGACAGTGAGAGAGAGAGAGAGAGAGAGAGAGAGAAAGAGAGAGAGAGAGATATGAATAGAAGTAACTTCATGACATGAGCAGTCAGGCTCCTAACTTTAGTATTGTCCAGTTCAGCACAATATTTGATAATTCTATACATTGATAGATATAACAAAGTAGTGCCAGTTGATTTGCAGGAATTAGACACTAGTAACTGGTTAGATCAGCAAAGGTCTCATGAAGGTGCATTTGAGATTTCTTGATAGAATCTCAGGATTTTTAAGAGACAGAGGTGTAGAAAGAGTGAGTGTATTACAGGAATTAGGAATAGCCAGCACCAAGTCAAGAGCACAAAAAAAGGAAGATTATGTATGAGGAATAGCAACTGTACAGATTGACTTGACTGTAGGGTGTGTGAATGAGAGTAAGTTGTAACAAAATTGAAAAGGAGGATAAAAGGATGAGAACCATATTGGCTTTCACCACTAAACATGAGAGTTTGTATGTATCTTAGAAATACCAGGGGTCTCCTGGAGTATATAGAGTAAGGAAAGTGACACAATGAAACAAGAACTTTAAGAAATAATAATAATAAAAAAAAAATTTGGCAGTTAAAGTGGAGGATTACTTGGAGTGGGGAGAGATTGAAGGTAGGGAGTACAGTCAGGAGGTTATTGCAATAGTTCTGCCTAAAGCTGGTGACAGCCTGCACTAGAGTGGTCGCTGTATATATGTCAAAAACAAGGAAGAGATATAATATTTTTAGTATTTATAATAATTTAAAAGCTGATAATGACAAAAATTGGCAACTATTTAGAATATATATAAGGAAAGATAGTAGTGAGTGATTATATGGAAGTTGAAAAATTGATTGATTAGAAAGAGGGTGACACTACCAGTAAGAAAAGGGAAACTTGGCAGTGAGATGGATTTTGGGGGAAAGAGAATGAATTTTGCTTTGAACACGTTGAGTTTGAAATGTGTAAATAGTAATGCAACTTGAAATATCCAGTAGGCAATTGACGATATGGCCCTGAAGTACAAGGGAAAATCTAGACCTGGACTTGTAGATATGGAAATTATCTGCAAAACATGATAATGGGATGACAAATTAAATTCACAAATCATCAATATCTTTTGTACTTTTCATTGGAGGATAAAGCCATAAACTCCTCCATTTAGAAAAAGGAATAGAACTGACAATTTCTAAGATATTCCCTCATTCCTATTTGGCTGCACTCATTTTAGACTTTGATTTTTCCATTCTTCCTTCTTTTAGCCTTCTTTTTAATGTGTTGCTATCTTTCCTGATTTGATTGTAAGTTATGTGAGAGTAAGGACTTCTTTCCTTCCTCCCTTCCTTCCCCTTTCCTTCCTTCCTTTCTTCCTTCTTTGCTTCCTTCCATCCTTCCTTTCTTCTTTCCTTCCTTCCTTCCTTCCTTCCTTCCTTCCTTCCTTCCTTCCTTTTCTTTTTATTTGAACTCCTACCAGTTACCACAGTGCCTGATACCTAGTAGGTATTTAATAAATATTTACTTACTGTACTACTGAGTCCCATATGAAGTTTGAGCTAGGACCTCATCAGTATACCTGTTATATACTGATTATACAGGTATAATCAGTATAATCAGATTAACTGTTTTATTTCTATATAACACAGTGGCATCTCTCTCTCTACATATGTAGATTCTCAATGCTATTTATATATTGGTTTAATTTTAATACAGTGTCCTAGTGTCTCAAAGATCTTTTGTAACCAAGATTCCAACAACTGGCCACATTACTTTCACAAGCTGCAAATTATGAATGACAAACCCCTGACATTAGAGAATCATTAGCAACAAAATTAAGTGTAGTTGAAGAATTAACAACCATTTAGGATAAAAGAGCCTCAGGGTATTCCCTATGTAGTAGTCTCTTTAATGATGGGGGCTTAAAGGGCCCTTAGAACTCTAGTTAAGTGTTATTAATTCAATTGATTCCCAACAAGACCATACCTGAATTAGTTTGAACATATGGGAATTGTAAAAAAGATCCCCAGAGAAAGGTCCCCAAATCTCTAGAATATGCTGAAATGTTTCACCATTTTCAGAGTTAGCAAAATCATTTTTTAGGGGGATAGTTAAGTGTTGTTTCATGACACAAAATCACAAAATGTTGGACTTTCTTAAGGGGCAGATGATACTTTTTTTTTTTTTTTGTTAAAGTGAAAGTACTATGTTGGAATGCACACTTAGTCTCCATAGTCTTCTCTCTGGGTGCAGATGGGCTTCTTCATCACAGGATCATTGTAACTAGCCTGCATCACCTCCCTGTTGAAAAAAAAGAGCCAGACCTGTCAGAATAGGTCATTGTATAATATTGCTGTTGCTGTGCACAATATTCTTGTAGTTCTACTTACTTCACTCAGCATTAGTTCATGTAAGTCTCTCCAGGCTTCTCTGAAAATCATCCTGCTGCTCATTTCTTATAGAACAATAATATTCCATAACATTACTATACCATAACTTATTCAGCCATTCCCCAACTGAAGGGCATTCACTCAGTTTCCAGTTCCTCGCCACTTCAAAAAGGGGTACTATAAACATTTGTGCACATGTTCTTTTCTTTTTTTTTTTTTTTTTAAATAATCTCATTGGGATACAAATCCAATAGAAACACTCCAGGATCAGAAGGTATGCACAATTTGATAGCCTTTTGGACATAGTTCTAAATTGATCACTAGAATGGTTGGATCATTTCACAACTCCACCAACAATGCATTAGTGTTCTAGTTTTTGCAATCCCTTCCAACATTTATCATTATCTTTTCCTGTCAGTTGAGCAAATCTGATAGGTGTGAGTTTTTACCTCAGAGTTGTTTTAATTTGCATCTCTCTAATCAATAGTGATTTAGGGCATATTTTTCATATGACTATAAATGGTTTTAGTTTCTTCATCTGAAATTGTCTGTTCATATCCTTTGACCATTTATCAATTGGAGAATGGTAGAGTTCTTATAAATTTGAGTCAATACTCTATATATTTTAGAAATGAGACCTATATCAGAATCCTTGGATGTAAATTTTTTCCCTTAGTTTTCTGCTTCCTTGCTAATCTTTTCTGCATTGGTTTTGTTTATACAAAAACTTTTTCACTTAATATAATCAAAATTATCCATTTTCCACTCCATGATATTCCACAGAATCTGAGAGGTGGGCTATCCTTTGTTCTTCTAATTTGCTTAAACCATCACTCTTTATGTTTAAATCATGAACCTATTTCGACCTTATCTTAGTATAGGGTATTAAATGTGAATCAATGCCTAGTTTCTGCCATATGAATTTCCAATTTCCCCAGCAATTTTTATCAAATAATGAGTTTTTATCCCAAAAGTTGGAGTCCTTGGGTTTATCAAATATTAGATTACTATAGTCATTGACTTTTGTGTCTTGTGAACCTAGTATATTTCACTGATTAACTACTCTATTTCTTAGCCAGTACCAAATGATTTTGATGACAGCTGCTTTATAATTTTAGGTCTTGTACAGCTAGACCACCTTTCTTTGCATTTTTTTCATTCATTCCCTTGAAATTTTTGAGCTCTTGTTCTTCCAGACTAACTTTGTTATTATTTTTTCTAGCTCTGTAAAATAATTTCTTGGGAATTTGATTGGCATGACATTGAATAAGTAGATTAATTTAGATAGTATTGTCATTTTTGTTATATTAGCTTAGTCTACCTATCCATGAACATTTGCTATTTTCCCATTTGATTAGATTTGGTTTAATTTATGTGGAAAGCATTTTGTAATTTTGTTCATATAGTTCCTGACTTTGCTTTGGTAGATAGACTCCCAAATATTTTACATTATCTACAGTTATTTTAAATGAAATTTCTCTTTCTATCTCTTGCTGCTGGACTTTGTTGGTGATATATAAAAATGCTGATGATTTATGTGGATTTATTTTGTATCCTGCAACTTTGCTAAAATTGTAAATTGTTTCTAGTAGTTTTTAGCTGATTCTCCAGGATACTCTAAGTATATCATCATATCATCTGTAAGGAGTGATAATTTGGTTTCCTCATTATCTACTCTTAATTCCTTTAATTTCTTTTTCTTCTCTTATTGCTAAAGCTAACATTTCTAATGCAATATTGCATAGGAATGGTAATAGCAGACAAATTTGTTTCACACTTGATCTTATTGGGAATGGTTCTAGTTTGTCCTCATTACATATGATGCTTGCTGATGGTTTGAAATGGATGCTACTGATCAATTTAAGGAAAACTCCATTTATTCCAATACTCTCTAGTGTTTTTAATAAGAATAGTGCTTATCAAATGCTTTTTCTGCTTCTATTGAGATAATCATATATTTTTTGTTAGTTTAGTTATTAATATAGTAAATTATTCTAATGGTTTTCCTAATATTGAACCAGCTCTGTATTCCTGGTATAAATCCTAATTGGTCATGGTGTATTATCCTGGGGATAACATGCTGGAATCTCAGCAGATGAATTTCTTTTGTGTTTTCTTTAGTGAAAATGAGAGTTGATGAACGAATCTTTCATGGTTTTCAAAACTATTGTAAATAATTTCCTCAACTAATTTTCCTAGAAAAATAATTCCTGTTTCTTTAACCCACAAGTATATGTGACCTAGATCTTGGGTATTCATTTGATACTCATGGAATGGTGGATATAAATCTTTCCCTTTCCAAGACAGAAAAGGGTTGCTAGAGGGAGTTCATGGTATCTTTTCTATCTTTCTATTGGCTGTTTCAGTTAGTAGCCCTAAGTAATTTGAATAAATATATCCAGTTACTCAGAAAGTAATCACTCTAAGGGGTGAGGCAATTGTGTGGCATAGTGGGTACAGTGCTGGGCCTTGAGTCAGAAACATCTGAGCTAAAATCTAGCTTCAGGTACTTATTAGCTGTGACCCTGAGCAAAGCATTTAACCTGGTTTGCTTAGTTTCCTCATCTGAAGGATAGGAGCAAATTACTGCATATCTTTGCCAAGAAAATCCCAAATGGGGTCATGATGAGTTAGACACATTTGAAATAATAGCAATTGCTATTAGGAGAGGCAATTGAAGATAGATTATTTAGGTCATAGATCTAGAAATTGATGGAACCAGATAGAAATTTATTCTAATGCTTATTTTTCACATGAAAAAGCTGAAGCTGAGCTCAGGGAAATTACATGACTTTCTTATCAGAAGCAGGATTTGAAAAATAGGTCTTTTGATTTCTGACCCAGAATGACTAAACAACTTTTCCTCCATAGTGTGTCCTTTCTGGATCTGATTGGCAGGAAGTAGTAACTGTCTACTGAAGAGGTAAGGTGTGATTGGCAGAGAAAACAGGGTAGGGTAGACCTGGGGCTCACAACAATGAATTGCAATACCAGGGTTTTAGAGGGGACCTCAGTATGACTATTCTCTCCACTTGGTGCATAATACAATTCATCTATTCCCTAGGAGATATATCTTTTTATAAAGGTTACCTTCTTTGGTGAGAGCAGGGGCAGGTACTCTCAGCATAATAGATGCTTTCTTCCATCTCTTTTAACATTGCATGCATGTTAGTAGACCACATTGAGAAGTAATGTGGAACAATGGAAACAGAATTTTTGGTATCATTGAGCCTAGTTTCAAATCCTGCTTCTGATGATTATTACTTGTGTGATCTCGGAGGAAAAATCACTTTACCTTCCTTGATTTCAGTCTCCTCATCTGAGAAATGAAAATGTTGGATAGAATGCCCTTTGTGATTCCTTCTAGGATGGTGCTTTCATGCTTATTTTTGTATTTTTAATCATACCACTTGTTCACTGATACTTTTGGTCATATTTTTCAACGATGATGTCCTTTATACTACTTATTTTTTCACTCTTCTTGACTGGTCATGCAACACAAACTCCACACAATCCTGCTTGATCTGGTCTGCTACTTGGATTCTTTGGAAACAGTGGTTTTTCATGATTGGCATCCAATAAGCATCCCATGGAAATTCTTCCATTAAAAATTTTTATAATTAGTTAGTACTGGCCAAAATGGTCTAAAGATGATTTTTTTTTTGTAAAATTCTCTTTCTTAGTCAAAATCAAGTGACTTCTTAGCCTGCTGGCAGATTTCCCACCCCACCAGATAAGTGATCTTCACTTTGGAAATACTTGGTTATAAAGGAATGTGGAGCATATTAAAACCTTTTCTTAGGTGAACACTTTGAGCTCTCTCTTAAGGAGGGGTGGAGGAGTCTAGGAATAGTAATGAAAGATATCAGGATATTTCTGAGAAAATGAAATATCCATTTGCTTGAAGGTCTGGAAAAGTAGTTTCCTCCTAAGTTATTAAAGAGCTTTTGGAGAAATCACTTTGCTTTTTCTATAATCCCTTATTCCTGGTAGTTGCTGGTGAACCCATTCTTTCCTAGAGCCCCTAAACATTAATGAACCATATATAGAGCCATGAATTAAGGTATGCTGCCATTATGAGCTAGGGATTTATTTGACAACACTGGGAGAAAATAGATGAACCTGAGCAGACAACAGCAGCAATAATATTAAATCTATTCATCTTTCCTTAAGAGGGTTGCTCAAAAATCACTAGTTTGCCAAAGCAAGAACAAAGAGAGTCAATGATGGCATGGGCTTGCAAATTTCCCTTCTCTTTTATGCCTTCTGAGATCAGTGGAGCTGGCACTAATTGAACTATCCAATGGAAAAGTGGGGGTGCCAGGTTCCAGACTCCTGGCCTTGAGAGCTCAACAATTGGGAAGTCATCAGTAAATCAGTGATTTGGCACTAATAACCTTAAGAAAAACTTTAAAAAGCTTTTTCTCCTTTTCAGAATGGTATAGTAGATGTAATGTTGCACTTAGATTGAAGAACCAGGTTTGAATCCTGCTTCAGACATTCAATAGACTAGTCACTTAATGTCAGTCACCATCAGGTTATTCATTTAGTAAGTGGGAATAATCATACCTGCAATGCTTTAAAAAAAAAAGAACAAGGTTACAAAACTCAGATTACATAAAGTATATAAATGGCTTTATTGACCTCTTAAGCCCTATGTAGTAGTTTTTTACACATCCTTTCCTTATTCCAAACAAACCTCCTCTTTAGCCCTAATTTTGCTTTATTCTTTTTATCAGTGACAGAGCAAGAATGTTGATTGATGGTCCAGTATGAGAGAGCAAGAAGATGATGGAATCCAAGTTTTATTTCAGTCTTTGAGCTTATTTAAAAGTTGGAGACATTTGAAAAAATAGAAAAAGAGAGAAGTGGGAATAACCCTGAAAAATGTCTCACCACTGTTGGGAAAGTCTTCCTGATTTTCCCATAGTTTCTCTTGAGGCCCCCAAATGCAACAGACAGGTGTCTTACGTCCAACAGCTGGCAGACAGCTTAGAGACAGTCATCGGCAAGGAAACAGATTGAAAGATAATGATTCTAAATGAATGTAGAGAGAGAGGCTTCTACTGTCACTGGCCTCAATAATTCATTTGATTAAAAAATTACCAAATCTGTTCCAGTGAAGCTCCCAAGAATTGATTGGACATCAAAATAAATAAATAAATGAAAAGTAAGTAGGATAGTTCAATTTTTTTCAATTTCAGAATTGGAACAAAATGAAGCATTAGAAGAACATATATCTTTAAATAAAAGAAGCTTTTTTCAATAATAGCATGGAAAGTATATTTAGTAAACATTTAGCTGTTGTGCAATAAAGTACAGCTATTCTGATAAATGCTTTTCCCACAATGATGTAGCATATCAATGGATTCTATAAATTCATACAAAAATGTGAAGTTCTTCACATCTTTAGAGCCTTGATTATTCAAATATCATCATCATCATCATCATCATTATCATCATCATCAACTCTGACTTTAGAAATGAGAGAAGTCTGGCATAGGGGGTAATGGAGAAGACGGCATCAAGAATGACAGAAAAGGTCCTTGAAGGAACAAAGAAAATAAATCCCAGGCTTTGCCTCTTGATATTGGAAGAACAGTTCATGTATAAAAGCAATTAATCCTCATTGGATATATTGACTTTGAAGCCAGATATGAGAACCTTCTAAAACAGATAGTCTTCTTTTCCTAAGAGTGATCCAATTCTTTAAGGAAATAGCTTCTCAGAGGTGGGACATTCAACCTTAGGAGTCACAGAAATGATAATAAAGCCTGATTTTAAGAACTCAGTCAATGCATTTATGCATCATGAGTCCTGAGGACTGAAGATAACTTAGGCTATGTTCTTCCTACAGAGAGGTGATAAATTCAAGATGCAAAATAATACATTATTTTTGACACATATATGGTATCCAGTTCCTTTTATTATAACAAAGTAATTTAGTTTGTTATGAATGGGACAGAAATAATTTATCTAAAAAGAATTTATATTAGTTATCAAAATATATGAGATATTACCATCACCATAGATAAATATTTTGACACATATGATTGAGGATAAAAACACAAAACAACACACACACACATAAACTTTTAGGAGACATATGGCCAGTTTTGGAGAGAAAATGATCTTTGCTGTAATTGTGAGGACTTGTATCACTTTTGATAGCATCGTGGAATTGATATCACTCTTGTATGGCAATGTTTTGATGTTTAGGAAGGCAGGGAAAGATCCATTGCTTTTTAAAAGTTATAGAAATAAGAATATAAAGAAACAGCTTTCAAAGCACCAAAAATATGGAAGACTGTATGGAAGCCCTCAGTGCTGTAAAACATAGTATACCTGCTAATGTGCATGTTCTATGACTAAAAGTAAAATGAAGAAAATGAAGTGTGAGCTAATTACAAGAACTCTGGAAGTGATTGAGCAAATAAGTGTACTGGTACAGGTTATTTTTTTTTTTTTAAGCACACTGCGTCAGTTATTCAGTCAATGAGGACTTATTAAGCTTAACTATAGGCCAGGCACAATGCTAACTACTTGGGCTACAAGAAAGAAAAGGGAAAAACTGGATTTCCTTTCAATTCTATCTAATGTCTCCCAAGTTAAAATTATAGCCCTTAGAAAACAAGAGTTATATCTCCCCCTGCCCCGGTCATCATTTCTTGTAGAGAAATTTGGCCTCACATATTGTTCTCAGTCTTCCTTAAGGCACTCATATGTCAATTAAAAATACTTTTGAACCCTCAGCCAGTTTTACCAGGGATGTACAAATTTTTAATAACTTAATTTGCTTCCCTACAAAGTTGGTTTTTCCTCATTTCCTGATCTATGAATTCAAGTTAGCAGAAATTATGCAAATTCAATTGGCCATCCATTAGGGAAAAAATAATCAGTCACAAGCATACTGAAAAAAAAAAGATTCATTCTTAGAAAAAAAGACAATTCTGAATGTACCCATGCCATGTACAGGCATGTGGTATGGGAGTAGGGAATGGAAGGGAAAAAAACTACTACTAGTTTCTATGTAGTTTCATTCTTTATCGAGGGAATAAGCAAAAGTAAAGGAAGAGATAGGTAAAAGTATACTCTGTTGAAAAGCACAGTGGTTGTAGGGGTAGGGGAATTTCTCACTGAAAGTCACCTATTTCTATATGTCAGAGAAAGAGTTTCCATCTCTGGGCTGTCCTCATCTTTGTCATTACATTGTAGACTATGTTAGATTATTTTAGACCATCTTTGATGTCCTGGTAATTGGGAACAGTAACAAAAGTAGCATAATGTACTCACTTGGTCCTAGCTGGGTGATGTCCTGGTTCCATTCTTTATCATTCTAAGATATAGGAGATATTAGGGTAGAATTATATCTATATACGCTCTTAAATATTTATCAGTCTAGGGGTTGTGCATGTTAGAATATTAGAAATATGAAAGTTCAAAATACAGAGTAATTGAGGAAAAATAGAGGTCAGTCTGCGATATGCTGAATTGGAGATGTCTATGAGATGTCATAATTTGAAAAGTCTAATAGGCAGATAATAATATGGCATTGGAGCTCAGGAGAGATACTGAGTGTAGACAGAAAAAAGTCATGTATTTTCATAGAGATAATATAATTATGTGGTCACTAGGCAAAAGAGAATAGAAAAAAGGGAAAGAAAAGGAAGAGGGTCCAGGACAGAATTGCAATTAAGAAGAATTGCTATAGAGTCATCTAGAAATTCATAAACATTAAGATCTAAGAACCAGTTTAGCATCATGAATAGCTATGCTGAAATGTACATAGATAGAGACCCTAATGAAAGTAGACAAATTGAACCCAACTAATATCACTGAGACTTTGTGCTTGCTGTAGGTTAAATGACCACCTCTACCTCATGTAACCTAGTCTAATTTCTTCCTTTGAAAAGAACAAAAAACTACCCTCAAGACTAAATTAGACCATGTAATTAAAGCTCTAACTGTTGAAACAGCTTTTTGGTCACTCAAAGAATAGAAAGTTCAGCCCACAAAGATTCAGAACCTGTGAAGATTTTGTGCATACTGCAGTTCTGGCCAAAAAAAGGTAATCATGTCAATGGGATCAACAACTATATTTCCTCCCTAAAAGGCAGGCATAGTGTCATCAAGATTTGATTAATCCAAGGGTCTAGGGCTTGAACCACTGACATACAACTTCCCAATAACCTGGAACGTATAAAAACTCTTCCATGAGAATTTAGTACCCTTCGGACTTTAGAGACGTCCCATTGCTGTGTAAGTCATTATATTCATGTGACCAAAACAATATTTGTTTATTTATGAGAATAAGGGGGTGGGGTGTCTCTCTGAACCAATGTTGTACACAGCTGAATATCATTCTGGTGCTATTATTAAATATACTTTTTATAAATTTTATTTAGTGTTAGTTAGATTATGAATATCTCATTTCATTCCAAGCCAGAGCAAGAATCACTTGGCCAGACTGAATCAGTCCTGGCTCATGCCATTTTAGTATTAATCTGTAGTATTAGAGATTATTGAACTTGGGTTTCTCAGGATTGAAATGGGGAAAAGTCAAGGGGCAGGGAGTTGAACCCTAGCTGTTATATACCATATTAGAGCTTGATATCTTTTACCTACCTCAGGCAGACCTTCTCAATACACTAGAGGGACTGGGAACCTTCTGAAAGAGATTCTGGTCATGTGCTAAAGGAGGTTGACTTAGAAGAAAAAAAAATTCCAGAGCCAGTATTGGTTATTGTTCATGGTCTTAGAAAAGTTGGATTACCAGGAAAAGGAAAGTAAACTTTCTCTTGCCAATTCAGACTCTAGAAATCCAGCTCTCAGCATTTAAGGACTATTCTTTTTAGGCAGTGGGAGACTAATAGACTTAATTACAATAATCATGAAAGGAGTAATGCTGATGAAGGAAGGGACGAACATAGGTGGGAACTCCCTACTCTAACCTAAAGATGATATTGGAAAATATGATAAACCCCAGTGAGGTACGAATTATAAGGTTATCATTTTACAGATGAGGAGGCAGGCAGACATTAAGTGATTTGCCTAGGCTAGGTGACTGAAGCAAGATTTGAACTCAGGTCTTCCTGATTTTGACTCTTCCATCTGTTGTGCCACCTAGCTAACTATAAATTTAGTGCCTGTGGAAAATGGTAGAGGAAGGCAAAACCTGCAAGGGTGGAGACCCTGGGATAGATGATTGGGCAGGTAGGAACCACAGATGTTTCAGGAAAGAATACATATAAAATGTACCCTTTACTAGCCTTTTTTTAAAATTAATAAGACTCAGAAAGTATAAAGCTCAATTGTTTCTATGATGTCAAAGGATTGTAAATGCTGTCAGCACCCTTTAAATTTTGGCACCCTGGAGAAAAATCCTCATCAACCTGCCCTAGTTATTGCTTTGAGAAAGTTGCTTTTATTTTGCAAAGCCATCTCAGAAACAGTACTGAAAGTCTAAAGTCATCAAACATTTATAATTCATCATTCATTCTTTCATTCACAGACTGTGTCTATAATTTGAAGACCAACCTTGCAAAATACATAGAGAAACTCATGGTAGGGTAATTGGCTTCTAGATGATAAACTTTTTGGCTGTCTTCACAAAAGATCATCACATGGCTTAATAGTTGTTTTCTTTATGCCATAAAAATTCAAAATCTGAAGTGGCTTCAAGTTAGAGTAGGAGATTTAATATTGTTCCTTCTGTAGTCTCAAAAAGAAGTTATCCACTGAAATCTTGAGTGGCTTACAATTTTGAATGGCATTTAACATTTTTCCTTCCATTCCCCACACTTCCTTGGGTGGCCTTTCCTCCCCCCCCCCATTTCCTAACATCTTCTCAAGTATATAAATACAAGCCCCTATGCTATCTGTTATAAACAAGGTAAATGACCATGGGTTGCAGAGGTATTGAGTATTAGAAGTGACTTCCCTAACTCCTAGGTCTTCCCTATCTCCTAGGCAGCTAGATCACATAGTGATGTATCCCACACAGTGGAATAGAAGGCCAAGGCTGTAATCAGGAAGAAATAAGTTTAAATCTAATCTCAGACATTTATTAGCTGTATGCCTCTATTTGGATATAATCAATTCCCTTAACTCTGTTTGCCTCAGTTTCCTCAACTGAAAAATGAACTGGAGAAGGAAATGAAACTTATCTTTGCCAAGAAAATTCCAAATGGGGTCATGAAGAAGCAAACATATCTGAACAACATACATATTATATGTGCTATACTACACCAACTTTCTAGGTATTGCATATGAAATTTACAAAAGGAAATAGTCACTGTTCTTAGGAAGCTTACTTTTTTGGTGATACATCTTTTTTTTTTCAAGGTGAATAAAATATGTACACAAATATTGTAAAAACATGCTTCAGTTTCCCACCTGTAAAATCAAGTATATAGACTCTCTAAATCAGTTTCCATGAAGAAAACTGAGACAAGATGAACTGCAATCAATGTCAGTGGAAGGAATGTACATAGCAACTGAATATCAATTTTTTTTTATTTTTTGGGCTCAAAAGAGGCATTTACTAACTTAAGGCATAAAGATCTGGTGACACCTGTGGATTCCTCAGCATTAGTTTATTGCTCATATTCATAATTGAACAAAATAATCGATTTCAGTGAGAAATTAGTGAAAATAAAGACTTTTTCTTCCATCCATGTTCATAGAACTCCTGAAATCTATTTGTGGAGCCCTTGAGGCTCTGTGAACTTCAGGTTGTGTGTCCTTGTTACTTGTCCAAGATCATACAGATAGTACAGAAAGACTTGAATCCAGACCTTTTGACAAGAAGGCCAATGATCTCTCCTATACCCAACCTCAACATTTGTTCTAATTATTAAGTTGCAGTGTTATGTATATGGCGACAACAGGGTGATGCAGTGGTGATGGCTAGAGAACTGGATTTGGCATCAAGAAGACTCAACTCCAGGAGTTCAAATCTTGCCTCAGACACTTACTAGCTCTATGTCCCTGAACTAGTCATCTAATCTTATTTGCTTCAGTTTTCTCATCTGAAAAAATGAACTGGAGAAGGAAATGGCAAACTGCCCCAAGGTCTTTGCTAAGGAAACCCCAAATGAGGTCACAAAGAATTGGAAATGACTTAACTACAACATGTACTAAATGATCTTTAGGAATTAACTTCCATATTTAGAAAAAAAAAACATGTTTTAATGACATATTTTGAAGTTCAATCTGCATTATTAACATTTTAACCATAAACTTTCAGATTTAGACAGTGAACAAAACACTAACTCAAGCCATGATTTATATTTCTGATTTGTGAGGTATAAATGCTTATACTGAAAATTTAACAATCAGTTCTCTTGAGTCACTTCAAGATTGTCAGCAAACTACTGAACTGTATGCCTTTTGATAACTTAAATCCATGGGGGCACTTTAAAATGTACAAAACACTTTCATCTCAAAAGATTCATGAGATGGAGGATTTCCCATTATATTGTTTGAGAGAGTTGAATTTTTTTCCAGGATGCTTAAGCAATTTAATGTCTATCAAATAACATTTGGTAAATTATTGTCTATGTCACAATATGTTGAGTACTAATTAATCTTAGAAATAATCTGGTCCGACCTTTTCTTTTTACTAGATGAGGGTACTGAGGTTTAGCAAAAATTCATGGATTTTCCAAGATTACACAATAAATTAATAAATCAAGTTTGGAACCTAATTCCTAACAATGAATCCAGAGCTTTTTCTCTCTATATACACTGTGCTGCTTCAAGGAAAGGTTTTATGATTGTATTTATTTAGTGCACACTGCCTTTAGTTGTTGTGATGAGATTATTCCCGAAGCCACTGACCATTAGGATAGCTTACTGGCAATTTGTGATTAAGTGCCTGACATGGGAATAAAATCCCAAATACCAATGGGTAGTCTTGTTATGCCTACAATTAGCAGGGTAAATATCATAATAGGCATAGAAGATACCAACAGATGTTCTGATTGCATGTCTGGGAGAAGATATTGTTTGCTAATTCTCTGACAACTTGGCCCCTTAGACGTCAGGAAGTTTCTTTCCCCCCACAGGAGATTTATTGCTTTGAGTGCAATAGATATTTCAGAAACAAGCAGAGTTTTCAAAAGGTTAAATGCACCCTTAAAAAGGCTTACACTCACTTATGCTGGAAGGAAAGATATATATTGTTTTCAACAGAAGAGAGTGGTGTATTAAGTAAATAAATTTCTAGGTAATAGTGGGATAGATGAGAGGGAGAGGGAGTTGGTGGAGCTGAATAATGGAAAATATAGGAATTGGGTGTTTGTGGAAGAGATGTGACTATGTATTGGGCCTAAGAATATACTGAAGCTGACTGGATTGGTAAAATTTCAGTATGAACATTTACATCTTGGAAATCGACAAATGTTACAAATCAGGGTTTGATTTATTGCTTTGTTGATTTCCAGACTTAAAGATGTGGGAACATATTACTAATGCAGATTAAATATAAAAGTATGTCTTGAGTAATTTTATTTTCTCAGAGAGCCTATTGTTAAGCACTTATTAGTATTTCTGGGATTGGGCCAATCTGTAGTAATACAGTACTAGGCCTGGAGTCAGGAAGACCTGAATTCAAATGTGGCTTCAGACACTTAATAGCTATGTGTTCCTGGGCAAGCCAATTAACTCTATTTGTCTCAGTTTCCTTATCTGTAAAATGAACTAGAGACATAAATGGCAAACTGCTTCCGAAATCTCTGCCAAGAAAATCTTAAATGAGGTCATGAAGAGTTGGACATGACTGAAACAACTGAACAAGAACAAAGAACTAAAACCTTGCATAAATTACTGGTGAAATGACTGTTAGAGGTAGTTGAATTAAGGCCATGTATTGTATGCCGTGCTATAGCTGAGAATCTTATTCATTTCAGTTCCAAATATCTCATCATGACATTACATTTAAAGTAAGGAGATTAGATTACATGATTTCTAAAAGTTAACTTTCAGCTCTAAATATATTTACTAGCTATTAATGAAAGCTAAAATTTATAAAGTTCTTTATAGTACAAATTGCCTCATTTTAATGTTACAATAGTCCTAGGAGGAGCTAATTTAATTGTGTATATGTTATTTTCTCATAGAAGAATATAAGCTTCTGGAGGGTAGAGATTATTTCATTGATTTTTTTTGTTGCTGTTTTGTTTTGTTCTGTATCATTGCCACCTACGATGGTGTTCGATACCTATTAGTTTTTGGTTGTTATGTATTTATTAAGTGGAACTGAACTAAAGTAGAGTACATAGGATGCTGGGAAAAAAAATTATCCATCTCTTTCTCTTAAGAGACAATGAGTCAGCTAGTCATGCAGTTGTTGTGGGTCTTGGAGTCAGGAAGACCTGAATTCAAATTAGATCTCAGACATTTAAAAGCTGTGTGACCACTTAGCCTATTTCTGATTTTCCTCATCTATGATATAGGGGCAATAATAGCCTCTATATCCCAGGGTTGTGAGGATAAAAATGAAATAATAATTGTAAAAATTATTTGTAAACCTTAAAGCACAATATGGAAGCTAATAATGTCAATAGAAATAATAATAAAATTGTAGTATGACCAATGGGCTGAACCTTATCAATAAACAGAGACAGAGACAGCGACAAAGAGAGATAGAAAATCAAAATGAGAGAGACAAAAAGACAGAGAGCCAGAGAGTCAGAGAGAGAGACAGAGAGAAACAGAGAGACAGAGAGAGACACAAAGAGAAACAGAGAGACAGAGAGAGACAGACACACACAGAGAAACAGAAAGACAGAAACAGAGGCAGAGACAGAGACAGAGAAAGAGCAAGAACTCTCTGACCATTAGGGAAAATTGAGTATTTGTTTCCTTCCATTTTGGAATCCATTATTCTTATGTCTTACTAGTTTATATCTTGTGCTCTCAATCAGTCTTGCTTCCTTTTCCCAGTCAAGAATCATTATGCTTTAATAAGGCACCTCATTTTGATACTTGGTGGATTTCTAATCTTAGTAGATTCTGAAATACATCATATGTCTCCATTTGGGTCCATTTTTAAATACTTTAATACATTTTTGTTGGTGCATTTTTTATTCATAAATATTATTTCCTTTCTACTTGGCCTCCCAAAGAGCCTTCCCATGTGACAAAATTTTGAAAACAAAAAAAGAAAGAAAATTAAAGGGAAAAAATTAGCCATAACTAATCAACAAATTAAAAAAAATCTGAAAATACGTGTTATATATAACATTTGTAGATTTCTCAACTCTGCAAAGAGGTGGAATGGAATATTTTCTCTTATCTCTATTTTTTGGAATTTGTTCTTTTAATATTTTTAAATTATTATATTAATATGTATATTGCTTTATCTCCATTTATCTTACTCTGTTAGTTAATGTAGTCTTTTTGTGTTTCTCTGTATTAATCACAGCTACTATTTCTTATAGTATACATTTATGTATAGGCATTTCACAATTATTGAGCAACTATTTGGTTTCCAATTCTTGTTAATAACAAAACATAATATAAATATTTCTTGTTTATATACATCTTGGATAACAAATCACATTTAAGAAAAATATTTTTGTTCTAATATGATTTATCTTGTTAATTATTTTTCTGATGTGGAATCATCTTGGAATAACTTCTACATCCCTACATTTCAGAATAAATGCAACTTAATGATAATATATGTTATTTTTATATTTTGTTTAGTTTTGGGTATTTTGTATTTTTGTGTATGTTCACACACACGTGTGTTGATATATATCTATATATCTATATATATATACATATATATATATATATATATATATATATCTAGAATCTACTTATATGTAGCATTTATTTGTATCTGTTTATAATGTGCAAGCTACACACTTTGAATATTTTCTTCTTGTTATAAAATTGTTTCAATTAATGTCTGATTCTGTGAGGCCACATCTGGGTGCTTTTGGGGTGAATCAAAGATACTAGATTAACTAATCTAGTTGTTGTTCAGTAGTATCAGGCTTTTCAAGGCCCCAATGATGTTTTCTTCCAAAAGATCCTGGAGTAATTTGCAATCTCCTTCTCTGGTTCATTCTATAGATAAGGAAAGTGAAGTAAAACAGGGTGAAGTGACTTGCTGAAGTCATAGCAAGTAATTTGAACACATTTGAACTCAGGTCTTCCTGTGTGGTGTTCTCTTCTTTTCTCAAATATAATCGTTCTCTGGGAGCAGGTTTCTTGTGAGGCTTCTAGAGACAGCCTTTGTTTTAATTTCTAGTAATAATCACCTCAAATGCAGCCAGCTGTTAAAGTACAATCCTTTATTGTCTCTTCCAAAATAGACCAGTTAGCTTTCTTTGCTTCGGAGAGCTCTCGTTGGCCTCTTTTGCCTCTGCCAGCTTCAGTCTCTCCTCTTCTGAATCCTTTGTTCTCAATCTCCAAAAGTTTTTAGTGCTTGTCCTTTCATATGCTCTTTTAGAGGTGTGAACTCAAAGGTTGACTCCTCCTCCGAGAGAGTGGGATTGTGGTTTCCTGACTTGTGAATCTTCTGGACTTGTGAACTCTAACGTGTGAGCTAATGTGTGAACTCTCAAAGGTATAAACAAGTACATAAGCATTGTTTCTATCAATTCCAGTGAGTTAGCACTTTGTAAGGATTCTAACATTCCTGTGCCACCTGACAACCCTAATTTTACCTCCATAAACATCATATTCCTAAATGTAGTACTCATTTCTTTTTATTTCCTTTTTTCTTATTGTCTTCTTCAATTAGATTGTAAGCTCCTTGAGGACCAGGACTGGCACTTAATAAATATTTAATGAGCCATTAAAATGATTGTATTATGGTTGGTAAGTAATATGCTTATTATTTGGGATTTTTTACATTTATTTGCAATTTTTCTGAGTTCTAATATATGATTAGCTTTCATAAAAGTTCCAAGTGATAGTGATAATCAATTAAACAAATATTGATTACGTTTCCTACATTTAATAGTCCATAAGAGATGCACCTAATCCTTATTGACCAAGCTTGTGATGAAGTAAAAAATAGTTTCAAATTCTTTTTATGTATCCACCTGATTGCTCTCTACATTCAATAGTTTTATGGATAGCCATTTCAGTCAGAAGAATTCACCATGTTCATTTTATTATCTAGTGTGATTTAATTACTCTAGAATTAGATTTAGTGACTTAAGAAGAAAAATGTCATGAAATACAATATAACCACTATGAATTAAATACAATTCATTTCTCTAGTAACTTTTCAAGACATTAGTTTGGAAAATGGAAAGAATCTTTAGAAATTATTCAATAATCTTTATAAATGAGGAAATGAAAACCTAGAAAAAATAACTCATTTAAAATTAAGTGAATATTTAAGAGATGATTGGAGGCTCAAATTCAGATCCTTCAATTCTAAATCTAGGACCCCTCTCACTGCTCCATTTTGTCTTCCTAAGCTGCCTATATATTATTAACTTGATGCTGATTTATTAGACACTATATGTGAGATGATAACTTTTAAATCCAGCATGGAGCCTAGTATCCTGCCATAATTCTTCCAGCATCCTGGACAAGTTTTTAAGTGAATAGTCCATGAAGCTGTTAGGGTATTTCCTTTCCATGGCCCTAACCCTAAACTCTAATTTGTCAGTATCTTATGAAGCTACTGAAAAAAAGTGTCACTATAGAAGTCAGGGAGGATCTATGAAAACTGAAAATGTAGAGAGAGAAAATGACAAAATGAGTATTTCAACTCATTTGATTCCAAAAGAAAGTTATTATAAAGCAAAATGAACACAACAGTCCAGTGAGAAAGGTTCTAAGTTGCTTACAGAATAAAGGTTGCAGAGACTTGGCCCCATAAAATGAAATTCTTCATTTAAACCAAAAAAATATGACCTGAAGTAATATTATAAAGTAAAAGAGACTTGATTTGGTCACAATCTAACAGTGCCCTTATCCCACTACCAGGCATCCTTTTTCTACTCCAGGAAAAAAGTGCTATTCTCCCGATTACAACATCATCTACTTTGATGGCCTATTTGATATTCCAGGTGCTACAGTAAGTATCAGAATGTTTTATGAGTAGAGGAACTGATGAATCAAGATTCAGGAGGCCCAGAGTCGTTAAGACTTCAGGGGCTTTTCCTTGAAGTTCATAACAGATTTATTTTAAAACCACAAAGCGAAATACACAAATGTTACTACAGTAATGATCATACTTTTTAAAAGGGGGAAACAAGATTGATATCTTATTATTTAGTTTATAAATTCTTTAAGATTTTATTTTTAATTAAAATTCTGTGAGTATTGGCATTAGAGCACCATGACAAAAACATAATATAAACCCCAGTGGGAGTAAAAAAAAAGAATCCTGTGCACTCCTAAATGATCATGGAACAATAGTAGGAAACTCAAGATTGGTTCAAAAAAGGAATAAAACTTTGAAACTTTAAAAATGTAAATAATTAAAGAATATCAGAAATCAGTTATTCATGTAAAATTAAAATATATATGCATAAATTATTCTCCCTTCACATACATGCATGTGCTCAGGAAAAATGTCTTCCTGTAGCAGAGTTATAGCAAAAAGATCTGTATTTAAGTGCTATCTTTGACACATACTGGCTCTGAGACTTTACCTAAGTTCCTTAACCTCTTAGTGCCTCAGCTCACTCTAATATTATAATTGATGGAGTAGTTCTTGATGAAGTCACAAATCAGGTTCAGTTCTGCTTACCCTCCCCACTTGAGAAATTCACACCTACAAATATACAAATAATAGGGTGCCAGAGAAGATGGTTTAGTAGGCCAGAAAATTCTCCCCCATAAATAAAACAAAATAACACACTTCAGGGGGAACCTAGAACAGTAAAACTGAATAAGAGGTGGGTCCTTCAAGGATAACCAGAGATTTGAAGAAAGATACCAAAATGGAAGTTTGACTTCTATGAAGTGTAAATACCTACAGGTTAACTCTGCTGAGATAGCAAGCTGAGAGTCCTGGAGCTAAGTGGATTGGGAGGTAGTTTCACCCCCTGCTACAGGGATTTCCACTTTCTGGACAATGTGGAGAGTTGGGTATCTGAGTAAGGAAAGATTGAGGGATCTTCTGCTGGTAAGGGATGACAGAACTAGCTGTGCTGTTAAATGTGGCCCAAATGAGACCAACACATGCCCAATGACTACAGAAGTAGTTGGATAGAATGCTGCTGGCTGTGGGAACTTACAGAGTGGCAGAATTCTTGGTTTCAGTTTCAGGCCAGAGGGGAGAAGTAAAGAAGGACTTGAAGTTAGAGGTAGCATCACCATACTCCAGGCCTAAACAGGATTACTTTAACAAGACACTATAAATAATATTTTTTAAATGAGGAAGCAAAGGAGAAAGAACCCAATCACAGAAGATTAATATAGAAAGAAAAAACACTGGGGTTCATCTTCTGAGGAGGATATTGAAAGAAAAAAAAGGCTCACCTATCCCAAATAATAATGTCAAATGGCTACCTGCTTCGAAAGAATTTATATATATATATATATATATATATATATATATATATATATAAACTTTAGAAATCAGAGAGAGGAAAAATTAAATGGAATATAATAACAATCCAAGAAAATAAAAAAATATTATAAAAAGAAAGTCAACCAACTAGGAAAGGAGATCCAGAATCTTAAGAATCTCCTTGAAAATTAGAATTGGTCAATGGGAGGCCAGCAAAGTCATGAGACTAAGAAATAATAAAAACAAAAAGAGTAAAAAGAATAAAAAACACAGCAAACTCATAAGGAAAACAACTGTCTGGAGAACAAATCAAGAAGAGAAAACATAAGAATAATTGGACTACCTGAAAGTTATAATCAAAAAAGATTTGAGGAATTTCTAGGAGAAAATAAAAACACAGTTTAGGTGACCTGGCTTCCCACCTTCCTTCCCATCTCCCCATGAGATTTTCATGTGTAAAGTTTGGTGTTAAGATACAGCTGGAAAGATCTTTTCTCTCCTCAGCTGTCATATATATATATATATATATATATATATATATATATATATATATATATGTAATAAAAATAAAATAAAAAGGAGAAAGAGCCAAAACCCTCATAGACTATGCCTCCTATCCTGTTTTAGAATCTTCCCATATTCTTACCTTCACTACCCCCCCACACCAAGTCATTTTGAAATGTTTCAAGAAGAAAAATGTGTAGCCCATGAAGTTACATTGCTGCTAAAAATCCATACATCTGTATCATGTCAAAAACAAACCAAACAACACAATACAAAAATACAAAATGAGACTAGTCTTCTTGTGGTCTGAGAGATAAACTAATAGAAATCCTCATAATTAAAATTATGTTTTAATTTTGTCCTTTGGGGGCAGGAGAGAGAGAGAGAGAGAGAGAGAGAGAGAGAGAGAGAATGAGAGAGAGAGACCATTAGAATCAGAGATAGAGAGAAACAGATACAGAGAAAAAAAGACAGGGAGAGAGACAGGCACATACACACACAAAGATGGAGACACACACACACACACACACACAGAAACAGAGAGAGACAGAGGCAGAGACACAAAGAGAAGCTCTGTTCACATTTACTCTTCATCCCTCTGTTTGAGAAGGCAAAGTCTCATCAATTCCATCATTATTCCAAGAAAAGGTGTGTTAATTTCCCTTATACCTCCATTCACTCTACCTAATATTTCTTCTTTTTTTCCTTTTTTCCCTAATCAATATGTTTTTTGCTTTTTCTTTGCCTCCTTCTTTTGCTGCCTCCCTATATTCTTTTCCTTCTCTCCTTTCCTTCCTCTCTCCCTCCCTCCCTTCCTTCCTTAATTCCTTTGTTCCTTCCTTCCTTTCTTTATTCCTTCCTTCTTCATGATATGCTATGCACACTGATGTAAGATTACCAGAGGAGGAGGTATGTTTGTGTTATTTATTTATTGCAACTCTACCTTGGAAATATTTTGTGAAATGTTTAGTTCAAAATGGTTAAAGAAAAGGTTTTAAATTCTAGAACACTAGACCAATTCATTTCTGAACAAATCCAAATTCTTAAATTCTGTTTTGTTAAATTTTATAATGTATATTGACATAATGAATATTGTCTCTTTCCTTACTTTTTAATTTATGATTTCTGATTTCATTTATCACTTATTGAATAAACATTCCCTAGTACATTATCATGCTTTCTATGTAGTACTTGTCATCAGATCCCTCAGGCATCTGGGGGAGATAAAAGGGCACTTAATTTCCCATCACTGCAGATTGTATGATCTCTAATTCTACAATAAGCCATTTTATTCATCAGCCAGACATTCATTCCCATTGACTACCAGCCTAGCAGAGTTACTCCAGTGCTCCCTCAAAGCCTAGTAAGATTCTAGTATTGCATAATCTGATTTTGAACATTTATCATGTTTATTTTTTAAATAACAATATAGAATGTGTAGTTCAAAAGTCTAAACAGAGGATAAAGGCATTTAGGCTCAAATGCTCAAATTATATAGCTGTCAGAAGGCACAGAGATAATGCCAACCTTCATTACTTCTTTCTTCCAAATACAGTGATAAAGGCAGAGGTCATGGATATGAATTAAATAAAATGGAAAACAGATGTGAGGAAAAATTGCCAAAAAAATGAACAAAAGGCAAAGATCTTCACTTAAACCTTCCAAACACAGGAAGGAAAAGGTGATTTTAGGAAGGGTTATATCTTTTTTTTTGTTTTCTCTCATCAATTTGCTAACATATTTGAAAATATCATGGGATAATTTAATGAAAACATTTTTGAACCATGATTAGTTTTCAAAATTTCACAGAATCATAGACATTTAAAGGTGAAAGGGACCTTAGAGATCTTTGGTATGCATTCTTTAGATATGAAAAAAAAGAAGTCCCAAGGGGTTCATTTTCCAAAAGTTAGAAATATAGAACATAACTCTTTAGGGGAGGCATCAAATATTTTCAACAAAGGAGAAAAAACCTCTTGAATGTTCATTCACAAAAGAAAGATTGTTGAATTTAGAATAAAAGGAATTGAGCTTGAAGCTTGGCTGTGCCACTTATTATTTGTTTGATTAGACGCAGTTATGGATTTTAGTTTCTTTACCTGAAAAATGAAAGAGTGGAGGAGATGAACCATAAAGTTTGTTTTGGCTTTAAACCTGTGATCCTACATTGCATTAGAGTACTAGGCAATAGCTCTTTGGCAAATAAAATTTATTTATCAAATTGAAGATAAATGCTCAGATAGAAATAAATTTTAGATTATGGTAATCCATTATGAATAATTACTGTCAGACACAATGCTGAATTATTTTTCTTTTAAAAAGAATTATTTAGAATCCTATATCTTTAGAGGTAATATGGGCCATAGTGATTATTGTATCCAATCCCTTCATTTTATAGAAAAGGAAACTGAGGCTGAGATAGTTAAATATGGGTACTGGTTTATGCAACTATGCTCAATCATTTAAAAATTTCTCAATTGAAATAATTCAGTGAATGAACATTCATGTAACATCTACTAAATACAAAGCAAAAACTATATTTAGAACATATGATTATATATGCATAGACATGCACATATATGATATATATATATATATATATATATATATATACATAACACACACACATACACATATATGTTTGGAGCCCAAGGGCAGCATTCCATAAGGTATAGACAATTATACTTGAATGCAGAAACACCTAAATTTAAATTTAGCCCCCCTTACTAACAGTGTAAACAGAGTCATGTTCTTCCAAACTTCCTTTCTACCATTCTTCTAGTCTTTTAGATTTGTAGTCTTCACATTATCTTTACATTGTATCTCTCTTGTCAAATATTCAGTTTGGTAATTCAGTTGTCATGTTTATTAATTTTAACCTTATTTATACTACTTGTTACATTCTAACTCCTCTTTGTATTTAGAACTGCCACTATTCATTTCTTGTGAAGGTTTTCTTTGGAGGCAGCCTTAGTCTCAGTTGAAATAAATAATTACTCCAAAATCGCAGCCAGCTGGTAAAAATGTAAACGTTTATTTCTCCTTCCAAATTATCCCGGTTAGTTGAGGCCTATCTCTCTGCTTGGTTCCAAGAGATCTTGCAGCTTTGTCCTTGGCTTCTGCCTCTGCTTTTTTCAGCCTCCAGCCAGCTCCGACTAGTAGCTTCTCAATCTCCAGTCTGTCCCAAGCTTCAAAAGCTCCCTATATTTATGTGATCTCCCAAAGGTTAACTCCACCTTCTGGAGGGAGAGGGATTCTGGGTTATCTCCCAGAGTGCTCTCTGGTCCTTCCTTAGAGTGAATTCAGATATCTCTTTCTAGACCCTGAATCTCCCAAACTGTGAACTCCATTGAGTTCTTAGAGCTCTCTAAAGGTGTGAACACAAGCATTGTTTCCATCAGTATTAGCAGTTTATCACCTTGTAAGGATTCACTCTAAGGAGTGAACCAATAAGCACTGTATCAATTCTATTGAGTTAACACCAGGATTCTGACATCACCCTTGAGTTTTCACCTTGTTTCAAGTTGAGTTGACACTAGAATTCCAATAATTTCTCATCAACTCTAGCCTAAATTATTGCAATAATCTTCTTTCTAATTGGCTTCTTTGACTCAAGTTTCTTCTCACTGTAGATCATTCTATCAACCCCCTACCCAACTCAATCAATTCCTTATTGCCTCTAGGATAAAAACCCTTCCTTGGTTTGTTTTATAAAATCCCTCACAACTTAGCCCTAACTTTTCTTTCCAATCTCATTGCACAATATGATTTTCTTCCTATGCTCTGAGATACAGTCAAGCTGACCTCTTTTCTGTTCCTTACACATAATGCTCTGTCTTCCATATTCACACCTTTGCACTGGTCATTCCTCATTCCTATAACACATCCCCTTTTCTCCTCCAATTCCCAGAACCTCTCTTGCCTTTTAGATGCAGCTCAAGCACCACCTATTACATCAAAACATTTCCATCCTTCTTGAGGAAAGGTCAAGTTAATTTTCTTCTTTATGACTTCACTCACCATCCTTGTATACCAAATCTTTTTAAACTGTGGGTCCTGATTCTATATGGGGTCACGTATCTGAATGTGGTAGTGGCAAAAATTTGGTAACAGTAAAAAGGTTTTTGAAGACTGGCTAAAAATCAATTCAAAATCAAATGCTTAATGAATCTGAGATGTTTCTGGCAGCTCTTGGTGTTGCATTGAGCTACATCACTGCAGTTTTGGTTCTGAACATACAATATCAACACTTTGCATTGCATATGCACAAATGCTTCCAGAAACATTTTAGCTCAGATTTGAAGAAGGGTTGTATAAATTTTTTTTTCTGGTGAAAAGGGGTCATGAGCAATGGAAAAACTTTAAGGCATCTTACTATATACTATCCCTATAGTTTTCCAAGACAAAATATCCAACCCATGCTGTCTCTCTCTGTGCAAGATACTTGAAGGTAGGGGTTATCTTTGATTTTGTCTTTACATCTACCTGGATAAGAAACATTTTCTGAGTTATCTTATTATCAGCATACTTGCAGTTATGCTTTTTATATTCTTTTAATAATTGTTTCTTCCCTCAGATTATAAATTCCTTAGAAGTTACAGAATTGTTCCTTTTTTTAATGTATAATATAATATCTGAGGCAAGAGTATAGTGTATGACAGTAGTAAGTCCTTCATAAATATTTGTTAGTTTTTATTTTCTATTAATTTATACATAGATTCCCATCTGAAGTTCCTAATATATTTCTCTTCATCTTCACCCATTTCCACTTTTCCATTAACATCAATGAGTATCAAATTTTATGTTGATTTATGTTGAAGGTCTTTCAGAATTCCCTGTAGAATTTTCCAATTTAATTTTCTATAACCAAAGGGGGCTGCATAAGCCATAATTAGTCTCAGAAATATCTTTAATTATCATCAGCATTTCACCACAAGATGGTCCAAATTCTCTGAAATAATTATTCTTTATTTTTAAGCACATCATAAAACAGACTCTGGGGGAAGCTACCTGACACAGTGGATAGATCACTGACGCTAAGAAGACTCATCTTCCTGAGTTCAAAACTGACCTCAGACACTAGCTGTGTGACCCTGGGCTGTGACCCCATTTGCCACTATTTCCTCATCTGTCAAAATATCTGGAAAAGGAAATGACAAACCAACTCCAATATCTTTGCCATGAAAATCTCAAATGGGGTCACAGTCAAACATGACTGAAATGACTGAATAATAGCAACAAAACGTCTCTCCTAAAAGAGCTGATTTCCCATTCTTCTATTTAGCTTTAACTTCCTTCTTTTTCTTAACTTTGTTTATAGAAGGAATATGGAGATCATCGTGATTCAGCTCCTCTATCATCACAACTACTCAGAACCATAGTATGTGAATCTTGAAAGAGACCTAAGGTTCCATCTAGTTCAACTATGCAAAAAAGGAAGGAAAGGGAAGAAGTGTTGGGTACTGGTAAGCACTTTATAAATATATTATTTTATTTGATCATCCATAATCTATCAAGGGAAGTGCTATTATTATCCCTATTTTACAGCTAAAGAAACTGAGGTAAACATAATTTAAGTAATCTGTCTAGAGTACTATACCAAGTAAATGCCTCAGTTCAGTTCTATTCCAACTCCAAATTGAATGCTGTATCCACTGTGCCAGCAGCTGCTTCAAGAATCCTTGATAAAATGTACCCAACAAGCAGTGTTAATAATTTTTCTCTCATTTTACTGTCTTTTCTCTGTATCTAATACTTTTTTTGTTAGATTTAATGTTTCTTTTTTTTTTTACTCCACATTATTCATAATACTGAATCCCAACCCAAACTCTCATGATTGCTTCTGTTAGAGTTAGTTCCTTTCTAGTCCGAGAAATTGTACCATGGACATTGGACAAAAACAATGAATGACCCAATAAAACCATTGTTGGGAATATAGCCTGAAAGCATTATCAACAAAAGAAAACAACTATCTGTTAAAAGATTTTTGTGGCATGATTCTTTGTAATTGCAAAAATCTGGGAGCAACCTAAATTTCTAAATATGCAACAATAGAGTAATGGTTAAATAAATTGTGGTAGATTTATGCAGTGGCATATTATAATGCATTCAAAGTCAGCAAGAATGAAAAAATATAAAGAAAGCTGTAAAAGACCTTTGTGAAATAATGCAAAGTGAAAAAAGCAAAATCAGAGCAGAGTACACATTAACCATGACCATTAAGGGACAAATAAAGAAATATGACAGATATTTAGGGAATGACTGAAAGGGGTCATGGTGGTTTTTTTTTTTTTGCATTAAATTCATGCATTTAACTCTAAATAGTTGCAAAAATGTTTTATCTCCCTATGTCAAAGAGTTAGATTGAGTTTAGTATCAGATATGCAGGAGGAAGCCTTGTGTTTATGGAGAGATTAGTTGACCTGAAATCAGAGGACTTGCAAAACTTAATCATCTCTTTGGGTCTCAGTTTCCTCATTACTAAAATGGTGGCAATGATATTTGCATTTCCCTGCCACAAAGGGTGTTTATGAAGAAAGTATTTCCTAAACTTTTAAAAAAGGCACTTTTAGAAGCTACTGTATTATTATTTTTGTTGGGATAAAACACTGGTTCAACTTCCCTACCTGAAGTGATAAGAATACCAAGTGATTACAGCCATAGATGAGAAGTCAAGATCTGAATTCCAACCGCATCTCAGATATTTGGTAGCTGTGTGACCTTGGCAAGTCATTCAGCCTCCATTTAACCTCAGTTTCCTCATCTAAAAATAGATGATAATAATCAAACTTACCTTCTAGTGTTAGGATTAAATGAGATAATATTTATAAACTACTTTATAAATTTTAAGATGCTATGTATATGCTAACTGCTATAGCTGTTGTTGCTACTGTTTTTGCTTCTGCTGCTTGTGCTACTATTATCACTATTACAACTCTGACTATTGTTATAATTTTCATCATCATCATTAATAATTATTATCTATCTTAAAGACACGTATTCTTCACTTAGGGTCCATGGTTCCTCAAAGGAAGGATAAATTTAAGGAGTCCATTAATTGCCTCATAATTTTCACTAATATCTAATTTAAATTTTAGAATTGTCTTTAATCATTTAAAAATATTCTAATTTCATGTCCAAAGGTCTATCAGACTGTGCATAACCTTTGATCCAGCAGTACTTCTACTGGGTCAGTATCCTAAGGAAATCATAAAGGAGGGGAAGGGACCCAACTGTGCAAAAATGTTTGTGGTAGCCCTTTTTTGTATTGGCAAGAAACTGAAAACTGAGTGGGTACCCATCAATTGAAGAATGGCTGAATAAGTTATGGTATACAAATGTTATAGAATATCATTGTTCTATAAGAAACAATATGCAAGATGATTTCAGAGAGACCTGGAGAGATTTACATGAACTGATGCTAAGTGAAATGAACAAAATCAAGAGATCATTGTACACAGCAACAAGATAATATGATGAGCAATTCTGATGGATGTAGGTCTCTTCAACAATGAGATGATTCGAACCAGTTCTAATTGTACAGTGATGAAAAGAGTCATCTACACCCAGAGAGAGGACTGTGGGAAGTGAGTGTGATTTACATCATAGCATTTTTACTCTTTTTGCTGTTTGCTTGCATTTTATTTTGCTTCTCTCTCTCTCTCTCTCTCTCTCTCTCTCTCTCTCTCTCTCTCTCCTGGTTTGATTTGATTTTTCTTATGTGGCACAACAAGTATATAAATATATATATATATATATATATATATATATATATAGTTAATATATTTCTACCATGTTTAATATATATTGGACTACTTGCCATCTAGGGGAGGGTGTGAGGGAAAGTGGAGAAATAGGAACATGAGATTTTGCAAGGACTAATGTTGAAGAATTGTCCGTACATATGTTTTAAAAAATAAAAAAAGCTTTAAGAAGAAAATATGTATACATATAATGGATTTAACAAATTTTTTTTTACCATGCTTAACACATATTGGATTCCTTGCCATCTAGAGGAGGGGCTGGGGGTTAAGAGGGGAAATTTGGAACACAAGATTTTGCAAGGGTCATTGATGAAAAATTATCCATGTATATTTCTTGAAAACAAAAACAAACAAAAAAAACTTTAATTAAAAAAATGAGGAGTAATCACTCCTCAGACCAATAAACTCCAAAAATATTTTAAGTTCAATAGATTCAACAAACTGCTAAATTGATTAAAAGCATAAAACATATTAAGAATTCCTTATCTAAATTTTTCTTTCAGCTTAGACTAAAATAAGTTACCTATTATTTTATTTTCTTCTTTTGTTTCAATATCTAGTAGAACAGTACTTCTTTCCTTAGTCATGGAGGTGTTATCCTTACAAACTTTGCCTGAGCAGCTCAGGGGCATTTTACCAAGAAGGAGAGTGTGGGGCCATGGAAAGATTGTCTATCAACAAGTTCAGAGATGCTCCTTGCCAGGTGGCCTACAAAAGAAATTAATTGATTGACAAAAGCAATTCTCAAACATCATCAGTTAAGTTACAGAGAATTCTAATCTTCATCAGTGGAGAAAGTGAGCATTCACATCAGTGAAATCAGATTCTCAAAATAATTGATAAATGAATGTAATTCTTATTCCTTTGTTCCTCAGTATTTGCCTGATATTTCACTTATGAATTTTCTTTCTGGAATGACTGTGAAAATAGAAATTCTAACATTATGAAATTCATGCTACAATTCAAGCTACATTGTTGGAGGCAGGGATGGATGCTATATTCCATTGTATTGTTATTCATTTAAAGACACTGTAACTTTCAAAATCCATGTTTTGGTTTATCTGTAACTTGGTAGGTATTACTTAGTATCTCATTACTTATCTCAATGTTCCATGACTGTTATGTGAATGCTTTTACAAGGTTTTCCTTGAATTCTCCCTTTTGGTTTTCTTTTTGTGGGCACACTTTCTTATGTAAAGTTTTTAGTTTTGACAAAAGAATAATGTTGATGCTTCTTGTGTTTTATTGTCTATTCTTTGAAATCTGGTTTTTTAAAAGTTTTTTTTTTTAATTTCTCACTTCTCTCTATCACTTACTCGAGGCTTTATTTAAGCCTTAGTAAACTTGACCCAAAAAGTCAGAGCACAGGATCACATCTCACAGTTGGGTGGGACCTCAAAGGTCATCTAGTAGAACTCACACCTGAATAATATCCCTATTGAACAATATCACTTACCATTTATTTCCCAGACAAGTCAAGTGAACATCCAGTCTACCTGGAAGCATTTCCCCACCTCCTGAGACTTAAATGAGCATAAATATGACATTGAAAGGAACTTCAGAGGCCATCCAGCCCCACTTTATTTTTGCAGATGAAAAAACTGAGCCCCAAGGAGCTTAAATGACATGCTCAAGATCATACACACAGTGAATGTTACATTTGATCACACAGGTCCTCAATTTCTAATTCTTAAGCACCACAAAAAAGCTGCTATAAAAGTTTTTCTACAAATATCTTCTTTCCTCTCATTTTTTATTTCTTTGGAATACAGACCTAGCTCTAGTGTTGCTGCATCAAAGGATAGGCACCATTTTATAGCCCTTTGAGAATAGTTTCAAACTGTTCTCCAAAATAGTTGGATCAGTTCACAACTCTACCAACAATGCGTTAAAGAAAGTGTAGTTTTTCCACTTTCTTCACAACACTTATCTTTTCCCTTTTTTTGTCATATTAGTCAATCTGATACGTGTGAGGTCAGAATTGTTTAAATTTGTATTTCTCTAATCAATAATGCTTTAGAGCATTTTTCCTCTGACAATATATACCTTTGATTTCTTTGAAAACTGCATGCCCATATTCTTTGGCCATTTATTGATTGGGGAATGACTCGTAGGAACAAACATTTATTAATCACCCACTATATGCTTGGCATTATGCTAAATACTTAACAAATATTATCTTATTTTTAGAGAAGTGAATGTAGAGTCAGGAACCTGAAGTCAAATACTTCTTTTGATTATTATTAGTTATGTAACCCTGAGCATATTACTTAACCCTCATGGGACTCAGTCTCTTAATATATAAAATTAAGAGTTACATTAAATAACTTCTAACATTATTCTTAATTATAAATCTATGATCCTATAATAATAAGATCATAAAAATGATCTACATTTGTTTTAGGACCTTTGGTTAAAGTTCCTTAAAAGCTCTATGAAATTTCTGAAAACTATTCAGCTTGCTCTATTCTTCTTCTTTAAATAATTGTACATATATAATATCAATTCAAGACATATGAAGTGATAGAACAACTCAATGTGTTATCCTTTTAACTTATGTCATAATTTAGACAATTGAGTATTTGTTAACTACTTATTTTTATATAAATATATGAGTTATGATTTTAAATGATATAAATATCATTTAGAGAAATTTGCAGTATGCAGATTTATTGGAACTGGTAGACATCACTTCTTGAAAGAAATAAGCAAACAAACAAAAAAGAAAACCACACAGTCTATAGTTGGAATCCAGAGATATTAAGTAAAAAGAGATACTAATGAATAAATAATTAAAAGACCAACAAATAATTGTCAGGCTCACATAGCATTACACTGTATATCCAATAAAGGAGGTAAGACCTTATAATTACAATATTCTAAAATGCAAAAGACAAACATTTAGAACCAAGCACATTGTATCTTAATATTAAAATTAAACTAAAATTAAATAGAAAGCAAAATGCAACACAGGAGACAATAGAACCTAGAAAAGCATGTATATTCAAGAAACTAGAAAATACCAAATTATGTTGAACTGCTTGAATTATGATAAAGTGAAGAAAGATGCTTCAGAATTCTATTATCTTCAAAGGTAAACTTTGAAAGGTAAATTTGAAAGGTAAAATTATTCATAGGATTAATTTTAATCATTGTGATAATTTTAAGTAAAGAAAGGAAAGAGATAGCAAAAAGGAATATACCAGGGTACAAATAAGGAAAAAGGGGGAGGAATTTACTATTTCTATTAACTGAGGCATGCTAGCAGATATTTATATAAACAGAGAAAAATATACCAGATAAGTTGATATCTCAAGTCTTTAGTTTTATTTTAACTGGATAAGAGAGGGGAGAAGTACATACAGACACACAGATAAGGAGTTTGGTTTAGAAATACATGGAAGACAGGTGAGGACAAGAAAAGTAGGGAATGAAGTTTAAAATTGCAGATAAAATTGCAGAGAGAATGACAAGAGAGAAAGAAATTTGAATTGATAGGAGATTAAAAAGAAACAAGTAAGTGTAAGAACCAATGATTTGGGACTCAACTAGATGAAAAGAAGAAAGGTAGTTGAGTAGAAGTCAAATTAATGTTTTTATTACTAGTCTTGATTACATTTATTCTTTTTTAATAGCTTTTTATTTTTCCAAATACATGCAAAGATACTTTTGACATTCACCTTTGCAAAACCTTGCACTCCAAATTTTCCTCCCTTCTTCCCCACATCTTTTCCCATAGATAGCAAGCAGTAAAATACAGGTTAAACATGTGTAATTCTTCTAAACATATTTGCATTTTAGTCATGTTGCACAAGAAAAAATCAGACCCAAAGTTTAAAGAAAAAAAAAAAAACACAAGAAAAGAAAGCAAACAACAATAACAAAAATGAAAATTCTGTGCTATGATCCACATTCAGAATCCATAGTTCTTTCTTGGGTGCTGATGGCCCTTTCCATCATAAATCTATTAGAATTACCTTGAATAATCTCATTGTTGAAAAGAGCCACGTCCATCACAGCTAATCATCTCATACTCTTGTTGTTTCTGTGTACAATATTCTCTTAGTTCTACCATGCAAATCTTTTCAGGTTTTTTTCTTAAAGAAACCTGCTCATCATTTCTTATATGCAATGTCTGGACTAGCTTTCTGGAGGATCTCTGGATGGACCGTGGGTCTTTAGGTGGAGAAATGCTGAAGGCAAGAGAGCCAGCATGAGGCTGGTCAAAGATGGAGTCTGGAGTTTTCTCTTGTGTCTGTGTCTGAGACTCTTCTGTGCCTGTGTCTGAGACTCTTCTATGCCTGTGTCTGAGACTCCAAATTCCCAGTCCTCTTGGCCCTTAAATACCTCAGTATGATTATATCACTACAGCAACTGAGCATGTGCCAGCCATAGCCATTACATATCTCACTAAGTATATGCTTAACTAGAGAACTATAATCAATCACTCTGAGTAGGTGCTTAACTATAAGCACCCTGCTGTCCTGGATTCAAGTATACCTTTTCCATAGTTCTGGCCCTCTACACTTATAGAGAAATGATATACCATTACATTAATATGCCATAACTTATTCAGCCATTCCCCAACTGATGGATATCCACTCAGTTTCCAGTTCCTTGCCATTAAAAAAAGGGCTGCTACAAATATTTTTGCACATATGAGTTTTTTACCCTCTTTATGATCTCTTTGGGATACAAACCCAATAGAACCCCTACTGAATCAAAGGGTATTCACAGTTTGATATCCTTTTGGCCATAGTTCCAAATTGCTGTCTAGAATTGTTGGATCATTTCACAACTCCACCAAAAATGCATTAATGATCCAGTTTTTGCACATCTCTTCCAACATTTAGTATTATCTTTTCATTTGAGCAAATCTGATAGGTGTGAGGTTGCATCTCAGGGTTGTTTTGATTTGCATTTCTCTAATCAATAGTGATATAGAGTATTTTTTCATATGACGATAGATAGCTTTAATTTCTTCATCTAAAAACTGCCTGTTCATATCCTTTAACCATTTATTAATTGGAGAACAATTTGTGTTTTTATAAATTGATTTATTTCTGTCTATATTTTTAGAAATGAGGTATTTATCAGAAATACTGGATGTAAAATATTTTCCCCCACCTTTCTTCTCCCCTTCTAATCTTGCCTGCACTAGTTTTATTTATATAAATCTTTATTAAAATTTACTGTAATCAAAATTATCCATTTTACATTTCATAATATTCTTTGCTTCTTCATTGGCCATAATTTCCTTTCTTCTCCACACATCTGAAAGATAAACCATCTCTTATTTTCCTAATTTGCTTAGAGTATCACCCTTTGTGTCTAAATCATGAACCCATTTCAACCTTATCTAGATATAAGGTGTTAGAAGATGGTCAATACTTACTTTCTGCTATACTATTTTCCAGTTTTCCCAGAATTTTTTGTCAAATAGTGAGTTCTTACCCCAGAAATTGGCATCTTTGGGTTTATCAAAAACTAAATTATTATAATCATTGACTATTGTGACTTGTGAACCTAAACCATTCCACTGATCCACTACTCTATTTCTTAGCCAGAAGCAAATGCTTTTGATGACTGCTGCTTTATAATATAGTTTTGGGTCTGGTATAGCTAGGTCATCTTCCATTACATTTTTAAAATGAATTCCTTTGAAATTCTTGACCTTTTGTTTTTTCAGATGAATTTTGTTGTAATTTTTTGTAACTCCATAAAGTAATTTCTTGGAAGTTTGATTGATAGGACATTGAATAAGTAGATTAATTTAGGTAGAATTGTAATTTTTATTATATTAGTTTAGCCTACTCCCAAATACTTGCTATTTTTCCTTTTAATTAAGTATAAATGTATTTGTTTGAAAATATTATAATTGTGTTCATATAGTTCTTGACTTTGTCTTGACAAACTCCCAAATATTTTATATTACTTCTAGTTATTTTAAATGAGATTTCTCTTTCCATCTTTTGCTTCTAAACTTTGTTAGTAACATTTAGAAATTTTATATCCTGCAACTTTGATAAAGTTAAATTGTTTCTAGTCATTTTTTAGTTAATTCTCTAGAATTCTCTAAATATGTACCATCATGTCATCTGAAAAAGAGTGCTATATTTTTTTCGTCTACTCTAATTCCTTTGATTTCTTTTTCTTCTCTTATTGCTAAAACTAACTTTTCTAGGATTATTGAATAATAGTGGTGATAATGGGCAACCTTGTTTCACCCTTGATCTTCTTGGTAATGCTTCTAGTTTACCCTCATTATTTATAATCTTTTCTATGATTTTAGATAGATGCTACTTATCATTTTAAGGAAAACCTGACTTATTTCTATGTTCTCTAGTGTTTTTTAATAGGAACAGGTGTTGTATTTTGCCAAATACATTTTCTGCATTGAGATAATCACATAATTTCTGTTAATATAGTCAATTATGTTTATAGTTTTTTCTGATAATGAACCAGCCATCTTCCTAGTATAAATTTATCCCCCTTTTTTCATTCTTTCAACTTTAACAGGTTTTTCTAATTTTCTGTTCAGCTATGATCTTTTTCATCAAATACTATTGAATATCCCATATTTTTCATTGAATGCCCAGCTTTATCTCTGAAAGATAATGTTTAATTTTTCTGTGAAGTTGATTCTTGGTTGTAGTCCAAGCTCCTTTGCCTTCCAGAATATCATATTCCAGGCCTTTCAACTCTTTAATGTGGAAACTACTAGGTCTTGTCTAATCCTGATGTTTGAACTTTTTATTTCTGGCTGCTTGCAGTATTTTCTCCTTAATCTGATAATTCTGGAATTTAGGTACAAAACTCCTTTCATTTTGGAGTCTCTTTTAGGAGGTGATTAATGGATTCTTTTCATGACTATTTTGACTTCTCGTTCTAGTATATCAGAAAAGTTTTCCTTGATTATTTCTTGAAAGATGTTGGCTAAGTTTTCTATTTTCTTTAAGGCTTTAAGGTAGTTAAATAATTCTTAGATCCTTTCTCCTGGATCTATTTTCTAGATTAGTTGTTTTTCCAGTGAGGTATTTTATATTTTCTTCTATTTTTTCATTTTTAAAATTTTGTTTTGTTGATTTTTGACTTCTCATTGAGTCATTTACTTCCATTTGACCAATTCTAATTTTTAGTGAATTATTTTCTTCAGTTAGCTTTTTGAAACTTCCTTTTGCACTTGGCCAATTAAAGAAGTTGTATTGTTCAGTGAATTTTTTTGTTGTTCTTGTTATTTTGCCAATTCTATTTTTTAGGGAGTTGGGGTTTTTTTTCGGTATATTTTAAGAAATTGTTTTCTTCGGTCAATTTTTGTGCTTTCTTTTCCAAGGTGTTGACTTTCCTCCCAAACTTTCATAACTCTCTTTCAATTCTCTCATTTCTTTTCCTCACACATTTAATCTATCAGGACAGAGTAATCTGTACTTTATATTTGCTGTATTTTGGCTATGAGCCTCCTACTAAATTCCCTATGGAAGACCTTCCCATGCTGCCATTTGCACTGGACCACATTCCCCTTTACCCAACTGAGACAGACCTTTCCTGAAGTCTTTCCAAGATATCTTAAGGTGAAAATTATTACACTCTGAATGTTTGTGAGTTCTGTCACTCCTAAATCTGTTCAAAGGCTTGGTCTAATGTTGATTCTAAGGAAATCCAGGAAGAATTCATATAATATCCTGTTAGGATTCTTACAAAGTGATAAGTCAGTTGTCTAATTTTAGCATCGTGCTTATCACGTTCGCTAGTTCAGAGTTCACACCTTTCACACCTTTAAGAGTTCACACATTAGTTCACACATTAGCATTCAAGATTCTAAAGTCAGGATTCAGTATGAGATTCACAAGTTCAGTGAAGGAGATTCAAAAGTCCCAGCTTTCACAGTCACACTCTCAAAGGAGGAGTCAACCTTTGAGTTCACACCTTTTTTTATTATTCTTTTAAAATTAAGAACCTGGGGGGTAATTTTTTACAACATTATCCTTCCTCACTTCTTTCATTTTTCCTCCCCCCTCCACCCTTCCCTAGATGGCAATCATCCTATATATTTGAATATGTCATAGTATATCCTAGATAAATTAGTGTGCAGAACCAAACAGTTTTTTTTGTTTACAGGGAAAATTGGATTCAAAAGTAAAAAATAACCTGGAAGAAAAAACATAAGTGCAAATAGTTTACATTCATTTCCCAGTGTTTTTTTTTTTGGTGTAGCTTTTTCCATCATTAATCAATTGAAACTGAATTAGGTCTCTTTGTCAAAGAAATCCACTTCCATCAGAATAATCTTCATACAGTATTGTTGTTATATATTATGATCTCTTGGTTCTGTTTATTTACTTAGCATCTTGAAGTCTCTCCCAAGCCTCTCTGTATTCATCCTGCTGGTCATTTCTTACAGAACAATAATATTCCATAACATTCATATACCACAATTTACCCAATCATTCTCCAATTGATGGGCATCCATTCATTTTCCAGTTTCTAGCCACTACAAACAGAGCTGCCACAAACATTTTGGCACATGCAGGTCCCTTTGCCTTCTTTAGTATCTCCTTGGGGTATAAGCCCAGTAGTAGCGCTGCTGGGTCAAAGGGTATGCACAGTTTGATAACTTTTTGTACATAATTCCAGATTGCTCTCCAGAATGGTTGGATTCGTTCACTACTCCACCAACAATGTATCAGTGTCCCAGTTTTCCTGCATCCCCTCCAACAATCATCATTATTTTTTACTGTCATCTTAGCCAGTCTGACAGGTGTGTAGTGGTATCTCAGAGTTATCTTAATTTGCATTTCTCTGATTAATAATGATTTGGAAAACTCTTTCATATGAGTGGTAATGGTTTCAATTTCATCATCTGAAAATTGTCTGTTCGTATCCTTTGACCATTTGTCAATTGGAGAATGGTTGAGTTCACACCTTTAAGATATCTATATCTATCTATCTATCTATCTATATGAAGCTCTTGGTGCCTCAGCCAAGAGTCAATTGAGGACATTGAGAAGCCAGAGACTGCAGTCGGGCAGAACAAAGGATTTAGAAGAAGAGAGGCTGAAGCTGGAAGAGGCAAAGGACTAGCAATAGGAGCTCTTGGAACCAAGGAGAGAGATAGGCCTCTAAGAAAGCTAACTGGGCTATTTTGGAGGAGACAATAAATGATTTGGATTTTAACTCCTGGCTACATTTGAGGTGATTATTACTCTGAAATGAAGGCTGCTTCCAGAAGCCCCCTAAGAAACCTGCTCCCAGAGAATGATTATATTTTAGAAAAGAAGAACATTACAATATCCTATCTCCTTTCTACCATCTTGGCTCAGCTCTCTAATCATATTTATGTTTTCTTGCCTTTCTTCTTTATAAACACTGAAGTGGGAAGAAAGAGAAGAAAAAGTTTAAAAGATCGAGAAAAATAAACAATTAACAATTATAACTTAATAGGATGAACTCACCAACAAAATGAGAGGAGGTAGCAGAATGGATTAGAAAGCAGAAGTTAAAAAATATGTTTAATCTGAGACATAGACTTGAAGGTCAGCATTTACATAGACTTATAATTAGGATTGAAATTTTTTTTTAAATTTTCCTCATTTTGTTATACTTTCAAAAAGGAAGAGATAGCAGTATTCATCAAAAATAGACAATTCAGAGTGACAAACAGATATTTATGCTTAATTAAATAATATTAATGCTTAATATATATTCCATATCATAATACATAAATATTTAAAGGAAAATTCAATCAAATTCTACAGAGAAATTTGTTAAAAAAATATAATAACCATGTACCACATTTAGACTTAAATAAAAAGATAAACATAGAAGTAGTTAAGTACCTGAAAATAATTTTTGAATAGCATAATAGATTCTGCCAATTACTGAATCAGATTAGAAAAGAACAAGTAATCTCTTAAGCACTTATAGCATCTTAGAAAAATTAATCATGTAGCTTATGCCTGGAATCCTTATCATTGCTTACTGTCAAAATCCTATCCACTTCTCAAGTCCTATAACTTCTCCTTCACTCTATCCCCTCCCACCTCTACCTCTCCCAAAATTAGAGAATTTCAGAGTCAAAAGAGACCTCACATATCAGATAATCTAACTCTATTTATAAAAGAAACTCCTCTACAATATCTCTAACTAGTTGTATGCTATCTATTCTTTGACACATTATCCCCTCCCAAGCATTTTATCTTTTCTTTTTATATTAATCTCTTATTGTCTAAGCTTTTAGTTACTATTCTTCACCCCCTCTTGATTTTATGACCTTTTGGAATCATGGCTCTATTGCTGGAAGGAACCTGGTAACCCTTTCATTTTATAGATGAGATGCTAAACCTAGAGAAGGTTAAAGTATTGACCCCAGTCTTCTAGAAATTAAATAATAGAGCTGGCATTGAATTCCAGGTCCTCTGGACCCAAGGTCAATACTCTTCTTGGCAATACATGATTTGAATTTCCCATGGTACCTGGAACACAACAAACAAACTAGAAATTTACTACTTGATATTCTAGTACTCCAAATTATCTGTGATCTCATTGATATTGACATTCCTCTTATCAGTAAAAATCTCAAAACCTATTTTTCCTTCTTAGGAAGGGATGTATCGTATCTGGGAAAATAGGACTCCGACCTTCCTCTTTTCATAGATTCACCATAGAAAATTCTCCAATATGTAAGTGGTCATCCTTAGGATCTCTTGATACTGCCTCAATACTTATGGAGCATGGGATGGGACATATTTCAGGAATCCTTCCCTATTACTACATGACCAACATCTTCTTTTGCCATCATGCAACATGTTCATGCGTCATGCTGTCTCTGATGTCATCCTTATAAACAGTTGATTTAGTGGTATAGGGTCAAAAGAATACAATTGTGTTTATAGTGTTCAAATAAGGCATTTGATTTGGTAAAGCAAAATTTCCTCCAATAATTCTCTTTTCTGATGAGTTATTTTCATGCATGTGTTAAAATAATACAAAATGCCTTAAAATATATTACTATACAGGTAACCCTTGTTCAGTTTTTGTTATTTATAGCAGGTGAAGCATATTATAAAGAGACTGCCATCACAGAATAGAGTCACTACAGACTCTAAATGGAAGAAAATGTCCTACAGATTGTGTAGTGCTACACATAACTCTTTTCTTTGGAATTACTCAAATCTCATCAAATCTAGGTACTTCATAAAGCCTCCCTGATCACTCAGAGTTTGCAGTAGCATTTATTTAAAAAATGAATGAATGGATGCATAAAGAAATGTATGAATGTTCTGCCATAAGTGGAAAGACATTTAGACATTTGTAAAACGAGGCTTAAATTTAAGGTACTGGATTTGAGTAGCTAGAAAAACTGTTTTTCTTAGAAATAAAAATGCTTAGCCTGAAAAATAGATTCACAACAGTAAAGAAATTTATATTTTAGGGTGGCTTCCTCTCCGTAATGCAAATTTCAAGAGATATCAGGCAGAATAGTGTCAAATTGGGCCTAGACAATCTATCTGTACAGACTACCTTGCTCCTGATATCTCAAGTTACATCCCATACCTGTCTTTAAGGGTCATTTATACTAAAGGAATGTTCCTCATCTCCTTTATTTATTTAAACAATCCAGTTAAACCTGAATGACTAGAAAGATTATTTGCAATACAAGAGTTCAACAGTATAATTCAACTCTATATCATGTTGATAAGCTGGAACCTGGAATCCATACAAAGAAAAGTTGTAGAGCTCTGACTTTTATGCCAACGATCACTGATATGCTTTCCTCACAGTAGTCCTGTAAAATAAATAGCATACTTAGAATTTTTCCTAGTTTACAGATTAGGAAAGTGAAATTTACTGAGTAAAAGGTAGAATACCTCGTTGGGCCACAAAATAATAATAATAATAACATGCAGTTATATACCATTTTAAGGTTTGAAAATTTCTTTGCAAATATTATCTTATTTAAACTTTACAACAATATTGGAAAGTGTTATTGTTATTTCAATTTTACAGATGAGCAAACTGAGACAAACAAAGGTTAAGTGACTTGCTTTGAGTCACACAGCTAGAAAGTATCTGAGATTGGATTTGAACCCAGGTTTTCTTGATTCTGAGTCTGATACTATATCCACTGAACCTCCTAGTTGCCTGTATGTTGTTCCCATTACAAAGTTCTGCCTATACTCCTGCTTCAGTCTAGGCAACCTTTTCATAAATAGGCTTCCCCAATCAAAAAATTAATGACCAGATTTTGTTGGAATGCTTCGGGTTACTGGGGAATCAAATGTAATTACAGCAACCTATTATACTTTACATTGAAGTATGTAGTCATTCAAATGTGCTTGCAGTTATATATAAGGAGAAATTGGGAACCAAGTTCTTTTACCAGTAACTCTTCAATTAAATGATAAATCACAAAAAGAAATCAAGAAGTTACCAACACATTATTTTGAAACTCTATTCTCTAAGAGTTTTTATATGTTCCTTATATATAATTATCTTTTTCTCAGTCCAATGCCTTTGATCTCTGGGTATAATCATATTTTGCTATCAACATATTGAACTTTAATGCATCTCATAAGGAAACAGTGATAATAATGGTTAATTGCCTATAAAAGAGCAGAAGGATGCTGTAAGGATTTTTATGTATTTAGGCACTAAGCACTAGCTTTTCACTGGGAATCTGGGCTTGAATCATAACTTTACCACATGAGACAATTGATAAATCATCTAAAATGTGTTAGTCCCAGTTTCCTTCAACTTAATCTATGTTTTAGATATTCCCTAGGCTCTGGAAATAAAAAGATGCAGCATACTATTGTGTAGTCATAAATAAGTCACAAATATTTGTTGAGCACTTACCATGTGGCTAGTACTGCCTTAAGTTCATAGAAATGCCCAAATATGTGCTTTTCTTCAAGGAACACATTCCAGGAAGACATATAGGTAACTATATAAAGATAAGATATTTGCAGAGTAAATGAAAGAAAAATCATTGGAGGAAGGCTTTAGGAACTGGAAAGCCTAGAGAAGGCCTTCAACAAAAGGTAGGATATAAGCTAAGACTTAAAAGAAACTACAGAAATGAAAAGAAGGAAGAGAAAAGAATAGGAGACAGCTAGTGAAACAGCACATAATCAGGAGAAGGAGCACTTGTATGAGGAGTGACAAGTGGGCCAATGTATCAAGATCAGAGAGAACAGGAAGGAAATAAAATGAAGAAGAATAAAAAGTTGAGAAGAGACCAGTTTGTGAAGAGCTCTGGCTCAATAGAGAATTTTATATTTGAACCTGGATGTAGTAAAGGAGCCAGTAGAGAGGGGTGTGTGTGTGTGTGTGTGTGTGTGTGCACATGCATATTTGTCTGTAGGGGGAATGGAGGAGTACATGTAAAGAAAAGTTTCTGGAAAAATAACTGAATCAAGGATGTACTTGATTAGGGGAACATTGAGGAAGAGAAAGCAAACTGGAGTCTTTTGCAAGTCATAATTAGGGCATAGGTTAAGGCCATATCCCCATGAGTGAGTCTTCACTTAATTTACTCCATACCTTTCCTTTTTTTTCCCTCCTTTCCTCTCTATTTTCTTCCCTCCTTCTCTCCCTCCTTTCCTTTCTTCCTCCCTTCCTCTCTCCCTCCCTCCCTTCCTTCCTTCCTTTCTTTTCTTCCTTACTTTTATTTTCTTTCTAATCTTTATTTTCACAGACCTTAACTGAAATCTAACATTTCCTTCAAATTTGAATATTGGCAGCAAACATAACTGGGAGAAGTATTCATAGGTTTTACCATTCTAACAAAGGGGTCTATGACACACACATAAAACTACCAAGAATCCTTGAATTAGCTCAATTGCTGCTTGAATTGAGATCCCCTTCTCCAGCATTTGTGACGTAAGGACATCCACTTCCTGTTTAACAACTTCCAGTCTGTATCTATCTCTACATTGTCCTTAATTGAGTGGATGGAACATATCCATAAAGAACATGGCTTAAAGTTACATGTTCCTTCAATGAATAAGGAAATATTAAGACAAGGATTATTTAATGCAGCAAATGATTCAAATACCTTCCAACAGAAAATGGGGCACTTGTAGTCATGATCCTTTCAGAAAGAAATAGGAAATGCTGTATGTCATTTTACACATTTCTGTGATCAAGATGTGGAGTCAACTAACTTTATGTATTTTTTTTTTCTTTAGGGAGCTGATAAAAATAACCCTACTTCATCAGTTACAAATAACTTGAGTTCTCTGGTCTTCCTTGGCCACTTGACAGATAGTGTTGTGATCACTTTGGGAGTTTCTTAGTTATGATTAGAGACCAGAGGAAGAATTAATCATTTCCTCATTCTTTCTTTGGAATCATGTAGAAATATCATGGATAGTATCAAGTAAACAATAATTAGTTTGGCACTCAACTTAAACAAGATTCGGTATCTAGATCTGAATACCTATGGACAGAAGTGAGCATTCAGATTTTGGGTCAGCTCAGATGCCTGAAAAGTAGTTTTTCTGGAACTCTGATAATCCTAGTGAATAAACTTGCACAATTCCAGGCAATTCATCTGGAAATTCTATTATGTAAACTAATGGGGGGGGACTGTTGAAGAAAGGCACATATTTTCTATACTAGGTCACTATATTCTAGTGAAGGAGCAGGCATTTCCTCATGTAAAAATGTCCTTTGCCACATGACTGACATTTTCAAGTTTCAATTTCTTCTTTTGTACTTCAATCTGATAAAGGTTAGTAGTAGTGAAGAGGTGTGAGAATTGGAGTGAAAAATCCCTCTGGTCAGTGCAGGTTCAATGCAAAAAGAATTTGCAAACCCTGAAAATTGGTGGGAAAAAGGAAGTTTTTGTTCCTAAGGGCTTTTTAATGGGAGAAACTGAGGCAAGAAATAAGAAAGAGTTAACAATTTATTTGAAAGGAGAGATTTGGGACCAAATGGATTATGGTTTGGTCCCAGGTTGAATGGACATTGCTCTAAGAATTCAACCACAATGTGGGGCGAAATTTTATGGGTGACAGGAACAATAACATAATGGAGATAGGCACCAGAGACGGGGGTGGCATAATTGGGGGAGGCACCAGAGATGGGGAGAGGTATCTGATATTCTTTTTTTTTTTTATTTAATAGCCTTTTATTTACAGGATATATACATGGGTAACTTTGCAAAAATTGCCAAACCTCTTGTTAATTTTTCACCTTTACCCCCCCCCCTCCCTAAATGGCAGGAGACCAGTAGATGTTAAATATTTAAATTAAAGATAAAAATAAGTATACATACCAAAACATTATTTTGCTGTACAAAAAGAATCAGACTTGAAAGCAATTAGCTTGTGAAAAAATCAAAAATGCGGTGTGCATAAATATGGGATTGGGTTCAATGTAATGGTTTTAGTCATCTCCCAGGTTCTTTTTCTGGGTATAGTTTCAGTTCATTACTGCTCCATTAGAAATGATTTGGTTGATCTCGTTGCTGGGATGGCCTGATCCATCAAACTAGTCACCATCTAGTATTGTTGTTGAAGTATATAATGATCTCCTGGTCCTGCTCATTTCACTCACATCGTTTGTTAAGTCTCCCAGGCCTTTCGAAATCATCCTGTTGGTCATTTCTTAAGAACGTAATATTCCAAATTTTCATATACCACAATTTATTCAGCCATTTCCAACTGATGGACATCCATTCGTTTCCAGTTTCTACCACTACAAAATGCCACAAACATTCGGCAATGGTCCCTTTCCTTCTTTATAATCTCTTTTGGGATATAATAGTGTAACACTGCTGGATCAAAGGGTATGCAAGTTATAACGAAGGTATGTTCCAAACTACTTCCAAAATGGTTGGATTTCACAACTCCACCAACAAGCTAATGTCCCAGTTTTCCCAATCCCTCAACAATCATCATTTTTTTTCCTGTCATCTTGTTGACAGGTGTTAAATATTTAGAGCCTTAATTTGCATTTCTCATTAATAATGACTTGGGCATCTTTTCTATGACTAGAAATAGTTTCATTTCTTCATCTGAGTTGTCTGTTCTTCCTTTGACCATTTTTCAATTGGAAAGGGATTTTTATAAATTGGTTAATTCTTATATTTTGGAAATGAGGCCTTTATCAGAACCTTGACTGTAAAAATATTTTCCCGTTTTTGCCCTTCTAATCTTTCTGCATTAGTTTTGGGTTTCAAAAAACTTTTCAGTTTGGTTTCGAAATTTTCATTTTGTGATCAGTAATGATCTCAGTTCTCTTTGTCATAAAGACCTTCCCCTTCCACAGGTCTGAGGGTAAACTATCCTATTTCTAATTTATTAATAATTTCATTCTTTATCCTGGTCTGAACCCATTTGACCTTATCGGTGTCGGTAAAGTATGGATCAATGCCTAGTTTCTGCCATAATAGTTTCCAATTTTCCCCAATTTTTATCAAACAGTAAGTTCTTATCCCAAAGCTGGGATCTTTGGGTTTTCAAAACTAAGGTTGTAATTTTTGTTGACTGTTTTTCCCGAAAATCATTCCATGATCCAACTTTTGAATACCAAATATTTTGGTAACTGGTGCTCTATAATATAATTTTGATCTGGTACAGCTAAGCACCATCATTTTTTTTTTTTTCATTAATTCCCTTGAAATTCTTGACCTTTTGTTTTTCCATATGAACTTTTTGTTTTTTTTCTAGGATTAAAAATAGTTTTTTGGGGTCTGATTGGATGGCTAAATAAATGATTAGTTTAGGTAATATTGTCATCTTTATTATATTTTCCCTTCCAAAACATTTAATATTTTTCAATTGGTTAGATCAACAATTTGTGTGAAAAGTGGTCTGTAATTTTGCTCATAAAGTTTTGTTTTCCCTTGCGATGGATTCCTAAATATTTTATATTATCAGTATTACTTAAATGGAATTTCCAACTCTGACTGTTGGTTTTTTGTGATATATAAAATGCTGATGAAATATGTGGTTTATTTTATAACCACAACTTTTAAAGTTGTGGATTATTTCTTTTTTAGCAGAATCCGGGTTCTCTAAGTATACCATCATGTCATCGCAAAGGTGATAATTTGGCTTCCTCATTGCCTATTCTTATTCCTTTAATCTCCCTTTCAGCTCTTATTCTATACGTTTTCTAATACAATATTAAATATGGGATGTGGGCAACCTTGTTTCCCGTCATTGGGAATGGTTGATTTGTCTCCATTAAATGATGCTTACGTGGTTTTAAATGATCCTGATTATTTTAAGGAAAGTCCATTTTTCCTTACCTCAAGTGTTTTAAAGGAATGGATGTTGGATTTTATCAAATGCTTTTTTGCATCTATTGAGATGATCATATGGTTTTTGTTAATTTTAAACATGGCCAATTATTTGATAGTTTCCTAATTTGAACCAGCCCGCATTCCTGGTATAAATCCTACTTGATCATATTATTATCTTGGAGATGATTTTCAGTCTTTTGCTAATATCTTATTTAAGATTTTAGCATCAATATTCATTAGGGAGATTGGTCCTATAATTTTCTTTCTTGTTTTCAGCCTACCTGGTTTAGGTATCATAATTCTGTTCATAGAAGGAATTTGGTGGACTCCTTCATTCCCATTTTATAAATAATTTAAAACATTGGGGAATTGTTCTTTAAATGTTTGGTAAAATTCAAATTAAACCATCTGGTCCTGGGTTTTTTCTTAGGGAGTTGTTTAATTGCCTGTTCTATTTCTTTTTCTGAAATGGGACTATTAACAATTTACTTCCTTTTCCTCTGTTAGTCTGGGAAGTCTGTATTTTGAGGTTAAATCCATTTCATTATTATCAAATTTATTGGCATAAAGTTGAGCAAAATAACTCCTTATTATTTCTCTAATTTCCTCTTCATTGGTGGAAATTCCTCCTTTTCATTTTAAGACTACTAATTTCTTTCCTCCCTCCTTTTTCTAATCAGATTTACCAAACATATATTTTATTTTTTTTCATAGAACCAACTTTAGTTTTTTAATTAGTTCAATAGTTTTACTTTCAATATTTTAATTTCTCCTTTTAATTTTAAATTTCCAATTTAGTATTTGATTGGGGTTTTTTTAATTTGGTCTTTTTTAGTTTTTTTAGTTCAACCCAATTCATTAATCTTTTTCTTTCTCTGTTTTATTCAAGTAAGCCCTAAGGATATAAAATTCCCTTATTACCCTTTGGCTGCATCCCACAAATTTTGGGATGTCTCATCATTGTCTTATCTTGGGAAATTATTAATTGTATCTATAATTTTGTGTTTCAAAATATTCTTTAAGATAGTTTTTAGTTTCCAATTACTTTTTGGTCTATTTCCCCAACTTTTTTGGAATTAGTTTTTATTGCATCATGATCTGAAAAGCATTACCTTTTTGCTTTCTTGCATTTAATTTTAGTCTTTTGTCCTAATATGGTCAATTTTGAATAGGTTCCATGAACTGCTGAGAAGAAAGTATATTCCCTTCTACCCATTCAATTTTCCCAAGATCCAACATACCAATTTTTCTAATATTCTTTTCTTTTTTAATTTCTTTCTTTTTGTTTTGTGGTTTGATTTGTCAATTCTGAGGTGCAAGGTTGAGATCTCCTACATTACAGTTTTGTTGTCTTTTCTTCTTGCAATCTTTAACTTCTCCTTTAAAGTTGAGTGAAAACCACTTGGTGCATATATTTTAATATTGATATTTTTGTTTATCCCCTTTACAGGATGTAGTTACCTTCCTTATCTCTTTAATTAGATCAATTTTTACTTTTGCTTGATCTGAGATAAGGATGCTCCCCTCGCTTCACCTGAAGCATAATAATTTTGCCCCTTTACCTTTTTATTATATGTATCTCCCTGCTTTAAATGTGTTTTCTTTTTAACATATTGTAGGTTCGACTTTTGTCTGCTATCTGCCTCCTCTTTTGGGAGTTCATCCATTCACATTTCGGTTAAATTACTAAATCTTATTTCCTGCCATCCTAATAACCCAATTGTGCTTTTTACTTATTCTTGCCCTCCCCAACCCTCTTTCCCCCTTTTAAACTTTTACCCCTCTTGTATCCTATTATCCTCTTTTAATCCCTTCCCCCCCTTTGGTCTTTTTTTTTCCCTTTTCTCTTTTCTTTTTTTTTCCTCCCCCCGTTTTTAATGTAAAATTTTTCAAAACAAATTCAATTATTTTTTTTGACCAACCGAAATAAATTCCAAATTTCCTCCCCCTCTAAATTCCCTAGATATGTAAGTTTCTTTGGTTTTTGGGATTGGTTTCCCTTTTTTCCCTCCTTACTTTATTCTGCCATCATCCCTTTTCAATCTATTCCCTTTTTTTTAATAACAACAAATTTAAGCTTTTTTGTATTCCCAAAAAATACTTCTGGTTATTTTCCTTTTATCTTTAGTTCTATTTTGGCAAATTTTTGTTTTTATTTGGTTTTCCAAACAAATGGAATTCTTTTTCCCATTTTCCATCTTTTTCCCTGGGAAAATTCAGTTAGTTTATTCTTGGCTCTTTTCTCAAGTTTTTTGCCTTCCCGATATCTTCCAGGCTTTTTCCTTTTGGCAGAGATTTGGGGTTCCATTTGGTCTTTTTGTTTTTGTTTGTAAATTTTCCCTTAATCATAGTTCTGAAATTTTAAAAATATTCCTTGGGGTTTTTTTTTTTCTTTCGAATGTTTAATTTTTAATTATTTTTTCTGATTTTTTCATTCATTTTTTGATATTTCTTAAAAAAGATCCTACTCTTTTTTTTCTTATTTTTTCCAATTCCCAATTTCTCTCCTAGATTATTTTACGTTTTTTTCAAGGAATTGTGGTTTTTTGTTTTTCTTTTTTTTTTTTACTTCTTTTGAACTTTTTAATTTGTTCTTCTAATTTTAAAAAAATTTTCTTCAATGCTTTTTTCTTCTTTCTGAATTGTCTTTTTTTAAATTATTGTTTTTCTTTTTTTCATTTTTAAATTTTTTTAGGATTATTTTTCTTTTCAAATAAGATCCCTTTCTTTTGAGTTTTTATTTTTAATTCACCAATTTGTTTCCCGCACTTCCAGTTAAAACTTTAATTATATTTCGAAATTGTTGCTCTTTAAAGTTCCCCCCACCAACCTCTTTTTGGGACTTTTAATGGCCTTCTGAGACAAAAAAACTCGTCATTTTGCTTTGAGGCCTTTCGGGGCCCCAGCTCTTTTTCTATGAAGCTTGGAGTTCTTTTCATCTTTTATTATTTTTAAACCTTTGGGGGGTCCCTGGCCGGGGACCCTTCCCCTCAAATGGGGGGTTAAACGCCGCCTTGGGAAGGGTGTTCGTTGAGGTTTCCCTTCCCCCGATGGATTGCCCCGGGAACCAAACTTTTGGGCTGGGGAATTTTTGGGTTGCCCCCTAAAAACTAATGGTGAGTCCCAAGGCCAAAATTTGTGGGGTGAGGAGCTGATGCAGACCCCCAAACTTGCTCCATTCTCCTGATCTGGGGAAAAGCCTTTTTAATGGGTCCGAAGATTAGGCTAATAGTGTTCCTTTCCCTCTCCAAACTGCCCAAGGAAAATTCTGGGGTTTTCCCTTTCTGAGATCTGTCCTTCACCCTGGTTTGGATTTACCTAGTTTCTCTCCCGTTGGATTCCCCCTGGCCCCGGAACCAACCTTTTGGAGACTCGGTTTTTCTTCTTGGGTTTTCCTTTTATCTTCTGGGTTTTGCAGTCAAAGACTATTTTGACTATATAATATTGTAAAAGGGAAAGAGAAGGCTTAAGTCCTTGTTTCTGTCTTGGCTCCCCCCTTTCTGATATTCTAGAAACTGTTTGGTGGGTCCAATGAATCTGGGTTTGTTCCAATTGGCCTTTCTCCTCTTTTTATCTCTCTTATAGGTTATTTCGGGCTTTTCTACCCATCTTGATTAAACTAGTCTCTCTTTTATATTATACCCTAATGTCAATGCCTTAGTGAAATTATTCACTCATAGCTTTCAGTCACAGTAGGTGAGAATGGCCACTTGGTCTAAGCTATATAAGAAAGGAATCTCCGCAGTTATATACCTGACACATCCAACTTCTCTTAGGAGACTTTCAAAGAAAGGAAAGCCACCATTTCTCTGGGTATCCCATTCTACTTTTGAATAGCTGTAATGTTTCTACAGTTTTTCTTGACATGTAGGTGAAACTGACCTCTTTGTAAATTATATACATTGCTGCTGATTTTGTTTTCTGACCCAGAAAGAGCAAGGCTAATTGTTCTCATATATGATATTCCTTAAAAATAGTTTAAGAAAGCTACAACTTCCTTTCTGAGTTTTCTCAGGTTCTTTCAAGCAATCTGAATATGACATAGTCCACCAGAATCTTGGTTGTCCTACTGGACAACCTTTCTAGTTTACTAAATTCATTATTATATCATACTACCATAAATAAGCAGAGTATTTCAGAGAGGTCTGTTGAAATCTAACTGCAGTGGGACTGTGACTTCCCTATTCTAAAACACTATGCTTTTTTTTTTTTTTTTTTTTTTTTTTTTTTTTTTTTTTTTTTTTTTTCCTAACCAATTAGATTTTTATTTGATCCTAGAGCCCATAGGAAACTACTGAAATTTCTTAAGGTGAGGATTGACTGCTTATCTATTCTTTTTTTTTCTCTCTGTATTCATCCTGCTGGTCATTTCTTTTTTTTTTTTTTTTTTTTTTTTTTATTTAATAGCCTTTAATTTAAAGGTTATATGCATGGGTAACTTTACAGCATTAACAATTGCCAAACCTCTTATTCCAATTTTTCACCTCTTACCCCCTTACCCTCTCCCCCAGATGGCAGGATGACCAGTAGATGTTAAATATATTAAAATATAAATTAGATATACAAAAAGTATACATGACCAAAACGTTATTTTGCTGTACAAAAAGAATCAGACTCTGAAATATTGTACAATTAGCTTGTGAAGGAAATCAAAAATGCAGGTGTGCATAAATATAGGGATTGGGAATTCAATGTAATGGTTTTTAGTCATCTCCCAGAGTTCTTTTTCTGGGCATAGCTAGTTCAGTTCATTACTGCTCCATTAGAAATGATTTGGTTGATCTCGTTGCTGAGGATGGCCTGGTCCATCAGAACTGGTCATCATATAGTATTGTTGTTGAAGTATATAATGATCTCCTGGTCCTGCTCATTTCACTCAGCATCAGTTCAGGTATAGTCTCTCAGGCCTTTCTGAAATCATCCTGTTGGTCATTTCTTACAGAACAGTAATATTCCATAATATTCATATACCACAATTTATTCAGCCATTCTCCAATTGATGGACATCCATTCAGTTTCCAGTTTCTAGCCACTATAAAGAGGGCTGACACAACAATTTGTGCACATACAGGTCCCTTTCCCTTCTTTATAATCTCTTTGGGATATAAGCCCAGTAGTAACACTGCTGGATCAAAGGGTATGCACAGTTTGATAACTTTTTGGAATAGTTCCAAACTACTCTCCAAAATGGTTGGATTCGTTCACAACTCCACTAACAATGCATCAATGTCCCAGTTTTCCTGCATCCCCTCCAACAATCATCATTATTTTTTCCTGTCATCTTAGCCAATCTGACAGGTGTGTAGTGGTATCTTAGAGTTTTCTTAATTTACATTTCTGTGATTAATAATGACTTGGAGCATCTTTTCATATGACTAGAAATAGTTTCAATTTCTTCATCTGAGAATTGTCTGTTCATATCCTTTGACCATTTTTCAATTGGAGAATGGCTTGATTTTTTATAAATTAGAGTTAATTCTCTATATATTTTGGAAATGAGGCCTTTATCAGAACCTTTGACTGTAAAAATATTTTCCCAGTTTATTGCTTCCCTTCTAATCTTGTCTGCATTAGTTTTGTTTTTACAAAAACTTTTCAGTTTGGTATAATTGAAATTTTCCATTTTGTGATCAGTAATGATCTCTAGTTCTTCTTTGGTCATGAAGTCCTTCTCTTTCCACAGGTCTGAGAGGTAAACTATCCTGTGTTCCTCTAATTTATTAATAATTTCATTCTTTATGCCTAGGTCATGAACCCATTTTGACCTTATGGTGTACGGTGTTAAGTGTGGATCAATGCCTAGTTTCTGCTATATTAGTTTCCAATTTTCCCAGCAATTTTTATCAAACAGTAAGTTCTTATCCCCAAAGCTGGGGTCTTTGGGTTTGTCAAAGACTAGGTTGCTATATTTGTTGACTGTTTTATCCCTTGAACATAACCTATTCCACTGATCAATTAATCTATTCCTTAACCAATACCAAATGGTTTTGGTAACTGCTGCTCTATAATATAGTTTTAAATCTGGTACAACTAAGCCACCTTCATTTGATTTTTTTTTTCATTAATTCCCTTGAAATTCTTGACCTTTTGTTTTTCCATATGAACTTTGTGGTTATTTTTTCTAGGTCATTAAAATAGTTTTTTGAGAGTCTGATTGGTATAGCACTAAATAAATAGATTAGTTTAGGTAATATTGTCATCTTTATTATATTTGTTCGCTCTATCCTAGAGCATTTAATATTTTTCCAATTGGTTAGATCAGACTTAATTTCTGTGAAAAGTGGTCTGTAATTTTGCTCATAAAGTTTTTGATTTTCCCTTGGCAGATAGATTCCTAAATATTTTATATTACCAGTAGTTACTTTAAATGGAATTTCTCTTTGTAACTCTGACTGTTGGATTTTGTTAGTGATATATAAGAATGCTGATGCCTTATGTGGGTTTATTTTATAACCAGAAATTTTGCTAAAGTTGTGGATTATTTCTAATAAATTTTTAGTAGAATCTCTGGGGTTCTCTAAGTATACCATCATGTTGTCAGCAAAGAGTGATAATTTGGTTTCCTTGTTGCCTATTCTTATTCCTTTAATCTCTTTCTCAGCTCTTATTGCCAAAGCTAGCTTTTCTAATACAATATTAAATAGTAACGGTGATAGTGGGCAACCTTGTTTCACTCCAGATCTTATTGGGAATGGTTGCAGTTTGTCTCCATTACATATGATGCTTACTGATGGTTTTAAATAGATGCTGCTGATTAATTTAAGGAAAAGTCCATTTATTCCTATACTCTCAAGTGTTTTTAATAGGAATGGATGTTGGATTTTGTCAAATGCTTTTTCTGCATCTATTGAGATGATCATATGGTTTTTGTTAATTTGGTTATTAATATGGCCAATTATATTGATAGTTTTCCTAATATTGAACCAGCCCTGCATTCCTGGTATAAATCCTACTTGATCATAGTGTATTATCCTGGAGATGATTTTCTGTAGTCTTTTTGCTAATATCTTATTTAAGATTTTAGCATCAATATTCATTAGGGAGATTGGTCTATAATTTTCTTTCTCTGTTTTTAACCTACCTGGTTTAGGTATCAGTACCATGTCTGTGTCATAGAAGGAATTTGGTAGGACTCCTTCATTCCCTATTTTATCAAATAATTTATATAGCATTGGGGCCAATTGTTCTTTAAATGTTTGGTAGAATTCACATGTAAATCCATCTGGTCCTGGGGATTTTTTCTTAGGGAGTTGTTTAATTGCCTGTTCTATTTCTTTTTCTGAAATGGGACTATTCAAGCAATTTACTTCCTCCTCTGTTAGTCTGGGAAGTCTATATTTTTGGAGGTAGTCATCCATTTCACTTAGGTTATCAAATTTATTGGCATAAAGTTGAGCAAAATAACTCCTTATTATTTCTCTAATTTCCTCTTCATTGGTGGAAAGTTCTCCCTTTTCATTTTTAAGACTACTAATTTCATTTTCCTCCCTCCTTTTTCTAATTAGATTTACCAAAGGCTTATCTATTTTACTGGCTTTTTCATAGAACCAACTCTTAGTTTTATTAATTAGTTCAAGAGTTTTTTTTTTACTTTCAATATTTTTAATTTCTCCTTTTAATTTTAGAATTTCAAATTTAGTATTTGATTGGGGGTTTTTAATTTGGTCCTTTTTTTTAGTTTTTTTAGTTGTAAGCCCAATTCATTAATTTTTTTCTTTCTCTGTTTTATTCAAGTAAGCCTCTAAGGATATAAAATTCCCTCTTATTACTGCTTTGGCTGCATCCCACAAATTTTGGTATGACGTCTCATCATTGTCATTATCTTGAGTGAAATTATTAATTGTATCTATAATTTGCTGCTTCACCCAATCATTCTTTAAGATGAGATTGTTTAGTTTCTAATTACTTTTTGGTTTATTTATCCCTAATTTTTTGTTGAATGTAGTTATTATTGCATTATGATCTGAAAAGAAAGCATTTACTATTTCTGCTTTCTTGCATTTAATTTTGAGGTCTTTATGTCCTAATATATGGACACTTTTTGAATAGGTTCCATGGACTGCTGAAAAGAAAGTATATTCCCTTCTATCTCCATTCAATTTTCTCCAAAGATCCAACATACCTAATTTTTCTAATATTCTATTTACTTCTTTAATTTCTTTCTTATTTGTTTTGTGGTTTGATTTGTCTAATTCTGAGAGTGCAAGGTTGAGATCTCCTACTATTACAGTTTTGTTGTCTATTTCTTCTTGCAACTCTCTTAACTTCTCCTTTAGGAAGTTGAGTGCCATACCACTTGGTGCATATATGTTTAATATTGATATTGCTTCGTTGTTTATGCTACCCTTTAGCAGGATGTAGTTTCCTTCCTTATCTCTTTTAATTAGATCAATTTTTACTTTTGCTTGATCTGAGATAAGGATGGCTACCCCTGCTTTTTTGACTTCACCTGAAGCATAATAGATTTTGCTCCAGCCTTTTACCTTTACTCTATATGTATCTCCCTGCTTTAAATGTGTTTCTTGTAAACAACATATTGTAGGGTTCTGACTTTTGATCCAGTCTGCTATCTGCCTCCTCTTTATGGGGGAGTTCATCCCATTCATATTTATGGTTGGAATTACTAAATCTGTATTTCCTGCCATCCTAATAACCCCAGATTATGCTTTACTTTTTCTTGCCTCCCCCAACCCTCTTTTCCTTTTATGAACTTATGTACCCCACTTGTATCATGATGCTTACTCTCTTTAGAATCCTTCCCTCCCCCCCCCCTTTGAATCTTTTCCCCTTCTTTCCCTTATTATTCTTTTTCTTTTCCCTTTTCCTCTCCCCCGTTTTTAATGAGGCGAGAGAGAATTTTCTCTAAAACAAATGTCAATTATTTTTTCTTTGAGCCAACTCTGATGAGAGTAAGATTCACACAATGTTCCTCCCCCTCTCTAAATTCCCTCAGATATGATAAGTTTCCTTAGCCTCTTTGTGGGATGTGGTTTCCCTCTTTTTATCCCTCCTTCCCACCTTATTCTGCCATCATCCCTTTTCCATATCTACTTCCCTTTTTTATGTTATATCAGTACAATCAAATTATACATGTATTCTTTTTGTATATCCACAACAGAAATACAATTCTCAAGAGTTATTTTTACCTTTTCTGCATCTCTTGAGTTCTATGCTTGGAGATCAAATTTTTTGTTTAGTTCTGGTTTTTTCTTCAGAAACAAATGGAATTCATTTGTTTCATTAAATGTCCATCTTCTTCCCTGGAAGAAAATGCTCAGCTTAGCTGGGTAGTTTATTCTTGGCTGCATCCCAAGTTCTTGTGCCTTTCGGAATATCAGATTCCAGGCCCTTCGGTCCTTTAATGTGGAGGCAGCCAGATCTTGGGTGATCCTTATTGTGGCACCTCGGTATTTAAATTGTTTTTTTTTTTTGGCTGCTTGTAAAATTTTTTCCTTAATCTGATAGTTCTGAAATTTGGCCACAATATTCCTTGGGGTTTTTATTTTATGGTTTCTTTCAGAAGGTGTTCTATGAATTCTTTCAATGTCTATTTTACCTTCTGATTCTATTACATCTGGGCAATTCTCTTTGATGATTTCTTGTAAAATAATATCTAGGCACTTTTTTTCATCATAGTTTTCGGAAAGTCAATAATCCTCAGATTATCTCTCCTAGATCTATTTTTCTAAGTCTGTCGTTTTTGCAAGTAGATAATTCATGGTTTTCCAGTTTGTCATTTTTTTTTTTTGCTTGACTGATTCTTGCTGTCTCAATGAATCATTAGTTTCTATTTGTTCAGTTCTAATTTTTAAAGAATTATTTTCTTCATTAGCTTTTTTTACTTCTTTCTGTATATGTCCAATTGAGTTTTTAAATGTATTGTTTTGATCTGTGGAATTTTTTTCCATTTCACTAATTTTTTTTTAGTGAATTATTTTCTTTTTTCCAATTCACAGATCCTACTTTCTTGCGAGTTCTTTGTCTTTTCCAATTCACAAATCCTACTTTCTAGTGAATTCTTTATTTTTTCCAATTCACAATTCTTACTTTCCTGAGATTTTTTTACTTTTTCCAATTCATATTTCAGGAAGTTGTTGCTCTCTTGTAAGGCTTCTCTTTCCTTTCCCCATTTATCTTCTAACTCTCTTTTGAGACTTTTAATGGTCTCTTCTATGAGAGCATCATGTAAAAGAGGACAGTCTGGTGCATTTTTGCTATTTGCTGTCTCTTCAGGTTTGCTGACCTGCTCTTTTTCTGCATAGAAGCTGTGGATCATTCTTTTCATCTTTTTATTCATGTTTTAAAGCCTTTAGGGTATGCCTCCTAGGCAAGGGGGTTACCAGCTTCCTCTGCAGAACAGGGAGAGATGTAAACCGGTTTCGGCTCTGAGGTATGGGAGTGCTCTGAGTGAGAGTTTTCCCTTCCCCAACAGGAGGTGGATTCAGCACTGGCCGAGCTATTGAAGTGCCCAGTAGGGCTGTGTGGATTAGCGATTGCCCTAGGCTAGAGACTAAGGGGTGAAAGTGTCACTGCCCCAGGCCAGAGCCTCTTGTGGGGCTGTGGGTATTAGCAGTTGACCTTAAACGCCTATTCTACAGGAATTCTGCCTGGCAGTCTCTGCTCCAATGTCTCTGCCCGACAAATCGGCCCTGCGCAAGCTCTATGGCCCCAAGCTGAGCCCCCCACTGCGCAGATTAGAGGCTAACCTGGGCTGTGCCCTCCTGCAGTGCAGGTTAGCAACTGCCCCAAGGAAAAGCCCTGCACTGTAGGTTGGGCCTGCGAGCTTGTGCTGAGATCTGTGCTTTCACTTTCGGTTTGAGGCTCTCCTTGGAACCTAATTTCTCTCCCAGTCTATGCTGATCTCCCCCCTGGCCCCGGAACAAACCTTTTTTGGCGAGACTGCAGATTTTCTTTGGCTGGTGAGTTGTTCTACTTCTTATCTTTACGAATTGTAGCAGTCAAGACTATTTTTGAGGCTCGATATAATATTGATAAAGAGGGTAAGAGAAGAGTTTAGAAAGTCTCGTGTGCCTTCTCTGCCATCTTGGCTCTGCCCCCCACTATGCTTTTTTAAATTCAAGATTGCATTAGATCTTTGGGGCTACTATAGTATCATAGGGCTAACTCATATTCAATTTTTAATCCACCAAAATCCACAGATTTTTTTTTTTTAGAAAAAAACAAAGACCAAAATAAAAATAACTGCCATTTAACTAAGCCTTCCCAGTCTTTTGCCTATAGAGTTGATTGTGCCCAAATATAAGACTTTACATTTATCCTTTCAGGTTCAATGCAATGCTCCAGCTCAGTAGTCAGAAAACAACAGCCCAAGGGGAAAATCTGGTACCTGTTGGTTTATGTAAGGTAAGTTCAGAATGATTTTTACATTTTTGAATGAAATAAAATGTATGTATATGCATGTAGAATACAAAATGTAAGCACCATTCTTAACTCCCAAGATTTATAAAACATGTAACAAACTATGCTTCACTGATCCTTGGTCTATCTTATGAAGATACTTTTGACTTTGTCATCTGATATATTAGCCACCTTTACCAAATCTAATGCAGATTTCTTAAGTGTATCACCAATGACTTTATGTAAGTAACTTATAAATATTGTGGATAGCACAAGGAAAAGGACAAATCCTTGTACTACTCCAATATAGATCTCTTGCCACATTGATATTGAGCCATTAACCACTCTTTGAGTCTCACCATTCAACCAGTTTGAAATTTATCTGATTGTTTGAACATCTAATCCACATCTCTCATCTCTAGAATGGGATTCTCTGTAGGGGATTCTCTGCTAAAATTTTGCTAAAATCTAAGGCAACTATAGCAGCAATATTCCTTTCACTTTTCAGTTTAAAACTGTCAAAAAAAAAAAAGAAAAAAAATAAGGTTAGACTAGAATGACTCTTGAGAAGCCATGCTAGTTCTTTGTAATCCCTATTATCCATTCTAGATGTTCATCCATCTCCTGAATGATTAATCATAGAAATTTCCCTGGAATTCAAATTAAATTCATTGGCCTAGATAATTTGCAGATTACTTTTTCTTCATTTTTTTTTTGAAAAATGGCATAGTTCTTGCCTTTCTACTTGTCCATAATCACATATTATTGACCTTAGCTCAACTATCATATTTTTTAGTCTTTCCCACTCCTAATGATATTGTTTGCTTGGACCTCATTGATTTAAATTTCTCAGAGACAGTATGGTGCTGTCTTATTATGGCCTTGTTTATGTTGGATTTTGACTCCTGGAATAATTTTGGGGGGTCATTACATGCTTCTTCCTTTTAATTTTCTTTTTTGAAGAATTTTTTTTCTATTCTTTCAAGCAACATTTAGTCAATTAGTAAACAAGCATTTATTAAAAACTTACCATATGTCAGGAAGTGGGTTCCTTTTTGTTCTCTCTCTTCCCTTTCCTTCTGCTACTCTATGCTCCAACCCTCTTCCCTTCCCTTCTCCCTCCTCCTTCTCTTTTTTTCCTTTCAAAATTGTATTTGGAGGCATACCTTATTCAGCATCTTCTGACTTCTGAAAGGAACAGTTCATTATCCAGTGGTTTGAGTTTTCTGTATCATCTACAAGACTACTTTTCTTTTATTGCTATCATGGCTTACTTTCTGGAGCTGGTTTTATTTTTTTCCAGCCTCCCCTGTGACCTCCTCATTGAAGTCATAGCCTATTATATCAGATAGTCACTTAGATTGAAGAATAATTTCAAGTTCTTCATCAGATTTCTTCACTTTGTCATCCTCTGAAATAGATTTCTATCTTCTCTGAGATGGTTGCATGATAAATGGATTTGTAAGACCAGCTAGTATCCAATGAATAAGTGAGTTTGAATGGACAAAAATCTAAATACCACCCCCTACCATTTTGCCTTTTAAAGTAGGACCTATGACTTGTTTTTCTATTTACCTTTAACTTCTTTCTACATCCTGGTTTAATATAGAGAGAGGATGTCAATGTGGATGTGTTCCATTTCCTCTAGTAGACAATTCACTTTGTCTTGGCCAAAGATTACTTACTAAGAGTGCCAGTGGATAAATAAATGTTTGCAGATGATCTAAAGGTTGTTATTCTCTGTTCTCTTTTCCACTATTCTACCATCATTACTACATATTCAGAAGAGTATACCCCTCTAGTATTGGGGTACATGCTAAGAATTTCTGTTTTAGATCAGCTGGCCAGAATTAACAGAACTGACAAATATTCAATCGTTTGTTGATTGTTAGGATTTTCTAGGGAAAGAGAGATTAAAAAATTCAGAGTATTATTATTCTTACATATTGTTTTTTCCCTAAGAAAATGAAACTAGGGTTGCTGTTTTTTTTTTTTTTTTTTTTTTTTTTTTTTTTTTTTTTTTTTTTTTTTTGAGGGAGGAGAGCCAAGCAGCATGAGAGAATGAGAGGAACACACATGATTTTTCAGCCATGTTATTGAAATGAAAATAGCACAATGTTAAAAATTTTAGTAATTATCCAAATTATCAATAATTTTCCATTAATCAACTGACAAACATTTATTAAATATTTTCCATGTGCCAAAAAAACTAAGTGTTGGTGAAACAAAGGGGGAAGAAGCAATAAGAGTTCCTGCTTGCAGGGAGTTTACATTTTGATAGGGGAGGCAGCATGCACATAGGTATATGCAAAATACATACAGAGTGGATACAACATAGCCATAAAAGGAGACATTAGTCACCAAGAGGTGGGAGGAGGGGAATCAGGAAGGGCATTGGATGAGATAAATTAATTCATAATGCTTACAGTTGAAGACAATTTATAATTACCTAATATTTATAGAGCCAAGAGGGAAAGCGTGTGAAAGAACAAGGTCATGCCACAACTTGCAGCCCTTTGAAAGCTCAGAAATAATGCAGTATGTTTCTTCTGCAGCCTTTGTCGGTGAGAAGTAATGGGAATTGATTCCAAGAAGATGGTCTTAAAATGTGTTGATAGTTTGAATGGGATTTTAATAGGAGAAGCTTTAGTACTGGTAATAAAGGCCAGTTTTATACCATGCACATGTCTTAACTATAAACTATGTGGACTCCTGCTCATTGTCTTCTGAAAGAGCATAAAAAGAAATACATAGCAATGGTATGGGGAGGATTAGGTGATGCATAACAAGGACCTAGCTGGGACTCTTGAAGACTGGTTTAGACTGTCCCAACTCTTGGGGTGTTGTGAGAGATCTGTTTTTAACACCATTACCCTTTTAGATCAGGTTTGGTGTAAGGATGAAATGAAGTGGTTGGAAGGCACTCAAGATTTAAGAAAAATAGAAGTCTACCTTGTCCTAGCAGCAAAATTTAGGAATAAGAAGGCAATAGTCCTCAGTTTCTTGCTGTAGGGAAAGGCATCTAGACTAAGCAGGTCGCCATATAGTCTTAGTTAGCCACTAAGTCTGAGAAGCACAGACTTCATATGGTTGGGCTTTTTATGCCTCTGGATGATCAGGAGGCTACATCAGGAAATCAGAGTTAGTTAGGCACCAGTGTCCTGGGCCCATAGCATATTGCAAGAGGGGATAAAAAGAAGGAAGATATATCAAAGAAGTTGATAAGCATCAAGCCCTAGGGAACCCCTTTATCATCTTTTTGGTAAAGTCTACCCATGTTTTATGTAAGAAGAAAGAAGTTCCATTAAAGAACCTCTAGTCTTATCACAAAGATCCTCCTTGATGGAGGTAGGGACTCTTGACATCTTTGTATTTCTTTCATTGGAAGAAGCATGAAGGTTTTTCAATTACATTCAATTTGAAAGGCTACTGTGTGACCTGGAGAGAGTTAGTTAATCTCCCTGGGTCTTGATTTTCTCATCTGTAAGGAAAGGTTTGGATTAGATGGTTCCTTCTGGCTCTGTGATCGTAATATCCTAAAAATCCTTTATAAAAGTCACAGTGCGAAGTCTTGTGAGAAATATGAGTAACCTAGACCAAGAAACAAAAGAGATTGCAGTCTCTTAGGTCATTAGGAATGGAGACAAGGGTAGAACAATTCAAAGTTGGATTTTGCCCATTGACTTCAGAATTAGCATGATATAATAAAATTAACATGAGTTTTGGAGCCAGAAGGACTGATGTAGAGACCTGATTCTGATACATACTACCCCTGTGACCACATAAATCATTTCATGTCTTCAGACTCAATTTCCTTCTCTTAAAATGGAACCATCACTATAAAAATTGATATTATTATCACTGTCACATAGAATTATTATTTAAAAAAAACTATGCAAGTGAAACTGCATTATCAATGTAAATTATGTAAGGACAATGGTAGTGATGATACTTCTATAGTTTAATGGCTCTATAATTTCTTCAATTGGCATATTTGCTCCAAATGTGTGAATCACAATCAATTTATTTTTATCTTATTCATATTCTCCTAACTCTTTACTGTTGAATCTACTCAGTGAGGTGTAGTGTTATTCTATGTCTCTCGATATTTTGAGTATACCAATGGAACATATGTTCAATCCATTAATTTTTCCCAGCTCTTGTTCCATGATCAGTCACTCTTCTATCTAATGGTATTCTTAGGCCACTTCTAAGGCACAATTGGTCTCTGTCAGACTATTCACATCCACCTTGAGGCTCTGACTTACCCTTTGGGTGACCTGAAAATTTAATTTTGTGTTCTCTATGACTCACAGGCAAATGCTACTAATCAGAAGAATATTAATGCTTAAAATCTGGGCCTTTATTTAAAGGAGATATTTAAAAGTGTTGAATCACTTCCTAAAAGCAACATACATATTATTATATGTATATTCACATGTATGTCTATATTATAGAGAGCAGCTACAGTCTTAAGTACTGGATAGAACACCAGACTTAGAATCACAGAGACTCATTTTCCTGAGTTCAAATCTGACTTCAGAAACTTAATAACTGTGCATAGGTAAGTCACTGAACACTGTTTGCCTCAATTTGCTTATATGTAAAATGAGCTAGAATAGGAAAGGACAAACCATGCTAGTATCTTTGTCAAGAAAAACCCAACTGGGTTCAGGTCACACAGAGTTGGACATGATTGAAAAATGATTGTGTATCTTACCTCTACATACCTCTACATAAACATACATACCTATACATAAAGTCCTCTACATACCTATACATAAACATGCAAAAGACTCATAATATAAAAAGTCAATTCATTACCATATTTGTTTTTTGAGGATTTCCCTCTCTCCTAGACCCAGATACCTATGCCATTACTAATGAATATTTTAAAAAAATAAAGAAAAACTATCTTGGCCAAACTAATGAAAACATAAAAGATTTTGATAGCACAAGCAGTATTCTACATTGATAGTTCCCCAAATTCTGAAAAGAAGCAAATAAAATGCTTATTAATGTTATTCTTTGGGCATATCATGACTTTGTTCACTTTAATTTCACATTATTTGTTTTTAATTATTTTGTTATTGAGGTGCTTTCCATTTTCCATTGGCATAGTAATTGTTTATTTATCTTATTTTCATGATTCTGCTTATTCCCCAGAACTTAGTGAATCAGTTCAGATAACTTTTTCTATGCTTCTTTGTACTCTTCAGAGTCACCACATCTACACAACTTATTTATCTAGTTATTTCCCAATCAACAGGCATTTACTTTGTGAATCAGTTGTGTACTGTTTTTCCGATTTTTCCCTCCCACCCTCCATCCCCTCCCCTAGATGGCAAGCAGTCCTATATATGTTGAATATGTCATAGTATATCCTAGATACAATGTATGTGTGCAGAACCAAACAGTTTTCTTGTTGCACAGGGAGAATTGGATTCAGAAGGTAGAAAAAATCCGGAAGAAAAACATAAGTGCAAATAGTTTACATTCATTTCCCAGTGTTTTTTCTTTGGGTGTAGCTGCTTCTGTCCATCATTGATCAATTGAAACTGAATTAGGTCTCTTTGTCAAAGAAATCCACTTAAGCACAGTTACAATCCATCTACACAACTTATTTATCTAGTTATTTCCCAATCAACAGGCATTTACTTCGTTTCTAGTTCTTTACTACTGAAAAAAACATTGCTCTAAATTTTGATGTTTATGGAGACTTTATTTGTTCAGTGCCATTCTTATAGTATATGCCCAACAATAATATTTTTGTTTCAAAATACAGTCATTTTAATAATTTTATTGTTATAATTACAGAATATTTTCCAGAATGGTTGGACCAATTCACAGATTCCAGAAAATCTCAGCCTTGTTATCTTTTGCCACATGAGGGGAATAAAACAAAAAACTCAGAGTTTTTTTTTAAAATAATTTGTTTATTTATTTACAAAGCGTATGCATGGGTAATTTTTCCAACATTGACCCTTGCAAAACCTTTTGTGCCAAATTTTCTTCACCTTTCCCCATCCCCTCCCCTAACTGGGATTATAGATTTTATATATATATATATATATATATATATATATATATATATAATTTGTTGTTGCCATGTCTCCTGGTTCTGCTCATTTCATTTATCATCAATTCACATAATCTCTAAAAGCCTTTCTGAAATCATCCTGTTGGTCTTTCTTTTAGAACAATAGTATTCCATAACATTCATATAACATAATTTACTATGCCATTCTCCAGTTGATGGCCATCCACTCAATTTCCAATTTCTTGCCACTACAAAAAAGGCTGCCACAAACATTTTTGCACATGTGGGTCCCTTTCTCTCTTTTAAGATCTCTTTGAGATATAATCCCAGTAGAAACACTGCTGGATCAAAGGATATGCACAATTTGATAATTTTTTGAGCAGAGTTCCAAATTGTTCTCCAGAATGGTTAGATCTGTTCACAGTTCTACCAACAATGTATTGGTGTCTCAGAAAAACTGAGTTATTAATTTGATTTGCATTTCCTCTATTATTTTTGATTTATGAAATTTTTTATGGTTGATAATAGCTTGAAGGTTCATGTTTTTGTCAACAGAATTTTCGTGGCATGATAATTTATTCTTCCAGAACTGATTAAGCTTCTCTCTTCATGAATTGATAGACACTCCCTGGGGAGCTCCCTGAAACACATAAAAATTAAATGACTTCTTCAGATCCAGACAATGAGCAAGTATTAAAACAAAACTCATACTAAAGTAATTGCTAGCAATGTTATCCTGGCCAAGTCACTTATGTTTTTTGTTTCCATTTCCTTACTTGTAAAATGGAGATAGTAATGCCAGGATTGTTAAAGTGAGGATCAAAAAATATAACATGTGAAGTGCTTTTCAAACTTTAAAGCTTTATTTATATTTTGCTATTGTCATTATTATTAGTTTTTTCCATTGTCCCAGGGAAGGCCCTTTTTATTTGGATGTTTCTGAAATTGTTCAGGAAATATTTCAACAAACATTTGTTGAATTCATTTTCCCCCATGAAGTTAGTTTTTTCAGGAGGTCAGAGATCAGCATGATCTTAAATTACCAGGTGAAGTCTATCATAGAGAATGGAACTGATCATTGATGGGGGATTGGGAAAAGATCAAAGATAGAAATAGTTCAATCCAGCAACAGTGAGCCATAGAACCATTCAACTCATCTACATTGCAATCAGATTAAAGAAGACATTAGACCAAACAGGCCTAGAATTCACAGAGGAAAGGAAGCCTGTTCTAGGACCAATCTAAAAAGTGGGGCTTGGGAGAGGAAGGAATAAACATGAGAAAACACAGAACATAATGAAGAAATAAAAACACTTGAAAGAAGCATAGAAAGTAAGAAGATACTAATTCTATTAAAAATACTAACAAAAACTCAAGGGAAAAAGCTACTCAAATTGTAGCTGGAAGTAAAGAAGCTACCAAGAAATTAGAACTCTTGAGGGAAAACAAAACAATTGGGAGGAGAATAAACAGAAGTACAAAAGGAAAAAAAAATCTTAACCAAGTAGTTGACTTCCTAAGAAAGAAAAAACAAAAATGGTACAATTAGAAGTAAATAACTACATGACACAATAGGAAAATATTCGAACAAAGGCAAAAAATAGGAGAAAATGTAAAATTATTCTAATTTTTAAATTGAATTATTTTAATTTAATTTTAATAATTTTAAAAACAACTGATCTCGAAAATAGGTCCAAGAGATTCTCTCTTTCTCTGTAGAATAAAAATTTTAATACATGAATACAATAGGCATTAGCTATGATAACTACAACTTTATTCAATCTTGTCACAATAAAAACTCTTGTAACACACATCACCAGGTAACAACAACAACAAAATTTCTGAGTCTGCACTTCTGATTTGCTCAATTTATATCATATTTTATTAAGACAAATTCAGGTCCCCTAAAAACCACAACCAAACCAAAATCATGGCCATCTTATTTCAAGAAATCAAAAGAAAACTACCTAGATTTAATAGAACCAGAAGATAAAGAATCCACTTATCACTCTTTAAAAGAAACCCTAAACTAAAAACTGCCAGAAATGTGATAATTGAAACATAGGGTTTCTATGTCAAAAAACAAAAACAACTAAAGTAACCAGGAAGAATCTCATAAGACTTCATTATGACTATAATAAAAAAAGAAAATGATAGATGATGATCCAAAGAATAAAAGCTTATCATCCAAGAATAACTCTTCATATTGAGTATAATTTTACCAAGGGAAAAATGGCTATTAGTCAAAGTCTGTCAAAAATCATTTATTAAGCACTTGCCATGTTCCAGGCACTGTGTTAAGTGTTGGGAATACAAGTACAATTAGAAGAGGATTATCTCAAAGAACTTACATTTTAAAAAGATGGTGATGGAGATTTGGAGGGGAAGATAACATGTAACAGGAAATTATAAATGGAATGAGGGGGAAGAACAAGAAGAAGTAGGGTTTTTTGTTTGTTTGTTTTTAGAGAAAGTAAAGTGTGCAGTAGTTTGGAAAGGAATGAGAATTAGGAGGACTTGGGTGTTGTTCTAAGGAAGAGCTATCCAAATAGAGGGAAAGAACCTCTGGGGCAGTTTTGCATTTTCAATGTGTGATTTATCATGCTGAAATAAGGTTTCAGAGTGAAAATCTGAAACATGGTAAAGGAAGCCCTGAATGCAGCCTGGAGAGGAATGAGGAATTATTAGGAATTTCTCTAATAGAATAGTGAAACGTTTAACATCTCTGTTAAAAAAAAAAGTCAGATCTGAATTGAAACTATAAAGGGCAACGTAGAAAGGTAAATTTGAGTAGCTAAGAGATGATGAAGTGCTTGTGTACTATCTGTCTTTTACTTCCAGCCTGAGTGAATGAATCTCTCTGAGACTTATTTTCTCACTTCTAAATTGAGGAGGATACATTAGATCACCTCAAAGATTCATTTAAGCCCTAAATCTATGATCTTCATTTGTTGAAGTTTTCACCATTGTACACGTGTGATCATAAGCTCTCATCCTCAGTTTTCTTATTGTTGAAGATCCGTATTTTCTTTTTTAAAATCTGTGACATTAGTTCTACAATGAAAATTCTAAGTATGTTGTGAGGAAAGTGTAGGTAAGTACTCCTATGTTCATTCCTTCCTTCATCACTATTAATTACTTTGTTCTTTTTACCCTCCCAAGAGTTGGAGGTGGATTGTTTTGACATGAAGATAAACAAACACAAATAGTAATTCTTTTTTTTTTTATTTAATAGCCTTTTATTTACAGGATATATACATGGGTAACTTTACAGCATTAACAATTGCCAAACCTCTTGTTCCAATTTTTCACCTCTTACCCCCCCACCCCCTCCCCTAGATGGCAGGATGACCAGTAGATGTTAAATATATTAAAATATAAATTAGATACACAATAAGTATACCTGACCAAAACATTATTTTGCTGTAGAAAAAGAATCAGACTCTGAAATATTGTACAATTAGCTTGTGAGGGAAATCAAAAATGCAGGTATGCATAAATATAGGGATTGGGAATTCAATGTAATGGTTTTTAGTCATCTCCCAGAATTCTTTTTCTGGGCATAGCTAGTTCAGTTCATTACTGCTCCATTAGAAATGATTTGGTTGATCTCGTTGCTGAGGATGGCCTGATCCATCAGAACTGGTCATCATCTAGTATTGTTGTTGAAGTATATAATGATCTCCTGGTCCTGCTCATTTCACTCAGCATCAGTTCATGTAAGTCTCTCCAGGCCTTTCTGAAATTATCCTGTTGGTCATTTCTTACAGAACAGTAATATTCCATCATTTTCATATAACAAATAGTAATTCTTAATCAAGTTTCTATGCACCAACACTGACCACCAAAACTCCTGAGGGCAGAGAAGATTGTAGAGATCCTAATTCATATGTTTGACTCTCAAAAGTTCTCTATGTCTGTGTCCCATTTCCAGTGATATTGATGATGGGAATGTTCCCAGAAGAATCAAAGAGAAGTTAGGTCTGTGTGGAATTAACTTAGTGAAGACACTCTTGTGGGAGTATAGCCTTAAACCATATCTCAATTGTGACTTGAGACTTTATAATAAAATAGAATTATAGCTAAAAAGTTGCAGGTTTCTAGCCCTCTGGTTTCCTAAGCACCTCTTAATTAGCATCTAAGTACCTCTTTTTATTCTCTTATTTCTGGGTTAGATTTCTGCTATTAGAATGTAAGTTCAGACTCCCTCCAAAGTGGGAGAAAAGGTCAGACTGGGAGGTGGGAACTTCTGTGTTCAGACTGTTTAATCTTGTGTTTTGCAGTTTTACTTTGAATTTTTTTTTAACTGACAAATAACTTGTCAGATGGGAGATGCCCTTTTCCACCAGATGGTAATAAACCCTTTTTGTTTTTTTTTTTTTTTACTCTGAGATTCTCTGACAGTAGTCACCACTGCCCCAAACAGTTCTGAGGGCTTTCTCTTGACTTCAGGAATTGGGTTTTGGAAACAAGATTTCAGACCAAAGAATGTCAATGTTATAATAGAATTTAAATGGCTCGTGATAACTGGAAATGCCTGCTGTGGAGAAGAATACTCTTTGACAAAGTCAAGTTAGGTAAACATTTATGTTGTGCAAGTCACAGAAATTAAATAATAATAATTTACATTTGTATAGCTAATAAAACACTTGAGATAGTTTCTCATTTCTTCTTTATGACAATCCTGAGAAATAGGATGTGCATGCATGATGATTTCAATTTTAGTGATTAGGAGATTAAATGGTAGAGAGATGAGCAATTTTAGCAAGGAATATTTAATACTGGTGAGAAGTAGGCTCATAGATTTAGATCTGAAGGAAATTTATTGATAATGTAGACCAACAATCGGAGGTCAAAGTGACTTTTATCTTAGATCATTCAGGTAAAAAGTAAAAAAAGCCAAGATTTGAACTAAGGTTACCTCTCACGAAATCCAGGGCTCTTTCTATAGCCCAGGCTATCTGATTTTCCTTTAGAACTCATTCTACCTAGAAGTAGCCATAGAGTATTTGATAGATAGTTGACTTGAAGTCAGAAAGATCTGGCTTCAAGTTGAGCTTTTGATATAAAATTGTGGTATATACCAGGCTTCTCTACCATGTTCCAGAAACCTCTTCATTGTGGAAGATCCCTCCAACCCCAGAAGGTACACGTTGGGAGTACCCTCCCATCCTGCAACTATCCATCTGACTAGGACCTCCATCAGGCCAGTCTTGTCAACATGCTGGATTTTACAAGGAGCTACCTCTGTCATTTAATTCTTATGGAAGATGGCTGTACATTTATCATACTCTTCTTTTAAAATCTTCATTTGTTCCTAAAGTTCTTCTTGAGCCAAATGGGAGTTGATACTCTTTTAGTACCAGTTATTAACACTTTATTTTGATAGGTAAATAACTTCTAATTATTTCTTATAAGATTGTAATAGGGCAGCTAGGTTGTACAGTGATTAGAGCATCTGCCCTAAAGTCAGCAGGATTTGAGTTCAAATGTGGTCTCAGACACGTAACACTTCCTAGTTGTGTGACCCTGGGCAAGTCACTTAACCCCAATTGCTTCGGAAAAAAAAAAAGATTGTAATAGACTTCACTACCACACCATTTTCACATTCTTTTTTTCTGTATGATTTTCTCCCTTTAGGATGAAAGTTTCTTCAGGGCAGGGATGGTTCTTTTGGTGTGTTTGTATTATCTGAATTTAATATAGAGCCTCGAAGTAAGTATTTAAGAAAAACTTGTTTTTTCCCTAGGTAATTCTTTGCTTATAAATGAGAGAAAAGGTGCTGATCTGTACTAGTAGATGGAGTTTTTTCCTCATGTGGGAGTTACATTTAAAAATGAAATCACAGGCCAGGCCCTGTGCTTGTCTTACTCTTTCTATTCTTCTTCCTTTTTTCTAGGAACTATTTCCCTTAAAAGGGAGCAAGAGAAGAAGGGAGGACTCCTCAGGTGAGATAAATTTTACAAGTGAAAGGAATTCACTCATTTTATAGGAGATCCTGAAGCTCAAAGTAGCAAACAGTACCTAAGTAATTTTTGTTTCCCATGAGCCTTTTCTAGAACTCTGGGGAAGGCTTTTCAATGCCTGAGGGGAGGAAAGATGACTAGTGGGTGGTTTGTTTGGGTGATTTTAAATAAAAGAGCTGGTTAGTCAGCTAGGCCTTTGTCTGGAAGAGGCCATTAAGTCTGATGACAGGAGCTGTCAGTGCCTGAAGCAGGACCACAGAATGGAAGGTGCAAGCATATGCTGACAAATAGAATGAACACTCAGCTCTCAGGATAGGACATAGACACAGCCTTGCAAATGGCTCAGAGAGTCAATTTAGGTGCACAACAGTAAAATTCTTCCTTTAAGATGATAAAGCTTTTATTAAACATGCTTTGTGTAGAGAAGGAGAGTGCTTTGGGCATTATGAAACCAGAATCTAGTCTTCCAGCAGATATTTCTTGGGTATCATTAGCTCAGAGAATTGTGTCATGTCACATTCCAAATCAAAGAGGTTCTCTTTTCAAGATTTTGGGCATCAAATCTTCTAGAAAAAAATTTCCGATGTAGTGTAACCCTTGGAGAAAGTAGGGGACCATCCATGTTATTTCTGGTTTTGGGGCCCACTTGGGAAAAAAATCCCAAAAAACAATTACTTGAATAGTACAAGGCTGGTGAGTCTGCTTGTTGAGCAAACTTTGGAGTATATTTGTCTTTTAAGGGTGTTTAAAGCTTAGGGTGATATTACTGTAATCTTCTTTTTGTAAAGTGGGATCCTAGGATGAAAACAAACCCAAGTTCAGTTCTAAGAAAGCTTATAGTTTATTTTGAGTGTTCTATACTTCCATATTTGTTCATAAGCTCCTGAGAGATCTTACTATTGTATGTGTTTTCTGCAGGGAAAAGGATACCACACCCAGTTTCCTCTCCTCTCCTCTCCTCTCCTCTCCTCTCCTCTCCTCTTCTCTCTTCTCCTCTCCTCTCCTCAGGCAACATAATTTTTTTTTTCGGTTGACGGGCCATATAAGATAACAGACAACATTAGAAAGAGAAGCTGATCTGAGAAGGAAACTTAAAGAAATGATTTTATACTCCCTTAATTAGACAAGATGATTTCATTCAAACATAACTATAATCTTCAGCAGGATTGAGCTTCCTGTGTCAGAAACTTGTCTTGGGTCCAATGAGTATCCAGAAGGTAGATTGTTTCTTTGAAACTTATGGGAGTGCTTTTGACTGAGAAACTTGAAATTCAGGTAAATTTAATGATTTCCACAATGATCTCTCAGATCTTCCTTCTTTGGGCCAGTCTAGAATAATCAGAGACCATAATTTCTCTTGCCATTTTGCAGTTCCTGTTTTGTTCTGGCTGAGACCACCTAATTCCCACAGCTTTTGGATGGAGTGCTGACAATGAAGTTGGACCCATCCACCATATATCTAGCCCTTATCACAGAAAAACAGAACAGTTTTCAAATCTTCTAGTGCCCACAAATTGATTATTTCAATTAAGAACCCTGAATTCTCTTTTCAGTCTTAATGACTATCCTAATCCATCAATCAAGCAACATTTATTATGGGTTAGATATTATGCTAGGTGTTGCAGACAAAAATATACTAAATAAAATAATTCTTATTTTTAAGAAACATATTCTAATAGAATATATAACAAATATATATATATAAATATATACCATATAAATTCAAATACATTTTATGCCATAGTTTGGGGAAAGGGATATTAACCTGATCACCTCAGATGTTAATATCCCTTTCCCCAAATTATGGCATAAAATGTATTTGAATTTATATGGTTATTACCAATAGTCTGAATGGCTAAATACCAATGTAAAGTAATGGAGATGGCAGATAGAATACAGTCGGAACACTTTGCAGGAATTCTAAGTCTTTTTCACTTTGTGAAATCATCACATTTCAGGGAAGTCACAAGTAAGAAACATTACTTATGCAACTATTTAGGGATCCTTTAATAATGATAGCCAGTCTACTCTCCTTTCCTTAACCTTCTCTGAAGTAGCTAAGGACTGGAATAGGTTAGCTAGGTTCAAAGTCAACCAATTCTAAATCCTTAGGGAATGTACATGTAGTTTAATGGTATAACTGAGGCAAGTAGGTTGTGTAATGGTCAGGACACAGACTGAGGTCAGGAAAACCTGAACTTAAGTTTGACTCCACATCTGTTTGCATCAAATTTCTAAAAGTAAAATGGGGATAATAATAATATCTACCTCTCGGGTTGTTTGAAGGATCAAATGATATTTGAAAAGCACTTGATTCAGCTCCTGGTACCTAGTAGATGCTATAGAAGTATTATCTATTTTTATTGTGTCTCAGGTAAGTAGCACTATTTATTTATTCTCCTGAATGAAGTTTCACTGATGTATAGCAATCAGCCATTGATAAAGAAGGCATCTCTAAGACTACTTGGAATATTCATGCAATAGGATCCCATGGGTCAATAGGAAGCGTCCCATTTTTTGAGATCTCCAAATAGAAGATAGCTTATACTATTGTTTTGCATTTGCACCTGATTCATAACTATTTCTGAACTATCATTATACATATTGTATATATATGCATATGTACATATGGATATGTAGTGACATTTTATAATAGAGTAAATCTCTGTAGCATTCCCAGAATTCTTCGGCAGATCCCTATTCCAGATCGTTTACGAGTTCACTCTATCCTGAAGCCCATTGTTGTGTTTCCTTTTTATTTACTAGATCAAAACGATTACATGAACTGGAAGCCAAAAAACCACATTTTTGCAGCAGAATAGTGAAACCAGTAATGAGAAAGATCTCCTGTACATATTAAGTATGATCTTTCACTTCTTGTCATAAAGGATGTGTGGGGAGGGGTCACAGGGTATGGATATGGCAGAGAAATACACAACAAGAAAAATGTGTGAAAGTCTAGGAAATACCTGTGACCAAGGCTTAAACGCTGGAAAATACTCAGACCCCGTGCTTTCTTCTCCGCTAAACTGCTGTTGCTCTCTGCTCCCACCTGCTGTCCCCAAAGCTGTGATGCAGCTTCTTCTCTGAGCCGCTGTTGAACAATTCTGCCTCAGATTAAAAACTCACATTTCAGCTGTTTCAGAATTTAGATTCCCAGCTAGTTTCACTCAACTAACAATCTAGAAAAGCCCTTAGACATTTAGGTTGGTTATTTTGAACTCCTATTCTCCTACTGATACACAGACATGTCTCAATAGGAACTCTTGTTTCATTTAGAGTGCAGAAATTCCTGTAAATTATTTTCTACTTCCGTAATACTTCAAAACAGCCCAGAATCATCCCGCATCTAAGAGAAAAAGACCTAAAGGGCACAAGGGACACTTACGATTAAGAAAAATGCATGAAAGTCTAGGAATCACCTGAGAACAGGACAACACATGTCTTTGATGTTGGAAAATACTTATACTTTTGTTCTATTTGCTCCTAAAATTTTTGAAAGTACTTTCTATATGTACAAACTAAAATTCCATCAAAATTATTTTTAAAAATTTCACCTAAAATTAAGAATTCTTTTCCGAATCATCCATATTGACTACTTTAACAAACTGAGCCACCTGGTAATCACTTTATAAAACTCAGGAACTACAAAATTTCATAGATATTGGGGGGGGGAAGATAGTCATAGTTCAGGACAAAGAAAATCATCCTAGAAAATAAGAGAGTTCATAGTTGTCTCCACATTCTCTCTAGTGTTAAGAATTATGGCTGTGAGAGCTTGACTGATTTTTGCCACAAATCAGAAGCAACCGAAAATCCCATTAAAATGTCAAGCTTTTTATATGGTTCTATAAAACAGAATATTTCACAGTTAAATTCTGACTATCTTAACTGAATTTCCTCTGCTAAAAATCATAATTTCCCACTCCAAAAGCAGAAGTTATGAAATAAATAGAGTGACACCATTAAATACCTAATTGATAGAAGTGGAAGTGCTTGAAACAGAGTTTCCTGAATCACATGGATACATAAAAACATATTTATTGTGACTTTTTTTTTCTCTACACAGAGATAAAAATCATCATACTAAAGTGAAGTGCTCACATTTCAAAGGCTTAAAAAGAGAAGTGGAGACATGAATGGTTTCTCCTAGTACATGAAGGTCTGTTTTATGGAATAGGAAATATTTATTTTCTCAGTTCCAGAAGGCAGAATTAAAAGGAATAAATGGAGATTGCAAAGAGGCAAATTGAGCCTTGATATCAGGGATTTTTTTTTTAATAATAGATTTATATTTTTCCAAATATGCACAAAGATAGTTTTCAACAATTACCTTGTGAAACCTGTTACAGATTTTCTCCCTCCTTTCCCCTCTACCCTAGCCCTAGACAGCAAGCAATCTAACAAAGGTTGAATCTGCACAATTAAACATGTTTCCATATTCATCATGCTGTGCAAGAAAAATCAGATCCACAGGGGAAAAAATGATAAATAAAACCCCAAAACAACAAACAAATGATAACAACAATAAAAGGTGAAAGTGCTGTTTGATCCACATTTAGTTTCTATAGTTTTCTGGATGAGTATGGTTCTATCACAAGTGTATTGGAATTGCCTTGAATCACCTCATTGTTGAAAAGAGCCATGTCCATCACAATTGATTCCCACATAATCTTCCTGTTGCTGTACACAATGTTCACTTCAATTAGTATCAAGTCATATAAGTCTTTCTAGGCTTTTCTGAAATTAGCCTGCTTGTCATTTCTTAAAGAACAATAATAAGAATTTTTTTAAACAATTAAAGCCATCCATAAATAATATGGTTTTCATAAGACAATGAGTTCCTCTTCAGTGTTGGTCTTTAAAGAGAGGTTAGAATATTACTTTTCAGTCTTGTTAAAGTAAAGAATTCTTTAGGTATTATCTGAACAAGATTTTTAAAAATATCCCTTCCAACTCTGAGTTTCAATGATTCTATTATCTAGATAAGGCAACTGATGTCTAGCGAAGTTAAATGATTTGTCCAGAGTTCTAATGACTGTCATCTAGAAAATCTGGGTCTTCTAATGGTTCCCTCTGTCTCTTTCTCTCTCTTTCTCTGTCTCTCTCTGTCTCTCTATCTCTGTCTCTGTCTCTGTCTCTGTCTCTGTCTCTCTGTCTCTGTCTGTCTGTCTCTCTTTTTCTCATGAAGTTTTCCATATTTTTTCTTCAGCCAACACTAGCTAAAGCATGACATGAATCCCTGGTCTTGATTTTCTGTTCTGTTTATTTCACTGTGAGATTATATAAAGGGATAAAGATTAAACCTGAGTCCCCCCTCTGATCTTGGTTTTGTAGTCACACAACAAAATTTCTGGAATTTGTTTCTTGCACAATAATCATCTAGGGTTCTGTTCACTTGAGATCACTCCTCTCACATGTGACCTGGAAGAAGTTTAGTAGGTGACAGAGCTGCAAAATGGTACCTGTACTTCCTTCTTAAGCTAGTTTATTGGTCTCCTTGGATCATTCTCTTCCTCTGTACCAGGGTTTTGGAATGTTCCCATTTGTTGACAACATATGCTCCTAGACAACCCCCAGCCACAGTAATTTTGGATCTTACTATCTTTCTAAATTGCACTGGGTAGGAAAAATAATTCACTTTGATTATTTTTTGGCTGTCCCAATAAAAATTCATTCTGGCACATTTTATTATAATGGCTGATGTGAGGTGGGTGGGCTGGGAAAAAATGCTTTCTTTGTCATCTTAATTCTATCTCTCTAGAGCAATTTTTAATTAAGCTTAAAAACAAATCCAACAAACAGAAATCATCTTTAGAGTACTAAAGATTAAAAATATTTAAGAAAGTAAACAAGACACATTTTAAGAAAAAGCTCTGCAAACATTTGATATATATATATGTATATATAATAGATATGCATATATATATATATATATATATATATACACATACACACATGTGTATGTGTATCTTGCTCTCCTTCATTCTTGAAGAGGAACAAAGTTATATCACTATGTTATAACCAAGTTACAATGTGTCTGAGATTGGATCACTGTGAGCATCAGATACAGATTGTCCTTGTGATCATTTGGGATGGAGTCTCTAACTTTGTACATCTCGTGTTTCTTTTAAGCTATTTCAATTCTACTTTGGTCAGAGAACACAGCACTTTCTCTGATGAGGGCATACTATGTTAGGTGATCCTGTGCCAGTATCTTCCATGTCATATAATCAATTCTAAAGTTCTTAAAGGGAAACTTTGACAGTGTTCTTGTATCAGTGTTTCTGACCACCATGTGAGCACTTGCTCTGTTGGAGTTCTACATAAAAATAGTCTTTTTTAGTAGTTGTACATCTGATATTCAAACAATATGGCCATCCCATGAAGTTGTGCTCCCAATGCAAAAAAAAAAAAACAAAAAACAAAAAACAAAAAACAAAAAAACCAAACCCAAACATCATATTATTCCTCAGCCCTTCTGAAGTGCATTGGCTCTCATATAGATCACCATCTTCCAGGTGAAGGATCTTTCATAATGTGACTCCATCTGCACTGAATTGTTGAGATGCACCATAATTTGTGGCCCATAAAAAGCCTTAAAGACATTGTAAAAGCACTTTGGATTGTTATTAGCAGCATAAAACTGAATTTCACCCACCTTCTTACTGATCCAAGAATCCTGCATCTCTCTTAGCTTTGATTATACTTTAGTTTATTTATTTATTTATTATTTTTTTAATTTAATAGCCTTTTATTTACAGGTTATATGCATGGGTAACTTTACAGCATTAACAATTGCCAAACCTCTTGTTCCAATTTTTCACCTTTTACCCCCAACCCCCTCCCCTAGATGGCAGGATGACCAGTAGATGTTAAATACATTAAAATATAAATTAGATACACAATAAGTATACATGACCAAAACATTATTTTGCTGTACAAAAAGAATCAGACTTCTGAAATATTGTACAATTAGCTTGTGAAGGAAATCAAAAATGCATGTGGGCATAAATATAGGGATTGGGAATTCAATGTAATGGTTTTTAGTCATCTCCCAGAGTTCTTTCTCTGGGCATAGCTGGTTCAGTTCATTACTGCTCCATTGGAAATGATTTGGTTGATCTCGTTGCTGAGGATGGCCTGATCCATCAGAACTAGTCATCATCTAGTATTGTTGTTGAAGTATATAATGATCTCCTGGTCCTGCTCATTTCACTCAGCATCAGTTCGTGTAAGTCTCTCCATGCCTTTCTGAAATCATCCTGTTGGTCATTTCTTACAGAACAATAATATTCCATAATATTCATATATCACAATTTATTCAGCCATTCTCCAACTGATGGACATCCATTCAGTTTCCAGTTTCTAGCCACTACAAAAAGGGCTGCCACAAACATTCGTGCACATACAGGTCCCTTTCCCTTCTTTATAATCTCTTTGGGATATAAGCCTAGTAGTAACACTGCTGGATCAAAGGGTATGCACAGTTTGATAACTTTTTGAGCATAGTTCCAAACTACTCTCCAAAATGGTTGGATTCGTTTACAACTCCACCAACAATGCATCAATGTCCCAATTTTCCCACATCCCCTCCAATAATCATCATTATTTTTTCCTGTCATCTTAGCCAATCTGACAGGTTATACTTTAGTTTTAATGGAATTAAATGCTGATTTCTTAGAGATGAATGAACTATCTTACTAGTACACCTTTTGGAGTTCTAATTTTTCATTTACTTCATTCATTTCTGAATTTCCCTATCATTTTCATCAAACCAGTCTTGATGTTTGTGAGTATTCTGACATAAATAAATGTGGTGCTATACACCAAATCTTTGAAAGCTGCCCAATCCTTTTCTGATCTACTTTTGACAACTTTGTGTTGGTTTAACTTTTCTTCTAAATTAGCAACATACTGTTTATGCTCCCAGAAGTACTCTACTCTGTTGACATTACTCTTCAGGTAGACTTCTTGCCTGGGGGGGGGTCACTGCTTTTGTTGAATACAAAAGGATAAATTTATTCATTCTGACCTTCACATTGCTTTTGTCACTCTCACATCCTATCTCTCTTCTCCTTATGATGACATAGGTTATGAAAAGCCAATGTTTTCTGTAAGGATACATCCATGAAGTTTTATTCCATTTAGGGAAATGAAAGATAGTGTTGGTGATGAGAAAGTCATGAAATACACAAGCCTTCAGTAGTAAGTGACTATTACTGTTCCCCACTTCACTCCTCCTAAGGACTCCCTGCCATGTCTGGTAGTCTAAGTCTATTATAGCATTAAAGTCACCCAGAATTATAAACTTGTCTTTTTTGGCATTTTGATGATGAGGGTCTCTAAGTCTTTTTTTCTTTTTTTTCTTTGACTTCACGAGGATTTCTTTGTGTTGGGAACATTGGCACTGATGTTTGATATACCATTTCCCTAAAGGTGGCAATCACATTGCTATGAGTCAGTTGTTCACTCCTTTTGGTAATTATACAAACTTTTTGACTAGATTAATTTTGATTGCAAAACCTATATCAGCTTCACAGTGCTCCCATTCACTATAAGCTACTCCAGAAAAAAAAAAAACAACAGAACAAAACAAAACAACAACAACAACAACAAAAATCTATCCAGCTCTGACTTTTGTAAGTAGAATACCACAGTTGGACATCAAGTTCTCGTCTGTTTTTAGAGAGAGGAAGTAGAAATCTGTAAAGAAAAAAAAAGACAGGACAAGTGATTGATTGTAAAATGTATTCAGAGATGAAATCTGTTGGAAATTGCAAATTGTAAAGTTAAGAGGACATTAATTGATAAGATATCTGAAGGAAGGAACTTAATTAAGTTTATAAATTTGAAGGACATTATTGTGGACACATATAATCAATCAAAGGAGTTTGACTCCACACATCAATACCGGAAAGACCAAGTGGATGAAGAACATTTTACTGACTAGATTCCAATATACACTTGGTTTGTAATTTATAAAGCTTGCCCATCAAGTTTTGGGGTTATCTGAGACAAAGAGCATAGATGATAAGAGCCATGAGTTGAAAAGTGTGGGCTTCAATGACTTCATAAATTTACAAAAACTCCTTTAATAATCCTAAGCATTCCATTCCTACTGGCATCCCTATATGGAAGCAAAGCAAAAATATACAAATCTCCAAAAAATTAAAATGAATGATCACACAGAAAACAATGGAGAGGTCCATAAATTGTACCATAAACCCAATGAGGATTTCTGAAGAAGAACAGAAGTAAAAGGTTTCAGTAATTGTGCAATATAAACAAGACAGACTGGTCTCATGTTTACCACTTTCTCTGAGATGTTCCCCCAAATTGATCTTATCTTTGGTATTTGATTAATAAGAGAGTATTTTTTCCTCAGTTTCTAGCAGTAATCCTGTGGATTTGCATTCTATACCTTATAGTATTATATCTACATCTATAGTACTATAGTATAATTAGCTCTTATTTAAGCAAAACATTTATTAAGATGGTATACGAAGAACAATAGCTACCAAACATGTTTCCCATTAGTACAAACAGAAGAGTGGGTATATAATTAGAACACAAGGGTATCGAGGTTCACATATAGGAGATATATATGGTTGGGGTTGCTACTCAGGAACTGCAGAGCCTAGAAGATCTTTCTCTCAGGGTAATTTTCACAAAGCCCTCCACTGGACTCACCATCTCTACTAGGCTGATTGTTCAGTTACACTCCCAAGGTCTGTTCCTCCCCAAAGCTCAACTCTCCATTGCTATTCTGTCTTGAAAATATTATAGTAACCCACAGATTTCTTTCTTTCTTTCTTCTTCTTCTTCTTTTTTTTTTTTTTTTTGCCAGAGGTCTTGTTTTTTAAACCTGCTCCCTTTTTTAAGTGACTGCCTGTCTATACCTATGTTTGTTTGGAGTATTATATCTTTACTATTTCAATTTTACCTCAAACTCTTTTGAATTTATTCTTCAACTGCAGAATGGGTTATTTCCTTCTGGGTGAGTAACTCATGGCCTCTTAGAGGCCATGAGCCATGATGGATAACAAATAAATCTCCTTTTCCCTCCCTAAAATAGTATCCTACATACATTGGTTTTGTAAAACCAATTCTGGGTCTTCTCAACATATTGAAGTAGTAAAACACCCCGAGGCAGAACTAGAAAATGGCATGTTCCAGGAAACTCAAATTACCCCCACCATTTTGACCACTACCTCCCTTCAGCTCTGGAGACACCTTAGGACAAGCACCCTTGTAATAGCTATGTTTTTTAGACATCCAGCTCTGCTTCTAGTGGTCCTGGAAGGAAGTATAGTGGTACCTTGGCACTCATTTGTTTTGAAACTTGTTGAATTCAGTATATGAAGCATTTTAATGAGAAAAAACAAGCTTCATCACTTGATGTTTGCTAGAAACTCATTGCACTTAGTTGTTTTTGCTGAACAATAGGGATGTGAGATTGGTCAGCTGTACATCCCAGCCTCCTTGGCCACTACCAATGTTCTCAGCTGTGGGCAGCTCCACTTCAGCAAAGGTTTGTCAGGTTGTAGTCCACAATACTGAGGCTGTGAGAATTTGGGAGGCAGGTCACAGGGCAATTCCTGTAAGATGATGTGGCTGCAGCATATAGTCTCCCCAGCTCCCAAAACAGTAGTACATTCAGCATAAAGAAAAGCATCAGGAATAGGGCCAGCAGTAATGGTACAAGCAGGTGGGAGTCCAGGCAGAACCGTCTGTGAGTGTAGAAGATCCAAGGCTCCTGAAAGCTCCAAGTTCAGGGTGATGGCTAGAGCTTTGGGTGGAGGGTACAGGACCATAGTTTGTGCCTCCACATTTAGCACCCCACTTTTCCTCCTTCCCCTTCCCCTATTCCATGTGGTAGGGCCCTGGAGGAAAGTAGAAAACTCTTAGTTACTCTAAGAAAGTGAGTTGGGTCAAGAAGGGAGGAACCCAGCTGGGTGGAGCTGGGCTAGCTTGTTTCTCTGTAGCTGAAAACCCCACTTGCCTCTTTGGAGAATTGGGTGGGGAGGGATGATTAGGCTGCAGACTAGAGATATGTTCCTTATGGGAAAAAATCATTCAATACTCATCATTTCCACCACTCCTTTGCCTCTTGGAGCCAGTTAATAAGTACTGAGTTTGCACTGTAACCCATATGGAAAAGATGCTTGCAAATTTTCTTCCCCGCTTTCATGAACTATCATAGGCTGTTCAAGAGCCCGAGAGATAGCAACACCATCTAAAACAGAACTACTTAAACTTTTTTCATTCACAACTCTTTTGCCTGAGAAATTTTTACATGAGCCTGGGTTTATAGGTATATAAAATGGGTATACAAATCAACCATTTACTGATAATAAATCATAATTTCACAATCCCCACATAGAGTTTAAGAAGCTTTGATTTAGATCACCTGGCCCACTTCAAGTTCAATCTCTTCAGCTGACATACAGGGATGTCCCACTGAGGATATCTTCTACATCCCATTTCGGTGTGTGAATACCTAATCTGTCTCTGGATTGGCACATTCACTTTAACCTTCTGTCATATCTACAAGTTAAGATTCTCTGAGAAAACAATCACCATATAGGGTTATTATTCAGTTGCACCTGATTCTTTGTGATTCCTTTTGGGGTTTTCTTGGCAAAGTTATAGAAGGGGTTTGCCGTTTCCTTCTCTGGTTCATTTTACAGATGAGAAAATTGAGGCAAACAAGTTGAAGTGACTTGCTCAGAATCACAGAATAAATGCCTGAGGCCACATTTGAACTCAGGAAGAGGAGCCTTCCTGACTCCTGGACTGGCCCTCTATCCACAGAACCATTTATCTGTCCCCAAAACCATACAATTAAACTCAAATTTTCTCAGGGTTTTAGGGGTAACCCACTATAAGGGGTTTACTTTCCCAGTAAATTTTAGTTTTCTAATACATATCATTGTGTTGCTATTTACAAAATCAGCCCCTTACAAAACAAAAATTTTAGATCTTAAAGATAACGTTTTTATTTAGTAATAAGGCTCTTCCCAGGCTGACTCCTTCCTTCTTATACCTTGCTTTTTTCCCTGCACTTATGATCGAGGCAAATTGGTCTGCTAGGTATTCCTTGCACAGGATGCCCTATTTCCCAACTCTGTGTTTTTGTTCTAGTTATTCCCCATACTTGAAAGACTTTTCATCCTCAATTCCTCCTCTTGGAACTCCTGACTTCCTTCAAGACTCAACTCACACTCCTCTTTCTACCATACCCCTTCTTCAGTTTTCACCTCTAAGTTTACTTTTCAGCTATTGTGTTTAAAAATCACAGCTGTTTGAATCCTAAATGTACTTATAACCATGTTGATTCTCAATTAAAATGTAAGCTCCACAGGGCAAGAATTGTTTTTATTTTTCTTCTATTCCTTGTATTTAGCATAGTGTCCTGTAATATAGTTACTCTTGAATCCATGTTTGTTGATTATTAATTGTTTCATTGATTTAGAGTTTGAAACATTTACTCCAGAGTGTGTTTATTTTATCTTACAAAGTTTTAGCTCTTGACAAAAAACAAACATAGATTTCAGAGAGCCCATGAATTTAGATGGGGGAAAAAGTACATTTTCATTTCTACTGACTTTTAAAGTGGTAAATTGGATTTTCCTCAATTATGTAACATCCTTATTTGGAAAAAAACATGCATAGATGTCACCAACTGCCAAAAGGATCCACAACACAAAAAAATCTCCAAGGGATTGTAAAATCCCTTGGAGTTATAAATGATATGTTGAATTTAAAGTGAAGAAAACTGGTATTCAGTCCCACTTCAGAGACTCAGTTTCAGAGTTTAAATGTCTCAGTTTTCATTCTGCAAAGTTATATAAGTAAATATCTGTAGTTCTTACCTCCCAGGGTTGTCAGGAAGATCGTCATGAGATAATATGTGCTTTGTAACTTTTAAAATACCATAACTTTATGTTAGCAATTAATATTCTTGCACCACAAATATTGACACTGAAATGCTATCATCATGCAGTTAACATTGATTCTTAAATTCTCATGTCCTACTTGATTTTGGATCCTCTGCAGTATTCTCTGTGTTGAATGTATGTGTGTGTGCTTTTGTGTATGTATGTGTAAAACTTTAAGAACAAGCACTCTTACCTTAGTTTGTTCCAGTGTTTTTCCTTTGTTGATCTGCTCTTGTGAATGGTTGTTATGCTAGAAACCTATCATTTCCTTCTAGTTCAAGGAGACTTTGCTTCTGGCTCCTTCTCTTTGGAAATCATCTTCTTTGCAGCATGTTTTGACTTCAGGCTATTCCAGATGCTTCCTAAGAACAACCCATATGTTGGATCTGGTGAAGATTTAGCACTGTTCTTCTTCAATGGATAGAGGTCATTTATGAGGCAGGTCAAAAAATTTCAGTGCATTTTTTTTTAAAACTTGGATCACTAATCTAGAACAATATTAAACAAAGAATAAATTTGTTGATTAGCTGACAGAGCTTTATGCTTTCTATTATTTTATCTTCCCATTGGTAAAGGTTTTAATCTACCACCCTTCTATTTTATATGCAGTTTTTTTTTTTTTGTCTGGGAGATAGAATACCTTTAAATTTTTTAATATGCATTTTAAATAACCTGAATTTTAGTTATATTCCTACTCTAAGGCTATATAACATGAAAGAAGTGTTAGATAATTAGATAATAGAAAGTAAATTAAAATAAAAAAGTTACCATATCCCTTCTGAGTGAGCTTTGTCTCTATATTAAATCATCTTCTTTAGATCTTAGAATATTGCCAGCATATAAAGAAGAGATCTTAGATGTGATCTAGTCCAACTTTCTTATTTTAATTTAGCTTCAGTTAGTTTGATTCTATTTGATGCCTTTTGTCATTTAAAATGCAATTTGATTTAAAAAAAATTACTTCATCTCTTCATTGTAACTATTTCCCTTTTTTCCACAAAGAGCTCTCTTACAGTAATTTTTAAAGAGGAAGAAAAAGAAAAAGTCCACATAACTGACATAGAAAAAAGAAAATGGGGGGGCATTATATGCATACTTGTAATCTCCACTTTTGCAAATAAGCAAAAAAAAAAAAGGCAACTTCTTATATATCTTATTTGGAGGCCAAGCTTAAGAGAGGAAGAAAGAGGGAACAAAAAGAACAGGAGAGACACAGAGACAGAACAGAAAACTAGGAGGTCTTGAACATTAGCTCTGCTTCCTCTCCTTGTTTGAATGCTACAAATGTTATTAGTTCCAAACAATTAGATCAGAACTATTAGTCTGAACAGCTTTTTCTTATAAAGATTTATTCTCTCAGTTTTAGTCATTTATCATAGTTATTTTGCTTTTTAAAAATATTCTATGATTCTCTTTGCTTTATTCAGTTACCCAGCAGTGGCCTACAATATTGAAAATGTGAGTAAAATGTGGACAATAACACTACTTTCAAGAAAAAAACCCAACATTTTTTTTAGAATCCTTAGGGATCTTCAAGTTGTCCTACTGACAAGAGGCCTTTTCCTTTTTCTCAACTTCTTAGTTACTTAATTGTCCTGACATTATTTTTGGTGTAAGCTATAGTTACTTATTTGTTTGTCTGCTTTACCACCATTCCCCAGAGGGAAATATGAGCTTTTAGGAAGCAGAAACTTTTCCCCCCATCATCTATCTTATTCAAGGCAACTGTTTACTGAAGTAGATTTCTGGATTTTTCTTTCCTTCCTTCCTTCCTTTCTTCCTTCCCTCCTTCCTTCCTTCCTTTCTTCTTTCCTTCCATCTTTCTGGCCTTCTTTCCCTCCATCTGTTCTTCACTTTCCCTCCTTCCTTCCCTCTTTATTCCTTCTTTCTTTCCTTTCTTCCCTTTTTAGAAGTAGAATGACAAAGTGGAAATGCTGAATTTGGAATAAGAAAAACATGGGTTCTAATCCTGCTTTGGATGCATATTATCCATGTGATTTAAAATCTCTATTGCTCAGTTTCTTCCCTCTAAAAATGAACATAATACCATACCATAACAAAATCACAGTGAAGTTTAAAATTTTATGTATATAAACATGTATATATATATATATATATATGTGTGTGTGTGTGTGTGTATGCATAATGTATATATATGTATATAAAAATGTGTGTGCAAACCTCAACGTGTTATTTGCATCACATATTATTTGTTTATTTTCTCTTTAGAATGATCTTTAAAAATAAAATAACTTCTTGGTTTGAAAAGTTTTGATATGGGGGTCCTCCAAAAAACTGAAGTCTTGCTATGGACTGTAGACATTTTTATGAGATAATCGCTTATTGTAAATTAACTTTTTAACTTGATAAAAACTTCTGACAATGTGAAGTAATGTTTCTTGTATATGGCAATAACTGATATAGGCCATATAATAATAATAATAATAGTATTTGGGTAACTGTTATGGGCCATAACTCTGAACTTGAAACAAAGGATTCTTACAAGATACTAAGTCAGTGGAATTGATAGAGACAAAAGTTATCTAATTTAGTGTGGTTCAGTATGATTGATTTAATCCTATGAGGAGATGTTATGAGTCAGAACTTGAAACAAGGTACTAAGTGGAATTGAGGAGACAATGGTTAAATCTAGTTTAGCACGGAATTAATCCTACCAAAAAAAATGATTTCCTAGTGATATAATGATTGGTTTATACTCAGTGTAGGGTATATAAGCAAGAAGCTCTCACGGCCAGAGAGGACAAGTGCACTAGAAGCTCTTGGAGGCTAAGACAGATTCATTCCATCATCCACCTTTGTGGGCTGGAGGCTGAAGCATAAACCTTTGGGGCCAGGAAGATTCAGAAGCCAGAAAAGGCAGGTGGGAGCTCAAGTTCTCAGAATGAAGGAGAGAGATAGGCCTCCAGAAAACGAGCTGAGCCCCAAGTGAAGGAGACAAGACTTTGAAGGAGACAATAAAGGATTTGGACTTTAATCCCTGCTCTTGTGGTGATTACTAAACTAAAACCAAACACTGCCTCCAGAGACACCAAGAAAACCTCAACAGAGAACATGACATTTTTTTTTTTTTTTTTTTTTTACTTTTATTTTTTTTTTTTTATTTAATAGCCTTTAATTTACAGGATATATATACATGGGTAACTTTACAGCATTAACAATTGCCAAACCTCTTGTTCCAATTTTTCACCTCTTACCCCCACCCTCCCTAAATGGCAGGATGACCAGTAGATGTTAAATATATTAAAATATAACTTAGATACACAATAAGTATACATGACCAAAACATTATTTTGCTGTACAAAAAGAATCAGACTCTGAATTATTGTACAATTAGCTTGTGAAGGAAATCAAAGATGCAGGTGTGCATAAATATAGGGACTGGGAATTCAATGTAATGGTTTTTAGTCATCTCCCAGAGTTCTTTTTCTGGGTATAGCTAGTTCAGTTCATTACTGCTCCATTAGAAATGATTTGGTTGATCTCGTTGCTGAGGATGGCCTGATCCATCAGGACTGGTCATCATCTAGTATTGTTGTTGAAGTATATAATGATCTCCTGGTCCTGCTCATTTCACTTAGCATCAGTTCGTGTAAGTCTCTCCAGGCCTTTCTGAAATCATCCTGTTGGTCATTTCTTACAGAACAGTAATATTCCATAATTTTCATATACCACAATTTATTCAGCCATTCTCCAACTGATGGACATCCATTCAGTTTCCAGTTTCTAGCCACTACAAAAAGGGCTGCCACAAACATTCGTGCACATACAGGTCCCTTTCCCTTCTTTATAATCTCTTTGGGATATAATCCCAGTAGTAACACTGCTGGATCAAAGGGTATGCACAGTTTGATAACTTTTTGAGCATAGTTCCAAACTACTCTCCAAAATGGTTGGATTGTTCACAACTCCACCAACAATGAATCAATGTCCCAGTTTTCCACATCCCTCCAACAATCAACATTATTTTTCCTGTCATCTTAGCCAATCTGACAGGTGTGTAGTGGTATCTTAGAGTTGTCTTAATTTGCATTTCTCTGATTAATAATGACTTGGAGCATCTTTTCATATGACTAGAAATAGTTTCAATTTCTTCATCTGAGAATTGTCTGTTCATATCCTTTGACCATTTTTCAATTGGAGAATGGCTTGATTTTTTATATATTAGAGTTAATTCTCTATATATTTTGGAAATGAGGCCTTTATCAGAACCTTTGACTGTAAAAATATTTTCCCAGTTTATTGCTTCCCTTCTAATCTTGTCTGCATTGGTTTTGTTTGTACAAAAACTTTTCAGTTTGGTATAATCGAAATTTTCTATTTTGTGATCAGTAATGATCTCTAGTTCTGCTTTGGTCATAAAAACCTTCCCCTTCCACAGGTCTGAGAGGTAAACTATCCTATGGAGAACATGACATTTTAAAAAGAATATTACAGGTAACTCTTTAAGATTTATAAAAACTTTTTATATATTATTTAATTTGATATTCACAACAACCTGGGAAATAGATGTTAATATATCCCCATTTTACAGATGAGAAAACAGAGGCACTCAGACAGAGGTGAAATGATTTGTTGAATGTTACACAGCTATGACTGGCTGACGCTGGTTTTAAACTCAGATCTTTTTCATGTCTACTACTGTCTTTACTATGCTACTCAGCTTCTCCATATGTGCTTGAAAGCTAGTGAAGAATTCATTGTGCTTATTTTGAACTTCAAATGAGTATTTTCAGTTATCATAACAAAAATTAAAGCAAAAAATGGAAAAGGCATTATTGTATAATGAATGGGTAGAGAGCTAGACTCAGTCATGTTGGTTTTTGTCTGTATATTTATTTCTCCTAGTGTGAAAGGCCCAGAGAAATAAAGCCAGGAAAACTTGGGTTCAGGTCCTAGCTCCTATATATGTCACCTGTGTTACCCTCAACAAATCACAATCTCTCATTTTAAGCAACACTCTTAGAGTATAAGTTATAGAGAGGAAGCCTTTCTTGCAGTGATAGAAGAATCACACTATAGTGATGAAATCACAGGTCAGGAGAAAAAATAAAAATTCCCAACATCTGTGCTGTGAAATATATGTCTTTTGGGTCCTGGCCTTTTGGATGTTTTATTGTTTCCTAGCTGTATCTGTTTCCAATTCTCCTTAGTGAATTGGCCTGCAGTATTTTGTTTGTTTATTTGTTTTGGTTTAATTTTTCTAGAAGACATCATCTGTTGCCCAGACCATGGACTCTAAATCATTCCAATCATGTTGGATGTGACAGAGTCTATATTCTGTTGCCCTGAACTTGGAGAGCCCAAGGTTACCTATATGAAGCATGTGAGGTATCTATAGGAAGAGTCTGAAAAGAACAAATGAAAGTCAATAAAGAATAAACACAAATTCAAGATAATTGTGAATGTTGCTGTCACCTTTTGTTATTTGAAGACTTTTTAGATTATCCTCTGCCAAGGCAAACAATATAAGAATTATGTAGCTTTAATAAGTCATTAAACAGCTCATCCTATTGTATTCAGAGCTCCAGCTAAGCTTCTTTTTTTGTGTATGTGTATATAGATGTATATTTTATTGTTGTTGATGCTATCTTTTTTTAAAAAAAATTAATTGATCACTGTCTTATGTCAATTCATATAAGGCTTTTAATATTCATTTAAAATCTTTGTATTTATTATTTCTCATGATCATTCTTGGCTGAGTAAAAACTACTATTCGACCTCACACATTTTAAGTTCCAACTCAAATTCAATAAGTCTTTCCCACACATGACATTCTAATTCCCATCTTCATGCAGTAATACAATCTGTCACCTCCTGTTTGGCCTGGCCTATCTCTCCACCTTTTCCTTTTGGTATTCCTACCAATTTTCCATCAGCTCCTTCCACTTGTGACTCTTTTTTTGCCTAAGAAATTTCAACGTGACCTTGGTTCTGTTTGTATGTGTATATATATATATATATATATATATATATATATATGTGTGTGTGTGTGTGTGTGTGTGCATATATATATATATGTGTGTGTGTGTATATATATATATATATATATATATATATATATATATATAATTTCATGATTCCCACATTCAATTATATGACTCCATATGGAATCACAACCCACAGATTAAGAAGCTTTGCTTTAGAAGAGCCTATTCTGATTTGCCATTGTTAGAATTCTAGACTTGGGGTCAAGAAGACTGAATTCACATACTACCTCAGAAAATTACTGAGCTATGTGATGCTGAGCAAGTCACTTAAGCCTTTTCAGTCTCAAAATTCTCATCTGGGAAATGGGAATAATAGGACTACTTATCTCATGGGTTTTTGTTTTGATCAAGTGATTGTAAAATATATGCAAAATGTTTTATAAAGCAGGAAAAGCTAATCAAATGTGAGTTATTTGAATATAACTTTGATATCAAACATTTACAAGAAAACGTCTTTAATTTTTTTCTCTGGTAAAATTCTCCTTCTAGTTTTAAATATATTGATTTTGTTTATGAAAAGAATTTAATGTTTATAAATAAAATTGTTGATTTAATTTTCTTTTACCTTTATCCCTTGTTTGGTTATGAACTCTTCCTTTGTATGTAATGGCAAAAAAGTATTTTTTCCTTATTACCAGGTTTTTTTTTAAAATAATGTAACCTTTTATGTTTATATCATGTACTCATTTAGTGTATATATTGACATATGTGGTGTGAAGATTTGGACTAAAACCAGGGTTCTTAATTTTTTTTTCATTTTTTATTTTTGTAAATTTATTTTTAATACACATTGCTTTATGAATCATTTTGGGAGCAAAAATCAGATCAAAAGGAAAAAAAACATGGGAGAGATAAAAAAAAACAGAAAAAAGAAGTGAACATAGCATATAATGATTTATATTTAGTCTCCTTAATTCTTTTTTCTGGACGCAGATAGTATTTTCTGTTCAAAATCTATTGGCGTTGCTTTGGATCACTGAACCACTGAGAAAAACCAAGCCTTTCATAATTGATCACCATACTTTCTAGATATTATTGTGTACAATGTATTATGGGTTCTGCTTGTTTCACTCAGGATTATTTGTGTAAATCTTTCCAGGCCTTTCTGGTCAGCTTATTCATCATTTTTTATAGAACAATAATATTCCATTACCTTCATGTACCACAACTTATTCAGCCATTCCCCAATTGATGGGTGTCCACTCCTTTTCCAATTCTTTGCTATCACAAAAAGAGCTGCTAAAAACATTTTTACACATATTGGTTCTTTCCCCTCTTTTATGATTTCTTTGGGACACAGACGCAGTTATGGCACTGCTGGGTCTAAAAGTATGCACAGTTTTATAGCCCTTTGGGCATAATTCCAGATTGCTCTCTAGAATGGTTGGATTATTTCACAACTCCACCAACAATGCATTCATTTCCCACATCCCTTCCAAAATTTATTATTATATCATTTTCCTGTCATCTTAACCAATCTGAGAGGTGTGAGGTTGGTACCTCAGAATTGTTTTAACTTACATTTTTCTAATCAATAGTAATTTAGAGCATTTTTGCATATAATTATAAATGGCTTCTATTTCGTCATCTGAAAGTTGTTTATTCATATCCTTTGACCATTTATCTGTTGAGGAACAACTTACATTCTTATAAATTTGACACAGTTCTTTATATTTTTTAGAAATGACATCTTTACCAGAAGCTCTGTACTTTCCTTTTAATCTTGTTTCTTTTGGTTTCATTTGTGCAAAATGTTTTTTTTTTAATTTAATGTAATAAAAGTTGTCCATTTTGCCTTTCATAATATTCTCTAGTTCTTCTTTGGTCATAAATTCATCCCTTCTCCAAAAATCCAATAGATAAATTATCCCTTGTTCTCCTAATTTGTTTATAGTATCATCCTTAATGCCTAAATCATGTCTCCATTTTAACTTTATTTTGGTATGGGGTGTAAGATGTATGTCTATATCAAGTTTCTGACATATTATTTTCCATTTTTCCCAACAAATTTTGTCAAATAGAGATTTTTTATTCCAGAAGTTAGAGTCTGGATGTTGATCAAATACTAGATTGGTATAGCTTAATTATTGTGTCGTGTGTATCTAATCTATTCCACTGATCCATTAATCTATTTTTTAGCCAGTACCATATGTTTTTGATTATTACTGCTTTATGATATAGTTTTAGGTTTGGTACCGCTAACTAAATTATTTTTTGTATCATGACCCCCTTTGGGAACCTGAAGAAATCTCCTCAAAATTACATTCTAATGAATAAAATTCATCTTGGATTAGAAAGGAAACAAATAGTTAGTGAAAATAAAGATTGATTTTTTTTCCATTTGGGTTTATAGATCCCCTAACACCTATTCTTAGACCTTTTGGAAAACTCCAGGTTAAGGATCATTGATTAAACTTCATAAACCTCATTTCTATCAGAGTACTTTACAGATTTTGTAGTAGTCTTGTTGAATAATGGTTTCTTACTGTACTAAGCTGAGGTCTTTAGGTTCTTCTCTCCAATAAATTAACTCCTATTTTTATCAATTAAATTTTTTCTTTGCTTTCTATTTTATTATTCTCTCTTTTACTTTTAGCAATTTGAAGTTCAGTTAAAATACTTTGAGTATCTCATGAACGTCTGGTCAATATGCTGCTCAAGAGCAGTGCCAGACTGTGGCAGTATATATTAGTGTATGTAGAGCAGCCCTCACTCTGGTAGTCTTTGCAAGGCTATTAATGCTTGGGTTTTAATAATAATGAAAGGAGTATCCTAATCAGTGATTCTCTGGTGTAAGCCTGAAAAATTCTGAATCCCAGATTGTACACAAAATGACACAGATGCAGACTCCAGGTATCCTTGACTGGGGTCCAATTTCCTTGTTGTAGGCATACAACTTCAATCTCTTAGTTTCCCTGGTTCATCTCTGGTCCCTGGACTGGAAGGTTTCCAAGTACTAGTTTTCCTGTCTGGGCTTTTCTATTTGTACCCTTTCCTTAGTTCCTGTAAATTTCCTTTAAATAGATCTGAATTAGCAAAACATACATGCTACATTTTGTCCCTGGATTTCTTGCTCATCTCTTGGTTAAATAATCTTGTTTTGTCTTTACCAGAATAGTTTTGAGGAAGCTAGGCTGTTCTGTATCCACTAATATCTCCAATTGAATGGCATTAGCTTCTCATCTTTTTTGATAGTATACATGTAGAAGTCAGTATAATAATACAATTCTCTTGTTTTTAATGCTCTGAGCATTTTTGGGAAGTGGATAAATGATTGTTTTTTATATTTGAACAAGAATATCATGATGTAATCTCATTTTATGCAGACTTATTGAAATCTTTTTTGTTTTGGGGGGAACAATTTCAATAGCAGAGATTACAAGAATAAGATGTATTTCTCTTCCAACATAGTTTTGAATTCTTTTCTTCTTTCTTTCTTCTCCTTGTTCCTTTTCCTCCTCCTCCTCCTGTTCCTCTTCCCTTTCTCCTCCTCCTCTTCTTTTCCTTCTTCCTCTTCCTCCTCCTCCTCCTTCTCCTCCTCTTTCTCCTTCTTCTTCTTCTTCTGCTGCTGCTTCAGCTTTTTTTGCTGTTTCTTCTTCTTCTTCTTCTTCTTCTTCTTCTTCTTCTTCTTCTTCTTCTTCTTCTTCTTCTTCTTCTTCTGCTGCTGCTGCTGCTGCTGCAGCTGCAGCTTCTGCTTCTTCTGCTTCTGCTTTTCTTATGTCTTCTTTTTATTCTTCTTCTTTTGATTATTTCCCTTCTCCTTCTCCTTCTCTCTCTCTCTCTCTCTCTCTCTCTCTCTCTCTCTCTCTCTCTCTCCCTCTGTTCTTCCCTCCCTTCCTTCCTTCTTCTTCTTAGCCAAGAAAACCCTAAAGGGGTCATGAAGATTTGAACATGACTGAAAACTGACTTAATAACAAAACCGTCCCCTAAGGTACAGAGAAACAGTGGAAAGTAAAACCAATTTAAAGAAACATCAGCAAGACATTTAACAAGCAAAGACATACCATGATCACTTAAAGAAAAAACTGGAATGAAGAAGAGAAAAAACAAAGAAGGAAAAAAAATGATATAAAATTATTATAACCACTTTACTCTATCAAGAAAAATCAAATGATCACATTTGGATCATAACATCATAGTTTTAAGATAGACAATGAAGAAGAACAAGTTGAGCTCAAAGGTGAACAAGAAAAGTAGAACAAGTAAATTGATTTCAGGAAATTTTAAAACTCCTTTACAGACTCCAAACTTCCCATGAAAGCAAAGGTTCATGTTGGTAATTGTAATTGTTCAGTAAGAGTTGTTTTGAAATCTTCATGGCCCTATTGGGGTTTTGTTGAGAAAAACACTGGAGTGATTTTGCCATTTCCTTCTCCAGTTTGTTTTACAGATGAGGAAACTGAGGCAAACGTGCTGAAGTTACTTGACAAGAGTCACTCAGCTAGTAAGTGTCTGAGATCAGATTTGAACTCAACAAAATGAAAATTCCTGACTCTGGGACATCTAGTTGACTTTGTATTGATCATGCTAACATTTTATTGGTAAGTTTACATGCAGGGGATATGTTGGAAACAGCTTGAATTGTAGAGCCAATTTTTAGTTTAAGCATTTAGACCATAAAAATTGGCAAACACTACAATATAGGTTAATGGATTGGGGTAGAGGGTATATCCAGTGTTTCCCATAAAAATTGGCAAACACTACAATATAGGTTAATGGATTGGGGTAGAGGGTATATCCAGTGTTTCCTAGAATACCAAGTCTGTGCATCTTGGCCAACTTGGGGACAACATGTGACAATGCTTAAAAGACTTGGCATTTTGGTCCCATGTTTTTTTTTTCTTCACCTGCTTTTTCCCCCCACAGGAGGGGGACAGAATGAGGCATCAATTAAAACAAAAGACAATTGGAGGGAAGGAATAGAGCCAAGATGGCAGAGACTATCTTCCGTTTCCCTCAGAAACAACATGAAATCAAGCCTCTGTATAGATTTTGGAATGACAGTATCTACAAAAAGATGAAATCAAACAATTTCCCAGTTCAAGATAGCTTGAGAGGACTTTGGAAAGAGTCAGTCTCACTAGGGTAAAATGGCAGCTCAGCTCAGACAGTGTCTAGAAAAGCCAGTAGAAAGGTCTTAGTCAAAATGCAAATCAATAACTAAAACTCTCCAGTCCTGATTCAGCATATCATGGTGAAGCCTCCAGTCCCAATGAGAAAGGCCAATTGCTAGCTAGGAAAATCAGGTAGCAAGAGGTGAGATTAGATCAGGCTCCACTCAGCTCTATGAGCAAGACACAAAATAGGAGAGGCTCCTGTGCCCAAAGCCAAAGCTCAAAGTGCTCCGAAACTCAAAGCTGCACAAAAAACCTTAGGGGCAAAACTTGACTTTAAAGCCAAGAAATAGAGAAAGGGAGGGAGGGAAGGAGAGAGACAGAGAGAGGGAGAGACAGAGAGAGGGAAAGAGAGAGAGAGAGAAAGAGAGAGAGAGAGAGAGAGAGAGAGAGAGAGAGAGAGAGAGAGAGACGAAATAAGAAAAGAAAATGAACAAGAAACAAAAAAGAAGTTTGACTGTAGAAAGTTACTATGGTAACAGGGCAGATCAAACAACCAATTCAGAAGAGGACAAAATGCCTACAAGCAAAACCTTAGTGGAATATAAATTCACCTCAAACCTAAAAGCCTTCTTGGAAGAGTTTATAAAGGATTTTAAAAGATAAATAAGAGAGGTAGAAGAAAAAAATTGGAAAACAAATGAGAAGTATGCAAGGGAGAGTCAACAACTTGGGAAAGGAAGGATGAATATGGCCTGAAGGTAACACCTTTAAAAGTAAAATTAGCAAAATAAAAAAGGAAGTACAAAAACTAATTGAAGAAAATACATTGAAAACTAGAATTGGGCATGTGGAAGTTAATGACTTTTATCAAGAACCAGACAAACTTAAAAGAGTAAAAACAATAGAAGAAAATATAAAATACTTCTTTGCAAAAACAAGCAAACTGGAAACAATTTTGTAAACAACAGATTGTAGGATTCTGATTTTTAATTCCATTTAGTTCAATCTTATATCCACTGAATATCATTATTACCTAAAGGCCATGATTAGAAAAGGAGTGTGGACAGTATCTTCCAAGAAATCATCAAAGAAAACTGCCTGATATACTATAAGCAAAGGGCAAAGTGATCTTTGAAAGAATCTATAGATAATCCCCTGAAAGAGTTCCTGTAAGGAAAACTCCAAGAAACGTTGTAATCAAATTTTATAATTTTAACATCAAAGAGAAAATACTACAAATGGCCAGAAAGTATCAAGGAACCACATTCAAGATTGCTTACAATTAAGCAGAGTCTACAAGAAAGGATCATAGGGCCTGGAATACCATATTATGGAAGGCAAAGGAGCTGGGATTACAACCAAAAATCAACTATCCAGCAAGATTAAACATGATCTTTTCAGGGAAAGAGACGGATCTTCAATGAAGTAGGATATTTTTCAATCTTTCTAATGAAAAAAAAAAAAACAGAATTAAACAGAAAATTTAATCTTTAAATATAAAACTCATTAGAAAGAAGCAAAAAAAGCTAAAAAGGAAAGGGGAAAATATGTTATTTAAAGATTAAACTGTTTACATCTCTACATGGGAAGAAGATATTTGTAACTTTTGAAAACTCTCTTTCTTAGGGCAGTTATATAGAAAGGGTTTTGGGTATAAATTGGTTTAGATGTGATAATACAAAAATAAAATTAAAACTTGGAAAAAGAATTATACTGAAAGAGGAAAGGGAAGGTAAAATGGGGGTAATCACATGAGGGGCAGCTAGATGGTGCAGTGGATGGAGCATCAACCCTGGAGTTAGAAATACCTGATTGAAATCTGGCCTCAGGAATTAACACTTCCTAGATGTATGACCTGGCAATTCACTCAACCCCAATTGCCTCACACACACACACACACACACACACACGCACACACACACTTATATCACATGAAAAGGCATAAAAGATCTATTATAGTAGAGGAAAACAAGAAGGGGGGGGGATAAGCTTTGTCTGAAACTTAATCTCATCAATTTGGCTTAAAGAGGGAATAACATCCATACTTAGTTTGGTATAGAAATTTGTCTCATCCTCTAGGGAAGTAGGAGAAAAAAGAAGAAAGCAAAGTGAGAGGCTAATAGAAAAAAGGGCAAAAGTAGAAGGGGAAAAGGGGAAAAAAAAGGCAGATTGAAGGAGGAGAGCATCAGAATCAAAACAGTCAGTTGGTTATAGAAACTTAGCTTACCCTATGGGGACGTTGGAGGAGAAAGAAAAGGAAGGAACTGGATATAAGGGAGAACAGAATGAGTAGGAGAAAGGAGTAACAGAAGGGAGGAAGCATAACAGCAGGGAGGACAGTTTGAGGAAGAGGTTGATCAGAAACAAAATAGTGTTGAGGAAGGACAGGGTGGAAAGGCAGAAAAAAGTATACACAGGGAAGAAACTAGGATGGAGGAAAATACACAATAGTAATTATAACTGTGAATATGAATAGATTGTACTCTCCCATAAAATGGAAGTGGATATCAGATTGGATTAATTTGAATTAAAAACCAGAATCCCACAATCTGTTATTTATAAGAAACACATTTGAAACAGTACACACAGACTAAAAATAAAAGGCTGAAGCACTATAATACATTATGCTTCAGCTGAAGTAAAAAAACAAAAAAACAAAACAAAAAAAAAAGCAGGTGTTGTGATCCTGATCTCAAAGGAAAAGCAAATTAAAAGACATTAAGAGACATAAGAAAAGTACATATTTTTATGGAAATTTGAAATTATATTAATACTTCACATATGTGCACCAAGTCATATAGCATCCAAATCTTAGAGGAGAAGTCAACTATAGGAAGAAACGAACAGCAATACTATACTTGGAGGGGACCTCAATTCCCCCTCATAATTATATAAATCTAACAGCAAAATAAATAAGAAAGAAGTTAATAAGGTAAATAAGATCTTAGAAAACTTAGGTATGATAGAGCTGTGGAAAAAATTGAATAGAGATAGGAATGTGCCTTTTTTCTCAGTGGTATATGACTCCTACACAAAAATTGATCATGTATTAGCGCATAAAAACCTTACAATGAAATATACAGAAAGGAAGAAATATTAAATACACCCTTTTCAAATCATTATGCAATGAAAAATTTCATGCAATAAGCTCTCTTGGGAAGGGAGGGGGTGAGAGAAGGAGAAAGAAAAAAAAAATGCCACTGAAATTCTTACAAAAATGAATGTGGAAAATTATCTTATAATTCAAAAAAAATTTACCATTAAAATAAAAAAAATTAAATACAATTTCTATATCCCAAAGAGAGTATAAAAGAGGAAAAATGAATCACATGTGCAAAAATATCTGTAGCAGTTTTGTTTTTTTTTTTTGTAGTGATAAGTATTTGGAAATTGAGTGGATGCCTATCATTTGGTTTTATTATAGCCTCCACTTAGAGATAAACCAGTTGATAAGCCAATTGAAATCCTTCAATTATAATGATAACACCTATTATCAGTTTCTACTATTGCTTTGTGATGTGAGACATATATTCTAATAGTATTTCTATATATTTCTTATTCTTTATCATGTTCTCTGAAACTGTTAATCACTCTACTCCTTTGTTGATACTGAAGTGTTCATCTTTCTAGAGTTAATTTAGGGTAATGAATCTTCTGTTTTGTTTTATTTTTTTCAAATTGAGACTAGGTCTCCTTATCTTTCATAAGTTAGAAGTATAGCCATTAATGGGGACAATCCCACTGTAAACTGGCATTGAATTATTTACAAGTCTTGGATAGTAGATATTTATCAGATATATTTACTTTGAGAATTTTCCCAAATAATTGTTTTCTTTTAATTCTAAACTTGTGAGAAAACTTTTCAATTGTGTATAATCAAAACTGTCCATTTTGGATTTTGTGGTAATTCCAATCCCTATTTGAATAAGTGTTCTCCCTTTATTCCTAATTGTGAAATTTATTTCCTCTATTTCTAAATATGATAATGATTTTTTATATTTATGTGATATATCTATTCCTAATTTACAGAGGTGTTGAAGTGTGGAATGTTAGGTCTTAAATCCAAATTCTGCCAAATTACTTTCTAATTTTTCTAGTACTTTTTGTTGAATAGTGAAAAATCTATATACAATCTATATGACTGTGTTTTTCAAAGACCAAGTTACAGTGCTTGATTGTTCCTAAATATCATCTAACTAATTTGTTTCATTGAACATCTTTTTATTTGTGTTAGCTAGTACAAAGTATTTTTCTCTTTATTAAAGCTTTTTATTTTTCAAAACATATGCTTGGGACAATTCTTCAACATTTGCCCTTGAAAAATGTTGTGTTCCAATTTCCCTCTGATCTTCCATGCCTCCCCTAGAGGGCAAGTAGTCCAATATACGTTAAACTTGGTAGAAATATGTTAAATACAATATATGCATACATATTTATACAATTATCATGTTGCACAAAAAAATCAAATTAAACCAGTAAAAAAGAGAGAGAGAGAGAGAGAAGCAAAATAAAATGTAAGCAAACAACAACAAAAAGAGTGAAAATGCTATGTTGTGAGCCACACTCCCCACAGTCCTCTCTTTGGGTGTAGATGGCTCTCTTCATCACTAAACAATTGGAATTGGCTTGAATCATCTCATTGTTGAGATGATTCTATCCATCAGAATTGTTCAACATATAATCTTGTTGTTGCCACGTATAATGATCTCCCGGTTCTGCTCATTTCACTTAGCATCAATTCATGTAAAGCTCTTCAGATCTCTCTAAAATCATCCTGCTGGTTGTTTCTTAAAGGACAATTATATTTCATAACATTCATACACCATGATTTATTCAGCCATTATCCAATCGAAGCCATCCATTCAGTTTCCAGCTTCTTGCCACTACAAAAGGGGCTGCCACATGTGCATTTTTGCACGTCGGGCCCTTTCCCTCCTTTAATAGCTCTTTGGGATATAAGCCCAGTAGAAACATAGCTGGATCAAAGGATATGCACAGTTTGATAACTTTTTGAGCATAGCTCCAAATTGCTCTCCAGAATGGTTGGATCTATTCACATTTCCATCAACAATGTATTAGTATCCCAGTTTTCCCACATCCCCTCCAACCTTGGTCATTTACAAAGTAAATTTTAATGATTATCATTTTATAATGTAATCTTCAATATGGTATGGCTAGGCTGCCTTAATCATTGTTATTTTTCATAATTCACCTGAAAATTCTTGTTCTTCCCTTCCTCTAGAATAATCTCAGAAAGAATTGATTTCCCTATCTTATCTTGGATTTTATTGGTAATATACATAATGATTAATTATTTAGCATGGTTATTTATATGATGGTATTTTGAAGTTATTCATTGCTTTAATTAATTTTGGTGATTCTTTGAGTAAGTTATCAAATTATCTGCAAATAGGAATAATATTACTCCCTCTTTTTTAATACTTTTTACCTTTGTTCTTTTTATTTTTTTCCTTTTTTCCCCCCTCTTTTAGCTGTGGCTATGAATTCTATAATTCAATTAAATAAAATACTAACAATGGGCATCCTTACATTGGCCCTGACCATATTGGAAAAACTTCTAGGACTAAAAACTGACAAATTCACTTCTCTTTTTTCCTTTTTATGACTTTTTTCTCTTTTGAGTGATTTCATGTAACTTTTATTGTTGTTTCATGATTTATGAAGAGTCTACAATAGTCTGTCCTCATTAGGCAATAATGTTTGATGAGCATATTTTGATTCTCTTAGAGATTTTAAATTTCCTTCTGTTGTGAGAATTCTTTTTGTTATTTATCTGCATCTTACTAAGTTTTATTTAGACTTTCATGATATTTTATTAGTTTATCTTTTCTTGCATTCTGGTCCCTGTTTCTTTATTTAAATGATTTTGGGGTTAAAAATATGTATTATTTTGAAATTGTAATTGCTTTCTCTTCTGTCAAATTTTTTCTTCATCTTTTTGCTTGCATATTTTTGTGTTCCAAATATCTTATTTTTTGGGCAAAATGTTATTCTATTTTAAAGATCCATAGTTTTTACCTTATATATCTTATTTGTTCTTTTAAATTCTATATGACAATTTATTATTTCTAATCCTATTACAAAAAGTGCATAATAAAGCCTTCACAATACAAAACAAATGAAAATAAAATCAAACACATGGTAGTTAGAAGAAGAGTAAGTACACTGATATTTGGAGAGGACTAGAAAACATAAAGGCAACATTTTAGATATGTGGAACAAATATTTCAAAGCAGCTCACAAGATTCAAATCTCTGATAAATCAGGTAATGAGTCTGTTTAGTCCTTTAGCTTCAGAATCATTTTGGAAGTAGTTATCTTCCTTTCTGAGCAATGTGCTGCTGTGGAGCATCTTGTCCTGCTGGGTAGTTGGCATCCAACTCAGCATTGCAGGAACATTTGAATTTAATAGGGTAACTGCCAAACCTAGAAGTGTAGATTTCTCAGGATAGCTATATGTTATTCAGTGCTCAGGGGAGGAAACAAGGCAGCTGGTGACTCAGGCTTGTCTAGGCAAACACATGTTCCTGCTGCCCCATGCTTGTAGCTATTGTTACTGTGGGGAAAGAGGGGTTGGGGAGAAAGAGAAAGAGATCCTTTTCTCTTTCCCTTGCTGCAAGTCCAAAGGAGAAAACCAATTGGATGAATCTCTCCCCCAAAAGATGTCTGAAATAAGCAGAACTGTTTCTTCTTGCTCTTAATAAATACCTGTAAAATGTGTAATTCCCCTTGAATCTGTCACCATTTGTCTTCATCAATATCCTCTCCCACCACAGGAACTAATTAAGAATTGCTTTATCCCCTCAAAAGCATATATCTGTCAGCAAGAAACCATAATTCATGTCTAACCCCAAAGATGCTTCAATGGTCCAGCAAATCAAGGATTGCTTTGTTAATCCCTGTCACATATAAAAGGTGAAAAAATAATACTCATGCTGCTTGTGCCATGGGACTATTATGCTTTTGATGACCTAAAAATAACAACATAGGAATTTTGTCCACCTGGACATAACTTTTCTGCTCTGTTATTGATATCAAAGGTAGAAATTCAAGCCATAGTCATAATTTTACAAATAGAAAAGCTATCAGAGATCAATTCAATGTCCTGGCAGTGTTAACTCAATGGGATTCCTTGGGCAACTCCCATTATGGAACCACCATTCATAGAAGCAGATCAGTAACTTGTATCTGGATGTATAATTTTACAGAGCTGTTAGGGCTAATGGCCTTACCCATGGTTAACTGACCAGTATGTTTCAGATGCAGAACTTGAATTCATGTCTTTCTAAGTCCAAAACTAGATTTATCTAGTATCTGGCAGAGAGTAAGTACTTAATGAATATGACTGATTTTATTGATTGTGATCCTGCCATTTACTAAACAATAATTAGAAATTTGGGGGAATTATCAAAAGCAATGTATAGAAACTAACTGGATTCCAAGTTTAAATCAGTTAAGATTGCAGGATGGCTATTATGAGAAAAAAAAATGTCCATTCCTATTGCATCATTACTCAGAGTACATATTCACCTCTTGGAAAAAAAAATCATAACCTGGCAAAAAGCAAAGCATTCATATTACCCCCGGCAGTAAGCCAAATCAAACCATTCATTTTAATTACAGGTGAATAATCACACCCTGACATTTCTTACCAATCACGTCAGCCTTTCTTTGCTTTGTGATTGATGTGAGGTGTTGAATGAAGACCTTTTAATTCAGCCCAGCTGGCGAGCTTTGGTTGCACTTCCTCCCAAACAGGTTCAGGTCAGGCCTAGCTTGTCAAATGTGTTGAAAAGGCCTGCCTCAATGAAATTGAAAAACAGCCTCCAGAGAGAAGACTTGTCTGTGATTGAACACCCTGGTGGAGCAGCAGATGGTTGAGGAGGCTTTTTTGGCTCTCTTGGGCCTGCAGTAGTAACCCATGAAGTTGAGAGGAGAAGTGTAGAAATGACTTTTGTCCTGGTGCCAATCCTTGAGTCTACCCAGCAGAATATTACCCCCCACTGCTGGCTCATGTTCTGCCAATCTACTTTAGTAGAGTTAAAAATATCTATTCTTAGTAGGAAAGATTTCTTTTCAATCAAATCAAATATGGCTGAGTATTCCATTTTAGGTTTCTGATTGTGGTATCTTAAGGAAAAAAAATATAGATTTAGAATTAGCAGGAGTCTTAGAGGTCATTTACACAAAATATATCATTTTATAGATGATGAAACTGAGTCCCATTGTACCTTAAAGTATATATAAACATAATGCCTGACATACAGTATTCACTTAGTAGGTGCTTGCTGATTGAAGTGGCTTGTTCAACTTTACTAACATAGGAAATATAACTAGGATTTGAACTTAGAACTTTTGATACTATATTTAGAACTCTTTCCGCTGTAGTATAAACCTTCCAATTGACGTCATTTCTCAATTTGTGTTTTAAATTATAACATACTTATTTAGCAATTAAAAGGGAAGTATGAGATAGAAAATATCACTATTGTTATTATTTTAAAATGATATTTGTTTCTATCCCATTATATGTAAAAACAAATTTTAACATTTTTTAAAAGTTTGGAAGTATTAATTCTATCCTTCCCTCCCTTTCTTCTTACTTCTATGAGACAGTAAGCAATCTGACACATATGCAATCAGGTAAAATATAATTTCATGTTAATCATTTTGTGGAAGAAAACTCAAATCAAAAAAGGAAAGAAAGTAAAAAACATTATGCTTTGGTTTATATTCAGTTACCATTAGTTTTTTCTCTGGAGGCAAATAGCATTTTTCATCATGAGTCCTTTGGAATTGTCATGGATCATAGGTGAGTTTTGCTGAGAAAAGCTAAGGCATTCACAGTTGTTCATCCTATAATAGTGTTACTGTCTACAATAGAGGTGGGGAAACTTCTTACTGCCAAGGGCCATTTGGATATTTATAACATCATTTGTGGCCATACAAAATTATTGATTTATATAACTCAAGAAGTGGGAAGTTATTGTACCTAGCATCCAGCTCATTATTACGGTGGTTGCCTTAACAAATAATTTCATGAACTTTATGGGGTCCATGGGTCTGACTTTCCCATCCTGGTCTACAATTTTCTTCTGGTTCTGCTCACGTTATATTGCATCTGTTTATACAAGTCTTTGTAGGTTTTTTTTTTTTTTTTTCTGAACTGGCTTGTCATTTCTTATAATACAATCACATACCACAACTTGTTCAGTCATTTCCAAATTGATGGGCATCCCCTCAATTTTCAATTTTTAGTATCACAAAAATGGTTACTATAAATAGGTTTGTAAAAATAGGTAATCCCTCCTTCTTTTTATCTTTTTCAGATATAGACCTAATAAAGATACTGATGGATATAAACAGATGTGCAGTTTTATAACTCTTTAGTGCCAGTATTATCGTCATTATCAAGATGAGGAAATGAATCATGAAATGAGAAATAATCATTGTAATTCTGTGTCAACTTTGGGGGTTTTCAGTGCAATACCCAGGGATTTGCTCTTGGTTTAGTGCTGAATAACCTTTTTTAAAAATCAATAACCTGAGTGAATATAGAGATGCTATGTTTAAAAAATTTGCTGTTGACACCAAGTTGTTAGAGATGTGTTATGCGGTAGGTGACATCAGTCAAAGCAAATTAGAGCATTGAAGTGAATCTACAAAAAAGAAATTCAGTAACTATAGAGGTAAAGAATTATAAAAAAAATTACTTTCATAAATGTAAGACAATGGAGGTAAGGCTAGACAATTTTGAAAAAATAAATTGGAATTTGGGTGGCTAAAGTTGTGCCAGCCATGTTATGATACCCTAAAAGCTAAATCAGTCTTAAGTTTCATGTAACACACTCAACTTTGGGTTCTATAATTTAAGAGGGATACTGATAAACTGAGAAGTCTACTCGGATGGTGACGAATCTTGAGGTTAGTTTATATCATGAAAAAATGAAATGAAAAGGATATTTAATTTAGAGAAGAGAAGATGGAGGAGATAATATAAGTGTTTTCAAATATTCTTTCATGTGGAAAAAAAATGAGACTTCTTCATTTGATCATAGATGTCAGAACTAGGGATAGGGGGTGGAAGTTTCAGGACCTAGAAAACCTTTCTAATGATGAGAGTCTTGAGAGAGTTGAATACTTTGACAAGTGGTGAGTTTCCTTCCTTAAGAGATCTTGAAAGTAGAGGAGAGATGACTTTTTGCTGAAGATATTGTAATGAGGATTCTTTCTGAACTCCTGAGGCATCAAGTATATCTGAACCTAATCTGCAAAATGATGATGTGCATCTGCAGCAGTGGTATTCTAAGGTACACTTATACTGACTTAGGAGAACTAATTGTTAAATTTTCAGAGTGAGAATGTATATTTTGGAAATCTGTAAAAACTACAAATCTTGGCTTCATTTATTATTTAATTAATTATCTTAAGATTTAAGAAAGTTATGAAGAAAATAGTAATAATATTAATTAAACTTATAAATGTATCCTGCATGCATTTCCTCCCTTAGAACTTATTAAACATTTATCATCATACTCATAGGTGTAACTCTACTCTTTCTATAGAAGAGTACTCAAGGACAGGCCCAAACTCCCTTCCCCTACTTAATCTATGATTCTTTTAATGTAATTTAATTTTTTCTGTAGGCATTTGGAATTAAGTGACTTGCATAGAGTCCCACAAGTAGTAAATGTTAAGTGTCTTGAGTCCAGATTTAGACTCAGGTAACTCTTGACTTCAGGGCCAATGTTTTATCCAGTATACAATTTAGCTGCCCCTAACCTATGATTCTACAATACTGAGCACATACTTTATGTTCTTAAGTAGAGACAGATCCCTATCTCCCCTTTTTAAAGGGAAGATAACTGACTCAATTCAATTAAATGTGATTCCACTAATATTTTATGAGTTCTCAGGGTCCAAGACAAGGCACCATTGTTGATCACTTTTGAGAAAACTGCAGGGTAAGTCCTTTGTACTTGTCTGGACCCCAGTTTTCCTGTCTATAAAAATGAGACAAATACTTATACACTCTACTTCATGAGATAGTTATTTGGAGAGTGCTGTAGAAAGCTGGAAGAAATCTAAATTATGATTTTTCATATGCATCTATCTAAAGTAAATGCAGAAAAGAAATATGATGTAGTGTATATAATCCTAGCTTTGGCATCAAGGAAGATCTGAAATCATAGCCTAACTCTGATACTTATTTTCTTCCTTTTAAAAATATTAAAAATTAATTTGTTCTGAATTCTTTCCTTTTCTCCAGTCTTTTTCCTATTAACAAGGCAAGCAATATGATTTATACTTGTGAAATCATGCAAAGCATGTTTTCATATTGGCCATGTCACAAAAATGAGAAAAATAAAGTGAAAAAAATTTATTATTTCAATTTGTATGCAGAGTTTATCAGTTTTCTCTCTCTCTGGAAATGGATAGCAATTGGCATCATGAGTCATTCAAAATTGTCTTGGATCATTGTATTGAGGTTAATATCTAAGTCTTTCACAGTTGATCATCATTACAATGTTGCTGTTATTATGTAGAATGATCTGCTGGCTTTTTTACTTTGTATCACTTCATTTGGTCTTCCTAGATTTTTTCTGAAACCATCCTGCTCATCATTTCTTAAGTATGATAGTAAGTATCCCATTCCAATAATAATCTACAAGTTGCTTAGGCATTTCCCAATTGATGGATTTCTTCTTAATTTGCAATTTTTTGCCACTCTAAAAAGAGCTGCTATAAATATTTTTGGTATATATAAGTCCTTTACCTTTTCTTTAATCTCTTTGTGATACAGAGCTAATAGCAGTATTTCTGGGTCAAAGAGATACACAGTTTATAGCTTTTTAGGGATAGTTCCAAATTTGATACCTACTTTCTATGTGTTCTTGGATAAATTATTTAAGTTTTATGTACCATAGGCAACTCCTTAGTACTTACTAAATCTCTGAAACATTGAGAGTTGCACTGGTAGACATGAAAAAAACAACAAATCACAGATCTTTTTCTGGATTCTTATGTAAATAAGCCTTAAAAATTGTAAAAATTACTTGAAATTTTAAAAAAAGTGATAAAAATTTTAATTTCTTTTTAGCTTTCTTTCAAAATTTATTATTATATTGCTATCACCACCATCACCTTAAGAAGCATCAATATGCACAAACATCAGTGTATTAAGAAAAAATGAAAAGGATTGTTCATAATATCATGAGTATATATATATATATATATTTTTTTTAATTCAATTAATGTAATAGTAGCTGACATTTTGCTATCTTTTCTTTCTTTTGAACTTCCTGCTACTCTCTTCTCTTCTGTATAGTTTTAAAATATTTATTTGAATTCTTTTACTTCCCAAATAACTGCTTTTCCTTTAGCCCCCCACAACCATAAAAACCATACTTTGCAAAAAAAAAAAAAGTAAACTTTATAAAATACATTGGTCATGGCTGAAAATGTATGTCTCATTTTGGATCTCTAGACTATCACCTCATGTGGACTTGTGATTGGTCATCACATTGATCTGAGTCCTTAAGTCTTTCACTACCATAATGCTATCACATTGTATAACTTATAATGATGAATTTTTCCTTTTATTTTGTATCAGCTCTTATGGGTCTATTCATGTTTCTCTGAATCTATCCCTCATGTAATTTTTATATGTCACAATATTCTATTATAGTCCTAACCATAATTTGTTTAACCATTCATCTAATGATAGGCACAATTTTATTTCCAGGTATTTGATATACCAAAAGTACTGTAGACACACACATACATGCATACACACGTATGTATATATATATATATATATATATATATATATATATATATATATGCACTTATACACATATAATTTTGAAAGGAAACTTCTTTTTCATTGTTGTTAATTTTGCTGATATTATGAAAAAGCCAGATTACTTTTGTGGAGTTATTTTATAGTCAGCTATCTTAAAAAAGTTTTGTTTCAATTATTTATTAGAATTTTTAGAGTTTTTTAAATAAATTATCACATTATCTAGAAAAGTGATAATTTTGTTTTTTTCTTTTTCTTGACCTATTTATTATTTTTTTGTCAATAATAATCTGATCCAACAATCACAGTCAATGACTTTTAAATTTGTTATTGTAGTTTATCTGCTAGTTTTTCTACCAGTATTTTTGCATCCATATTCATTAAAGATATTGGCTGATAGTTTTCTTTTTTTCCTCTCCCTAATTTAAGTATCAGAATTATATTTGTCTAAAAAAAGAATTTTGTAATATTCTTTACTTCCTTATTTGGGGAAAATAATTTACAGAATATAGGAATTAGACGTGCTTTGAATAATTAGAATTAAGAGAATTTGCTTCTAAATTAATTTTGTTCTGGATTCAAAAATACATAAATTAAATTATTGTTTTCTTTCTTTTTTTAAATAAGGCATTTAAATTTCTTATTTCATATTTTAATCAGAAAACTTTATTTTATCTGACACTTTATTTGGTGTATCAGTTTTATTGGCATGTAATTGGTTAAACTAATTTCTAATGATAATTTCTTTAATTCTTCCTTTGTTGTGATGCTCCTTTGCACTTTATTTATGTTGAAAATTTGGTTTTCATTTCCTTTAATGAGTCAAATTATTAATGCTTTATCTTTTTATATGATTCCAAAACCCTACTTTTTGTAAGATTTCATATTACAGAGGACTTGACCATTTGATTGAATTGATCAATCAGAGATGTTAATAAGAATCTCTTGAAATAATCTATCAACCTAAAAACACTGAGCTAAATTTGAACCTAATTAATCAAGTAGGAAGAAGACTAGAATGATTCAAATCATTTAAAGGAATGAAATGAAATCATACAGAAAGTGTGTATTATTGGGATTGGCTGAATATATTTAATTATGCTGTAGGAATCTTGTGAAAAATAGCAAGCTAGCTTAGAACTTGAACATCTCTCCCATCCCAATGGAGAATAGCCTGGTTAAGCTCCTGCCTAAGAAGGAATTTCTGAGTGGTAGAGAAAGAAAGAAAATAATCTCTGTTTCCTCTCTCCACTATCTCTCACCTGACTAGCAGATGACTGTGAAATTCATAATCTTGGAAAATGTTGGTTTTCTATATATCATGCTTATGGTGGAACTTTATGATACTTCCATGAAAATGACAACCAGGATCTATAAGTTATTCATTTCCATGTTTATTCTCTTGGTTTGAACCAAATTTTCCCAAAACCCTGTATGTGTTTTTGAAGGACTGGGCCCTTGTGAGAGGATAGAGCAGTGTCTTATATAAACTATGCTTAATGTACTACCTATTTCTAAAGATAGATTCTGGATGACTAATGGATATCAACTTATAATTAATGAGAGAAGCAAGGCAGTGTTTGTGAGTTATAGTGTTAGAAAAATAACCCCTTAACCCCTTAGAATATTTTAACAAACTAAGAATAGCTGTTCTCTGAGTTGTTGCCCTGTTACTGCAAATTAAGGACTGATATAGGAGCTTTAATACATTTGGAGCTTTTATTTTTATTTATATAAATAAACTAGTCATTATTTTCTTTTACACATGCATAATATATGTGTATGTATACATATAGATTTAGTGTGTATGTGTGGGTGTGGGTGTACATACACATGTTTTGTGGTTTAAATTTTTAATCACTTGTGATTTTGAGAATTTTTGTTTCTTCTTGGCTTTTTTATTTGTTGTTCTTCCCATATTTTTAGTTGCATGACAATTATTTGTCCTGTTTTTCCTCTTCTCAATCAATGAAAGTGTTTATGGATATAATTTTTATTCTAAGCACTGCTTTGGCTACATCCAAAAGTCCATAAATGAAATTATTTATAGTTTTGGTAATCATCTATTTCACCCATGCATTCTTTAAGTTTAAATAATTTAATCTCTAAGTTTGAATAAATTTTTCAAATGCTATTCACTGATTATAATGTTTACTTTAGTATGGTCATTAATGAATGTGTAAGTTTTTTATTCTGTATTTGTTTATGAGGATTTTATGCCTTGATATAGAATTAATTTTTATAAAAATGTCATTTACATGCACATACCTTTCTAATTCCATTCAAGAATTATTAGAGATCCATCATTCCTATACTAAAATAATTCCATTGAGGTTCTTAATTTTTTTACAACTTAATTTTTTTTTAATTTGCATAGGTTTGAAAGGAGCAGAGGTCCTGATAATTATTGAGATCTTGGTAATCATTGTTTTACTTTCTGTTTCTCCCTGTAATTTGATTAACTTTTCTTTGAAGTACTTAGATGGTATGCCATCTGTGCATACAATTAAACATTGATATTATTTAATTATCTGCCGTGCTTTACAAGGAAATTCAATTTCTCTGTTAATTGCTTTTAATCTTGGTTTATTTTTTTTACCTTTTTACTGAGATTATTATTGTTTCCTTTGTATTTTCCTTCCCTGAAATATAATAAATTCTGCTTTAACCTTTCATTTTGTTCTTTGTAAATCTTTATGTTCTGTCAAACATTTAAATTTGTTAAATGTAAACAATAGAGTTAGATATTGCTTTTTAATACATTCTGTTATCTTCCTCCATTTAACTAATGAATAAATCCTATTCATCTTGACAATTGTTTCTTTCCTTCGTTAATCTCCTTTTATACTTTGCTTCCTGAACTCCTGTTCATAAAGAAGATGGAGATTTAAAAAAAAAATAAAGATTTGATTATTCACCAGCAATCTATAATTGAAACAGTCTTTTCCTTCTTCTTTGCCCCTTCCCTTTTTTTGCCCTATGGTTTTTCCCCTCCAGACCCAGATCTCTGTTTTTTTTTTTTTTTTTAACTTTCTTTTTCTTTTTAAAACCCCCTTTTGATCTATCTTCTTAAACTGGCATTTGGCTTTCTTGTGGCTATTTCCTACTTGTTTCTACTCTTTCAAAATCCCCTGTTCCTTTTCTTTACTTGCTTTCTTGTTGAAGTTAATATTTCTGATACAACAAATTCTCTTTATATATATGTATATATATATATATATACATATATATATGTGTGTATATATATATATATGTTCATGGAGGGATGGGTGGGTGGATATATAGGTGTTTTCCATCCTACGTTTGTTCATATAAGATTGGTGTTCATGAGATGTCTGCTCCATCCATCCTTTACTTTATTGTTTGTACACTTTTTCTCTTGTGCCCCAATTATTAAAAAAGGAAATAGCAAATTCCCCGAATCCTCATTTCTTAGCCAATTTCTGTTTTTTTTTTTTTTTACTTCTTTCAAAACTAAACATATCAGCAAATATAAAACTATGCCATTTATATGTTAGTAATATGTTAGTTAACTCCCTTCCTATATGTTAATTACTACTGGAACCCTTGAATCTTCTTCCTCCATTAGAAAGTGAGTAGTTCTTTATCATTGCTTAGCCCATTGTAGTAGTTCTAATAATCCTTATTTTTTAGACATTTAAATATGCTCTGTTTTTAATGCTGTTTCTACTGAATTCTGGTTTTTCCTAGCATTTGAATTATTCCACCCTATTTAAGGTTCATCTTCCCCCAAAAGATCATTTTTTAGAGAAAGTTTTTTCTTGATTCTAGGTGTTTATTTTAGAAGCGATTTGGTAGAGCAATAGCTAGATCAGTAAGCCCAGAATCAGGAAAACACAAGATCAAATCTGGCATCAGGCACTTATTTTCTGTGTGATTATGAGCAGTTTATTTCACCTCTGCTCAGTTTCCTCAACTGTAAAACAAGAATAGCTGTTAACATCTACCTCATGCAATTGGTGTGAGGATCCACTATTTGTAAAGGGCTTAAGCTGAATGTTTCGCACTTAACTGGTGGTGAATAAATACCAGCTACTATATACCTTTTACACATTGGAATATCATATTCTAAGGATTTTTTTTTCTCTTTTTTTGGTAGCTATTAAACCACTTAATATGATCTTCCTGGATTCTTCAACTCATATTTATTTGACTTGAAGCCTTGAATTTGTATTATGACATTCTTAGATGTTTTTTGGTAATGTTCTTAGAAGGCATTGCATAGATTTTTTTCTATTTACTTTTCGCAAACTGATTTCAATAGATCTGAGAAATTTTATTTGGAGATTTACTGAAATATGGGACCCATTTTTTTCATCCAGTCCTTGTCTCAGTCCATATAAGTTATTTTCAGTGAATCCAGTGATTTTTAAAAATAATTTCTCCTCAATCTGTTTTGCAGGTCAATTGTTTTTTTTTTTTTTTTTTTATTGGAGATTCATTATATTTGCTTAAATTTTTCTTTTTACTTTATTTTAATATTTCTTATCTCATGGGCTTATTGAATTCTGAGTGTTCCATTCTATTTTTCAGAAAGTTTGCTACTTAGATAAGGTTTTCCATGTTCTCTTCTAAGCTATTTAGAAATATCTTTTATTTTATTTAAAAATATCCTTCCAAAGCTCTTTTAATTTTAATTTTCTTCATTTCTTGATCAATTTTTTAAATTTACTATAGCAATGTTTGTGGACAAGGCATTTTTTTCCCCTTTGAGGCTCTATTTTTTATTATTTTACTTCTTTTCTGGTTATACATGTGTATTCATTTTTAATACACATTTCTTTGTGAATTATGTTGGGAGAAAAGAGGAAAAATTGGGAGAGAGAAGAAAAGCAGAAGGAAAAAAATAGCATGTGTTGGTTTACATTCAATCTCAATAGTTCCCTCTAAGGATGCAGATGACATTTTCTATCCAAAGTTTATTAGGATTTCCTTGGATCACTGAACTGCTGAGAAGAAACAAGTATGTTATAGTGGATTATATATTACACAATCTTGTTTCTGCTGTGTACAATGTATCCCTAGTTCTGCTTGTTTCGCTCAGCATTACTTTGTGTAAATCTTTCCAGGCCTTTCTAAAATCAGCTTGTTTATCATTTTATAAAACAATAACATCCCATTACTTTCAAATACTATAACTTATTCAGCCATTCCCCAGTTGATGGGCATCTACTCATTTTCCAATTCTTTGATATCATAAAAAGAGCTGCTACAAATATTTTTGTATATGTGGGTCCTTTTCCCCTTTTTATGATTTCCTTGGGATACAGACCCAGTAATAGCACTGCTGGATCATAGGGTACACAAAGTTTTATAGCCCTTTGGGCATAGTTCCAAATTGCTCTCGAAAATGACTGGATTATTTCACAGCTCCATTAAAAATTTATTAATGTGCCAATTTTCCCACGACCCTGCCAACATTTATCATGATATTTTCCTGTCATCTTGGTCAATTTGAGAGGTGTGAGGCAGTACATTAAAATTGTTTTTTAATTTGCATTTCTCTAATCAATAGTGATTTAGAATATTTTTATATGTCTATAGATGGCTTTAATTTCATCATCTGAAAATTGTCTATTCATATTTTTTGACTATTGAGGTTTTCTTTTACCTCTTGTGTTGTTACTCTGTCTTCTTGATTTCTCTTGCCCCATGATATTTCTTCATTGCATTTGGTGTTTTATTCTGTTTGGTGTTTATTCCATTTATTCATTTGTCTAGGCTGAAACTTTGTCCTAGGGCTTCTCCATTTCTGACTATTGGAAGGGTTGGGTAATCCTTGTTTGGTCCTGTCCCGTCTGTAATCTGTATACTACTACCTTTACTACCACTATTCTGGATGTGATGGTTGAAACTAATTTAGTTTTCTATGATCTAACAAGGATCCTGTTCTTGTGCATACTGCTGAGAGGAGTTGGTTCCATTCCCTATTATAAACCTCATAAATCTCACTTGGATGTTAATAACTTAGTGGTCTTAGGCCCCATATAAAATTTAAGCACTTTCAGCCCAGGTATTGGAACCTCTATTTTTTTTTTCCTTCTTTCTTTTTAGTGCTCCAAGCAGTACACAGACTATCACCTATCTTACATACAAGAATTGACTCTGCACATGGTTTTTGTTTCAACTGATAGGGGACTTGCTTCAAGCCCCAATGACCACAGTTCAAGTTGACTTATGGATCATTTGGATGTTTTTTTCCAGAGTACTGGTTCATTTTTGGTTTAACAAGCCGAGCTAATGTGCTCTTTCTTTGGTATATATCTTTTCTATTTTACTGAAGTCTTTGGGCCCATTTACTAGTGGTTGTTTAGCTTTCCTGGTGCCACATTTCCCTGAAATCTGACTCATCAGCTTCAGACTTCTTTTCTAGAGCTCACAGTAGGATCCTTTGTATGCTACTAGGTTCTGCCAACCTACCATATTCTTGCTATCTAGGTCTATATTGGACAGAATAGTCTATTTAATTTTCTCTTGTTTTTTAGTCATCATTCTAATAAGGGACTTTTTCAAATATGTTTATAAGAAAAAATCGGCTCCCCTACAACCTTTTATGTTGTCCTTTTAGCTGAAAGTTTTTAGATAAAAGGAAATTTTTAATTGATAGAATTTGTTTTTTAGTCTCAGTCAGTTGTGTGCCTATTATGTGTCAGGCACTATGTTAAAAAAATGGATACTAAATAAAAAGGCAAAACACAATGAAGTTCTTGATCTCAAGGAGCTCAAAATCTAATGTGGGAAACTTAGTATAAATAAGATATATCAAATTGAAAGTACTAAAATTAGAGATCTATGGAAGATTTCTTGCAGAAGATTAAACTTTATCTGAGACTTGAAATCTAGGGAAGCTCAGAAAGAGATGAGAAGAAGAGAAAATGCAAGGCATGAGCACTGACAGCCAAAGTGCTCAGAATTGGGAGATGGAAGGTCATATGCAAAGAATATCATGGACATCAGTGTTATTATATGGTGGTCTATGGGAGTGGAAGATATAAGAAGACTGGAAAGGTAAGAAAGTGCCAGGTTGTAAAACACCAAGTTATAAAAGCCAAACTGAGGATTTCATATTTATTCCTCTAGGTGATAGGGAGTTAGTGGAATTTATTGAATAGGTATATGATATGATTATTTTCGTGCTTTAAGAACATTATTTTGATAGTTAAGTGGAGGATGCATTGGAGTGGGGAAACACTGGAAGCAAGAACAATCATTAAGCTATTGTAATAGACTGGATGAGAAGTGATGAGGACCTAAGGTAGGATCATGTCAGAGTCAGAGGAGAGAAGAAATTTTTAAGAGATGTTAAAAATTAGAAATGACAGGATTTGACAACTGATTGGGTATGGGATGGTAATAGAAATTGAGGCAACATGAATGGCATTTAAATTATAAGCCTGGTTAACTGGGAGGATGGTGGCAGTATTGACAGAAATTGAGAAATTCAGAAGTTTTTGGAGAAAAATGAGTCAAATTTTGAGTATGTTGAGTTTAAGATGTCTATGAGAGGGAGCAGAACCAAGATGGTGGAGAGGACACACACGTCTTTCTAAGCTCTCCTTTACCCTCAATCTATTTTTTACAAAACTCAGCCTTGGAATTAATGCTTGACTGTCAAAACCCATGAATATTGGGAGTAAAACACACTATCAACAGAAGATAATCTAGAAATTCTCCAGAAAATGTCTGTTTTTGCTCATATATGGGGATGGAATGGGGTTAGGCCAGGTGCACTCTCAGGCAGATAGGCAGTGAGGGCACAGAAAATAGCTCACGTTGAGCAGACTGGAGGTGGGGAGGGCTGTGGTCTTTTCAAGCAGAAAATCTGCAGGGAGAAGTACCACAGTGTCTACTCTCTTCTGGTAGCAAGCCAGTGGATCAGCAGAGAAGCTATAGGCACAGGGGGTAAAGATTATAACCCCAAAACATTAGAGTCTACCAGAACCTGACCACATCCACCCAGCACTGGGAGGGACTCAACATGATCTCAGCCAGCAACCGCTAATCATAGTGCAGACCCAGATCCCAGCCCAGCCATTGCTGTCCCACTGCTGCTTCACTGCTACTTCCTGTTGTCTGTTGAGGAAGCTCAGTAACCCCACATTACCCCCCAAAGCAGACTGCAACATTTTGTTGTTGTTGTTGTTGTTAAAATGAGTAAAAAGGCAAAATGGGCTCTAACTATAGATAGCTTCTGTACTGAAAGGGAGCAGATTTCAAACCCTGAGGAGACTAAAAATAGCTTGTCTCTAGATCCAAATGTGGATATGATCTGGTCCCCACAATAGAAGGCTCTCATAGAAGAAATTAAAAAGGCTCTTAAAAGAGAGTTAGAAGAAAAATGGGGAAAGAAAAGGAAAGCTTTGCAAGAGGGTCTGGATAAGGCATATAACTCATTAAAAGATAGAGTGGAAAAAGAAATCAACTCCCTGAAAAAACAGAATTAGTGAATTGGAAAAAGAAAATAACTCCTTAAAAAATAAAATTGGCAGAACAGAAAAAAATTCCACAGAACAAAACAACTCATTTAACAATTCAACTGAACAATTACAAAAAAGTTAAAAAGTAAAAAAAAGTAAATGAAGAAAATAACTCATTAAAAAATCAGAATTGAATAAATGGAAATGAATGACTTAAGGAAACACCAAGAATCAGTCAAGCAAAACCAAAATGAAAAAGTAGAAAAAATGTTAAGTATTTACTTGGGAAAACAACAGACCTGGAAAACAGATCTAGGAGAAATAATCTAAGGATTATTGGACTCCCTGAAAAACATGATGCAAAAAAGAGCCTAGACACTATTTTTCAGGAAATCATTAAAGAGAACTGTGCAGATGTTATAAAAACAGAAGCTAAAATAGACATTGAAAGAATTCATCAAACACCTACTGAAAGAGATCCCCAAATCAAAACTCCAAGAAATATTGTGGCTAAATTTCAGAACTATCAGACCAAGGAAAAAATACTACAAGCAGCCAGGAAAAAATTCAAATACAGAGGAGCCACAATAAGGATTACTCAGGATCTAGCAGTGTCCACATTAAAGGATCAAAAGGCCTGGAATCTGATATTCCAAAAGGCAAAGGAACTTGGTATGCAGTCAAGAATAATGCATCCAACCAAAATGAGCATTTTCTTGCAGGGAAGAAGATGGATATTCAGTGAAATAGGTGAATTTCTGATGAAAAAACCAGAGATAAACAAAAAGTTTGACCTCTAAATATAGGACCAAAGAGAAGCATAAAAAGGTAAAAAGAACTCTTGAGAACTATATTTCTGTTATGAGCATATATAAAGTGTATATGTATAATTTGGTTTTACTGTTATAATATAAAAAAGGATCTAGAAGTAGAAAGGAAATTGGACCAGAAAAAGGGAAAAGTGGAGGTACTACATCTCATGAAGAGGCAAAGGAAACCTATTATATCTGAGGGAAAAAAAGGGAGGGAGATGAACAGAGTGTGAATCTTACTCTCATCAGAATTGGCTCAAAGAGAAAATATTAGACATATTCAGTTTACAGAGAACCTTCTCCCACCTCATAAGCAAAAAGGGAAGGGGTTGGATAAAAAAAGGAATACAGAAATTGCAAGGGAAAGGTTTAAGAAAATTGGAGGGACTCTAAAGGGGGAAGAGATCCTAAAGAGGGAGGGCTATGTGAGGCAAGTGGTGCTCATAAATTTAATACTGGGGAAGGGGATAAGGAGGAAAGGAAAGAGAAAAGCATAATCTGGAGTTAACAAGATGGTAGGAAATACAGAATTAGTAATTTTAACCATAAATGTGAATGGGGTAAATTTCCCCATAAAACAGAGGTGGGTAGTAGACTGGATTAAAATCCAGAATCCTATGATAGTTGTTTACAAGAAACACACTTGAAGCAGGGCGATACATACAGAATAAAGGTAAAAGGCTAGAGCAGAATCTACTATGCTTCAGGTGAAGTAAAAAAAAAAAAAGCAGGGATACTTGTAATGGGCTGAAGCTTAAGTTGATGCACTGAGGTCCCAAGCATGTGAGGCTAGATAGTAATTGGACTATACTCTATTAATATACATGATTGGATAAAGAATGACCCCTGCCTACTCTCTGTGCAAGTCCTGATGTGTCGTATAGGAAATGATGATTTTGGTGGGTGGAGGCAGAGAGTAACAGGAAGAGAGGCTGAAAGAGATTGAGCCTGGGTTCCACGCTCATAGCTGCTGGTCGTGTGGCTGCTGGTCTAGCTAGCTTCTTGACTCAGCTGCACACATTGCTATTGCTGATTCCCTTTCACCTCCGATCTTTCTTCACTGAGAATAAAGAGTGACGATTTTCCCTTAATCTGAATTCCTGACTCCAGCTGATTTTAAAATACTCGGTCTTCACAGATACTGATCCTGATTTCAGATCAAGCAAAAGCAAAAATAGATCTAATTAAAAGAGATAAGGAAGGGCACTATATCTTGATAAAGGATAAAGGATAGATAATGAAGAAATATCAATACTAAACATATATGCACCAAGTGGTAGAGCATCTAAATTCCTCAAGAAGTTAAGACAGCTTTCAGAAGAAATAGACAGCAAAACTATAATAGTGGGAAATCTCAAGCTTGCACTCTCAGAACTATATAAATCAAACCACAAAGCAATTTAAGAAAGAAGTTAAAGAGGTAAATAGAAATTAGAAAAGTTAGGTATGATAGATCTTTGAAGAAAACTGAATGGAGACAGAAAGGAGTACACGTTCTTTTTGGCAGTTCATGGAACCTATGCAAAAATTGACCATTACTGATCACAAAATAGAAAATTTTGATTATATCAAGTTAAAAAGCTTTTGTACAAACAAAACTAATGCAGACAAGATTAGAAGGGAAGCAATAAACTGGGAAAACATTTTTACAGTTAAAGATTCTGATAAAGGTCTCATTTCCAAAATATATAGAGAATTTAATTTATAAGAAATCAAGCCATTCTCCAATTGATATATGGTCAAAGGATATAAACAATTTTCAGATGATGAAATTGAAACCTATTAGTACCCATATGAAAAGGTGTTCCAAATCATTACTAATCAGAGAAATGCAAATTAAGACAAATGTGAGATACCAGTACACACCTCTCAAATTGACTAAAATGACAGGAAAAGATAATGATGAATGTTGGAAGGGATGTGGGAAAACTGGGACACTGCTGCATAGTTAGTGAAGTTGTGAACTTCACAATTTGGAACTCTACTAAAAAAGCTGTCAAACTGTGCATATCCTTTGATCCAGCAGTGTTGCTACTGTGCTTATATCCCAAAGAGATATTAAAGAAGGGAAAGGGACCTGTATGTTCAAAGATGTTTGTGGCAGCCCTTTTTGTGTTGGCTAGAAACTGGAAATTGAATGGATGCCCATCAATTGGAGAATGGCTGAGTAAATTGTGGTATATGAATGGTATGACATGTTCTATAAGAAATGACCAGCAGGATGAATACAGAGAGGCTTGCAGAGACTTACATGAACTGATACTGAGTGAAATGGACAGAATCAGGAGATCATTATTCACTTTAACAACAATACTGAGGATCAATTCTGATGGAAGTGGCTATCTTTGGCAATGAGAGGATCTAAATCAGTTCCAATATTGATCAGTGATGAACAGAACCAGCTACACCCAGTGAAAGAACACTGGAAAATGAATGTTGATCATAGCATAGCATTTGTACTCTTTCTGTTGTTGTTTGCTTACATTTTTGTTTTTCATCCCATGTTATTTCTACCTTCTTTCTAAATCCAATTTTCCTTGTGCAACAAGATAATTATATCAATATGTATACATATATTTTATTTAACATATACTTTAACATGTTTAACATGTATGGGATTGCCTGCCATTTAGGAGAGGGGGTGGAGGGAAGGAGGGAAAAAGTTGGAACAGAAGTTTTTGCGAGAGTTAATATTGAAAAATTACCCATGCATATGTTTTGTCAATAAAAAGCTATAATAATAATAAAGTAAGTTGTTGATTGCTAGCTCAAGGTGTGTCAACAGAATGACATAATAAATCCCCATCATTTCATTGAGAAAAGCTCAGAAGTCTAGAATGAGGGAAGTGATAGTTCTACTTTATGGTGCCCTAATCAGACAACATCTGGAATATTGGGGTCTGTTAAGGACATCTCATTTTAGGAAAATGTATTTTTTCACCGAGAGATGCACACAGGGGCATTGAGGGCTTCCCTCTGTGAATATCAATTGAAAGAACTTGAAACCTTCAGTCTGGAGAAAAGATTTTGTTGTGATGACTGCTAACTTCAAGCACACAGTAACCTATCTCATAAACGAGAGAATGGACTTGTCCTTCTTGGTCATAAAAAGAAGAATTAAGAGTAATGAAAGGTAGAAGTTGCAACAAGGATATTGAGGCTCAAGAAAAAGAAAAAGTTGCTAACAATTGGAGTTGTCAAAAATTTGAGTGAATTTCCATATAGAGGTAGTGGAAACCTTGTCATTGGAGCTTTCAAATGAACATTAGTATGGTCTAGAAGGAACTCTTACTCAGGCAATTCTTAGATTATTTGTTTCTCTAATGATGTAGGTAAAGGATCTTCTTTCTACCATATGAAACTTTCTTCTGGTCAGCATACTTCGGGGAAAATAGTTGAATTTATTCTTTTCAATTTATTTAGATGGAAAAGTCATCCAATGTTTTAGAGAGTCCTGGAGAGACTTACCTGAACTGATGCTAAGGGAAGTGAGCAGAGCCATTGTACAGTGCAACAGCAAGATTATATCACAATCAGTTCTCATGAATATAGCTCTTTTCAACAATGAGATGATTCAAGTCAGTGCCAATGGTCTTGTGATGGAGAGAGAGTCATTTGTACCCAGAGAGAGGACTGTGAGAACTGAGTGTAGATTACAACATAGTATTTTCTCTCTTTTTGTTGTTTGCTTGCATTTTGTTTTCTTTCTCATCTTATTCCTTTTTGATCTGATTTTTCTTGTGGAACTTGATAATTGTGTGAAAATGTATAGAAGAATTGCACATGTTTAACATATATTGGATTACTTATCTAGAGAAAGGGATAGGGGAAAGGAGGGAAAAATTTGCAACACAAGATTTTGTAAAGGTGAATGTTGAAAATTATCCATGCATATGTTTTGAAAATAAAAAAAAGAAAAGTCATCCAATGAAATGAGAATAAAGGTAGAAAACGCTAGAATTTTAGATTTTTAAAAAAAGTAGTGTAATGAAATCTTTGGCTTTGAAGATGATTGTAGCAATACTTAATATTACATTCACAAGGAAATTTTCAATGATTTTTGGTTATTTTTTTCTATGAGACTTCATTCTGTTTGGTGACAAAAACTGTGTTTCATGTAAACTTTGCATTTCTTCTAGCAATAAGCATAGGCCTCTGTATTCATTGGCCTAGTTGGCCTTTGATTTTAATTGGATCCTTCTCTTATGTTGTAAATTGAAACAGAAAAAATAAAATAAAAGGCAGTTGGGAAGTGGTCTTTGGAGTCAGGAAGACCTGGTTCAAGTCTAGTCTGTAACACATGATGAGTATGACTATGTGTAAATTGCATGACCTGTTAAGATCCCAAGAAAGCTTTTAAGTCTCAAAATTATAGTTCAGCTACTGATATGAATTATGGATGGAATTCTCACCCTAGGTATTCCCAATTTTTAGAATGATGACTAGTATAGACTGACAAGGATTTTGCACCAGAGCACTAAGTTTATAAGAAATTAACAGTACTTCCAAAAGCATAGAACCAGAATTAGAATTTATTTTGTAGAAAGAATCACTATTTCTGAAAATAATAGCTATTGGATGGTCCATATTCTCTTCGTGTTACCTGCAATTCAGGTAATTTCTTTTCCATTCTTGCTTTCCTCCAACTGCAAGAACATTCCAAACACTGAAGACACAGTGGCTAGTGTCAGTGCTTAAGAAGTTGATCTGAAGTAATGTTTCCAGGCATTTGCACTGGATGTTTATTATTCTACCACTGAAATCATAAGTCTGGAAAAACAACAACAATAACAAGAAGCAAACAAATAGAAAAAAGAGATAAATGAATAAATACAAAACACACAATAACAAAACAGTCATTAAAGTTATTTTTTCTTCATGGATAGTCATTTATGGATGGGGTCAGAAAGACCTGGGTTCAAATTATGACTTTTTATTTGCTACCTGTAACCCTGGTCAAATCATTTAATTTCTCTTGGATTTAGTTTCCTCCCTTATGAGATATAGGTGTTGAAATAAATGATCTTTAATGTTTCTCCTAGCTTTGAAATTATGATTTTATGATCTTTGCCCATAACTTGATAATTATTGCTAATGATTTAAAACTATCTCAGATCAGTGGGCAGTTAAGTAACCACCATACTGCTCATGTCCTTTAGCCAGAGGAACTAATTTTGGACCTCTGAGAACATGCTGAAGGAAGTAATGTAACAAAAGCCAGGAGATATTTCAACAGACTTCAGAGTATGAAAACAACAGCTGGATGTGCCTGTTGCCACTTGAAAAAAAAATACGTATATAACAATGAATGAACAAAAGATGTTGGAAAGTTGGAGGTGAAGTCATTCTGTTGCCAGAGTATGTTATGTCTGTGTCTCTCATTTGCATAGGTTCCTTCCCAGGGCACTTCAGAAAAGACAAAGGAGTACTCTATGATAGAATAGGCTGATAGGGTGCCAATGTTCATATGAGACCATGAAAGAAATGTCATGGACAAAGGCTTATCTTTTGCAATATGAAGCAATCTGGTTAGAATGGAGAAAGAACATATAAAAAAGTGAAGCATTTATGCTTCACTCCTTGGAAGAATGGAATTTCTTCACATTCCTGGTCACTGACTCATACTTTGCCTTTGAATGAACTATGAAGTAGAAAACTGTTTTTGAGACCCAGTCTTGCCTATGATCTTTATTTAGCTATGCACTTTATAGATTCATTCACAAAACTGGTTTAAATAAAAGGAACATTTTAAAAGTTATTTCTATGAGATAAAATTTCTAAATTTGGAATATTTTTACAATTTATAACACAGGATTACAGAATCTTAGAGTTGGATTGTATCTCAGAGATCTTAGGTGCAATCCAATGCTAAAATTCTATAAATCTTATGTATACATATATGTATATGTATATGTACATGACTGTAATTTTCCCTAAAAAATTTCTGGTATGGTTTGGAGATCTGTAATAAAGAGAAATCTACAAAGTTCCAAAGAAGCCTATTCTACTTTTCCATAACTTGAAAAGAAAAAGGAGGAGAAGGTCAAAGAAGAGAAGCAAGAGGAGAAGGAGGAAGAAGAGGAGGAGGAAAAGGAGAAGGAAATGGAGGAAAAGAATGGATTGGAATATAATCAACCATAGAGACAAGGCAGAATTGCTCAATTGTTATTTTACTTTTTTTTCCTGCCAAGGAGAATGACCTTTATATAGCTAATAATGATAGAAGAAAAATGACTAACTAAGGAGTTGATGCCAAAGATAGGTACTGAGATAGTAAGAGATCACCTAATAAACCTTGATAAATTCAAGTTGTTTGCTATAGAAGAATTACACCCTTAAGTATTGGAAGAACAGACAGGTATGATCACTGTCTGTAATATTTGAAAGCTCACAAAAAATGAGATAGATATCATTTTGTGAAGCTGTGTGGTGGTATGAGAAGAATATTGGATCTGGAATTAGGAAGTCTCATTTTTCTGAGTTTCAGAAATAATTGTTTCACTATCTTTGCCATGAAAACCCCAGATAGGGCCACACAATGTTGGGCATGACTGCAAATGCATTTGAAGAAGAGAAGATATAATCCTAATTTTTTAAAAAGAAAGATGACATAAAATTAGGTGATAAAATTTACTTTTAAAATACACACACACACATGCACGCACACACACACACACACACACACACACCAGAGGTAAATGGCTTAAATTAAATCTAAGGGAAAAATCTAGAAAATGATGGTTGTTGAACATCTAGAAAGGAAATCATTAATTACAAGGAGCCAATGTGGCTTCTTCAGGAATGGGTCATTTCAGACTAAAATTGTTTTCTTTTCTGTCAGGGTAAACTAACTGGTAAGGGGGAAAGTATAAATATAATTCATTTAGGTTGTAGTGAAGCTTTTGTTAAAGTCTTCTCCTCCTTTTCCTTCTCCTCATCCTCCTCTTCCTCCACCTCCACTTTCTTCTCTTCCTCTGCCTCCTCTTTCCTATTTTTCTTGTCCTCATTATTATTAAATTTGTATCCATAATGTTTTTACATAGACCATGGACATATGGTGTTGACTAGGCAATGATGCAATTAGGTATATTTAGACCTGACTGAAAGTCTGTATTCAGAATAGTACTTAATGATTCAATGAAAACTCACTAAGAGGTCTCCAGTGGAGTACTTAGAAGTCTCTGATGACAATTTATCAGATATTTGAATAAAATATAGATTACATTTTCATTTAATTTGTAGATAACAAAAAAGAATTATCTTTACATTCAAAACTAACTCCTTTCTATCTTTCCCTCTTCATTAGACTTATACAGTGATGCTGATCTGTAGTGTTCTAGTTGGTTTTCTGGAGGTCTCTGCAGTAGCCTTCATTTCAGCAGATTAATCACCATGAAAATAGAGAGGTGTTAAAGTCCAAATTCTTTATTATCTCTTTGACTGGGGCTTGGGCTAGCTTAGTTTCAGTGGAGTAAATGCAGGAAGACAAGCCAGCTGCCACAATAGTGTGAGATGGAGTGAATCTCTCTGAGTCAGAAGGCTTGTGCTTCAATCTCCAGCCACCACCAAGGTGAACAATGGAATACATCTGTCTCTCAGTCCAACCTGGCTGAGTTTGTCCCAGTTTATATGCTCTATTATAATTAGATCATTTACAGTATACTGAGTATAAACCAATCATTATATCACTAGGGAACCATTATTTGTTGTAAGATTAAATCAATCATATTGAACTATTAATCACTATGCTAAACTAGATAACCATTGTTTTATCAATTCCACTTAGCACCTTGTAAAAATCCTTGTTTCAAGTATAGAATTCTAACCCATAACATCTCCCGCTTTCTTTTGTTTTAGAATATAGGTGGTCATGCCCTCCCTGACTTCTCAGGGAGGAGAGAACCCCCCCCAAAAAAGTGATCATACTCTTCCTGACTTCTCAGAAAAGGGGATGAAAATGCCAAAAAAAAAAAAAAGAAGGTGATCATGTCCTCCCTGATGTCTCAGGAAGGGAGATGAAAACACCAAAGGAAATGGGGAATCAAACCAGATTAGTGGGTTTCTGAAGGGTCTCACTTGAAACAGGTGTACATAAATCCATCAACATGAGAGGTACAGAAATATAACACAGGCTAGTAGTGATTAACACACAATATGAATCAACATGAGGAATTATACATGTCCATAAGTACTAGAAGTAGTCCAAAACTTGTTCGTTGCTTCATGTGTCAGGGAATCAAGTGATTCCTGCAAGTTTTGAAGCCTGCAATAGTCTCATCATGTGTCAAGGAATTCAATGATTCCTGCAGATTTTGAAGTCCTGCATCATTTTTATCAACAACTTTTCATTTTATGGAATCCAGTGATTCTTGCTGGTTTTAAAGCCCTGCAACAGTCTCATGATCAGCTATGCTCTTTCAGTGTCAGATGTTTCTTAGGTTTTCTCCTTTGCTTTGAGATTTTTCTCTTTTTCTGTCTCTCTCAAGGTGCTCATTGGCACCCATCTGATTCCTTCTCCATCTGTAGAGATACAAGCTAACTCTCTCCCCCAAGCAGTTAACCCTCTCTGGTCCCTTCCATTCACCACTTTCTGGATCTCTCTACCTGAAGATTACATTGGAGCTGCTTGCATTGGACACTGCTCTTCTATTGTTAAAAAGCCTGTATTCTCCCCAAGTGTAATCCGTTTCTCCCATCTGATTGCTTTTTGGCTGACTGATCATATCAAAATACTGAACTTCTAAAGACTCTCTGGGTGTAAACTCAGCCGCCATCATGTCCCGCCTGTTTTTTTTGTTTGAGGTCTTGGAGCTGGGCCCCACCTCTCATTTCCCTGGGTCAATCTACATTCCCTGGGTCAACCCAATGAAAGCCTTTGTTGCATTTTGGACATGGGGTTTTGGGTCTTGTTCTCCCATCCTGTTTTCTCACTCTATCTCTATGCCAACATTGAGCTTTCAGATGCCCTATTTTACCACACTGAAAGCATAGATGAGTCTCTCTGCAAGTCCCTTTCCAAGAGAGACCCTGTCTTCCCATGTTCAGTATCATGACCTGGGTATAAAAGGCATTTGTGCCCACTGTGGCACAGTGTCTTGTGATGTCCTATAAAGGAGCATCCTTGTTTGGTCCTTATATAATTCTTCCACAAACCTCATTAGCGTTTTCTCTAGCAAGTTGTTTTATCATTATGGTATAGCTACATTTTCACCAATTGTTTCTATGACAGCTGTCTGCAGACATCCCACAAAATCAGCAAAGGGTTCTTTGGGACCTTGCTCTATTTTCGTGAAGACTTCCCCTCTGTCTTGCTTTCCTGGGATGGAGCCCCATGCTTATAACAGCAGTAGCAATTTGCTCATATGCTATCAAAGGATAATTAATCTGTGCTAAAGCATCTGCATACTGATCTTTACCTGCTAGTTGGTCAAAGGCTATTTGTATATTGACTCCAGTTTGCTTATTTAGTTGAGCTTGTATTCTACACAGTTCACTATACTCTGAAAGCCACAACAAGTTTTGTCCAGGTTCTAAATATATCCTTGCTATATATTTCCAATCCCTAGGTGTTAAAATTTCATAAGCCAAAGTCTAGTACCATCTTAACATAAGAAGATGTAGTCCCATAAAGAGCGCAACCCTTTTTAAAATCGTTAATAATTTCCAGATCAAAAAGAATATATCTTCTTCTGGCTTGACCTGAAGAATCAAATTCTTCAATCACAGAGTATGCTTCTATTAAATCAGATATATCCTGTCCTTTTTTTTTTTTTTTTTTGCTTTAAGTAGTGCCTTTTGTAATCTTGTCATAGGCTGCTTCACAGGTGGTGCTGATTGTGTCACTGCCCCTTCCCCTCCTCCTTCTCCCTCCACCTATGAAAGGTTAATTGAGGAGGGTCAGGGATTGGGGAATGCTCTAATTTCATCAGTTTTGTACTTAACTCCATTCTTGCCTAATTCTTTGTGCTTTTCACCTAGTTTGTCAATATCCTCCCCCTCCTGCTCTTTCTTATTTTTTTCTTATTCTAATACTTATATAATTCCTTAAAGCCAATTGTATTAAGTTATATGTATAGAATGTTTCTTTAGCAATTGAATCAGGACCATTATCATTGTAATATTCACTTAATTGCTCTTCTACTAATTTCTACTGGATCTAATTCTTTTTCCTTGGAGAACCAAGGAGATATGCATTTTAATATTTCAAAGAGTTCAATGATCTGGTTTTTTTTTTTTTTTTTAATTAGTCTAACCATGCTTTCTACACATTTTCCTTGCAGTGGAAAAGACTCCTTTCTAAACATTTGTCCCACTTCAGCTGATAGAGTTAGTTTAACCCTTAACAAAGTTTCCTTCTTGTCTATTTTTGTACTCACCAGTCTCTGGAGCAGCTTTCACTTCAGCAGATTAATCACCATGAGAATAGCCAGGTGTTAAATTCCAAATTTTTTATTATCTCCTTGCCTGGGGCCTGGCCTAGGTTGGTCTCAGTGGAGGAAATGCAGCAGGACAAGTCAGCCACCACAGTGGTGTGAAATGGAGTGAATGTCTCTCCTTGGCTCCAAGAGTTTGAGCTCCTGCCTCCAGTCCTCTGTCTTCTCCAAACCTGACCCTGGCTGAGTTTGTCACAGTTTATATGCTCTATTATAATTAGATCACTTACAGTATACTGAGTATAAACCAATCATTATATCACCAGATAACCATTATTTGTTGTAAGATTAAATCAATCACACTGAACTATTAATCACCATGCTAAACTAGATAACCATTGTCTTATCAATTCCACTTAGTTAGCATGTTATAAGAATCCTTATTTCAAGTACAGAATTCTGGCCCTTAACAATGATTTGTTTGCTATTTCTTATATTCAGCACTCTTTCTCCCAACTCTGTGAATTTTCACTGCTTATCTTTGCTAGAATTCTCTTCTTTCTTACTTCTGACTTCTTTTAAATAGCAACTAAAATTCCACCTTTAGTTCTATTTAATGCTAATCATTTCCTTTTGAGTTTATCTTCAATTATATATAGCTCATTTATACAGAGTTGTTTATATGTTGTCTCTTGTACTAGATTTGTACTAGATTTTGAACTAGATTTTGTCTACTCCTTGAGGGTGGGGATGTTTTTTGTTTTTCTGGATGATTCCAAAGCTTAGCAGAGTTCCTGGCACTAAATACTTACAAATGTTTGTTGAAATGACTTTAAAAAGATACTGGCCCAAATAACACCCAGGATTTTAGTCTAGATTCAAAAAGATTTTGAAAAGCTAAAGCATTAGACTGAATCTAAGACAAAATGCAAAAGGATTTAAAAAATCATGTCCTCAAATATGGGAGAGAGGAATAATATACAATCCCCTCTCCCCAAAATATGAGAGTTTTAGTGAATCACAAGGAAAGTCCACATCATTATTTGTCAATCAAGACAGCTAATTTAATCATGGGTGGCATTGAAAATGTCCTCTTATGTTCTAGATTTTTGTCAGTAAATTCAACTCAAAGGTCTATATAAGACTGCCATGTCACTTGTAATTTTTAACATTGACATCAGGACATTTGTCCTTTTTCAGTTCTTTACCACATTTGCTATTCTCCACAATCTTTCAAAGATTATTGACAATTATTCAATTAGTCACATTTGTTCTTTTGGTTCCCTATAGTGTAGTTAACCAAGGATAGCTAGGTATATTCTTACTAAATCTGAAATTACTTTGGGTTTTAATTCTCCATTAGCTATTGTGTCCTCTCCATCTCTAATCTAAAACATCACAGGTTCATAGATTTAGAGATATAAGGGATTTTAGAGATCATCTAGTCAAACTTCCACATTCTATAGATGAGAAAAGAATCTCCTACAGGTGAAGTGACTTGCCAAAAGGCACATAGTTATTAAGCACTAGAACTCAGATTCAACCACAGATTCTCAGACTATGTTCACTTTCCATTATAACATACTGCCTCTGTCATTCTTCTAGACAGTGAAAACTGAAATAAAATAAGATTCAATGGTCTACCATTTTCCTATTTTCTGTTACAAGTACTCTTTCTTCTTCTTTGATTGTGAGTTCTTTAAAGGCCCAGAATATGGCTTATAATTGTTCTTATTTCCACAACCCAAGATAGTGCCCCTATAAATAAAGAGCACAACCAATATGAATTAGTGATGCCATAAACCGAGAGGTGGGAAATGGCATTTTTTCAATTATTTCTTTGAACGTTTCCATCATGGAGGCTTGTCTTCAACTGTCTTGTACTTGGCTTAATGGCAAACATTAGATTGTTGAATTTTGATAAGTGCAGATTTGCAGAGTGTACCAACATGGAAATAAATGCATGTGGAAACTTGTATCTTGATCCCTCTCTAATTCATGAACTCTGGCAAATCATAGGCATTTACTCACTGTCTTTGGGTTTGACACTCCTCCACAAAAGTGCCTGCAAGGGTTTTGTGGGTGTTTTCAGAGGCCAACTTGTAATTTGGCCTCCAGGATGCAAGAATGTTCAAATAGATCCTTCCAGTAGCTGTCTACTTCACCACAGGTTTCCGAATTTGTGCTGAAGTCTTGGAAAAGCCTTATGCTGGAGGAGACAATGGGCATACCACAGCTCTAGCAAGCCATCACAGACCTCTCTTGAACAGAAACCACATTCCTATTTCACCACAAACATGAATCCTGGAAGAAAAAAAGGAATTATATAAAAGATGCTTCTGATGGAATGGCCTTGTATGAACTCATTGAAACTTGCCTAGAAACCTCGAGCCAGATTAGCTCTGGAACTCATTCATCCCTTGAAGCCTAGGAACTGAATGAATAGGTGTCTTAGTGGTTTGGTGAGAGAATGCACATCTCAAACAACTTCATGATCTTAGATTGGAGAGACAAGAGTGCATAGTGTTAAGTAATTGTGAATATTTTAAATCAATATTATTGTGGTTATATTGGAATAGAGAATTTGTTGACCTGCCTTCATAGGAGTTTCCTCACCCTGGAAGTTCCTATGCCAATGAAATCAATGATCCAGCTTTCATCTCCATTACACAATAATTCCAATAATATTGATTTTAAACTATTCACATTATTAAGGAGAGCGGTTGGATCTGAGATTTCATTGATATTGGAATCTCTAAGATGGGAAAACTACAAATTCAAGTAGTCACATTCTCTGCAACTTTGGAGGCTTGCCTAGAGCACTGAGAAACCCCATAATTTGCCCAGGTTCACATGTGAGTGTGTGTGTGTGTGTGTGTGTGTGTGTCTTGTAACTGGAGGAAAGTACTAGAATTCAAATAAAAGACACAGTGATAGAACTTAGACCTTTAGCAACCTAGTTTTTAAGAAAAAAAAAGTCTCATTTACATAGTAAAGAAAGCTTTAGGAAAAATAATATGAATTTTCCCACTATTAGTAACAGCTCATGTTGCCTAAGTGCTTTAAACTCTACAAAGCATTTCTTATCTCTACTCTGTGTAGAAAGTGCACATGCACCTACTTTTATACAAGTGATTTACTTAGGGTTACACAACTAGTTAATGCATATTCTTAATTTTCAGTTTAAGTGACTTATCATAACCCTTTTATCTGATCATCTCAGTCATTTTGGGTATACTGCTGAGCTCCTTGTTTCTTATAAGAGAGCATTTGCCTTATCTTATCAGAATTCAGATGTCCATGTCACTTTCTCTCAGTGACCTCCTTACCATTTCTCCTCCTCTTTTCAGTCCCTCCAATTTTTTGTGCCCATTTTGAAGGAAAGGCCAATCTTGTTAACTTATATACCTAGAATTTAGTACAATACCATGTGCAAAGTAAATTATTACTAAATGCTATGTTTTATATCATTTTTCTTTTACTTCCTTCCCACCCACCTTCCTTTCTTTTGTCACTTCTCTTTGTCTCTCTTTGTCTTGCTGTCTCTCTCTGTCTCTCTCTGTCTCTGTCTCTATCTCTCTCTGTTTCTCTCTTTCTGCCTGTCTCTCTGTCTGTCTCTGCCCCTCTCAATCTCTGTCTCTGTCTGTCTGTCTGTCTTTGTCTCTGTCTCTCTCTTCTTTATTTTTCTTGAGGGTTGTTTAGGGGTGAGATCTATATTTTCTCTCATAACCTGACTTTTATGGAAATGTTTTGCATATCATGCTTTCTTAATGGGGTTTGGGTTGGTGATAAGGGAGAGAAACTGGAACTCATAGTTTTAAAAACAAATCTCAAAATTGTTTTAAATGTAACTTGGGAAAAATAAAAATGTTAAAGAAATTTAAAAAATGAAAAATAAATAAATGAAGATGCTTAGGTTGCTATGATAATGAATAATAAATTGAATGTGATTGCAAAAAATTATTTCTAAGACTATTTGTAATCACATTTCATGTACTTTCTTTAAAAGTAAATAGATTTTGCTTCTTTAATTCTATACTTTCTCATGTTAAGAAAAATGTGGGTTTTTTTTTTAAATAAATTTTTATATTAGACAAGAGGTACTCAAATATACTATTTATACCTCTGACTTACATAAAGAACTATAAGTGAAGTGGTCTTATATGATAATGTGTTTAAAAAAACAAAAAAGTCCAAAGCCAGAGTTTTGATTTCTAGTTATCTGTAACTTATGCTAGCAATGCCACATGACAAAATGGAAATGCAAAGATCTACTCTTGCAGAGGAAAGAGTAAATTCTTTCCTTTTAGTCAATAATTCCACTGAAGATTTATAATTCTGCTTTTAATTGTAAAGAATGTCTTCAATTCTTTCATTAACCAATTATTGCAATCAATGGTTAATAAAATTCCAGCTTGAACTAAATTAAATTTGTAATTACCCCCTGCCTTGACTATTAAAATAATTAGCCTTAGGAGAAACAAAAAAAAAAAAAAAAGAAAAATTCCTATGAATCAACTTTTTGGATCCTGGAAAGAGATAAACAAGAGAAGTCCATGTCAAGGCCTCAGACAAAACTTTACCACTCTTGTATCTAAACCAAAAAGGACAATATTAGTATCTCATATACCTCTTTGTACTAATTCTATACAGAATGTAATTTGGAGAAAGCAAATTAGGCATTTTGACATACTTATTAACATAATGCGAGAAAGAGAGAGAGAGAGAGACAGAGAATGCTTTAATATGTATTCAGTATTCAGAAACAATCAATCCTTTCCCTGGGTATGGGTAAGATTTTGCATCATGTCCTTCAAAGCACTTCTGGATCATTATCATTGTATTGATGAGAATGGTAAAGTCATTCACAGCTGATCATTCTAGAACATTGCTGTTACTTTGTACATAGTATGTTTCACTTTGCTTGAGTACATGGAACACTTTACAGGTTCTTCTGAGTGCATCCTTCTCATTATTTACCACAAATTAATAACATTTCAACATAATCACCACAATATATTTACTCATTCCCCAATTGATGGACATACCTACAGCTTCCATTTTTTTTTTTTTTTTTTTTTTTTTTTTTTTTTTTGCCATGAGCATTTCTTCATTAGCTTTGCTGGGGAATGGTTAATCAAATATGAAAGGCTTTTAAATAAATAGGAAGTCAGCCTGGTTTCCCAGGTAGATACATTGTATTATTATAGACTGGTCAGAAGCTTTTGAATAATTGTTTTTCTAATTGATTTCTATGCCACTAATATTAAAACACCATCACATTTTAATCATCATTTCATGAAATGATGTGGCAGAAGATATGGTCTTGGTGAAAGTACAGAAGGAGACACTACTAGTCTTACATCACTCACAGGCTTCATGTTAATCTCAGCTCCCAACTGTCAACTTTAACCTATTCCTTTTTTGGCAATCACAACAAATGGAAACCATAAATAAATGAATGGATGAATGAATGAATGAGAGCATTTCTAAAAGATATTGATTCTTTCAACTACTGATCATCAGTTGTTTTATTTTATAATTTAAGGATACAGAGATATACAAAATAAAGAATGGCACATTTGGCTTCACAAGACCTGGATTAAAAAAACCCAGGTAAGAGAACTACCATTGTGACTTTGGACAAGTAATTTCAGCTCACTGGCTTTCAGTTTCTTCCCCAGTGCCATATAAAAATGAGGGTAGATATTTGAGGTCCCTTTCCACCCCATATCTATAATCTCCCATATCTTAGGGTCAACTTGTTTGACTTGTTTCCTAAAAACATCAGTTTTGTGAATTTAAGAAGAAAATCAGTCCTCAAACTGTGGTCTGTTTTCTAAATAACATAATATTGTTTGAATTAATATTGTAAGGAAATTATATCATAGAACCCCCTGGATGACTTTAAAACTCTATAAAGTATGGAAGCTTAATATGTTGTGCCTAATCTTTTCATTGTTGACGTTCCCTTCTGTATTTTTTTTTTTTTTTTACAAATTTGTGTACATGTGCCAGTGTCAATTACTCCATTATAATGTAAACTCCTTGAGGGTCTGTGCTGTTAGTTTCCTTTAGTCTTTGGATCTTTTGGGTCTATCAGAGTGTCCTGCACTGTAACATAGTAGGGACTTAGTAAAGGTTTTTTAATCAAATTTCATGGTTAGTGAAAGGGACTCTGTTTTTGTTGTTGCTTTTTGTCAAAGAATTTGAAAGTTTTGTCTTGAGAATTGTCATGTATATAATCAAAGAATTATACATATATATATATATATATATATATATATTATACATATATATATATATATATATATATATATATTTTTTTTTTCCCCCATCACTTTCAAAGGAAAAAAATGTTAAGGATGTTAAGAGACAAAACTTTTGTCTTTGACATTATTATTTCTCCCTGCCTAGGTCAGAGCTTCTGGGGCAAAGGGAATTCTAAGAAACTGAAGAATCACAGCCATTCTGACACATAGAATGGCTTGTGCTATTATTACCTCTCTGAGCTAGCTAAGAAAACACTGACCAGGCAGCAGCTTTCCTGATGTAGAGTGAACTTAGGAGGGACAATGCTATCAACCACAGTGAGGTACTGAAGAATGAAAACTGCCCCTGGGAAGGATAAGCATCAAGCAGATGGCTCTAATTGGGAACTATACTGTAATAGGTGATAAGAGAAATCATTCTCTCTTGACATTTGAAAGATACCATACATATCAATAAGCACATTACACCATTACCCAAAGGCTTTTTACATTGGCCTAGTTCAACTCCACCTGTCCTCCACTTCCATTTCCATCCCTTAGAAGCTTATGGAACCCATAGAGGATAAGCTTACTGAAAATCTAACCTTTGAAGAATTTGATAAAACCCAGAGTCAGAAGGAATGAGATGGAATTAGGTAAAGGAGCCAAATGCATAATTTAAATATTTATGTAATTTGAGTAAAAAGTAAGAAATTTAAATAATAGAAGAGATTCTGGTTACATATGTAAAATACAAATCTCTCAATTTTATAGCATATTTCAATATACTACACATTTTAATTCTTAGATCATTTATCAGAGTCTAATGATGGTAATCATGATATAAATATTATAGAAAAGATATTGGGAGGCTTCAGAAAAATGAAGTTGTCACCAATTTTACGGATACAACTGGATTAAATGAACAAATGAAAATTATTTATTGATACATTGACGCATACATGGTGTCCAGTCTAGCTCATTGCCAACCCTAATCCAACCCTATCCAAAAAAGCAACCCTAATGAAGCAATAAAGATAAAACCTCCCCAGCACTATTCACATCAGTTCTTGACCAAGCAACACAGCCAGCACAACTAAAACTAAGAGGCACCCCAAAATGAGGTAAAAGACAATAAAAGTTACCTTTTCCTTTCATTACTGCTGGATGCAACCAATTAAGCAAGTAATAGCACTTGTCCTCTTCTCCTCAGTCTCCATTCTCCACCCCAAGCCACTAGCTTTTCCTTAATTTTGAACCAATTGCCTTTGTCCAAGTTAACAAGCACCGTCTTTATACAATATTATTCTATAAACTGCTTCTATTATCATTGCAACCATACCAATCCACATTTCCCTATTCTTAGGATCCATAGCCAAAGACTTTGAAAAGGAAATTTTTGGCATCAAACCCATGGGCACTGAAAAATGAGTCAGTATCAGAGATAGAGATGCTTTTATTAATTGAAATGGCACTAAAACGATGTAGCTGTACATTATCCTTAACTCAACTTCATACTTCATTTGGATTGAGTTTTCTACCATCAGGACCACTGACCTTACCAGGTACCCAAGGACCATTGTACCTTGCCATTTTCTATTCTATTTGGCTTTATAGATCTTACCAAGCTTTTTTGTCTGCTCAATATATAAACTCTCTCTATGTTAGTATTTACTTCTATTGGAATTTGAGATTCTTGAGAACAAAGACTGTCTCAATTTCTACTTGTATACTCAGTTCTTTGCATATAGCAATCACCTAACATGCATTTTTATTTATTCATCATAGTGATATTTCTGTATGCTGAGCCAGTGACCAGGCAGGCAGGTTTATTTGTTATCAGCATCTGTCTCTTCCCTTTTGTGGATTTTGTTATTCTTCTCCTTTGGTATGACTTTGTTTCTAATAGACATTTCTCTAGCAAGTGAATTTCCTTATAAACCAAAACATGGGAAAAAAAGATGGCTGCCTGCATTCATGCAAGTCTACCTGGTAACTGCCCAGTCATGGTTGTTGATACATTTGCCTAGAACAGGGATTCTTACTCTGGCGTTAGTGAATTTGGATGGAGAAAAATGCATCATTATTTTAGAATAATTTATTTGTTGTTTAATTATCTTTGTTTTGTGCATTTATAAATATCCTGAAAAGAGTTTCATAGACTTCATCAAGAAGTAAAATGTATCAGTGACACACAAAAAAACTAAGAACTCTAGTTACTCTCTCTGCTCAAGGAAGTATAAAATGAACCAACAACTCTGTTTAACATCAGGCTCCCAACTGGAGATTATTTCCTTTTTTTTTTTAATTATTATTATAGTAACTTTTTATTGACAGAATCCATGCCAGGGTAATTTTTTTACAACATTATCCCTTGCACTCACTTCTGTTCCGATTTTCCCTCCACCTTCCACCCCCTCCCCTAGATGGCAGCAGTCCTATATATGTGGAATATGTCCTAGTACATCCTAGATACAATGTATGTGTGCAGATCCAAACAGTTTTCTTGTTGCACAGGGAGAATTGGATTCAGAAGGTAGAAATAACCCGGGAAGAAAAACAAAAATGCAAACAGTTTACATTCATTTCCCAGTGTTTTTTCTTTAGGTGTAGCTGCTTCTGTCCATCACTGATCAGTTGAAACTGAATTAGTTCTCTTTGTCAAAGAAATCCACTTCCATCAGATTACTTCTTCATACAGTATTGTTGTTGACGTATATAATGATCTCTTGGTTCTGCTCATTTCACTTAGCATCAGTTCATGTAATTCTCTCCAAGCTTCTCTGTATTCATCTTGCTGGTCATTTCTTACAGAACAATAATATTCCATAGCATTCATATACCACAATTTACCCAACCTTTCTCCAATTGATGGGCATCCACTCAATTTCCAGCTTCTAGCCACTACAAACAGGGCTGCTACAAACATTTTGGCACATACTGGTCCCTTTCCCTTCTTTAGTATCTCCTTGGGGTATAAGCCCAGTAGAAACACTGCTGGATCAAAGGGTATGCACAGTTTGATAACTTTTGGTGCATAATTCCAGATTGCTCTCCAGAATGGGTGGATCCGTTCACAGTTCCACCAACAATGTGTCAGTGTCCCAGTTTTCCCATCCCTCAACAATCATCATTATTTTTTCCTGTCATCTTAGCCAATCTGACAGGTGTGTAGTGGTATCTCAGAGTTGTCTTAATTTGCATTTCTCTGATTAATAATGACTTGGAGCATCTTTTCATATGACTGAAAATAGTTTCAATTTCTTCATCTGAGAATTGTCTGTTCATATCCTTTGACCATTTATCAATTGGAGAATGGCTTGGTTTCTTATAAATTAGAGTCAGTTCTCTATATATTTTGGAAATGAGGCCTTTATCAGAACCTTTAACTATGAAGATGTTTTCCCAGTTTCTTGCTTCCCTTCTAATCTTGTTTACATTAGTTTTGTTTGTACAGAAGCTTTTTAATTTGATGTAATCAAAATTTTCTATTTTGTGATCAATAATGGTCTCTAGTTCATCTTTAGTCACAAATTTCTTCCTTTTCCACAAGTCTGAGAGATAAACTATCCTATGTTCCTCCAATTTGTTTATAATCTCGTTCTTTATGTCTAAATCATGGACCCATTTTGATCTTATCTTGGTATACGGTGTTAAGTGTGGGTCCTAGCCTAATTTCTGCTATACTATTTTCCAGTTATCCCAGCAGTTTTTGTCAAATAATGAATTCTTATCCCAAAAGTTAGGATCTTTGGGTTTGTCAAACACTAAATTGCTATAGTTGACTATTCTGTCTTGTAAACCTAACCTGTTCCACTGATCAACTAAACTATTTCTTAGCCAATACCAAATGGTTTTGGTGACTGCTGCTTTATAATATAGTTTTAGATCAGGTACAGCTAGGGCATCTTCATTTGATTTTTTTTTCATTAATTCTTTTGAGATTCTTGACCTTTATTATTCCATATGAATTTTGTTGTTATTTTTTCTAGATGATTAAAATATTTTCTTGGAAGTCTGATTGGTATAGCACTAAATAAATAGATTAGTTTAGGGAGTATTGTCATCTTTATTATATTAAGCAACTATCCAGGAGCACTTGATATTTTCCAGTTGTTTAAGTCTGACTTTATTTGTGTGGAAAGTTTTTTGTAATTTAGCTCATATAATTCCTGACTTTCCTTTGGTAGATAGATTCCCAAATATGTTATGCTGTCAACAGTTATTCTGAATGGAATTTCTCTTTGTATCTCTTGCTGTTGGATTTTGTTGGTGATGTATAAAAATGCTGAGGATTTATGGGGATTTATTTTATAACCTGCAACTTTGCTAAAGTTATGGATTATTTCTAATAGCTTTTTTGTAGAATCTCTAGGGTTCTCTAAGTATACCATCATATCATCTGCAAAGAGTGATAGTTTGGTTTCCTCACTGCCTATTCTGATTCCTTTAATATCTTTCTTGACTCTTATTGCCTAGGCTAGTGTTTCTAATACAATATTGAATAATAATGGTGACAGTGGGCAACCTTGCTTCACTCCAGATCTTACTGGGAAAGATTCAGTTTTCCCATTGCATATGATGCTTACTGATGGTTTTAAATATATGCTCCTGACTATTTTAAGAAAAGTCCATTTATTCCTATACTCTCAAGTGTTTTTATTAGGAATGGATGTTGGATTTTATCAAATGCTTTTTCTGCATCTATTGAGATGATCATTTGGTTTTTGTTAGTTTGCTTATTGATGTAGTCAATTATGCTAATAGTTTTCCTAATATTGAACCAGCCCTGCATTCCTGGTATAAATCCTACTTGATCATAGTGTATTATCCTGGGGATGATTTTCTGTAATCTTTTTGCTAATATTTTATTTAAGATTTTAGCATCGATGTTCATTAGAGAGATTGGTCTATAATTTTCTTTCTCTGTTTTTGTCCTACCTGGTTTAGGTATCATTACCATGTCTGTGTTCGTAAAGGAGTTTGGTAGGGACTCCTTGGTCCTATTTTTTTCAAATAGTTTATATAGCATTGGTGTTAATTGTTCTTTAAATGTTTGGTAGAATTCACATTAAATCCATCTGGTCCTGGGGATTTTCTTAGGGATTGGTTAATAGCTTGTTCTATTTCTTTTTCTAAGATGGGACTGTTCTACTTCTTCCTCTGTTAATCTGGGCTAGCTCTATTTTTGAAGGTATTCTTCCATTTCATTTAAGTTGTCGATTTTATTGCCATAAAGTTGGGCAAAGTAATTCCTAATTATTGCTCTAATTTCCTCTTCATTAGTGGCTGAGTTCTCCTTTTCATTTTAAGACTAACAATTTGATTTTCCTCTTTCCTTTTTTAATCAGATTTACTAAGGGTTTGTCTATTTTTGTTGGTTTTCATGAGAACCAACTCTTAGTTTATTGAATTAATTCAATAGTTTTGTTACTTTCAATTTTCTTGATCTCTCCTTTTATTTTAGAATTTCAAGTTTAGCGTTTGACTGGGGGTTTTAATTTGTTCCTTTTCTAGCATTTTTAGTTGCAAGCCCAATTCGTTGACCTTCTCTTTCTCTACTTTATGCAAGTAAGCCTCTAGAGATATGAAATTTCCCCTTATTACCGCTTTGGGTGCATCCCACACATTTTGATATGATATCTCATTATTGTCATTTTCTTGGGTGAAGTTATTAATTATGTCTATGATTTGCTGTTTCACCCTAGATCATTCTTTAGTATGAGATTTTTAGTTTCCAATTATTTTTTGGTCTACTTTCCCCTGGCTTTTTGTTGAGTGTAATTTTACTGCATCGTGGTCTGAAAAGGATGCATTCACTATTTCTGCCTTACTGCATTTGAGTTTGAGGTTTTTATGTCCTAATATATGGTCTATTTTTGTATAGGTTCCATGAACTGCTGAAAAAAAAGTGTACTCCTTTCTGTCTCCATTTCATTTTCTCCAGAGGTCTATCATATCTAACTTTTCTAGTCTTCTATTTACCTCTTTGACTTCTTTCTTATTTATTTTGTGATTTGATTATCTATTCTGGAGTGCAAGTTGAGATCTCCACTATTATAGTTTTGGTATCTATTTTCTTCTTGAGCTCTTAATTTTCTCTTTAAGAATTTAGATGCTGCACCACTTGGTGCATATATTTTAATATTGATGATTGCTTCATTGATTTCTGCTACCCTTTAGGCAAGATATAGTGCCCTTCCTTATCTCTTTTAATTAGATCAAATTTTGTTTTGCTTGATCTGAGATCAGGATGGCTACCCTGCTCTTTGACTTCACCTGAAGCATAGTAGATTTTGCTCCATCCTTTTACCTTTATTCTGCATGTATCTCCCTGCTTCAGGTGTGTTTCCTGTAAACAACATATTGTAGGATTCTGGTTTTTAATCCATTCTGCTAATTGCTTCCTCTTTATGGGGAGTTTACCCCGTTTACATTTATGGTTAAAATTACCAATTCTGTATTACTTGCCATCTTGTTAACCCTTTTTATGCTTTTCTCCCTTCTTTCCCTCTTACCCCTCTTCCCAGTATTAAACTTGTGAGCACCACTTGCTTCTCACAGCCCTCCCTTGTTAGTATCCCTCCTCCCCACCTTTCAGTTCCTCCCCCTATCTTACTCCTTTCCCTCACAGTTTTTGTATTCCCTTCTGCTTAGCTTATTCCTTCTCTTTTCACTTTTCCCTTCTCCCTTTTCAATGAGATGGGAGAAGTTTCACCATATATTGAATATGTCTAAAATTTTTTCTCTTAAAGTCAATTCTTATGGCAGTAAAATACCCACTATATTCATCCCCTCATTCTTCACTCAGATATAATAGGTTTCCTTTGTCTCTTTGTGAGATATAGTACCACTTTCCCTTTTTCTGATACAATGTCGCTTTTCCACTCTAATTTCTAGAACAAGGTATACATGTATTTTTATACATCTTTAGCAGTGAAATATAGTTCCCAAGATTTCTTTTTACCTTTTTTAGGTTTTCTTGATTCTATATTTGCAGATCAAACTTCTTGTTAGTTCTGGTTTTCACCAAAATAGGTGGAAATTCACTTATTTTAGTTGAATGACCATCTTCTTCCTAAAAGATGCTCATTCTGGCTGGTAAGTTATTTTTTGGTTGCATGCAGAGTTCTTTAGCCTTCGGATATCATAGTTCTAGGCCCTTCAATCTTTTAATGGGATCTGCTAGATCTTGGGTGATCCTTATTGTGAGCTCTCTATATTTGAATTGGTTTTCTAGCCACTTGGAGTATTTTTCCTTTGTTTGAGGGTTCTGGCATTTGGCCACTATATTTCTTAGTGTTTTAATTTTAGGATCCCTTTCAGTGGGTGATCCATGAATCCTTTCAATCGTCTATTTTCACTCTGTTCTGACTTCTGGGCAGTTCTCTTTGATAATTTCCTGGAAATATAGTGTCCAGGCTCTTTTTTTCATCGATTATTTTCTGGAGTCAATGATTCTCAGATTGTCTCCTAGACCTGTTTTCCAGGTCTGTTGTTTTCCCAGAAGGTATTTCACATTTTTCTCCATTGTTTGTTTTTTGGTTTTGCTTGACTGATTTTCTTCTTGTCTCCTCAGGTCATTCAATTCCATTTGTTCTATTCTGATTTTCAATGAAGTCTTTTCTTCACTCACTTTTTATACTTTTTCTAATTGTCAATTTGATTCTATGGAATGTTTTTCCATTTCAACAATTTTATTCTTTAGGAGCTATTTCTGTTTCCAGTTCACTAATCCTATTTTTCAAGGATTTGTTTTCTTTATCACTCTGTCTTTAAATGAGTGGAATGATTTCTCAGTCTCTTGCCAAGCCTCCCTCTCCTTTTCCCATTTTCTTCTAGCTCTCTTGTAGAGAACCTTTTAATTTCTTCTATGAGTTCATCTGTGCTGAGAAGCAGATGATCTCCTCCTGTGATTCACCTGAAGATAATCTGTTTTAGTCTCCTCAGGGTTTAGAGTCTGTTCTCTGTCTGTATAAAAGCTGTCAATCGTTAAGTCCTTTTAACCTTTTGCTCATTTTGTCAGAGAAGAATCAGAGACAAACTAGCAAAGAAAAAGGAAAAAACCCCAAATGGAATCTGCTTTTTTGGGGGAGGGGCTGGGTGGCGTTACCGAGCTTCCTCTACAGACTGAGGGGGCAGCAGTGAGGCACTAGCAGGACTGTGTTGTGCCTGTGCTCTGAGACTCTGAGAGTGTGCTGAGATGCTGTGGGGGAGGGGTGGCCAGTCTCAAGGAACTCCATCTTTTTGGGATTGTATTCTTCACCCCCTGGTGTTTTTAGTTTCTCTGCTGGGCTACTGACTTGCTGCCAGGGCAAAGTATCCAATCCTGTAGTGAAGCTCTCCCCACAGAGACGGCTGAGATCACACCCCAACCCCCTCTGGTCTGCTCGGCTGTGAGCTGCCTGCCAAGCTCTTGCTGCCGCTGCCTGCCATCAGCCTATGCCTGATCTAAAACCGTCCCGCCCTCAAGCAAAAACAGACCTTTCCTGGCGAATCTCAAGGATGTCTTCTCTTGGTAAATGTTTGTGGGTTTTTTTTTTTCAGTCAGGCATTAATTCAGAGGCTTGTAATGAGATGGATTCTGAGAGAAAATGCGAAGCTTACACAGCTGTGTGCCTCCTCACCGCCATCTTGGCCGGAAGTCTCTCTGGAGATTATTTCCTGAAAAAATATTTCTACTTTCTTCCCTGATACAAAAATAATCATCCATCTCAGTACTTCATTTAAAGATAACACAAAGAGTATTATCAATCGTATATTTATCAGCTTTATCAAATTTTGCTGACAAAGTAAATCTTCAAGTGTAGAACAGTTCTAAAAATAATTTTATAGAAGGTAAGTCTCCTTAAAAGTCATAGAGATTAGATAGCAGGCCTGGCTTTACCTAGGGCAATATTAGCTTCATAGAAATTTAGTAAGACCTTATTTCTGTAAAAATTTTATATAATATTAGGATAAATTTGACTTTGATTATTGAAAAAATTCATTTATAAATCTATCAGGTCCTGGTTTTTTTTTTTTTTTTTGTCTTCCCTCTTTTTGGAATTGAATTTCTTTTCCTGAAGATGGGCTATTTAATTTTTCTCTTTTTTGTCTAATTAATGTGAGTTTTTCATATGTTTTTTAAAAAGAACATTGATTTTGACTTCTTACATTTTTTTATTTTTTGTATACAATTGGGGAAAATAGTTTCTAAATGATATTAAATAATTTATTTAATATCATTTAGAAACTATTTTCCCCAATTGTCTTTATTTTTTATATGTGCATTTTGCTTTTTTTTCCCTCCCTCATTTCCTTCCTTAAGTCTTCCTCCCATCCCTCCTACCTTTCTTCCTTTCTTCATTCTTTTTCTTTCTCTTTTCTTCCTTCCTCCCTATCTCCTTACTTACTTTTTGTCTCTCTTTCCTTCCTTCCCACCCTTCTTCCTTTCTCCCTCCCTTTTTCCTCCCTCCCTCCCTATCTCTTTCTTTCTTTTCAACAAGAAATAGGAAGAGAAATTCCATTTAAAATAACCATAGAGAATATAAAGTACTTGGGAGTTTACCTACCAAGACAAATCCCAGAACTATATGAATGCAGCTGCAAAACAATTTTCACACACATAAAGCCAGATCTAAACAATTGAAAATATATCAATTGCTCATGGGTAGACTGAGCTAATATAACCCATATGAAAATTATACTTAAATTAATTTATTTTTTCAGAGTCATACCATTTAAACTACTGAAAATCATTGAAGTGGAAAAAGTAATAACAAAATATATCTGGAGGAACAAAATGTCAGAAATATTAAGAGATTAATAAAAAAAAGTACAAAGGAAAGTGGTCTAGCCACATCAAATCTAAAATTGTATCATTAATCAACAATCACCAAAACTATTTGGAATTGGCTAAGAAATAGAGTAGTATATTACTGAAATAGGTTAGGTACACAGTAGTAAAAAAAAACAAAAACAAAACAACAACAACAACAACAAAAAAAAAAACAGCAACCTATAGCAGTCTACTGTTTGATTAACCCAAAGACTCCATATTCTTGGAAAAGAACTCACTATTTGACAAAAACTCCTGGGAAAACTGGGAAAGAGCATGTCAGAAACTAGGAATTATATCATATCCCAAAATAAGGTAAAAATGAGTCCACAATTTAGACATAAAAGATGATATCATAAGCAAATTAGAAGTGTAAGGAACAGTTCACTTATCTGATCTGTGGAGAAGGGAAGAATTTATGACCAAACAAGAGTGAGAACATCATGAAATGCAAGATGGATGATTTTGCTCGTATTAAATTTAAAAAGTTTTGCATAAATAAAATCTAAACAACTAAGATTAGAAGGAAAACAGAAAGCTGGGAAACAGCTTTTATAACCAGTGTTTCTGATAAAGTTCCAAGTTCTAAAATATATTATGAACTGAGTAAAATTCATAAGAATACAAGTCATTCCCCAAGTGATAAAAAGTCAAAGGATATGAAGAGGCAATTTTCAGATGAAGAAATTAAAGATGGCTATGGAATTATGGAAAAAAATGCTTTAAATCACCATTGATTAGAGAATTGCAAATTAAAATAACTCTGAGATACTAGCTTACATCTGTCAGATTGGCTAATATAACAAAAAAGGAAATGATAAATGTTGGAAAAAATGTGGGAAAAGTAGAATAGTAATGCATGATTGATGGAGATATAAACTGATCCAACCATTCTAGAGAGCAATTTGGAGCTATTTCCAAAGGGCAATTCAACTATTCATACTGATTAATCCAACAGTACCACTACTAGATCTGTATCCTAAAGACAGCATAAAAAAGGAAAAAGACCCACATGTACAAAAATATATGTAGCAGCTTTTTTACTGGCGGCAAAGAATTGGAAGTTGAAGGGATGCCTATCAACTGATTGCACAAGTTGGGATATATTAATACAATGGGATAATATTTTGGTATAAGAAATGGTGAACAGATGGATTTCAGAAAAATCTAGAAAATTTACATGAACTAATACTAAGTGAATGGAGCAGAAGCAGGAGAACATTGTGCACAGAAACAGCATGTTGTGAGATGATTAACTATGATGGACTTAGCTCTTCTCAGAAATTCAATGATACAAGACAATTTAAAAAGAGTCTTGATGGAAAATGTTACCCACAACCAGAGAAAGAACTATTGAATCTGAACACAGATTGAAGAATATTATTTTCACTTCTTTTGTTGTTTTTTTCTTTCTTGTGGCTTTCCTCTTTTGTTCTGGTTGTTTCACAGCATGACTAAGATGGAAATATTTTTAATATGTTTGTACATGTATAACCTATATCAGATTGTTTGCGATCTTGAAGAGTGGGGAGGGGAGAGAAAGAGGGGAAAAATTGGAACTAATAATCTTATAAAAGTGAATGTTAAAAACTGCTTTTTTATGTAATTGAAAAATACTATTAAGTGAAGTTAGAAAGTTTCTTGTCATATTTGTCAATTCACTGTGTTTGAATTAAGAAGTTGAGGCAGAATTCAATTCAGGTATCCCTGACTCCAAGGACAGCACTACAGTTATTCTATTGTATATTTCAGAACATTCAATAACTCCATGTACAGTTTGGACTAGCTCCCTGGAGGCCTCAGAATCAGCCAGAGTCAGAATAAGCGAAAGTCCCTGGTCTTTAGGGAGAGAAGTGAAAGAGATGGACAGAATTTTCAGGAGTTTTGCCAAGGATTCTTCCTTGATTCTAGAGTCCAGAATCTCCACAAATCTCCCCACTTTTCTCCTCCTCATCCTGAGGCCAAGTGAAGTTCTCTTGCCTCTCTCACTTGAGCTAGCATCAACTGTGAGAAGAGAAATCCAAACATATACTAATAGAGTTATTGTTCAATAGGTAATTATCCTTAAGTGCTTGGCTGTCTGATTCAAACACACCTTTTAAGAGTTACAGCCCTTTAAAACTCCACTGTCCCGGGCATGGTCCCCTGTGACATAATACTGATATAATTAAGAATTGTGTGAAACTTTTCCTTAGGTTTGCTAATATGGTAGAGTTAAAATTCCATTTTCCCTATCCTAAATAGATGTTGTTAGCTAATATTTAGAGAATTCCTTTTGTTATTTCTGCCTTCCCCACCAATATCCTGATTGGCAGTGCAATCATTGCCACAATAGGTACTTTATCTGAAAGGGCTATGAAAAAATAGAAATCTTTGTGGCTTTAGGCCTTCAGTCAATTTGAGTATATATACATTTATGTTTATATATTTTTTATGTGTGTATATGTGTGAAGACCGCATATTTTAAAATCAGCCGGAGTCAGGAATTCAGGTTAGGGAAAAATCGTCAGTCTTTATTCTCAGTGAAGAAAGATCAGAGGTGGAAGAGAATGGGCAAAACAATGTGTGTAGCTGAGTCAAGGAGCTAGCTAGACCAGCAGCCACAGGACCAGCAGCTACGAGCATGGAACCCAGGCTCAATCTCTCCCAACCTCTCTTCCTGTCTCTCTGCCTCCACCCACCAAAATCGTCATTTCCTATACAACACATCAGGACTTGCACAGAGTGGGCAGGGGCCATTCTTTATCCAAGCATGTATATTAATAGAGTATAGTCCAATTACTATTTAGCCTCACGTTGCTTGGGACTTCAGTGCATCAACTCAAGCCTCAGCCCATTACATATATGTATATTATATATATATATATATATATATATATATACATTATGCCCTCGAAAAGGCAAGGGAGACAATATGTCACTCCATGCCTGATTATGTTGCTCTCCAACTTCCCATACCCTCCCACCTCGTGCTTGGCTATGAGTATCAATAAACTATTTTGATTTATCCTACTAATGCTGGGTGACATTTATCCACATCACACTCTAAATTTGCTTTTGACACTGCTTTTGTTTTCAGTTTGTCTTTCTCTTCTTTGATTTTAAGAGATTCTATTTTGAACCAAATTATCAATCTTTGCAGATGATATGATGGTGTACTTAGAGAATCCTAGAGAATCAACTAAAAACTATCAGAAACAATTCACAACTATACCCAAGTTGCAGGATAAAGATAAATTATCATAGATCATCAGCATTTCTATGTGTTACCAACAAAGTTCAGCAGCAAGAAATAAAAAGTAAAATTCCATTTAAAATAACTGTAGATAATGTAAAAAATTTGGGAGTCTAACTGCTGAGACAAAGTCAGGGACTATATGAACACAGTTAGAAAAAACTTTCCACACAAATAAAGTCAGATCTAAATAATTGGAAGAATACCAAGTATTCATGGGTAGTTTGAAATAATATAATAAAAATGACAATTATAATTAAATTAATCTACTTTTTCAGTGCTATACAAAGTAAACTGCCAAGAAATTACTTTAGACATTTAGAAAAATAATAACAAAGTTCAAACAGAAGAACAAGTCAAGAATTTCAAAGGAATTAATGGGAAAAAATGCAAATGAAAGTGGCCTTACTGTTCTAGATCTAAAACTATACTATAAAGCAGCAGTCAACAAAACCATTTGGTACTAGCTAAGAAAGATGATCAGTGGAATAAGTGAGGCTCCTAGGTCACAATAGTCAATGACTATAGTAGGCTAGTGTGTTATAAACCCAAAGATCCAAGCTTCTGGGATAAGAACTCACCATTTCACAAAAATTGCTAGAAAAATTAGAAAATAATATGGTAGAAACTATACATTGTCCAACATCCAACACCTTGAACTTAGATAAAGTCTAAAGGGGTTCATGATTTTGACATAACAAGTGATAGTATAAGCAAATTAGAAGGACAAAGGATAGTTTACCTTTCAGATGTATGCAGAAGAAAGGAATTCATGGCTAAAGAAGAACTAGAGTATATTATAAAATCAAAATGGATAACTTTGATTATATTTGGTTAACAAGTTTTTGTCCAAATTAAACCAATGTAGACAACATTGGAAGGGAAGCAGAAAACTGGGAAAAAATTTTTATATCCAAATGATCTAATAAAGGCCTCATTTTAAAAATATATAGATATTTGACTCAAATTTATAATAGAAGTCATTCTCCAGTTGTCAAAAGGTCAAAGGATAAGAACAGACAGTTTTCAGATGAAGAAATTAAAACTATTTGTAGTCATGTGAAAAAACCTCTCAATCCCTATTGATCAGAGAACTTCAAATTAAGACAACTCTGAGGAACCACCATACACCTCTCAGATTGGCTGAGATGAAAGGAAAAGATAATGATAAATGTTGGAGGGGATGTACAAAAACTGGGACATTAATACATTTTTGGTGGAGTGGTGAACTGATCCAAACATTCTGGAGAGCAATATGAAACTGTGCCCAAAGAGCTGTCAAACTGTACATGACTTTTGATCCATCAGTGTCTCTAATAGGCTGTATCCCAAAGAGATTGTAAAAAAGGGAAAATGATCCACATGTGCAAAAATATTTGTAGTAGCCTTTTTTATAGTGACAAGAAACTGGAAACTCAGTGGATGCCCATCAGTTGGAGAATAGATAAATAAGTTACAATATATGAATTTTGTAGAATATTATTGTTCTATAAGAAATGATAAGCAGGATGATTTCAGAGAGGCCTGGAGAGATTTAAATGAACTAATGATAAGTGAAGTGAGTAAGAAATAACATTGTACACAGCAACAACAAGATTATGCAATGATCAGTTCTGATGGATGTGACTCTTCAACATTGATCCAGGCCAATTGCAATAGACTTGTGTTGGAAAGAGCCATTTGCACCCAGAGAGAGGACTGTGGGGACTGAATGTAGGTCACAACATAGTATTTTCAGATTGTTTGTTGTTGTTTGCTTGATTTTTGTTTTTTTATCATTTGTTTCCATTTTTTGTCTGATTTTTCTTATGCAAAGTAATAATTGTGGAAATATGTACAGAAGAATTGCACATGCCTTAATATATATTGGATTACTTGTTGTCTAGGGGAAGATAGGGGAAACAGAGACAGAAAAAATTTGGAACACAAAGTTTTTCAAGGTGAATGTTGAAAAGCATCTTTGCATATATTTTGAAAATAAAAAGACATTTAAAAAAATTATGAGTTTTCAAACTTTTTCTGTGTTATCTATAGCTTCTGCAAAACTTCCTACTAATTTCCCTTCAATTTCTTATGCCAGTCCAAAATATATAGAAACCATGATGGGTAAAATGGGGATGTGGAAGGGATAACAGTATTATCTTTAATTCAAACACATTAATATATGTAATTTATTTACATAGTATAATTAAGCATATTTTATGTGAATATATAAATATATAGCATTGATTTGGATACATATAAATTACATATTTTAATATCAATTATATTTCTAATATATGCTATCTATAAATATACACACATGAATACATAGAAATGTGTATACGGTGCCAACATATAATATTCATGCACATGCAAATATCTATTTTACATGCACATTAAACACAGTGAATACATGTGTAGAAATTAAGTCCTGCTAATGTCTACTGTAGAAATTAATGTCTACAGTAGAAATTAAGTCCTACTAAGTCCAAAGATTTATTTGATGACTTAGTGGTCATATCCCTGAGTCCTTGTTTCCCAGGGATTTGCTGCTGAACTGGCAATGAATAATACCCTTACATCACCAGGAGTGTTTCTCCCAGGTTGGAGACTTCATTTTCTGTATCTAGAATGGAAAACAGATGAAGGAAAAAAACACAAACCTAGGTCTGTTTCTCAAGTCTGGCCTAAACAGGGGAAAAGATAGTCTTTAGGCCTTTCTTCCCTTTTCACATTGTGTCACCTATTAGGAATAATAGTCTTTCATCCTCAAACATGAATGAAGGAAAAGTCCCAACTTTGCAATTTTGAACAGATCATTCTGCCTATGAAGCCAATGTGGAATAAAAATGCTCCTCCCAATCATATGGTGGGCCAACATAGAATGTCTACTGTTTCTCCAATCTTCTAGTCTTTCAGAATAGATAATGAAATTTACTGTCTGCAGAGGTAAGGGTGAATTTTGAACACAATGTCCACTCCTTAATCTGACAGTTGTTTGTGCTTTCTGGGGAGTCATAAGTATTGTCCTTTCACTTGCTTTCACAGAACCAAAGAAAAAATATTCTCAAAACAGTCAACATGGCAAGATCATATATGACCTCACATCTGGAGAAATCAAAGTTATTCCCAAATGCAAAGTTTTGCAGATTCAACAAGCAAGAAACATGTCACCAAATTTACCAAATATTGCAGTTTGTTTGGTACTCACTGAGTGTCTGATTAGATGTTAAAATAGCATTCCTCAACCTTTAAGTAAAAAGACAAGACAAAAAAAGGGCCCAAGCAAAGAAAGTCAGTTTTCTGTCTCAGTAGAAACATGATTCATACAGAGTTTTCCAGTCCACATGGAGGTCTCTCCATGGATTTAGGACTTGGGCTCAACAATAACTCTCAGATGAGAAAACTGTCCTGAGTGAAAACTTTTCCATTATTCCCTCAGTGAATATAGCCATTCAACTGGCTTTTATATTATTTAATTATTCCTTTCTTCGCAAAGCAAACCAAAATGCTTCAAGGATCTCAGCATATAATAGTTGGTCCCTTAAGAAGTCAAGGTGCATTTCATTTGGGTACTTATTTCAAAGGGCACCTGTTTCCTATGACAGATCCTGACCATTGCAAGGATAACCTCTATATAATAACAAATTCATCCAACAGGAAAAATAGGCTTATTTATAAAAATAGCAAAGTGAATATTTTGGGTTTCTTGGTGTTACAGACACTTCTTTATGAAATTATGGGACATATTACTCTTACAATAAAGTAGAAAGTCATGATTCTCACATTAGACTCAGTAAAATAATTAATCAAAATTCAATAATACAGTAACTAAACACTAAAGGAATCAGCAAATGCAAAGTTTACACAATAAGCTCATTGGAATTAACTTGTGAGAAACACATGGAAAAAAAAAAACTATCTTAACAATTCTAGACTATACTGTTATTTTTGTAGGTGTTTTTTGTTGTCACATTATTATTTAGATTATCATTATTTTGCCATTTTCCCTAGAATCTTGCAAATGATTGTATCCAAATTTAAATGACCAAGTAGAGAATTTTGGTAGCAGTGCCCAAAGGTGTGAAGAGTTCAGTTGTATCCTTGGCTGTTCCAATATAAGATGGATTTGTTCTGGTACCTACTACTTTATCATAGCTACATCTGTTTTATTTTACTTCTCAGTACTGTGATGGGGGTCTTCCCTCCCATTGGTTTAAATCTCCAATTGTGTTTTCCTCAATTTTAGGGAACTTGTGATTAATATCCCATTTCCATTTAACCTTTTCATATTGAATACAGAGAGATATTTACTTAAGATATAGCAAGAAAAAATATACAAATATTTCCCCAAAAATCTCAGGAGTAAAGCCTTCCTCCCATACTTCCTCTGTGTCTGAGGAAGGGAGGAGGATTAGATACAAGCTTTAGGTAAATTGTTATATAGCATTAGTCCCATCAAGTTCAAGACCAAAAGCCTGCTTAGTTGGTCCCTCCTTGCTCTCCAGGACTTCACTGCTGGACTGCCTGCAACACTCAATCTAGATTCCTGTATCTCTGTGGCTTGAGCTCCTAAACCAGACATTCTACCATATATAGACTTTACTTAGAAGATTTCCCTTGGAAAATAAGTTAGTATTTTAGAAGAAAGAAAACAAGAGCTATGGAAGACAGAATTGGAAAGATTATCACACGAACCATACTTTCTGAAAATTAGAATGGATTGGGAAAAAAGTTAATGATTATACAAGACAAGAAGAAATACTAAAATCTATTTAAAATACTGAAAATATAACATGTCAGAACAAAATATCTGACTTGAAAAACAAATATAATTGAAGAATTATTGGGCTACTTGAAACCATGAACAAAAAAATCCCCAAAGACTTCTTAATTGAACTGAATCTTATCGATGAAAACTTAGGAAGGGCGCTTACTTTAACAGCATAGATAATTAAAATGGATCTGCATAGAGAAGATTAGCCTGTCCCCTGTGGAAGATTGGAATAAAATTCACAAAGTATGTTATATTAAAATTAAAAAAAAGAAAATTAATCAAGGGAAAAAACTTACCTAATAATGTCTTTCAATCTACTACAGGACAGTAATACAAGGACTTCTGTCCTTGGCAGGTTGGAACTGGGTCTATAATTTCATAGGTTAAAGGAAACTCCCTTTGTGGAAAATCTTTCCACTAATATAGATGAACATCTTTTTTTAAACCTCATAGTGTTTGTTACCCACTCAGGAATGGCAGAGAAGCTAGGTGGAACAGTGGCTAGATTTCCAGGTCTAGAGTCAGAAAGACATATCCTGAGTTTAGTTGTGTGATCCTATACAACTCATTTAACCCTATTTAACTCATTTTCCTCATTGCTAGAAAAAGAAATGGCAAACTACTTCAGTATCTTTGTCAAGAAAACTCCTAGTGGAATCATGAAGAGTTGGACATGAGCAAAAAATGATTGAATAACACCAATAAAAGTCTTAGTCGTCTAAGTCACTGAGAGATTTACTGACTTATCCAGGGTCAAATAGACAGTGTATTTTAGAGACATGCATTTAACTCAAGTATTCCTCTCAGAAGCTAGCTCTTTATCATCTATGCCATTGGCCACATTTATGTACATAATAAATATATCAGAAATAAATGCCCTAACATGACATCACTTTCCATTTCTATGTCTACATTTCTTTCTCTTTGTATCTCCATGCTTCTGTCTGTCTGTCTGTCTGTCTGTCTCTGTCTCTTTGTGTTGAAATTCTCAATTTCCATATATAGATCAATGAGATGAAAGATACTTAAATATCTACTTTTTTGTAGTATGAAAAAGGAGGTTTGTGAACCTTAAAATGATATAGAAATGGGAAATTACAATATGAAGAAATGTTGGCTATTGAGAAATTCAAGTTGCAATGGAGATTCTATTCTTGAACATTCTCTACTCTTTAAAATAAGAAATTCAAAGATGAATGAATTTGGGGGGCTTTCTTGTCTTTGAATTATATCCATAGTTAAAGATTTTGTCTTCATCTCCACCAGCCAACCTAATTAACGGTATAAATTGAATTGTTTGTTGCTTTAGTGGAACTGTCAGTCACCTTAGTCGATTAGTTGAATTGACCATTTTGGTACTGAAATAGTCCACATTTTTTGGTATCATAGAGATCCAAGTTTGGCTTCTTAAATTGGATCCTGGTGAATTCAGAACTGCCTGAGAGCACTGTGTCTGAGTGACAGGAAAGCTAGCTTGTCAACAGCCTCTGTTCTTCACCTATTTATTTCACTAACTTTTCTTCTTGCACCTGATCATTTTTTTCGTGTGTGGGAAGATTGCCAAATCCCCTCTGGAAAGGGGAGGAAGTACTCTAAATCCCTAATTCCCTAAACTAAATTTGAAGTAAGACACATGTTCTGTACAGTCAGCATAGTTGGGCAACACCAACAACTTTCTAGAAGTGTGTATCTTGCATACTTCCTTATCCCAAGACTAATTAGTCAATTTACTAAATATCATAAAAGAAAGAAGTCTCAAAACACCTAAACCTAGAAAATCCCACAAGATCATTTATGTATGATTTGAAAACACAGCTTGACTTTGGATTTGACTAATTCAGAAAAAGCGAGTATAATTAGCAAAAATCCAGACCTTCCTGGAGAGGCAATCTAATCACCCAAGAAAGTAGGAAAGGCACTCATCAATAAAGGCCTTTCATCAATAAAGAAATCTTATTTTAGATTTTCATAGATAAGTATCTTTAAGTTCTGATGCCATATTTTATGAAAACATAATTCAGCAGTTATTCTTTAAGGACTGGTGATTTTCTTCTCTTTATTTTTATATTTTTTCCCAGTTATATTTAAAACAATTTTTATATTTGTGTTTAAAATGTTGAGTCCTACATTCTCTCCCTTATTTTCACCTTCAGCTCCTATTAAGAAAGCTTATGTGAAGTTGTGTACAACACTTCCATGAAAGTCATTTTGTGAAAGGAAACATAGATCTCCCCCCTCCAAAAAAAAAAAAATTCAAGACAAATAAAGGAGAGAGAGAGAGAGAGAGAGAGAGAGAGAGAGAGAGAGAAGGAATGCATCAATCAATGTTCAGACATGATTAGTTTTTTTTCTGAGGATGGATAGAATTTTTCATCATAAATTCTTCAGAGTAGTGATGGATCATTGTACTACTGAAAATACCAAAGTCATTTTATAGCTGCTCATTCCTGAACCTTGCTATTACTTTTTATATAGTTTATTTGATTTTGCTTGAGTTCATGGGAGAATTTCCATGTTTTTCTGGGAGCATCTTGCTCATCATGTTCATATAGAACAATAATATTTCATCATAATTACATACCACAATTTATTTAGCCATGCTCCAATTGATGTACTTTCCCTTAATTTCCATTTTTTCCTTGAGAAGAGAGCTGCTATAAATATTTGTGTACATATAGTTCATTTTCCTTTTGCTAAAAATCTCTTTGATTTATGACTAATAGTGGTATTGTTAGTTCAAAGGATATGCATGATTTTATAGCCCCTTGGATATAGTTCATAACTTTGATCATTTATCATTTAGGATATGGCTCTTATATTTTATAGATTTGATTCACTTCCCTTAATATTTGAGAAATGAGACTTTATCAGAGAAACTTGCTTCAAGCTTCATTTTACAATTATTATTCTATTCTCTCTCCTTTCACCCTGTCTCTCCTCAAAAATATTTTGACCACCTCTTCCCTCAATATGTCCTCTCTTCTATCACTTTCTCCCTTTCTTTTATCACATTTCCCTCCTACTTTTCTGCAGGGTAAGATAAATTTCCCCTGTTCACTTCCATTGTAAAAGGTTTTTCTTGCCCCTTTTTATGACAGATAATTTACAACATTCCACTTCTCCCTTTCCCTTTCTCCTGTTACAATCTTCTCTCACCCTTTAATTTCATTTTTAAAAGATACTATCCCTTCAAATTCAACTTACAACTGTTCTTTCTGTCTATACATTCTCCTTCTAACTGCCATAATATTGAGAAAGTTCTAATGACTTACAAGTTTCATCCTTCTATGTAGGAATATAAAGAGGTAAACATTAAGTCCCTTATGATTTCCCTTTCCTGATTCTTTTTATGCTTCTCCTGAGTCCTGTCTTAAAAAATCAGATTTTTCATTCAGTTCTAATCTTTTTTCATCACAGATGTTTGAAAATCCTCTATTTCATTGAATTTTCACATTTTTTCCTGAGGCATTCTATTCAGTTTTGTTGAGTAAGTGATTCTTGGTTATAATTCTAGGTCCATTGTTCTCCAGAATATTATATTCCAAACTCTCCAATCCTTTATTATAGAAACTGCTGCTAAATCTTGTGTTATTTTGACTGTCATTCCACTATACTTGAATTGGTTTTATTTCTGGATGTTTGCAATATTTTCTCCTTGACCTGGAGTTCCAGAATTTGGCTGTAAAATTCCCGGGAATTTCATTAAGGAATCTCTTTCAGGAAGTGATTGATGAATTCTTTCATTTTCTATTTTATCCTCTGGTTCTGGAGTATCAAGACAGTTTTTCCTTGATAATTACTTGGAAAAAATGATATCCAGGCTCTTTTTTTTATTATACCTTTCTCAAATAATTTTCCTCAGTGAAGTATTGCATCTCCTTTTCTATTTGGCAAATTTTGCTTTTTACGGCATTCTTTTCCTCATTATCTTTTTGTATTTGATTTTGCATCACTCTCAATTCTTTTCCTATTTTTTCCCCTCTATCTCTTACTTGATTTTCAAAATCCCTTTTGAGCTTTTCTTTATCTTCTTCTGAGTGTGTGCTTTGACTTTCCTTGTCACCATAGTAACTAACTGTCTTTGGTGAGAAACATTTTCTGTTGTCTGTTCATTTTCCTAGCCAATACATTACTCAACTTTTAACTCTTTGTTAAAGTAGCTCTCTGATTTCAGTGTGAAGGGTGCATTGTGCCAAGGTTCAGAGGTTCTATGAAGCTTTTGAGATCTTTCTAAAGACCTGACCACAAGAACTCTTTTCTGCTCTGGAATTATGAGAGATATTCTTATTCCATTGTGGCTATAAGATCTAGTGTGCTAAAGCAACAGGGGTCTTCCTCAGTGATAATAAAGAGATTTCCTATGAGTTGAGGCCTCCAGAAGTTGCCACTGCCACCATTGCTCACACCTACTTCTGGTTTGCTAGTTTTTCAGGATCTTTTTACCTTACTGACAAGCTGTTCCTGTTGACCTTTCAAAATGTCTTAGATGTCTCTGGGCTGAGAGGTCTAGAAACCATCCGTACTGTTGCTGATTCAGAGATCCATAAAGTATTCTTGCTTTGCTGACACTGGGGCTGAGTTCTGCACCCAGACTGTGTGCTGGACTCTCACCCTGGTTTTACAGAACTTTCCTGCTGACCATCCAAGCCATTTTAAGTGTCTCTAGCTAAGAATTCTGAAGCCACCAGTATTGCTGTTGATTCATAGGTCCCTGTACCCATTCCTGCATTGTTGGGGCTGGGCTCTGGTCTGGAACCAGGACCAGGGCTGAGGTGGTGTGGCCTGCATCAAGACTACAGGCTGGACTCCCTCCTGGTAGCACAGACTTTTCCTCTGGACCGTCTAAGTTTTCTTTAACTGGAAAAGTTCTGCTTGATCTTTTTGTGTGTTCTGATGCACTGAAATTTGTTTATCTAAGGGAATTAATTAATTATTAAAGGAATTTGGAGTGGTTTAAGGGAGAACATGGTGAGTTCCTGCCTTTACTGTCACCTTGGCTCTGCCTTTCCAGGACTGATGATTTTAGAAGTATTAGCACAAAACTCAAAGAATATCAGTATAGAAAGGAACTCAGAGCACCATCTATACTAGGAATAATAAGCCCCTCAACAATATTGCTAGTACTGCCTTGCTAGATCTCTGGTGATAGAGAAGTCACAAAATCCTGAAACAACCTCTTCCATTGTGAATAAACATTTGTAGGAATATTTTTCCTTGCAGAGGGTTTTCTGAGTAGGCAACATGATACAGTATAAAGTGGGGTTAGCTTGGGATGAGTCAAGACCAGAGGCTTACAAATATTTCAGACAGACACTTACTGGCTTAGTGATCTCTTTGAATCTGTTTCCTTATTAAGGTTAAACAATAGTACCTGAAGTCATTAATTAATGGAGTCGTTGTGAGCACTGAATTAGATAATGCATTAAAGCACTTTGGAAAAATTAAATTATTCCATGATGGTAAATTATTGTTTATGTTAAAACTAAATGTTAGTGTCTGAAATTTTAATATGATAAATTTGTCTCAGTTTCCTATGTTTTTGAGAAATGAAACCTTTATCAGAAAAATTTCACCTTAGTTTCCTGAAATCTGTCTTTGTTTCTTTTTTGTTGTTGTTGTTGTTATTTAAGTGTTATATTCCCTATTATGTTAATCTGGGATATTTGCATTTTGTAAATATTCATCCATTTTGTTTAGACTGTGTTTTATCAACATTAATTTGGATAAAATAACTCTTAATTTCTTTGATTTTTATCTTCATTGATTGTTCATTCACTTTTTAAAATTTTTGATACTGGACATTTGATGATAATGTTCTTAAAGTACTATATGAATTGTCTTTTCATTTGGGACGTTTAAACTTTTTGAATTTCTTATGATTTTTCATAAATGGTTACCTTTTTGTGTTTCCCTTGAGTCTTGTGGTTTAATATAACATTTTCTATTTACATCTGTGTTTTTCATCAAATACGTTTAAAAGGTATCAATTTAATTTAATGTTCATTTTTTCTTTTGTAGAATTAAATTTAGGTTTTTTTTTTCCTGGAAAGGTTATTCTTGGTTGTAATCCTGGATTCTTAAACAAAATATTCCAATGTAATTGATAATCAAATTATGAAATTATGAAACAGGGGTATACTGACGAGACAACGTATTTTAATAAATTGCAAAGATAACCTTAGAAAGGTAGGGAGCATTACAGGGATAGGTAGGCAATGTAACTTGGGATGGAAAAATGTAATGGTGAACATAGGCAGCCTGAAGAATAGAATGAAGAGGGAAAGAGGGAATTAATATCACTCATGCAAACATGGATTTGATTTAGAAGTACTTAACGTGGACCTGATAAAGATGAAAGAGTATTCTGGAAGCAAAAATTTGAAGTCTCATTTTTATAGAGTTGCTTTTTTTGAGGGGAGGTGAAACAGACCAACTCTATTTGTGCCACTGTGGTATGAGCTCATTAACATATCCAAGTCATCTAAAAGTTATCAATAAAACTTCAAAGTTATCATCTCAAAGTTATCATTGCCTTTTTGATGTTCTGCTGGTCTGGAACTGTGGAAGTCTTGATTTACATATCATAGGCTAGAAACCTTGACAAGTAAGGCCTTATTTGGTTTATTAGGTTTTGAATTTTAGTTGAGAAGTGATAGTTTAGAAATTATGTTCTTTTGATCTTTGGGACAGTTAATATATTATAATTTCTAGGTTCCTCTATGAAATCTTATTTCTTGTTAAAACTTTCTTTACTGACTAAACAGAGGTAGTCAGGGTAATCAGAACAAGATACAATTTTAGCACACTAATTCTTCCATTTTTTAATAGTTGTAGCTGCTAAATCTTGTGTGCTACTGCTCATGATTCCATGATATTTACTTTTTTTCCTTTCTGGCTGCTTGCAGTATTTTCCCTTTTTCCGTGAGTCCGGAATTTTGACTATATTATCAGGTGTTTTCATTTGGGGATTTCTTTCAGGAAGTAATTTCTCCTTTGCTCTCCCTATCAAAAATACCTGCAGTTTTTCTAGGTCATGGTATTTCCTCTTTTATTAAGTTAAGTCCCTTTTCATAATAATCTTTCATTGATCTCATTTCATTTTGATGTTTACATTACATGAATGGAACACAATACTATTGTGCTGTAACAAATAAGAAAAAAATATTTTAGGGAATTCTGTGTAATATGAATGGATACAAGTAATGAATAGAATCAAGAGAACAATTTCTATATAATAGCAATATTATAAGGTAACTTTGAAAGATTTTAAAATTTGGATTAATGCAATGAATAATTATATTTCCAAGTACCCATAATGAAGTATTTTATTCCTCTCCTAGTAGATTTGATGGGCATAAGATATAGTGACAATTTTTTTTACATGATCTTCACATAGATTCATTTTGCTTAATTATGCCAATTTGTGATCAAATTTTTTCTTTCTTTGTTTCTTTTTCTTTCTCCACCTTTTTTTCTCTCTCTTCCCTCCCTGCTTTACTTTTTTTCTATCTTCTTCTCTCCCTTCATCCCTTCCCTTCCCTTCTTCTTTCTTCTTTCCTCCCAGACTTCCTTCTTTCCTTCCTTCCTTTTTCCTTTATTCTTTCTTATTTTTTTCTACCATTCTCTCTCTCTTTCTCCCTTTTTTCTTATTTATTTCTCTCTCTTTCTTTTTCATCTTTCTTTCTTTTCTCTTTTTTATTAGAATGAATGGTGATGCAGAGAGAATTAGATAAAAAATAACTATCCTTACAAATGAAAGCCATGGAAACATGTTATATATACATGAAGAGGAAAATTAAGTAGAAAACATAAAGAAATACATCCAATTTGAAAGTTACAAAGAATTGTGCTTTTTAAAAAGCATGCTGTATAAAGTGAAGATTGTGTGATATACAATCTTTTTTGTTCCATGATGTATTTAGAAATACTTTTTCTTGGGTACGTAAGTTAAGAATTTTTAAAAAGGAGAGAAAATAACACAACTGGTGGTAGAGAATAACCACTAGAACCATAAAAAGGTTATACATCTGGAATGAGTGAATCTACAAGGAATAACTGAATAAAAGTGGAAGGGGGAGGACCTGAAGGAGGTAGTGAAAACCAAGAAATTTGTCTATTGAACCTACTGGTCCAGTGTGTGTGTGTGTGCATGTGTATGTGTTTATGTATATGTGTGTGTGTGTGTGTGTGTGTGTGTGTGTGTGTGTGTGTGTGTTAGATCAGGGAGGCAGGAAAAAAAGATTTATCTAGAAACAGAGAATAGGGATCAAGTGTAATCAGGAGAGAGTCAGATTTCTCTTACAGCAAGATGATGGAAGTGGTAAGGTAGAGGGATAAAATGAAAATCTGTTTAGTCACATTAGAACAAGAATTCATGGCATTCTTTACAGTATTACCAAGAAGGTACAGTATTAGAGTTAGGTCCATATTCTTTTCCTGTATGTTGTTGGTTGAATATTTTCCCCCCCAGTGGTAGCCTCAGATCCAAGAAGCAGGTTCTTGTTTTCTTTTCCTCTGTGGAGAATGAATAAAAAAAAAGATAATTCCTCAGAAAAATAAAGTCTGCAAACAGCTGTGCAATGGTTCTTTTGCCATAATACAGCACTTATCTATCAACAGTTTCCCTTAATGTCTCAAAAAGTGGCAGCCCACCCAGATGTTGAAAATTAGATTAGGAGATCATGACAACATCTCAAATGTCCAGAGTTCTAAAGATGGGACTCTTGATCTTTGAGTACATACATCTTCCAGAAATGGAAGTAGACTAAACTGCTCTTATTTTGAGGTGGGGGAAAGGGAGAAGTGCTACACTTACTGTTCTTATCTCCTGTCAGACTGAGTCTAAGAACTAGGAAAACCATTTTAAAAAATAAATAACACTCAAACATTTGTGGAAAAGTAAACTGTCTCCAAATTGTATAGCTTAAAATAGGCATTTTGTTTTCATGTGGGGAGATATAGAAGCAGATGCATAGAAAAGAAAAAGACATGTTAAGACTAACATATTGAAATGGGGCAAGTTTTGAAGTACATAGAAGAGATCTTTTCTGTTGATTGTATTATAGTGGGGAAAGTTCTGAATTTGTAAAAAGAATGCCTTCCTAGATAGTAAGGACTCCATTCAAGTAGGGGAAGAAGACAAGGGGCAGATAGGTATCACAATAGATAGATCTGGAGTCAAGAAGACATCATTTTGAGTTCAAATCTGATCTCAGACATTTACTAGGTATGTGCCCCTAGCTTGTCATTCAAGCCTCAGTTTTCTCAGCTATGAGCTGGAGATGGAAATGGCAATTTACTTTAGTATTTTTGCCAAGAAAACCCCAAATGGGACCACAAAGAGTTGGACATATTGAAAATGATTAAACAACAACATAGAAACATATGAGACAAGCAACATGGGTGATTTTATGTGGAAAATAAGACAGGGTTTTAACTATGATCTCTATTGAAATCCATCTGGGAGGATGCTACTTCTAGTTATTCTCCCAACCTAGTGGTCAACACTTCAGTCCTGCCAACCAATGTGAACCCCTTATCTACAATAATGAACCTAGAGGTTCTTGGGGTCCTCTATGCTGTCTACCTAAACATTGTCTGAATTATAAAAAGAGTAATCCTCATTAGACTCAATGAAGCCTTTCTCCAGATGAAGCCAGTGATGTCATAAGAGTCCCCTATAGACCTGTATGTGCACGAATGTTTGTGGCTGCCCTTTTCGTAGTGGCTAAAAACTGGAAACTGAATGGATGTCCATCAGTTGGAGAATGGCTGAATAAATTGTGGTATATGAATATTATGGAATATTACTGTTCTGTAAGAAATGACCAACAGGATGATTTCAGAAAGGCCTGGAGAGACTTACACGAACTGATGCTGAGTGAAATGAGCAGGACCAGGAGATCATTATATACTTCAACAACAATACTATTTGATGACCAGTTCTGATGGACCAGGCCATCCTCAGCAACGAGATCAACCAAATCATTTCTAATGGAGCAGTAATGAACTGAACTAGCTATGCCCAGAGAAAGAACTCTGGGAGATGACTAAAAACCATTACATTGAATTCCCAATCCCTATATTTATGCACACCTGCATTTTTGATTTCCTTCACAAGCTAATTGTACAATATTTCAGAGTCTGATTCTTTTTGTACAGCAAAATAATGTTTTGGTCATGTATACTTATTGTGTATCTAATTTATATTTTAATATATTTAACATCTACTGGTCATCCTGCCATCTAGGGGAGAGGGTGGGGGGGTAAGAGGTGAAAAATTGGAACAAGAGGTTTGGCAATTGTTAATGCTGTAAAGTTACCCATGTATATATCCTGTAAATAAAAGGCTATTAAATAAAAAAAAAAGAAAAAAAAATAAGAGCCCCCTATAGACTTCTATTTCTCAGGGCTTTATTGAAGCTTCCAAGATTCCTAGAATTATGAATTTATTCCCATACATTAAAAAACAAAACAAAACAAAACAAAAAAAAAAAGAAGGAGGAGGAAGAGGAGGAAAATGAGGAAGAGGAGGAGGAAGAAGAGACTAAGATTGAGAAAAGACCTTAATTTGAAAAAGTCAAGCTTCCCTACTGTATCCTGTGCCATTTCTGGGCATCTTGATTTTTGTCTTTCCACTGGACTCTGATGATTAGGGAGGAGAGAGAAAGAGCGAGGCTGACAACTTTGTCCAATTCTCCCTCACTTAAATCCAGTTCTTGAGCAAGTTATTGATCCTCTTTGAAATTGATGGAAGAGGAGGAGGAGAAGGAAGAGGATGAGGAGAAGGTGGTGCTGGGGATGCTGGTGCTGGGAGTGCTGGTGGTGGCGGTAGTAGTAGTAATTAATTATCACATTGCTGTTCTTGCTAATGTTATGTTCCTACAATCTGAACTCAGACTGTCTGGAGGATTTATATAAAGTAATTATGGTAGGAATACTTGGGCCACGGGTGAGACCATATTGTTGTTTGAAGTAAAAAGAAGAGAGGATGAAAAGAGAACCCTTTGTAAACTAAAACTAAAAAAAGAAGACTGCTGATGCTAATCAGAAAATTTCTTTGCCAGCTATTGGTAGATAGAGGGATTTTGTATTCTTGGATGACCGATGTGCTTCTTAATGACTGAGAATACTTTGGAATGAAGTAAAAGGAGCTGTCTACCCTCACCTTTACTCCCTCCTTTAAAGACCTTCTTCTTATTTACACAAAAAAATACAAAGGAGGACCCTTATATGGGCCTCCATCTCAATTACTTGACTGTACAAAAACTGACATTCTATGAAATATCCAACTAACTACTTTTCTTTTTTTATTTAACATCTGTCTTTTATTGAATACCTTCTATGTTGAATTTAATTAGAATTCTTAGAATCCTGGGAATATATAATTTCAAAATTTTAAGGAAATTTAAATTCCAGTAATATAAAATTTTTAGTTCTAGAAGGGATCATAGAGATCATCTAGTCCAGGCCAGTTTTCTTTTTTAAATTATTATTAAACTTTTTGTTTTCAAAACACATGTGTAGATAAATTTTCGACATCTGCCCTTGCAAAACCTTGTGTTCCAATTTTTTTTCTCTGTCTTCTCCTCACTCCCTTCCCTAGATGGCAAGTAATCCAATATAAATCTGGACAATTCTTCTATATATATTTCCACAATTATGATTTACAAAAAAATAAGATAAAAAAGGAAAAAAGGAGCAAGAAAACAAAATACAAGCAAACAAAAATAAAAAAGAGTGAAAATACTCTGTTGTGATTCACACTCAGTCTCCAGAGTACACTGAATGAAAATGAGTCTCTTCATTGAAAGACCATTAGAACTGGCCTGAATCATCTCAGTGTTGAAAATAGCCAGGTTCATCAGAAATAATCAATGTATTAATGTTGCTATTGCTGTATAAAATGATCTCCTGTTTCTACTCACTTCATTTAGCATCAGTTCATTTTAGTCTCTCCAGGCTTCTCTGAAATCATCCTACTGATCGTTTCTTATAACACAATAGTATTCCATAACATTTATATATTTATATTTATATATTCAGCCATTCTTCAACTGATGGATGTCTATTTAGGTTCTAATTTATTGCCACTACAAAAGGACTGCCACAAACATTTTTGCACATATAGATCCCTTTCCCTCCTTTATGATCTTTTTGGGATACAGGCCCAGTAGAGACACTGCTGGATCAAATAGTATGCACACCCAACCACTTTTATAGTGAGTCATAAATTTGTTGTGTAGGCTTATCCTAAAAACTCCAAAGGTCCCTGGGAATGCTACCTTCTTCTTTCCCTCTTACCCCAGGAAGTTACTTCCAGGGAGAAGAGTATCAAGATACTCTGAGGTTTACAATAAAGGTTTGGGCTATGAGTCAGGATTTGGATTTAGACCTACTGATAGAAAGCTCACAGGATTATAGGATTCAAAACAATAGCCCAAATAAGAATTTCTCTGCTCTAACTCTTATATCAGATAGGGAGCCTTAGGTTAAGTCACTTGCTCAAGGTTACATGGGCAATAGTTAGCAAAAGTAGGTCATTCAAATTAGAGTCCTCTGACTAAGAATTCTGGGATCTTTCATCTACATAGAGTGATTCATTGATTACAGTTAGGTCTTCAACAAGGGATGTAGAGGGGTTCAGGATTCCATTTTCTGCTCTCTCAACACTCTCAAACCTCTCAAATACATGCATATTTATCCTGAGTATATAATTTCTCTCTCTCTGCTACTTCCTCTTTTTCTCCCTCCTCCCTTCTCTCTCTTCATTTATCTTATCTTATCTTGCTATCTATCTAAATTTCTTAACTGAACAGGTTGACTCAACTAGGTTTTCCAACTTCTTCCATACCAAGCATACCTGGTGACAAGCTGGTTAGCCAACAATGGGTACCCAGGCAACTAAATAGCATGCAAAAGAGAAACTGGGACCTGAGTCTGGACTGCTATCCCTTCTCACTTGCCTTTTGGTTTTCTTCAAGACTCAAGTCAAATCCTACCTTCTACAAAAGTCCTGTGCTGATCCGCCCAGATGCTAATGCCATCCTTGTGAAGGTTCCCTTCCATCTACTCTATGTGTATCTTATTCATGTCTGAACACAATATGTCACTCCATTAGAGCATAAACTCCTCAAGGGCTGGGACTGTTTGTCTCCCATGAACTTAACAGTGTCCCTGGCACATAGTAGACTATTACTTATTGATGTATTGATTAAGGTTCAAACTCAATAGTCAGCTCGTGAATAATATGTCACATTTTAAACCCTGCCATATAAGGAGAAATTTTTCATATCCAGTGCAGGCAAATTTGGTTCTACAGTATTGCATAGAATTTCTTGTTGTTTAATAATTACAAGAGAGGCACAAATGCCATATTCTGAATGGTTGTTTTTCTTCCTTCCTTCCTTCCTTCCTTCTTTTCTTTCTTTCTTTCTTTCTTTCTTTCTTTCTTTCTTTCTTTCTTTCTTTCTTTCTTTCTTTCTTTCTTCCTTCCTTACTTTTCATTCTTTCCCTCCTTCCCTCTATATAATCCCTTCTTTCCTCCCTTTCTCCCTTCATCCCTTCTTTTCTCTCTTCCCCCCTTCTCTCCCTTTCTTTTCTTCTATTGGTTACTACCACCTGAACCCTTTGTTTCTTTAACTGAGTTGAAAGAGCAATAATAACTGGAGAAATTTTTCTTTGATTTTAGCATGGAAACATTTTAAGTTTCAATAGAAAAAGTTTAAAAATGAAATGGAAAAAGGCAGATTAAATCAGTAAACAAAAATAAATTCCTTAGTATTTAGTGAGATTCCTGAAAAAAAGTATCGAATAATCACAATGCTTTTATTTAATAATTACAACCCATATTTGTACATCACTTTAAGTTTTGAAAAACAGTGTACATACATCATTTGATCCCTATGTCAAACCATCTTCCACATGATAGTTATGTGTCTAAAACATAGATATGTCTGTATCCCTTTTCTTTTCAATAAATTTCAGTCTTTATTAACTTTAAGGTCAGGTACAAAATCCTTTAAAATACTTCACAACCTAGCCTCTTCCTACATTTCCAGTCATCTTATCTCTTCCTCTTCTCTACATACTCTGTGGTCCAGTCACACTGACCTACTTAGACTACATACTCCATTTCTCATCTCCATGCATTTTCACTAACTCTATCCATGTTTGGGATGCTCTCTCCTTACTTTTCCTTCTTTCTTTTCCTGAACTCAATTACCTCCTTCTTCAGGAGTCATTTCCTGGTCAACTAAGCTGCTAATGAATTGTTTTAGAAATCAGAGTGCTGGATTTGGAGTCTAGGACACCTGAGTTTGAAGTTAATCTCAAAGATTTACCAGTCATATAACCTTTCTCAGCCTCAATGTCTATCTGTAAAATACAGGTAAAAATAACACCTACCTGCTCCCAGGGTTGTTGCAAAAATCAAATGAGATGACAATATGCAAACTTTTTGTAAATTTAATAATTTTGAGTATGACAACAATGTTTAATATAATCATTATTATTATTCACTCATCATAACCTTGGAAAACATCTTTCTCTCTCAGTAGCCAAAACTCTTTGATTGAGCCTCATTCTCTGCTGCCATTTATGATTTCTGCTTGATTCCAAAGCACCAAACCTTTCAATACTGAACCACAAAACATTGAATGGGTTAGGACTAACGTGTATCCAGGAGATGACCAGCAGGCAGGAGTCCAGATCTGAATTGGTTATGCTTTAGTCAGAGCTGAATTTGAAGTTTAGGGTTTATAGTTTATATTTGTCATATTTATATAAGAGTAGTGAGAGCCTGGTATTCATTCATTCATTCACACAGTAAATGCTGAATAATTTCTTATAGATTACATGATTAATATGACCCTGTGAGGCTAATGTTATCATCTTCCTATTACAAATGAGTGACTTTCCCAGGGTAACTCATCTAATGAGTGTCTAAGGTGGGATTTAAGTACAGACTTTTTAATCTCTACATCCCATGTTCTAGCCACCATACCACTCAGCCTTTAGTCATCAGTAAAAATGTTTTTCTACTTTCAGGACTGTTAGTGCATTATAAGCCTTGGATACATTGGACTGCTGTGGACATCTAACTGGCAATAGTCTTTCTTCTTTCTTTTATTCTATAGTTGCTTGCATTTGCCCCATGGATATTTATAAGGTAGTCATTGTAGAAAATTCTTATATGTGACTTTGAATTTTCAATATAGCTGAACTCTAAACTTCAGGCCAATTTATCCTGCATCTTCTGAAACCTTATCTTCCTTTACTTCACATTGAATAGGTAAGGTCTAATGTGTCTTCAGGAGATGAGCAGTTGCAAAGACAACAAATATGTCCCTAGCAGAGCCCACGATCGTAACAGTCTAAAGATAGAAGGTTATGTAATACTAAGAGTTCAGGCACTTTGGAGCAACACACTTTTGTGATTTTTATTCATCCAGATGATCTCAGAGGTAGCTTCCTCAGGTCCCATAGGTTTAAATGTTCATCTCTATGTAGATGGTTCTTGACTCTATTCTAAACAATTGTCTTTTATATTCCTATTGAACACTTTGAGCTACAGATCCCATTGGTACTTCACACCAAAATGCTATTTAGAGTACTGGGCCTAAAGTTAGAATGAACTGGATTCAAATCTAGCCTCAGACACCTACTAATTTTGTGACACTGGGCATATAACTTCACCTTTATCTGCCTTTGTTTCTTCACCTGTAAAATGGAGGCATTAATACTATCTACATGTCAGGGTTGTTGTGAAGGTCAAGTGATACAATGTTTGTCTGTCATAGTAAGTTTTATATACATTTCATCTATTCTTATTTCTTCCAATAAATACTCTTCTAATCCTCCTCATTACTGCCAAAAGTGCCACTAGCCTCTCAGTCAACAAGGTTTACCTCTTCAGGAATATTTTTGATTTTTCACTCCCTTCCTCTCTATTATATCTTCTCTCTACTCAGAAAATCCCCAATTTATTTCAGGGCCTTTTTTCTCTCATGTAGACATACTATACTACAACAGTTTTTTTTTTTTTAAATGTGTTTTATTCTGAACTTAAGAAATAAAACAAGCATTTCTATAACAAAGAATAGACAATAAATATGGTTGTACATGAAACTGCAAATCAAATGGTCTCCTTGTCTGGAATCTCTCCTAATTTCACTCTTTTCTGCACTCAGCTGTCAAACTGATCTAACTGAAATGCAAATCTGCCCATTACCCCCCTAATCAAGAAGCTACAATGCTTCTCTATTACTTCCAGGATGAAATTTGGAGTTATTTGTTTAACATTTAGAGCTCTTCACACGCTGATATTTTCCTACATTTCCAGTCTTCTCATGCCATATCCCCTTCCATGAACTCTATGCTTCAGACATCTTGATTTACTTGCTATTCCTTAACTATGATAATTAAAATTTCCATATCTGCGCTTTTGCACTGGCTGTCCTCAGTACGTGAAATGGTTTGTTAGCTCATTTTAGTCTCTTGGAATCCTGGACTTCCTTCAATAAAATCAGTTCAGAAATTCCTTCTGCAAGATGCCTTTCTTTCTTCACATAGATACCAAAGACTTTCCTCTAAGGTGATCTTTGACATAGTTTATATGTATAATATTCATAACTAGTTATTTGTTTGTTGTCTCCCATATTAGAATATAAGGCAAGAATTGATTTTTTGCTTTTCTTTGTATCTTCCATGTTTATCAGAATTCCTGTCACATAATCAACACTTAATAAATGTTTGCTGATTTTTTTTATTAATAGATGACACAAAACAGTGGGTGAGAAATTTGGTCTTAAGCCAAGCATCTTAAAAGTTGTTCACAAAACAACTTTTAAAGACAAATTCATTTGCATGACAAAGAGGAACTAGATCTCAGGGAAGGATTTAGGCTCTGACCAGCAAGGATATGAAAGAGATGGGGGAGACTCCAAAGATACCTCAAGACCATAAAAGTGGAAGAAATAAGGAAAGGGCTAGAAAGGTAAAGAGCTCATTTGGGATCAATCATTAAAAAGGGGAATCTGCCAGTTTCTAGGTTCTTATTTTAGTTAATCATCCCTGCTAACTTGGTATCAATATCAATTGTCTTATTTGATGGAGTACAAATACACTAAATGCCTTTGATTTTGGTGGGACAAAGTCCTTGTTATCTATCCCTGCCTCAATTCCTAATAACTCTGTTATAACCCTTGAAAGAAAAGCCTGTGTTTTATTCTAAAAGCAGTGGGAAATGACAGATGTCTCTGTACCTTTGGAAGATTTTTTGCATAGATGGGTAAAGGATGGATTAGCGAGGGGGAAAAATAGAGGCAGAGGAACCAATATGGAGGCTATGACAATAACCTAAGTAAAAGCTCATGGATCCTTTGATTAGGGTAGTACAGAGGTATGATTAAGTAAAGAAGGATAGGTGTGAAAAATGTTGAGGAGGTAGAATCCAGAAAAAGTGGAAAGGTATTAGATATGAGGGAAGGGTAAGGTGAGTGAGAGTAAAGAGCCCAGGTTGATTCTAAGTATCTCAATAGTTGTTCACAAAATAGCTGTTATTTGGAAATTTACTCTTTTGTATATCAATATTTGCAGAGAATATTATGTATATGATAGAAAAAATGAATTGGGTCTATCAGAGTGTTTGAAAACCATTCAACAGATGTGGTAAACATTTGGCTATGGGATGCTTCAAGCCCAAAAAATAAAAATGTGGAAATCATTGAGCTATTTGATGTCAAAATACTCTAACTGTAACTGTATATTAGATTAAATGTTTCATCCATAGAAGGAGCTGTGTTAAGACTTTTTTTTTTGGAGTGAGAAATAGTGAAATTGGCTGGAAAGTTGGCCTTGAAAACAGAAAGACTAACTTGGGACGCAACTTGCCTCCAACATATGCTCTGTGCAGCCCAAGCAAGGCACTCTATCTTTCAGTCATTTTTAAGCCTAATACCTGCAGAAAAAAGTATTGACTTGGTAGGAGATTCCTTACCTAAAAGTTCCCTATATGAATGAAAATCACAGTTTTTCTCCTCAGTCTACCTACTGTATTATCTAGCTACCTTAATATTATCCTGGATAAGATATCATAAAGTTTCAGATTGAAGATCTAGGCTATATATCTCGCTAGCTCCAAGGCAGTTCATACACTCTGGATAACTCTAACCTTTGTCTATAACTGAAATCTGCATTCCTGCACCTCCCACCAGGTTTTTCCTAGTTCTGGTGTGTAAATATTTCCCTCCCCACTGTATCCTTCATTTACGAGTCTTCTCTTTCCCAAGATAAACATCTCCTATTTGTTTAAGTGATTCTCAGATGGTGTGATCTCTAGTTCCTTCACTATCCTGTTCATTCTCCTTCAGACTCCATATAGCTCATTAATGTCTTTACAAAAACAGAAGCCTAAAACTGAACATAACATGCTAGGTGTGGTCTGATTGATACAGGCTATAGCAGGATCATCATCTTTTTTGTTCTAGATGCTGTTTCTCATCACAGATATTTTTGGTTGTCACACCATGCTTAATTCATTTTGACCTGATGGTTCATTAAAACTCCATACTATTCACATAACACAGTTAGATGGCACAGTAAATTGATAAAATGATGGATTTGGAGTCATGAAGAGCTGAGTTTGAATCCTACCTTAGCTATTTATTACCTGTGTGATCCTGGACAAATTAATTTTACTCAGTCCCTTATTTTCTTCCTTTATAAAAAGGGAATAACAATTGTACCCACCTCACAGAGTTGTGGAGATGAAATGGGTTAATACAAATCTTAAATCATTAAATAAATATTAACTGTTATTATAAGTTGTTGTCTAGGAATATGTTGGGACAGCTAGGTGGACAGAGTGCCAGGTTGGAATAAGGCAGACTCTTCTTCCTGAGTTCCACTCTGACTTTAAATGCCTATAAGCTGTGTGATCTTAGGCAGGTCACTTAATCCTGTTTGCTTTATTTTCCTCATCTGCAAAATAAACTTGGGAAGGAAATGACAACAAAAGCTAGTATCTCTTCCAAGAAAGCCCTAAATGGGGTTACTGAGATTCAGGCATGACTCAAAATAATTAAATGGCCACATTTTTCCTCTTATGTACTTTATATATTGACTCTTTAAAAATAAATATAAGATTTTATGTTTATTTTGGGAAATGAAATTTTACTAGATTTAGAACAACATCCTAGCCAATAAAATTTTTTTCAGATCTCATCTTTTTAATCTCATATGTTACCTTTGTTTCTCCAGACTGCATCTGGAAATGCAAAAGGAAAATAAGAAAAGGGTCAATTTTTAGCTAAGGTGGACAAATGTAGTCTCCCTGGTACCACAAAAATACTAGGTTAATGGATTAACAAATAGCAGGCAGAGAAAAAATATTGGCTCTCATCTTATTTTACATATAACTCTGTGAAATCAAAATAATATTTTCTTATAAAATTCTGAGGGTAACTCAGGCAGCCATGGGGACAAAAGAATGGGATTCCTTAGCAGTCTGACTTTGGAGGCAAATGGATCTTGGATGACTCATTGAAATTTCCTCTTCTATAAAATGAGACAAGTTTGGCCATTTGGGATTGGAACCATCAGAACCTTGTAAGGTCATGGTCAACATTTTAAATGGAGTATGAGGAGTCCATCTTTAAATAAAATATAGAAAATTGAAGAGGAAGCAGAAAAGAGTGAGTCATTAAGAACATTAGGAGGACCCTGAAGTGTTCCTTTCAATAAGGGAACAGGAATGGTTTGGCCTCCTGAGAAACAGGCTTCATTTTCCAATAAGGAGAAGGAAGACAGAAATAGCAATGCTGCACAGTACATCTTGTACGACCCAGCACATGTGCAAACTGGCAGGATTGATGATGACAGAAGGGTGTTGTTTTGGCTGACTCTAACCAATGTGTTCCTGGCAGGAGAACTTGGGGAAGAAATCATTGATAAGCTAAATAGCTATTATATCAACGGGCAGCTCTGAGCTGTTTCTGCGTGTTGATTTATCAGAATGGGCTGGGAGTGGGAGCAGGAAAGGCTGAGTTCTGGTTGTTTACAGCTGGTTTAAAGTGATACAGCCTGAGCAAAGGGAGTTCTTGGAATGCTGTGTTTGAAAAGTTCTCAATGAGAATTCCAGAGCAGCTGAGATGTTAAACAGATGTATTATCTCCCAGACTTAAGCAAGGGGGAGACATCCTTTTCACTTTGTATATGTGTAGAAGCACTAATTTTTATCTGAATCAATATATAATGCTAATCTCAAACAAAATGAACATATCCCTTGTTCCTTAAAGCATGACCCAACAAAGTGACCAGGAGCTGTGATTAATTTTCTTCTGGGGGGCAGAGTGAGGCTTCTTGTTACAGAAATCAATTAAAAATCTGATTTTAATCCATAGATCTAGAACTAATAAAGATTGCAGAGTTCATCAATTCATTTTACAAATGAAAACACTGGTGGACATAGTTAGATGATTATAAAGGGACTTTAAAACAGATCAAGTCCAACACTATCATTTTATATTTGAGTAAACTGGGATCCAAAGAGTTTTTGGTTCCAAAGTGATTTTTCAAGGTTATACAAGTAATAAGCAGAAGAACTGAGATTAGAAAGACCGCCATTTGGCAGTGAGTCAGTTCATCACAGAGAGCCAGAATTCTATCACAGAAATATAATTTATTTATCCAAGCAATTCAAATTATATGATCAAGAGTAGAAGAGTGAATGAGATTGTACTTGAGAATCTTGGAGGCTAGGTGACAGACAAGTAGAAATGTTCATGGCTGCCAGGATATTTAGATAACTGGAAAACATTGGGCTTTCAAACTGAACATAGAGTCCAAGTCAATCTGCCATATTTTCCATGAGGCCATCTTGGCCTCTAACTTCCCTTAGATAAGCTTCAACTGGACAGCACCAACTACAGCATGAAACTTTCTTAAGTGGACCTAGGAATCTTTGAATCAGAAGAAATTAAGATGGAGAGCTCAGAATTACATAGTCACTAGTTCTCAGAGGGAGGGTTTTTGAAATGAAGTTATTCTCCTTCTATATTCTATTCTAATATCTAATTTATTCTAAAATTTATAAGGCATGTGATCACTGGTGTTTTTATCAAGATTATCACATTTTTGATGTTTCATTTAGTATAATTTATATAACTAATCCATTTTTGATAGCATCAAATTTTATATAATATTTTGCTCACAGCGAACACAGAAACAGGTAACACAGCTGTCAGTCTCATTTCACAGATGAAAAAATTAAGGTTCTGGGAAATCAATTCACTTGGCCAGGATCACATAACTAGCAAATGGAAGAAACAGGATTTGAACAAGATTCACCTAATTAAATATCCAGGGCATTTTCCAGTATGCCATACTGCGAATTTAATGGTAAGATTTTCAGTTGCCAAAAATGCCAAAAGGAAAAAAAATGGCAAGAAATTGCCATGACTCACCTCTTGGAGACTATATTTCTTCCTCTGCAAATGAGAGGATTGAATATATTACCTTTGAGGCCTCTTTTTTTTCCCCAAGAAGCCATATTTCAATCTATGTTTGGGGTTGAAGCAGTAATTAAGTAATCCAGACTGTAAAAAAAGATGATTGTATGAATTAGATGATTTCAGGCTATTTTGATAGAGTCTAGATTTCCTATTTTTTGGTCAGAGTTTCTAGATAACTCAGCAGTGCTTTTGGCACATAAAATGTCCCTTTCACTAAAAGCACCTACTTCTGTGGGAAATGAGGGATCATTCAACCTCTGCTTGAAGATCTCTGGGTTTAGTGACAAATATTAAACTTCAGGTATGTCTAATATAGATATTGGTGGTAATTGCTAATGCCATGTTTAAAGGTGCACTTAGTAGTAAATGCAGTCATCCCTCTACTATTTGCCTTCCCTCTACAAGTCCAGAATGCAGTATGTATGCTTATTTGGTCATCTATTAATATTTAACCACCAGAAAACTTGTAGTATGTTGTTTGGCCACCAGATGGAGGTACAGCTAACTGTGAGAAGCATGTTTCCCACTCCTTACCCACTTAGAACTAAGTTCTGCCAAGGCTCAAGGGACATTTAGGAGGTATGAATTTGAAATATATTCGAAATTACCCAAAATGCAAAATATCTATTAATTTTGTTCAAACTCCCATTCTATTGGCTAGCTTTGCCATTTCAGTCATGATTCTCCCCCAAACTGCCCCAAACTTACAGAATTCAACAGTTCATTGTTAATGTCTATATTGTTTATTAATGCACAGGAAGGGAGAAAACATGCATTTTTAAAGCACTGACTATGTTCTAAGTATTGTGATAAATGTTTTATTATTATCTCAGTTTATTCTCACTATTCTGGGAAGTAAACACTATTATTGTCTTCATTTTTAGTTGAGGAAATTATTGCAGACAGAAGGTAAATTATTTGCCTAAGATCACACAGGAGATAAGTGCTTAAGGATGGACTTGAATTCATGCCCAGTGCTCTATCCACTCTGCCAGGAAACTCAAGAAAACAATAAAACAAAACTTCATATAGAAGGTTACATAACTATTCTATCTTGGGTTAATTGTATCTTCCTCTTTTCTTCCCTTCCAGTCTTCCCCCCACCCCTGTCCCAGCTTTTCATAATTCTGATCTGTACCTTGCCATTAGATCCAGATGGCTCTGGAGGAGAATGTGAGGCTGGTGCCTTTGTTTAGCCCAACCTCACTTAAATCAATTCACTTGCCTGTCATGGCATCACCTCCCTGATTCATGGTCCTTTTTGAGAATGAAGGGCAAACATTAGCAACAATCTTTCAGAAGATCTGAGAAGATTGGGAAAAAAAGGAATTAAAAATAGAAGAGCATTTCCTCAGCAAGTTCTCTGAGGAAAAAGAGGGAAAAATAGTATGTGGAGTGGAATTCCATTTGATCTCACTAATTACGAGATTATTGTCATCTGTGTTCTAGGCACATCCTACTGCTCTGTTGTGTACCAAATCATCTACTTCTTGTATTTTCCTTCTCTGCATTCTCCTAAACATCACATCTCTTTTTCCTCCAGTCTGTACCAAGTCCATGACTTTGTCTCTTTGATTTTGCTTTTCTTTACCTTGCTCATAGCCAATAGGTCATGTACTACTGTTGCATTTTAGGGAAAAATACAGAACCTCAAGGATAACCTCTCCTTTCTCTTTTCTAAGCTAAAGAGAATTCTCCAAAAGTCTGTCCATGAAATCTGAAAACTCTGGGAAGCATGTCTACACACATCTACCAGATTACATATGTCTTCCTTCTTCTTTTTTTAATCTCTGTCTACCTGGAAGGCCTTAGATAGTCAGATTGTATATGTAAAATGAACAGATGAGAGTGAGGGAAGTTGGGAATCAATGCTGTACCAACAATATGCAATCTTCTCTACTGTCTCGATGGCTGGCATTTCTTGGTTTCCTCTAATTTAGGTCTACTATCTAAGTAATTATTGCAAGTAAACAAAGATAGCTGATTGAATAGAAATAGAAAATCCAGATGTATCAGAGTATGTGTCTTGAGATCTGCCCATTTTTTAAGTTTCAGTCACATTCTTTGGACTGTTTCTTTTTTAAAATTATTATTATAGCTTTTTATTTAGAAGTTATATGCATGGGTAATTTTATAGCATTGATAATTGCCAAACCTTTTGTTCCAATTTTTCCCCTTCTTCCCCCCACCACCTCCCACAGATGGCAGGTTGACCAATTCATGTTAAATATGTTAAAGTATAAATTAAATACAAAATAAGTATACATGTCTAAACAGTTATTTTGCTGTACAAAAAGAATCAGACTTTGAAATAGTATACAATTAGCCTGTGAAGGAAATAAAAAATGCAGGTGGACAAAAATAGAGGGATTGGGAATTCCATGTAATGGTTCTTAGTCATCTCCCAGAGTTCTTTCACTGGGTATAGCTGGTTCAATTCATTCCTGCTCCTGCTTCATCTCATTGGTGAAGATGGTCAGGTCCATCAGAATTGATCATCGTATAGTATTGTTGTTAAAGTATACAATGATCTCCTGGTCCTGCTCATTTCACTCAGGGTCAATTCATGTAAGTCTCTCCAGGCCTTTCTGAAATCATTCTGCTGGTCATTTCTTACCGAACAATAATATTCTATAATATTCATATACCACAATTTATTCATCCATTCTCCAATTGATGGGCAACCACTCAGATTCCAGTTTCTGGACACTACAAAGAGGGCTGTTTGGCCTGTGCCTTAAAAAGGATAGTGAGAACAATGTCTTATAATAGAATATACATTCCTTGAAGACAGGGTTTTTTGTTTTTCTTGTTGCGTCTGTCTCAAACCTTTGGTATAGTATTTGGCAGAGAGAAGATGATTAAAAATACTTGTTGAATGAGTTAAATAAAAAAAATATGTGCACATTCCTAGGGCTTGGGATTTTTTGATAAACTACATCTGTGGCTTAAAGAAAGTCATCATCTTGTGTTGAATGCTCTAGTGATGAGCCTTTGTGAATGAGCAAAACTAGTCTTCAGACAATACCAGCACATTGCTGGGCCAATATCTGAATCATTTCCACTTTGCTAGGACTTGTATGAGCTCATGGTTTACAAGCATTAGTTTTCAAGAATTATTCTCCATTATGCTGTTTACAATTAATTCACCAAATCCTTGCTGTTGGGAAAAAGAAAACTGAGTAAGAATTTTATAAATCAAATATTTGCAAAGGATAGCATCTTAGCAACTGCTATGATAACAGCAGTTCATTTTACATTTGGAGGTACAGACTAAAGATGGAAAATTAAACAGATACTAAATAAGAATAATAATACTTTGACTTCTAATGTATTTGGTGAAGATCATCCCATCAATAGAGGGATGGCTAAATATATGTTGGTACATGAATATAATGCAATATTATTGTGCTTACTCAATTTTGATGGAGGGAGGAGGGAAGGGAGGTGGGGAGGTAGGAGGTATGAGAGAGAGAGAGACAGAGAGAGACACACACACACATACAGCAAGAGAGAGAGAGACAGAGAAAGAGACAAAGGCAGCACAGGGTGAAATTCTGATATATTCAGTTTTCTACTCTGATAATTTTTTATTTTATTTTGTTTATTATAATAACTTTTATTGACAGAACCCATGCCGGGGTAATTTTTTACAACATTATCCCTTGCACTCACTTCTGTCCCAATTTTTCCCTTTCCCCTCTCCACCCCCTCCCCTACATGGCAAGCAGTCCTATACATGTTAAATAGGTTACAGTATATCCTAGGTACAATATATGTGTGCAGAACCGAACAGTTCTCTTGTTGCACAGGGAGAATTGGATTCAGAAAGTATAGATAACCCGGGAAGAAAAACAGAAATGTAAAGAGTTTACATTCATTTCCCAGTGTTCTTTCTTTGGGTGTAGCTGCTTCTATGCATCATTGATCAATTGAAACTGAGTTACATCTTCTCTTTGTTGAAGAAATCCACTACCATCAGAATACATCCTCATACAGTATCGTTGTTGCAGTATATAATGATCTCCTGGTTCTGCTCATTTAACTTAGCATCAGTTCATGTAAGTCTCTACAAGCTTCTTTGTATTCATCCTGCTGCTCATTTCTTACAGAACAATAATATTCCATAATATGCATATACCACAATTTACCCAACCATTCTCCAATTGATGGGCATCCATTCATTTTCCAGTTTCTAGTCACTACAAACAGGGCTGCCACAAACATTTTGGCACACACAGGTCCCTTTCCCTTCTTTATTATCTCTTTGGCGTATAAGCCCAGTAGTAGTACTGCTGGATCAAAGGGTATGCACAGTTTGCTAACTTTTTGGCACAATTCCAGATTGCTCTCCAGAATAGTTGGATTCATTCACAACTCCACCAAAAATGCATCAGTATCCCAGTTTTCCCACATCCGCTCCAACATTCATTATTATATTTTCCTGTCATGTTAGTCAACCTGACAGGTGCGTAGTGGTATCTCAGAGTTGTCTTAATTTGCATTTCTCTGATTAATAATGACTTGGAGCATCTTTTCATATGGCTAGAAATAGTTTCACTTTCTTCACCTGAGAATTGTCTGTTCATATCCTTTGACTATTTATCAATTGGAGAATGGCTTGATTTCTAATAAATTAGAGTCAATTCTCTATATATTTTGGAAATGAGCCCTTTATCAAAACCTTTAACTGTGAAGATATTTTCCCAGTTTGTTGCTTCCCTTCTAATCTTGTTTGCATTAGTTTTGTTTGTACAAAGGCTTTTTAATTTGATATAATCAAAATTTTCTATTTTGTGATCAGTAATGGTCTCTAGTTCATCTTTGGTCACAAATTTCTTCCTCCTCCACAAGTCTGAGAGATAAACTATCCTATGTGCCTCTAATTTATTTATAATAATGTTCTTTATGCCTAAATCATGGACCCATTTTGATCTTATCTTGGTATATGGTGTTAAGTGTAGGTCCATGCCTAATGTCTGCCATACTAATTTCCAGTTATCCCAGAAGTTTTTGTCAAATAATGAATTCTTATCCCAAAAGTGAGGATCTTTGGGTTTGTCAAACACTAGATTGCTACAGTTGACTATTCTGTCTTGTGAACCTAACCTATTCCACTGATCAACTCATCTATTTCTTAGCCAATACCAAATGGTTTTGGTGACTGCTGCTTTATAATATAGTTTTAGATCAGGTACAACTAGGCCACCTTCATTTGATTTTTTTTTTCAATAATTCCCTTGAGATTCTCGACCTTTTATTCTTCCATATGAATTTTGTTGTTATTTTTTCTAGATCATTAAAATATTTTCTTGGAAGTCTGATTGATATAGCACTAAATTAATAGATTAGTTTAGGAAGTATTGTCATTTTTTTTATATTCGCTTGGCCTATTCAAGAGCACTTAATATTTTTCCAGTTATTTAAGTCTGACTTTATTTGTGTGGAAAGTTTTTTGTAATTTAGCTCATATAATTCCTGACTTTCCTTTGGTAGATAGATTCCCAAATATTTTATGCTGTTGACAGTTATTTTGAATGTAATTTCTCTTTGTATCTCTTGCTGTTGGATTTTGTTGGTGATGTATAAAAATGCTGAGGATTTATGGGGATTTATTTTGTATCCTGCAACTTTGCTAAAGTTATGAATTATTTCTAATAGCTTTTTAGTAGAATCTCTGGGGTTCTCTAGGTATACCATCATATCATCTGCAAAGAGTGATAGTTTGGTTTCCTCATTGCCTACTCTAATTTCTTTAGTCTCTTTCTTGACTTATTGCTGAGGCTAGTGTTGCTAATACAATATTGAATAATAATGGTGACAGTAACGGTGATAGTGGGCAACCTTGCTTCACTCCAGATCTTACTGGGAAAGATTCCAGTTTTTCCCCATTGTATATGATGCTTACTGACAGTTTTAAATATATGCTCCTGACTATTTTAAGAAAAAGTTCATTTATTCCTATACTCTCAAGTATTTTTATTAGGAATAGATGATGGATTTTATCAAATGCTTTTTCTGCATCTATTGAGATGATCATATGGTTTTTGTTAGTTTGGTTATTGATATAGTTGATTATGCTAATAGTTTTCCTAATATTGAACCAGACCTGCATTCCTTGTATAAATCCTACTTGGTCATAGTGTATTATCCTGGGGATGATTTTCTGTAATCTTTATGCTAATGTTTTATTGAAGATTTTTGCATCAATATTCATTAGGGAGATTGGTCTATAATTTTCTTTCTCTGTTTTTGTCCTACCTGGTTTAGGTATCAGGACCATGTCTGTGTCATAAAAGGAATTTGGTAGGACTCCTTCAATCCCTATTTTTTCAGATAGTTTATATAGCATTGGAGTTAATTGTTCTTTAAATGTTTGGTAGAATTCACATGTAAATCCATCTGGTCCTGGGGATTTTTTCTTAGGGAGCTGATTAATAGCTGGTTCTACTTCTTCTTCTAAAATGGGACTGTTTAGGATATTTACTTCTTCCTCTGTTGATATGGGCAAGCTATATTTTTGAAGGTATTCTTCCAATTTCATTTAAGTTGTCGAATTTATTGGCATAAAGTTGTGCAAAGTAACTCCTAATTATTGTTCTAATTTCCTCTTCATTAGTGGTGAGTTCTCTCTTTTCATTTTTAAGACTAACAATTTGATTTTCTTCTTTCCTTTTTTAAATCAGATTCACTAAGGGTTTGTCTATTTTGTTGTTTTTTTCATAAAACCAACTCTTAGTTTTATTTATTAGTTCAATAGTTTTTTAACTTTCAATTTTATTGATCTCTCCTTTTATTTTTAGAATTTCAAGTTTAGTGTTTGACTGGGGTTTTTTAATTTGTTCATTTTCTAGCATTTTTAGTTGCAAGCCCAATTCATTGACCTTCTTTTTCTCTATTTTATGCAAGTAGGCCTCTAGAGATATGAAATTTCCCCTAATTACTGCTTTTGGCTGCATCCCACACATTTTGGTATGATGTCTCATTATTGTCGTTTTCTTGGGTAAAGTTATTAATTATGTCTATGATTTGCTGTTTCACCCAATCATTCTTTAGTATGAGATTCTTTAGTTTCCAATTATTTTTTGGTCTACTTTCCCCTGACTTTTTGTTGAATGTAATTTTCATTGCATCGTGGTCTGAAAAGGATGCATTCATTATTTCTGCCTTACTGCATTTGAGTTTGAGATTTTTATGTCCTAATATATGGTCAGTTTTTGTATAGGTTCCATGAACTGCTGAAAACAAAGTGCATTCCTTTCTGTCTCCATTTCAGTTTCTCCAGAGATCTATCATATCTAAATTTTCTAGTATTCTATTTACCTCTTTGACTTCTTTCTTATTTATTTTGTGGTTTGATTTATCTAATTCAGAGAGTGCAGGTTGAGATCTCCCACTATTATAGTTTTGCTATCTATTTCTTCTTGCAGCTCTCTTAATTTATCTTTTAAGAATTTAGATGCACTTGGTGCATATATGTTTAATATTGATATTGCTTCATTATCTATGCTATCTTTTAGCAAGATAGAGTGCCCTTCCTTATCTCTTTTAATTTGATCAATTTTTGCTTTTACTTGATCTGAGATCAGGATGGCTACCCCTGCATTTTGACTTCATCTGAAGCATAGTAGATTTTGCTCCAACCTTTTACCTTTACTCTGCATGTATCTCCCTGCTTCAGGTGTGTTTCTTGTAAATAACTTATTGCAGGATTCTGGCTTTTAATCCATTCTGCTAACAGCCTCCTCTTTATGGGGGAGTTTACCCCATTCACATTTATGGTTAAAATTACCAATTCTGTATTACTTGCCATCTTGTTAACCTCTGTTTATGCTTTTCTCCCTTCTTTCCCCCTTATCCTCCTTGCCAGTATTAAACTTGTAAGCATCACTTGCTTCTCACAGCCATTCCTTTTTAGTATCCCTCCCCCTGCCTGAGAGTTCCTCCCCCTATCTTACTCCTTTCCCTCACAGTTTCCGTATTCCCTTCTGCTCAGCTTATTCCTTCCCTTTTCATTTGTCCCTTCTCACTTTTCAATGTGGTGGAAGAAGTTTCACCATAAATTGAATATGTCTAAAATTTTTCTCTTAAAGCCAGTTGATGGCAGTAAGATACCCACTATATTCATCACTTTCCATTCTTTCTCTCAGATATAATAGGTTTCCTTTGCCTCTTTGTGAGATATAGTACCCCCACTTTACCCTTTTTCTGATACAATGTCCTTTCCACCTCTAGTTTCTACAACAAGGTATACATATATTCTTTATACATCTTTATAGTAGAAATATAGTTCCCAAGATTTCTTTTTACCTTTTTAGGTTTCTCTTGAGTTCTATATTTGTAGATCAAACTTTTTGTTAAGTTCTGTTTTTTTCATCAGAAATAGATGAAATTCACTTATTTCATTGAATGTCCATCTTCTTCCTTGGAAGAAGATCGTCATTCTGGCTGGGTAAGTTATTTTTGGTTGCATACCAAGTTTCTTAGCCTTTCAGAATACCATATTCCAGGCCCTTCGATCTTTTAATGTGGATGCTGCTAGATCCTGGGTAATCTTTCTTGTGGCTCCTCTATATTTGAATTGGGTTTTTCTAGCCACTTGCAGTATTTTTTCCTTTGTCTGAGGGTTATGGCATTTGGCCACTATATTTCTTGGTGTTTTGATTTTAGAATCCCTTTCAGTAGGTGATCGATGAATCCTTTCAATGTCTATTTTACCCTCTGTTTCTATGACTTCTGGGTAGTTCTCTTTAATAATTTCCTGGAAAATAGTGTCCAGGCTCTTTTTTTTCATCATATTTTTTTCTGGGAGTCCAATAATTCTCAGATTGTCTCTCCTAGAGGTCTGTTGGTTTCCCAAGAAGGTATTTCATATTTTTTCCATTGTTCAATTTTTTTTTTGGTTTTGCTTGACTGATTCTTGTTGTCTCCTCAAGTCATTCAATTCCATTTGTTCGATTCTGATTTTCAATAAAGTATTGTCTTCACTCACTTTTTTATATCTTTTTCTAATTGTCCAATTGAGTTATTTTGTTCTATGGAATTTTTTTCCATTTCGCCAATTTTATTTTTTAGAGAGCTATTTTCTGTTTCCAATTCACTAATCCTATTTTTCATGGATTTGATTTCTTTATCCACTCTGTCTTGAAATGAGTGGGATGACTTCTCCAGATTCTCTTGCCAAGCCTCCCTTTCCTTTTCCCATTTTTCTTCTAACTCTCTTGTGAGAGGCTTTTTAAATTTCTTCTTTGAGATTCAGCTGTGCTGAGGAACAGATGATCTCTTCCTTTGGGGATTCACCTGGATACAGTCTGTTTTTAGTCTCCTCAGGGTTTAGAGTCTGCTCTCTATCCATATAGAAGCTGTCAATGGTTAAGGTTCTTTTCAATTTTTTGCTCATTTTGTTAGAGAAGAATCAAAGACAAACTAGCAAAGAAAAAGAAAGGAAAAAACCCTAAATGCAATATGCTTTTATTGGGGGGATGGGCTGGGGGTGTTACTGAGCTTCCTTTATAGACTGGGGGATGGGGGGGTGGGGAGGTGGGCAGCAGCAAGGCACTAGCAGGACTGTGCTGGGCCTGCGCTCTGAGACTCTGCTGAGACTCTGTGGGGGAGGGGTGGCCAGGTTGAGAGACTCCAGCTGTTTGGGGTTGTATTCTTCCTCCCCAGGTGTTTTTAGCTTCTCTTCTGGGCTACTGACTTGCTGCCAAGGCAAAGTATCCAATCCTGTAGCAAAGCTCTCCCTGCAGAGACGGCTGAGATCACACCCCATCCCCCTCTGGTCTGCTTGGCTGTGAGCTGCCTGCTGGACTCTGCTACCTGCCCTTAGCCTATGCCTGATATAAAACCGTCCCCACCCTCAAGAAAAAACAGACCTTTCCTGGCGAATTTCAAGGATGTCTTCTCTTAGTAATTATTTGTGGTTTTTTTATTTTCAGTCAAGCATTAATTCAGAGGCTTGTCATGAAATGAATTCTGCGAGAAAATGCAGAGCTTGTACAGCTGTGTGCCTCCTCTCCGCCATCTTGGCCGGAAGTCCCTCTCTACTCTGATAATTTTTTTGAGAAAAGAGATTAAGTGGTAGAAACCAGATAGTGTTGTGACACATTGTTGTAACAGCAGTGGTTTAATTTTTGGGGGGTTTCCCTTTTGTCTCCAGGTATGTGTCCCTCTTTCCCTCTCTTCCATCTTCCCTCCCTCCCTTCCTCTTTCCTTCCTTCCTTCCTTCCTTCCTTCTAACTAGCAATTGCTAACTAGCAATTTCCCAAAGGTTTTGATGATAACCCTTAATGACTAACATTTCTAGTGCTATTCTCCGCAAGCCCCCATCAAGTACTCACTCATTAGTTATTAGCCAGTGTTAACTAGCTTTTGTGAAAGATATTTATTTAACAGCTATAAGAAAAGTTGCTTTTTATAGGAGCTGTTTCAAAGATACTTTCAGTAAGAATAAAGAAGATGAACTTACATTCTAATGCTTATCAGTTGTAAAAGGCAATCATTTCACCCATTTGGGGAATTTTAACTAATTTGTGCATTCAAAACATTAAGCATAAGAGAAAAGTAATAGTTTAACAACTTATTTTGAAGCTGCTTCTATCCTTAAAAAATAAGAATGAGTAATCATTATAGACATTAAAGTAAACCCAAGTTATCTCATTGGATCCTTACAATTATCATACTAGAAAGGTACTTCAAACATTCATATTTATTTAATTTTTCATTAATGTCTTCTGTTTCTTACACGATCACAGTTATTCCCAGTATCTTCCTCCCTCCACTTCTCAGAAAGCAATACCATATAACAAAGAGTATTTTAGAGGAAAAAAAATCATCCCAACTGACAGATCCATTGAAAAAGGCTGAAAACATGTGTAATTTAAAGTACTTGTTGATCTCCCACCTTCATGATGGGGTGACTTGAGATTGTCTCACCTCTTCATTCTAGTCATGCTTGATTTTCATAATTTGGTTACATCCAGTTTTGATTTCATGGTAGTGTGTCTATATTTCCCCCTTCCATTTATATTGATGAAGATATTGTTTATTGTATATTTTGTTCATATATTGTATGATTTCTTCATTCTGCATTAGTCCATGTAGCTACTGCCATGGATATATATGTGTGTGTGTATATATAATATTAGAAAATTCTCATAGCATGGTATCATGTGCCATAGTGTGTTCATCCTTTTCTCAATAAATGGACATCTATTTCTCTTCCAATTCATTGCTATCACCAAAAATACTTTGGTATATGTAGGCACTTTCTTCTCATCAATAGCTTCCTTGGAGTATAATCATAGTAATTTAATTTTTAGTTTAAAGGGTAAGGGTATCTCAGTGACTACTTGTATGATTCTGAATTGCTTTTCAAAATGGTTCTATCATTTCATAGCTCTACAAACAATATTTTAATATGATTATTCTTTCACAAACTCTCCGATTGAGCATTGAAATTTTTTGTCATCTCAGACAATTTTTTTGGTAGTAAGTTTATTTATTTTTAATACGTATTGCTTTATGAATCATGTTGGGAGAAAAAATCAGATCAAAGGGTTTGAAAAACCCTGGGAGATATAAAAATACCAGAAACAAGAAGTGAACATAAAATGTGTCTCCTAAGCTTTTTCTCTGGTTTCAGGTAGCATTCTCCATCCAAAGTCTATTGGGAACCAAGCCTTTCATAGTTGATCATTGGACATTCTTGCTTTTATTGTGTACAATGTATTCCTGATTCTACTTGTTTTGCTCAGCATCAGATCATGTAAATCTTTGTAGGCCTTTCTATTATCAGCTTGTTCCTTATTTTTAAAAGAGCAATAATATTCCATTACTTTCATGAACTACAACTTGTTCAGTCATCCCCTAATTGATGGACATCCACTCCTTTTCCAATTCTTTACTTACTACCACAAAAAAGAGCTGCTATAAACATTTCTGTATTTGTGTATGTTTTTTCCATATTTGCTAATTTTCAACATGTGAGGTGAAACATCAAGTTTTGATTTGCATTTTTCTGTATATTAATGATTTGAAGTATTTTTTCATGTGGTTGTAAACACTTTGCAATTTCTCTTCTGAGAGCTAAGTATAATCTGATGACATTTATTGAGTAATGGCTATTATATATGTCATATATAAATAAATACATATATTATATGCACATTATGTATATATGTATATGTGTCCATATACATATGTCATATACACACATAAAATATTTTGGAGACAAAACTATTATTAGAGAAATCTGATAAAAAGATTTGACCACTTTCCTTATCCCATGTCTATTTCCTTTATCCTAGGTATATTTATGTTATCTGTGAAGAAGCTTTTTATTTTCAATTGATTAAAGTTACCTAATTTTTCTTCTGTATTTGCTTCTATCTCTTCTTTGGTTAAGAATACATCTACCTATATCTCTAAGAGACATGCAATCTATTTTTCCCTTTTTTTAAAATAATATGATCATTAATATTAAGGTTTCACATTCATTGATAATGTATTGTGGACTATAGTATAAAACACTGGTTTAAGCCAATTTTTTCATAGGTCTGCAGTCATTAGTAACTCAATTCTGTAGATTGGTAAACTGAGGCTGAGTGGTAATGTGATTTACTTGTGTTCATATAATTGAAAAGTGTCAAAGGTCAAATTTAAATTCAGTTTTTCCTGACTACTTATCTGGCATTCTATTGATTATATACAGTTGTGTGAGTGAGACCTGAGTGGCAAGGATTCTTACATATGAATAAGAATGGATATAAGAAAGAGAAGATTTGGTATTAGGGGAATTTTTTTTTAAAGAAATTCCCTGGAAACTTAAGTGAAAATCCTTCCATAATGCTTGAAAATACAAAGGTTTTCCAAGCAAAAATTTAATTCATAAAGGACAAAGGATGTTCATATAAGACATTTTTGTGTCACATACTTTTCATCTCATGAAAATGGTGCCATCTAGATGTAAAAAGAATACCATTGAAGCAAACAATGAAACATGAACAAAGTGGGTGGTGGAACTTAAAAATGGAGCTATTCCATAATGAGGTTATTGAATACTGGAGAGGAAACTTAAGCTAAGGGCAAGAGGAGGATCAGAATCCTTGGGACTGTTGTTTCTCAGAAAGCAGGATAAGCAATGACCAATCCAGCAAGTAAGTGTTGACAGCTGAGGGATTGCTGTGTTTCATCAATTATCTATTTTAAACTGAAGTGGAAACTGTTCTGAAAGCCAATTTGTTTAATATCTGATCAGATGCAGGATATAAAACAGGGAGGGGAATTGTTGGTACATCCTGTACCCAGAACATAATGAGGCAAGAGATGACTATCAATTCTTCGGATCTCCCTTAAACTAGTCATCCTTCTCAAAACAAATGAGGAATGACTTCAAAGGAAAGTGCAGTAATTGTTCATTAAACAATAACATCAACTCAGGCATTTGGAAGAAAGGATGTCTTGGCTACAAGGTAAAATGAGAGGAACTGTTTCATATAAGACTGACATAGCACATTAATAGGGGCAGTTTTCTAATCCACATATTGCACTCTAACCAATTTTACACACATAATATATAGATGTCCCTATCAGACTGAGTATGGATAAGGTTTTCAAAGACAGATTTATTAAAAAGAGAAAATCCCAGTATCCAGGAGGATCACATCAACATGCTATTGCAAATCAAGAGCTGTATCTTGATGTAATGGATGGACGAACAACCTGAGAGTCAGGGACTCTTGGTCACATCAGATGGTAACATTTAAAATTGTAATATCTCAAATATATGTCATGAAGTAAAGGAGCAGCTAAACAGTGTAGTGGATAGACCACTTACCCTGAAGTTAGGAGGACCTGAGTTTAAATGCTCAAGTCAAACACTTAATACTTACAAGCTGCATGATCCTGGGCAAATCACTTAACCTTAGTTGCCCCACAAATAAAAATGAAAACAAAAATTTTTAATAATTTTAAAAATAAAATGCTAACTGTGTTAACCAGCTGAATTTCCACATCAAGATTGTCCCAAACTGATGAATTCATATACCTATATCCATACCATCATGTGAGGAAATACAAAGGATCCTCTGTGACTGGAAATTAAAAAGATAAAAACTAAGATCTGATATAAACAAAACCAATGAGAGCCATCAAAGTTTAGCATGGATTCTTCCTTGGTGGTAGTCCACCCAAGCAACATGGTCACTCATGAGATATAATTTAGAGAGTATTCTTTTCTTAAGGTTGCTGAGGTCCCTTCCAGTGCTGAGATCATGGGTTTGATTATTTTGTGGCTATCTTTTCTTGAATGTATTATCCCATTCTACCAAATTCTACCAAACCAAAAATTCACCCCAACTTTCTCTTATTGAGTGAATTTATAATTGTAGACACAGTAATTCTCAAAAAAGCATGTTGTCATTTAGACATTTTCTCTCACTTCCTAAGTCTGGGAATCAGGAATGAAAACAAATTACTATGAAAGTGATGTATTTATTGTAGTTATTTTTAACCTTCAGCTCTCTGAAAATTTATCTTTCATGAGCAGATATGTAGAGCAGTCAAATTGAGAACGTTTTTTGATAGGGATGCTATGAAAAGGTTTTAAGGTTTTTGGACAGTGGGGTTACAAAGCTGAAGAATAGAGGCCAAAAAGTAAGATAATATATACTGAAAATATATTTTATTGATTTTTTTTACTATGATATAAACATCAGGGTCATTTTGAACCTCTTTCAGAATGAATGCTTCCTGGGACAAAGAAAAACAATTAAATAAAAGCTCTCTGATATACAACCCTCTCTGCAACATATAGGCTGTCACAAAAGATCTCAGTGTTATTTTACATTTTATTAACTTCAAGGGTTTACATTCTACAAACTTATAAAAAATTATTTAAAAGATAAACTATCTGAATTTTCAAATGTTAATGTTTCTTATTAAAATCCAATATATCCCTAATCATTTGCAAGATGATATAAAAACTTTTATCTGCTGTAAATCAGTGACCAAAGGAATTGTATTTGTAATGCTAGTGTCAAGATTATCCAAAGAATGAAGTTTTGATGCACATGTGACAATTTTGATGAGATTACACAAGAAAAAAATCTGTTGATAATAGATTAAGTACTCCAGCAAGAGGACTTTTTCTTCTGAACTATTGATTTAAGAACGTGCCATTAGAAAGTGTTATACAAGCAATGCACACAAAAGACAGTGGATTTTCTTCTTAAAATGACAATAGATTATTCAAAATTTACAAAGCCAAATAAATGAAACTTAAATTTTAAATGATTATACTTTCAAACATATGTGTTTGTGGTGGTTGTAGCAGAATCCACATTTTTTAAAAAATTGTATTAATTGGAATTTTGACATCAAATTTAAAAGGGAAAATTTTAAATTCTATTCTAAGTGTGAAGAATAAATCTTTTCAGATATTTACATTTCTTTTTGCTATTCAAGACAGCAAGGTGGCACAGTAGAACCTGGATCTGGAGTCAAGTAACATGAGTTCAAATCCAACCTTAGGCATTTAACAGTTATATGATTGAGAAAGTCATTTATCCTCTGTCTTCATTGGTTTCTCCATCTACAAAATGTGGTTTTTAATAGCATATCTTCTAAGATTGTTGTGAGACTAAAATAAAGTAATATTTATAAGAGCCTTTATGCATCTTAAAGGACCATATAAATGGTTATTATTACATTATTATTAAAATACCATGTAAATATTTGTAATTATATTATTAAGTAGTAGTTGAGTTATTTTTATTAAGTTTAAATTGCCAGTGGTTTCAGTTAATTCACCTATTTTCTTTTCAGTTTTAGGTAATTCATCAATGTCCATTTACATTTCATCTATACAATTATTTGCATTATGTTGGAGCTTAGTGTACTTATGAACAAAAAGCAGTATGAATCCTTTACTTATAAAAAGTAAGATTTTTTCCCAGTTTGACTGACCAAAAAGCAACATAAAGCCATTGCCTATGATGAGTAACATTCTTTCCCAGTTTGGCTATGATTGGTATATGATGTTTCTTTAAATATATTTTTCCAATTTAGTTTTGGGTTTTTTTTAGGATACCAGTAAGTCTATGAATGTATTCATCCATTGTCTTCTTTTTGATATCTTTATGCTTAATTTGTCTTACCTGCAGGAGATCCAAATATTTTTGACAATCATCTTTATTGTCAGGTTCTTCTGTATCTACAGATTCAAGATAAAGACCTCTATCTTGTTTTGGGATAGTTCAAGAATTATATATTCATTAAATGAAAAACACATGGTATAGCTAAAAAAAAGATTTCTCAAGGAGTTGTTTAAAAAATCACACACTCCTTCCCTCCTTCCCCATGGAGATATATGGGAGATTCATGCTTCTTAGGGAGTCTATTAGGTTGACTGTAACATTCTGAATGGACAGCAGTACTCTTACATCTCTGTAGTTTAAGTTTCCAGGTTGAAAACTTTCCTGAACCTAGAATGGAAAAAGATGAAGAAAAAGCCAAACCCTCAATCTTCCTATCAACAAGTGGCAATTACTAGAGAATTATAGACTCCCTTTAAAAGAGTTCTGAAATTTGTCTTTTTACCTTCTTCACTGGATCACTGGATCAACAACAACTAGGTCATCTATGAATTCTATCAGACAAAATATGTTTAAACCATAATCATAGAATAGTTTGTGTCCTTGTTTCTCTAATTACCAACATAAAAGTTCTCTAGTTATTCAAGTCTTCATATTCAAATCACAAATCAAATTGAGGTTCTCCATTGGTTTCATTATATTTTATGTTATAGCATATCATATTCAAAAGAGCAACTGCTGTCTCAAAACAGAACTCTAAGAAGCTATATGTCCCAGAAAAGACATTCTCAAGTAGACTTAAATGAACAACTGTTTTTTTTTTTTTTTGGAAGCAGATATATACATATATAACCAAAACAAATAAATTGTCAGTGCATGTACTCTCTCTGTGTCGGTCTTTGTCTGCCTGTCTCTCTCCTTCCTTTCTTCCTCTCTTACACAATACATGCACATGTACATGCTTCTATGTATCTATGTATATGTATCTGTAGATACATGTATATATATATATATATATATATATGTTGTGTATAGAATATCTTAAAAGTGAGCACAGTTTGAAGCTCAAAATTGGACTAAGACTTTTGGGGTGCCCTTTGTATATGCACTCATATATACCTATATCTATCTAACTATATATATAATATATAAATTATATAAATATAAGCATATATGTATATATTTATATAACTATATTTATATCTATGTCTGTGTTAATATTTGCAATTGTGTATATATTACACATACTGTATACTTTTCTCTATATATGCATATAGATATATCCATAATGTTGATAAATTAAAAGAGAAAATAATAAGCCATGAGTGCAGAACTGAGTTAGTGCAATAATTTGCAAATATATAAATGTTAGAGATCTTTCAAGTAGATGATCTAATAATTCTTGAATCACTAATAAGTTGCTCATTGGAAAGTTTTAACAATTTTTTCTAGTCTTCTTGTTTTCTTGAAAACATTAGTAGATGGAAACTGAGTGGATGCTCATCAGTTGGAGAATGGCTGAATAAGTTATGGTATGTGAATGTTATGGAATATTATTGTTCCATAAAAAATTATAAGCAAGATGATTTTAGAGAAGTCTGGGGAGATTTACATGAACTGATGCTAAGTGAAATAAGCAGAACCAAGAGATCATTATACATGACAATAACAAGATTATATGAGGATCAATTCTGATGGCCATGGCTTTTTTCAACAATGAGCTGATTCAGGCCAATTACAATAGACTTGTGATTGAGAGAGCTATTTACACTTACAGAGGATTTTGAGAACTGAGGATAGATCACAACATAGCATTTTCACTCTTTTTGTTGTGTTTTGCTTGAATTTTAATTTCTTTCTCTCTCTTTTTTTATTTTTTGATCTGATTTTTCTTGTGCAGCAAGATAATTACATGTGTTTTTTTTATTATAATAACTTTTTATTGACAGAACACATGCTAGGGTAATTTTTTACAACATTATCCCTTGCACTCACTTCTGATTTGATTTTTCTCCTCTCTCCCTCCACACCCTCCCCTAAATGGCAAGCAGTCCTATATATGTTAAATATGTTGCAGTATATCCTAGATACAGTATATGTGTGCAGAACCAAACAGTTCTCTTGTTGCACAGGGAGAATTGGATTCAGAAGGTAAAAATAATCCGGGAAGAAAAACAAAAATGCAAACAGCTTACATTTATTTCCCAGTGTTCTTTCTTTGGGTGTAGCTGTTTCTGTCCATCCTTGATCAATTGAAACTGTTAGGTCTCTTTGTCAAAGAAATCCACTTCTATCAGAATACTTCTTCATATAGTATCGTTGTTGAAGTATATTATGATCTCTTGGTTCTACTCATTTCACTTAGCATCAGTTCTACATATGTAAAAAAAAAACTTAAATAAAAACCCAAAAAAACATTAGTAGATGCTTGAGGTAGAAAAAGCAAAACAAAACGCAAGAACTGAATGTTTGGGTAGAGTATATGAGAAGATATGGCTTATATTTGAAAAAATTATTCACATTCTTATCTTTAGATAGAAGCCATTTGATGATTTATGTTAAGAAAGGTGGAATCAGATTTGAAAGTGATAAAGAAGTACAGCTAATTTGTGCTCCACTGTGAAAAACCAGAGCCAATTGAGAAACTAGTCTCAATCAATTCTTTTGACATTTCTGGGTTTTTTTTTTTCATCTATCCTGAGCTTTCATTGTTTCTGGTTTCTTTTGAATATCTATGTTTGTAAAGTCTTGGTATTAATACCTCATCAGTATCCTTCCCTGAGTAAACTTCCAATTAAAGAAGATACCCATGACAGTCCTCCATTTGATTTTCACAACATTGTACAACAATGTACTTCTCCATTCTGTTGCTGTCAAGTCCCAGTATAGAAAAACACATTTACTTGACATTCTGGATATAACCACTTTAATATATTCATATGTGTATATTATTCAAGTTGTTGCCAATTTTAAATAATAAAATAGTGTTTACTGCTTTTGGCATTTCTTTTTTATTAAAGTTTTTTATTTTCAAAAAAGATGCACAGATAATTTTCAACATTCACCCTTACAAAACCTCATGTTCCAAATTTTTTCCTCTATTCCCCCCATTTTCTCTCCTAGGTGGCAAGTAATCTAATACGTTCAACATGTGTAATTCTTCTATACTTATTTTCAAAATTATCAAGCTGCACAAGAAAAATAAAATCAAAGAGTGAAAAAAGGTGAAAAAAACCCAAAATGGAACCAAACAACAATAAAAAGAGTGAAAATGCTATGTTGTGATCCACACTCAGTTCCCACACTCTTCTCTCTGTATGTAGAAGGTCCTTTTCATCATAAGACCAATGGAACTGGCATGAATATCTCATTGTTGAAAAGAGCCATGTCCATTAGAATTGATCATTATATAATCTTGCTATTGCCATGTACAATGATCTCCTGATTCTGCTCACTTCACTTGGCATTAATTCTTTTAATTCTCTTTGGGCCTCTCTGAAATCATCTTGTTGATTATTTTTTTTTAATTTAATAGCCTTTTATTTACAGGATATATACATGGGTAACTTTACAGCATTAACAATTGCCAAACCTCTTGTTCCAGTTTTTCACCTCTTACCCCCCCACCCCCTCCCCTAGATGGCAGGATGACCAGTAGATGTTAAATATATTAAAATATAACTTAGATACACAATAAGTATACATGACCAAAACATTATTTTGCTGTACAAAAAGAATCAGACTCTGAATTATTGTACAATTAGCTTGTGAAGGAAATCAAAAATGCAGGTGTGCATAAATATAGGGATTGGGAATTCAATGTAATGGTTTTTAGTCATCTCCCAGAGTTCTTTTTCTGGGCATAGCTAGTTCAGTTCATTACTGCTCCATTAGAAATGATTTGGTTGATCTCGTTGCTGAGGATGGCCTGATCCATCAGAACTGGTCATCATCTAGTATTGTTGTTGAAGTATATAATGATCTCCTGGTCCTGCTCATTTCACTCAGCATCAGTTCGTGTAAGTCTCTCCAGGCCTTTCTGAAATCATCCTGTTGGTCATTTCTTACAGAACAGTAATATTCCATAATATTCATATACCACAATTTATTCAGCCATTCTCCAACTGATGGACATCCATTCAGTTTCCAGTTTCTAGCCACTACAAAAAGGGCTGCCACAAACATTCGTGCACATACAGGTCCCTTTCCCTTCTTTATAATCTCTTTGGGATATAATCCCAGTAGTAACACTGCTGGATCAAAGGGTATGCACAGTTTGATAACTTTTTGAGCATAGTTCCAAACTACTCTCCAAAATGGTTGGATTCGTTCACAACTCCACCAACAATGCATCAATGTCCCAGTTTTCCCGCATCCCCTCCAACAATCATCATTATTTTTTCCTGTCATCTTAGCCAATCTGACAGGTGTGTAGTGGTATCTTAGAGTTGTCTTAATTTGCATTTCTCTGATTAATAATGACTTGGAGCATCTTTTCATATGACTAGAAATAGTTTCAATTTCTTCATCTGAGCATTGTCTGTTCATATCCTTTGACCATTTTTCAATTGGAGAATGGCTTGATTTTTTATAAATTAGAGTTAATTCTCTATATATTTTGGAAATGAGGCCTTTATCAGAACCTTTGACTGTAAAAATATTTTCCCAATTTATTGCTTCCCTTCTAATCTTGTCTGTATTAGTTTTGTTTGTACAAAAACTTTTCAGTTTGGTATAATCAAAATTTTCCATTTTGTGATCAGTAATGATCTATAGTTCTGCTTTGGTCATAAAGTCCTTCCCCTTCCACAGGTCTGAGAGGTAAACTATCCTGTGTTCCTCTAATTTATTAATAATTTCATTCTTTATGCCTAGGTCATGAACCCATTTTTACCTTATCTTGGTGTACGGTGTTAAGTGTGGATCAATGCCTAGTTTCTGCCATATTAGTTTCCAATTTTCCCAACAATTTTTATCAAACAGTAAGTTCTTATCCCAAAAGCTGGGGTCTTTGGGTTTGTCAAAGACTAGGTTGCTATATTTGTTGACTGTTTTATCCCTTGAACATAATCTATTCCACTGATCTGTTGATTATTTTTTATAGAACAATAATATTCCACAACATTCATATACCATAACTTATTCAGCCATTCTCCAACTGATGGTTATCCACTCAGTTTCCAATTTTTTGCCACTATTAAAAGAGCTGCCACAAACATTTTTGCATATGTAGTCCCTTTCCCTCCTTTATGAGTCTTTGGGATACAAGCCCATAAAAGCTATTGCTGGATCAAAGAGTATGCAGTTTAAAAGCCCTTTAGGTATACTTCCAAATTGCTCTCCAGAATGGTTGGATCTGTTCAGTTTCACCAACAATGTATCAGTACCCCAGTTTTCACACATCCTTCCAACATTCGTCATTATTTTTCCTGTCATCTTAGCCAATCTGAGAAGTATGAAGTGGTAGCTCAGAGTTGTCATAATTTGCATTTCTTTGATCAATAGTGAGTTAGAGCACATTTTCATATGAATAGAAATGGTTTCAATATCCTTTGACCATTTATTGATTGGAGAATGGCTTGAATTCTTATAAATTTGAGTCAGTTCTCTACATATTTTAGGAATGAGGCCTTTATCAGTATCCTTGAATGGAAAATATTTTTCATAGTTTATTGCTTCCCTTCTATTCTTGTCTGTATTGGTTTTTTTTTTTGTATAAAAATTTTTAAACTTAATATTATCAAAATTATCCATTTAATATTCAATAATATATTCCAATTCATTTTTGACCACCAATTCCTTTGTTCTCCATAGATCTGAGAGGTAAAATATCCTTTATTCATCTAATTTGCTTATAATATCACTCTTTATGTCTAAATCCTGAACCTATTTAGACCTTATCTTGGTATAGGGTGTTAAATGTGGATCAATGCCTAATTTTTGGCACATTAATATTTAATTTTCCCAGCAATTTTTGTCAAATAGTGAGTTCCTATCCCAAAAGCTAAGGTATTTGATTTTGTCAAACACTAGATTACTATAATTATTGATTATTGTGTCTTGTGAACCTAACCTATTCCACTGATCTGCAACTCTATTTCTTAGCCAGTACAAAATGGTTTTAATGACTGTTGCTTTATAATATAATTTTAGGTCTGGTAGAGCTAAGCCACCTTTATTTGCACTTTTTTTTCATTAATTCTCTTGCAATTCTTGACCTTTTGTTCTTCCAGATGAACTTTGTTATTATTTTTTTCTAGTTCTGTAAAGTACTTTTTTGTCAGTTTGATAGGTATAGCACTGAATAAGTAGATTAATTTAGGTGGTATTGTCATTTTTACTATATTAGTTCAGCCTAACTATGGAGCACTTAATATTTTTTCCATTGACTAAATCTGGCTTTATTTGTATAGAAAGTGTTTTGTAATTGTGTTCTTATTTTCCTGACTTTGCCTTGGTAGATAGACTCCCAAATATTTTATATTATCTACAGTTATTTCAAATGGAATTTCTTTTTGTGCCTCCTGCTCCTGGATTTTGTTGGTATATAAAAATACTGATGAGTGACGTGGATTTATTTTGTATATTACCACTTTTCTAAAGTTGTGAATTGTTTCTTTAGTAGTTTTTAGTTGATTCTCTAGGATTCTCTAAGTATACCATCATATCATCTATAAAGAGTAATAATTTGGTTTCCTCATTACCTACTCTAATTCCTTTAATTTCTTTTTCCTCTCTTATTGCCAAATCTAACACTCCTAATATAATACTGAATAATAATGGTAATAGTGGGCAACCTTGTTTCACCCCTAATTTTATTGGAAATAATTATAATTTGTCCCCATTACATATGAAGCTTACTGATGGTTTTAAATACATACTACTGATCATTTAAAGAAAAACTCCATTTATTCCTATACTCTCTACTGCTTTTAATAAGAATGGGTATTGGATTTTGTCAAAGGTTTTTTTCTGCAGCTATTGACATAATGATATGATTTTTGTTAGTTTAATTATTGATATGACCAATTATGCTAATAATTTTCCTAATATTAAATCAGCTCTGCATTCCTGGTATAAATCCTACTTGGTCATGTTGTCTTATTCTGAGGATAATTTGCTGTAATCTCTTTGCTAATATTTTATTAAAATGTTGACATCAATATTCATTAGTAATTGCTCTATCATTTTCTTTTTGTGTTTTGACTTTACCTGATTGAGGTATTAGCACCATATCTGTGTCATAAAAGGAATTTGGGAGGAATTGGGAGAAGTCATTCCTTCCCTATTTTTCCAAATAGTTTGCATAGTATTTAAATTGATTATTCTTTAAATGTTTGGTAGGATTCATATGTAAATCCATCATTCTTAGGGAGTTGATAAATAGCTTATTCTATTTCTTTTTCTACAATGGTTCAATTTAAGCAATTTATTTTCTCTTCTGTTTATCTGGGAAATCTATATTTTTGTAAGTATTCCTCCATTTTACTTAGATTATTTTTTGACATATAGTTGGGCAAAATAGCTTCTAATTATTGCTTTTATTTCTTTTTCATTGGTGGTAAGTTCACCCTTTTCATTTTTGATATTGGTGATTTTCTTCTTTTTTCTTTCCTTTTTCTGATCAAAGCAATCAAAGATTTATCTGTTTTGTTAGCTTTTCAAAAAAATCTTTTAATTTTATTTATTAGTTCAATGATTTTCTTAGTTTAGATTTTAATCTCTCCTTTGAATTTCAAATATTCTAATTTGGTATTCAATTGGTAATTAACTTGTTCTTTTCGTAGCTTTTTTAGTTTCGCACCTAATTCATTGATCTCCTCTCTATTTTATTTATGTGGCTATTTAGAGATATAAAATTTCCCTTAAAAGTGCTTTGGCTGTATCCCATAGATTCTGATATATTATCTCACTGTTTTCATTTTCATAGATGAAATAATAGATTGTTTCTGTGATTTGTTGTTTGGCCACTCATTCTTTAGTATTAGATAATTTGATTTCCAATTGGATTTTAGTCTAAAGTTCTCTCATTCTTTATTGAATATAATCTTTATTGTAATGTGTTCTGAAAAGGAAGCATTTACTATTTCTGCTTTTCTGTATATGATTATATAATTTTTATGCCCTAAAACATGGTCAATTTTTATGCAGGTTCCATGGACTGCTCAGAAAAAGGTTCATTCTTTTCCGTCCCTATTCAGTTTTCTCCAGAGGTCTATCATATATATGTTTTCTAGGATCTTATTAACTTCCCTAGTTTCTCTCTTGTTTATTTTGGGGTTAGATTTGTCTAATACTGAGAGGGGAAGGTTGGAGTCCCCCATTAGAATTGTTTTGCTGTCTACTTCTTCCTGTAACTGGCTGAAAAACTTCTCTAGGTATTTGGCACTCTACCACTTGGTACCTACACATCTGGTAACACATCTGGTAACATGATTACTTCATTATTTATGGTACCCTTTATGGAAATGTACTTTCCCTCCTTATGTCTTTTAATAAGATCTTTTATTACTTTTGCTTTGAGATCAGAATTGCTACCCCTGCTTTTTGCACGTCAGCTGAAATGTAATCAATTCTGTTTCAGCCTTTTACCTTTATTCTGTATGTATCTCTCTGTGTCAAATGTGTTTCTTTTAAACAACATATTGTATGATTCTGTTTTTCAGTGCACTATGAGAATTCATCCTATTCACATTAACAGTTATGATTAACAGTTCTGTGTTTCCCTCCATCCTATTTTATTCCCTGTATGTATTTTTGTTCTTTCTTTCCAACCTCTCCTTAGTTGTGTGGTTTTTTACCCATCCCACCTTATCTTCTATCAATCCTTCCCCCCATCTCTTAACTTTTTCCCTAGTATTTCTGCCCTCCCTTTTATCATTTAACTCCCTTTTCTTTTCTTCTTTTTCCTTCTATTTTTATTGGGTTAGTTAAATTTCTATGCCCAAATGAATGATTACATTATTCCCTCTTAAAACCCAAACTAATGAAATCAATCTCTGACTGTGCTCATCTTCCCCATTTTTCCCCCATCCATTTTTAGTTTAGTTTAGTTTTTTTTCAATTGAAATGATTGAATGCCTCTTACATTATTGACAATTGATCTTCTCCACTGAAAGAGATAGTTAATTTTGGGTTTCAACCCCAGGACCTTTGCCATCCAGAATATGATCTCTCCCTCCAATCCTTTATTGTAGAAACTGCTAGATGATGGATAATCCTGATTGCTGATTCTTGAGATTTGAATTGCTTTTGTCTGGTAGATTGAAGTATTTTTTCCTTGAAATTGCAGTTCTGGAGTTTTGCAACAATGTTCCTTAGGGTTTTCCTTTTGAGGTCTCTTTCCAGAGGTATTGGTAAATTTTTCAATGAGTATTTTCCCTTCTGTTTCTAAAATGTTGGGACAGTTGTCCTTAATGACCTTGAATGGGATCCAGACTGATTTTTGGTCATGGTCTTCAGGTGGACTAATATTTTAAAATGGTCTCTCCTGGATCTATTTTCCAGGTCAGCTGTTTTGCCAATGAGATATTTCACTTTTTCTTCCATTTTTTTCATTCTTTTTAGTTTTTTTTTTTTTTTTTTTTTTTTTTTTTTTTTTTGACTGATTCTTGTTGTCTCACAAAGTCCTTAGCTTCGGAGGGGTAGAACCAATATGGCAGAGAGGACACATGCTTCTTTTTGACCTTCTCTTACTATTCTCAGACTAATTAGCAAATCCATCCTCTGAGTTAATTCTGGACTGGCAGAATCCATGAATATTGGGAGTGCAATAAATTACCATTAGAAGATAATTGCAAAAATTACCAGAGAAGGTCTGTTTCAACAGAAACAGAAGGAGGTGGGCCAAGTTCAAGCAGGCTGAGCACAAATGCCAGCTCAGACAGCACAGAGCCTCAGCAGTGCAGACTCTGCAGGGTGGTGCAGACTGAACATGGCAGAGAATTTATGGGGAGGAATCTACAGCAATGTTGGCTACTCTGTCCTGGTTGCAAGCCAGTACATCAGCAGAGAAATTATAAAACATCCAACACAAACACAGAAGGTAAATAGTGAACCCTAAAACACCAGAATCTCATGAGACCTGGTCACGCCCACACATCACCAGGAGTGAATCAGCACAGGTTCAATGCAGACAGACACTGTCTCTTGTAGAGAAAGGTTGGAAAACCTCCCCTTCCCTAAAAGAAGAAGTTAACTTTCAAAAAAAATGAGTAAAAAAGCAAAAAGAACTCAGACCATAAACAGTTTTTATGGTGAAAAAGAAGAACAGATTTTAAACCCTGAGGAGGCTAAAATTAAATCATCTCAAGATGAAGCAACAAAAAGTGATATAAGCTGGTCACCATCACACAAGCCTCTCCTAGAAAAAATTAAAAAGAATCTTAAAAGAGAACTAGAAGAAAATTGGGAAAAGAAAATGAAAACTTTGCAAGAGCATTTGAAAAATACATATAACTCTTCAAAAGAGAGATTTGATAAAACAGAAAAAGAAAACAACTCCTTCAAAAACAGAATTTGTGAAATGGAAAAAAAAAATTACTCATGATTTATTTCTTATGAAAAAACCAGAGTTAAACAAAAAAAATTAACAAAAATATATTCCTCAAGAGAAGCATAAAAAGGTAAAAAGAAAAGTACTCTTGAGAACTGTATTTCTGTTATGAGTATACATAGAGAGTGCATGAATAATCTGATTTTACTATTATTAAAAAGAAACTAGAAGTGGAAAGGGTAATGTACTAGAAAAAAGGGAAAATGGAGGTAAAATTAGGGAAATTACAACTCAGGAAGAGGTGAAGAAAACCTCTTATAACTGAGGGAAAGAAGGGAAAGCAGTAAACATTGTGAGAATTTTACTCTCATCAGATTTGGCTCAAAGAAAGAATATTAGACATATCTGGTTTCACCAAGAGACTTCTCTCACTTTATAGAAAAGTGGGAGGGGGAAGATGAAAAGGGAAGGGGTTGACTAAAAGAAGGAAAAACAGAAATAGTATAAGATATAACAAAAAGGTATAAGAAAAGGAGAGGGATTATAAATGGGGAAGGCTGCTTGAGGCAAGTGGTGCTCATAAATAAATTACTGGGGAGGAGGGAAATGTGAAAAGGAAAGAGAAAATTATAATTTGGGGTTACTAAAATGGCAGGAAATACTGAGTTAGTAGTTTTAAACATAAATGTGAATGGAGTGAACTCTCTCATAAAGCATAAGCGGAGAGCACACTGAAGTAAAAGCCAGAATCCTACAATATGTTGTTTACAAGTAACACATTCAAAGCAGAGTAATACATACAGAATAAAGGTAAAAGGTTAGAGTAGAATCTATTATGTTTCAGGTGAAGTAAAAAAAAAAAAAAAAAAAAAGCAGGGATAGCCATCCTGATCTCAGATCAAGCAAAAACAAAAATTGATCTAATTAAAAGAGATAAAAAAGAAAACTATATCTTGCTAAAGGTTACCATAGATAATGAAGCAATATCAATATTAAACATATATGCACTGAGTGATGTAGTATCTAAATTACTAAAGGAGAAATTAAGAGAGTCGTAAGAAGAAATAGACAGCAAAACTCTAATAGTAGAAGATCTCAACCTTGCTCTCTCAGAACTAGATAAATCAAATCATAAAACAAATAAGAAAGAAGTTAAAGACGTAAATAGAATACTAGAAGAGTTAGGCATGATAGATCTTTGAAGAAAATTGAACGGAGATAGAAGTATACATTCTTCTTAGCAGCTCATGGAACCAAAACAAAAATTGACCATATATTAAGACATAAAGCCCTCAAAATCAAATGCAGAAAGGCAGAAATAGTAAATGCTTTTTTTTTCAGATCATGATGCAATAGAAATAACTTTCAATAAAAGGCCAGGGGAAAATGGACCAAAAAGTAATTGGAAACTAAATAATCTCATTCTAAAGAATGAATGGGTGAAACAGCAAATCATAGACACAATCAATAATTTCATCCAAGAGAATGACAATAATGAGACAACATACCAAAATTTGTGGACTGCAACCAAAGAGGTAATAAGGGAAAATTTTATATCTCTAGATACTTTCATGCATAAAATAGAGAAAGAGGAGATCAATGAATTCAATTTGCAACTAAAAAAGCTAGAAAAAGAACCTCAATCAAGTACCAAACTTAAAATTCTAAAAATAAAAGAAAAAAATTAATAAAATTAAAAGTAAAAAAAAAAACTATTGAATTAATAAATAAAACTGAGTTGGTTTTAGGAAAAAAACAACAAAAAAGATAAACCTTTAGTTAATTTGATTAGAAAAAGGAAAGAAGAAAATCTAATTGTTAGTCTCAAAAATGAAAAGGAAGAACTACCCACCAATGAAGAGGAAATTAGAGCAACAATTAGAGTTATTTTGCCCAGTTTTCTTCCAATAAATTTGATAACCTAAGCAAAATGGAGGAATGCCCAGATTAACAAAAGAGGAAATAAATTACTTAAATACTTAAATAGTCCCATTTTAGAAAAAGAAATAGAGCTAGCTATTAATCAATTCCCTAAGAAAAAATCTCCAGGACCAGATGGATTTATATGTGAATTCTACCAAACATTTAAAGAACAATTAACTCCAATACTATGTAAATTATTTGAAAAAATAGGGAATGAAGGACTTCTACCAAATTCCTTTTATGACACAGACATGGTACTGATACTGAAACTGGATGAAAACAGAGACGGAAAATTATAGACCAATCTTCCTAATGAATATTGATGCAAAAATCATAAATAAAATATTAGCAAAGAGATTACAGAAAATCATCCCCACGATAATACACCATGACCAAGTAGGATTTGTATCAGGAATTCAGGGTTGGTTTGATGTTAGGGAAACTATTAGCATAAATTATTTAACAATAATCAAATTAACAAAAACCATATGATTATCTCAATAGATGCAGAAAAAGCATTTGATAAAATTCAACACCCATTCCTATTAAAAACACTAGAAAGTATAGGAATAAATTGACTTTCCCTTAAAATAGTCAGCAGCATCTATTTAAAGCTATCAGCAAGCATCATATGTAATGGGGATAAACTGGAATCATTCATTTTTTTTAATTTTATTTTTTATTATAGCTTTTTATATACAAAACATACACATGGATAATTTTTTCATCATTGACTCTTGCAAAATCTTCTGCTCCAACTTTTCCCTCCTTCTCCTTCCCTTTCCCCTAGATGGCAGGTAGTTCCATACATGTTAAATACAATATATGTATACATATTTATACAGTTATCTTGTTGCATAGGAAAGATCAGATTTAGAAAGAAGATAAAAATAACCTGAGAAGAAAAAAGCAAAAATTAAATAAACAGTAACAGAAAGAGTGGAAATGGGTCCATACTCATTTCCCAGTGTTCTTTCTCTGGGTGTAGCTGCTTTTGTTCATTACAGAACAATTGGAACTAATTTGGATCCCCTCATCGTTGAAGAGAGCCAGAATTGATCATCATGTAGTATTGTTGTTGAAGTGTATAATGATCTCCTGGTTCTGCTCATTTCACTTAGCATCAGTTCATATATGTCTTTCCAATCTTCTCTGTATTCATCCTGATGGTCATTTCTTATACAACAATAATAACTGGAATGATTCTTAATAAGATCAGGGGTGTAACAAGGTTGCCTATTATCATCATTACTATTCAATATTGTATTATAAATGTTAGTTTGCTAATAAGAGAGGAAAAAGAGATTAAAGGAATTAGAATAGGTAATGAGAAAACCAAATTATCACTCTTTCAATATGAAATGATGTTTACTTAGAAAACCCTAGAGAATCAACTATAAAACTATTAGAAATAATCCACAACTTTTTTTTATTTAATAGCCTTTTATTTACAGGTTATATGTATGTGTAACTTTACAGCAGTAACAATTTCCAAACCTCTTGTTCCAATTTTTCACCTCTTAACCCCCACCCCCTCCCCCAGATGGTAGGATGACCAATAGATGTTAAATATATTAAAATATAAATTAGATACACAATAAGTATACATGACCAAACTGTTATTTTGCTGTACAAAAAGAATCAGACTCTGAAATATTGTACAATTAGCTTGTGAAGGAAATCAAAAATGCAGGTGGGCAAAAATATAGGGATTGGGAATTCAATGTAATGGTGTTTAGTCATCTCCAGAATTCTTTCTCTGGGCGTAGCTGGTTCAGTTCATTACTGCTCCATTGGAAATGATTTGGTTGATCTCCTTGCTGAGGATCGTATAGTATTGTTGTTGAAGTATATAATGATCTCCTGGTCCTGCTCATTTCACTCAGCATCAGTTCGTGTAAGTCTCTCCAGGCCTTTCTGAAATCATCCTGTTGGTCATTTCTTACAGAACAATAATATTCCATAATATTCATATACCACAATTTATTCAGCCATTCTCCAACTGATGGGCATCCACTCAGTTTCCAGTTTCTAGCCACTACAAAGAGGGCTGCCATAAACATTTGTGCACATACAGGTCCCATTCCCTTCTTTATGATCTCTTTAGGATATAATCCCAGTAGTAACACTGCTGGATCAAAGGGTATGCACAGTTTGATAACTTTTTGAGCATAGTTCCAAACTGCTCTCCAGAATGGTTGGATTCATTCACAAGTCCACCAACAATGCATCAGTGTCCCAGTTTTCCCGCATCCCCTCCAACAATCATCATTATTTTTTCCTGTCATCTTAGCCAATCTGACAGGTGTGTAGTGGTATCTTAGAGTTGTCTTAATTTGCATTTCTCTGATTAATAATGACTTGGAGCATCTTTTCATATGACTAGAAATAGTTTCAATTTCTTCATCTGAGAATTGTCTGTTCATATCCTTTGACCATTTTTCAATTGGAGAATGGCTTGATTTTTTATAAATTAGAGTTAATTCTCTATATATTTTGGAAATGAGGCCTTTATCAGAACCTTTGACTGTAAAAATATTTTCCCAGTTTATTGCTTCCCTTCTAATCTTGTCTGCATTAGTTTTGTTTGTACAAAAACTTTTCAGTTTGGTATAGTCAAAATTTTCTATTTTGTGATCAGTAATGATCTCTAGTTCTTCTTTGGTCATAAATTCCTTCCCCTTCCATAGGTCTGAGAGGTAAACTATCCTGTGTTTCTCTAATTTATTAATAATTTCATTTTTTATGCCTAGGTCATGAACCATGACCTTATCTTGGTGTATGGTGTTAAGTGTGGATCAATGCCTAGTTTCTGCCATATTAGTTTCCAATTTTCCCAGCAATTTTTGTCAAACACTGAGTTCTTATCCCAAAAGCTGGGGTCTTTGGGTTTGTCAAAGACTAGGTTGCTATAGTTGTTGACTGTTTTGTCCCTTGAACCTAACCTATTCCACTGATCAACTAATCTATTCCTTAGCCAATACCAAATGGTTTTGGTAACTACTGCTCTATAATATAATTTTAGATATGGTACAGCTAAGCCACCTTCATTTGAATAATCCACAACTTTAGCAAAGTTGCAGGATACAAAATAAATCCACATAAATCATCAGCATTCTTATACATCACTAACAAAACCCAACAACAAGAGATACAAAGAGAAATTCCATATAAAATAACTGTCAATAGTATAAAATATGTGATAATATATCTGTTGAGGGAAAGTCAGGAACTATATGAGCAAAAGTACAAAATACTTTCCACACAAATAAAGTCATATCTAAACAATTGGAAAAATATCAGGTGTTCTTGGATAGGTCAAGCAAATATAATAAAGATGACAATACTACTTAAACTAATCGATTTATTTAGTGCTATAGCAATCAAACTCTTAAGAAACTATTTTGCTGAACTCGAAATAATAATAACAAAATTCATCTGGAAGAACAAAAGGTCAAGAATTTCAAGGGAATTAATGGGGAAAAATAGCAAATGAAGGTGGCTTAGCTGTACCAGATCTAAAACTACATTATAAAGCAGTGGTCATCAAAACCATTTGGTACTGGCTAAGAAATAGCCAGTTAATTAGTGATTAGCTAGTTGATTAGTGGAATAGGTTAGGTTCACAGAACAAAATAGTCAATGACTATAGCAATCTACTGTTTGACAAACCCAAAGACCCCAGCTTTTGGGATAAGAATTTACTATTTGACAAAAACTTCTGGGAAAATTGGAAACCAGTATGGCAGAAACTAGACATTGCCCCACACTTAACACTGTATACCAAGATAAGGTGGGCGGAAAGAAGACATAATTTGGAATAGAAGGCTTTGCAAGGATCAATGTTGAAAAATTACTGATGCACATGTTTTGTAAATAAAAAGCTTTAATTAAAAAAATATCAAAGAAACAAACAAACAAAAAAACAAAGTCTTTAGCTTCTATTTGCCCTGTTCTACTTTTTAATGTGTGATTTTCTTCAGTTATCTTTTGTATCTCTTTTTCCATTTGGTTTATTCTATTGTTTAAGAAGCTATTTCCTTTTTTTTTTTATCATGAGTCCTTTGGAATTGTGGGTTATAATATTAAACAGGGTTGTTAAGTCCTTAATGGTTGGTTACATTTACAATATTAACCTTAATCTGTATACTGTTCTACTAGTTCTACTCACTTCACTTGTATATGCTTTTATGAGTTCATATAGTTTCCTGGAACAGCTAGGTGGTGTAGTGGATAGAGTTCCAGGTCTGGAATCAGGAAAATCTGAATTCAAATCTAATCTCAGACATGAGCTGTGTCACCTATAATTCTATTTGTCTCATTTGATGGAGAAAAAAAATAGTAAACCACTCCAATATCTTTGCCAAGAAAAATCCAAATGGGATCCCAAAGAGTTGGATATGACTGAACAACAACAGATATTTCTTTATTTTTTATAGCACTATAATATAACAGCATATTAAATTATCCTCCTTTCCTCCTTCCCTTCTTTTTTCCTCCCTCTCTTTTGCTCCCTTTCTCTTTCTCTCCACCTTTCTCTATTCATTCTCTGATTCTGTCTCCCTCTGTTTCTGCCTCTGTGTCTCTGTCCCTGCATATGTCTCTTTTTCTCTCTCGTTTCTAATGTATCACTTTTAATTCTGGTGTTACTTTCAGACTGGTTAAAGCACAGATGGACAGCATATGGAAAATAAGAAGAAAACCAAAGAAGAAAATCAATGAAACCAGATTATTTGTTACCATCCCATGTAAGGAGTTTCTTCCCTAAAATGACAATAGCCAGCTCAGATGTTTTATTACTCCCCCATTAAAATGCTGAGAAATAATGAGGAAAAAAAAAGCTTGAGTTTTTCCTAGAATAAGTTGTTATTATTTAAAAGTCTTTAAGACTTAACGGACTTTCTGGAACTGAAGAAAATTAGGCATCAAACTACCGCTATAGTCTTTCTTCATTATCCAATTTATTAAAACCACATATTAAGCTTTTCCTATGAGACAGGAATAAAACTGTGTTTAGGGCAATAAGAAACCAAAATAAAGCAGTTTCTGCTTTTCAGGCCTTTACATCAGTCCAGTAGCTGTTAATAACAGAGCTCAATTTTCAGTCAGGAAGACTTGAGTTTTAATCCTGATTCTTCTACTTATGTAATGCAAAAGATCCTAATCTCTGTCTTGCTTTTTTCTTCTTTAAAATGAGGATAATAATATGACTTTACTCAACATCATTTTTCTTCTCTTTAAAATGGAAGTAAAAATAACACCTATCTCATTGGGTTACTGTGAGGATTCAAATCATATAACATATAAAGCACTTTGTAGAGTTAAAACAAAAACTATTATTATTTTTCTCCTGGAAAAAAAAACAATTCTACCATTAAGTATATAAAAAGTAATAAACAGAGATAGGGATTAATCATTAGTATCAGAGACTCCTGAGTGAGAAAATTCCCTCCACTAATGTTCCTCTGCAGTTTATAATCTCAGAAAGCCTCCCAGAACCCCAAAAGAATAAATAATAATGTAATTTTGTGACAGGAAAAGTATTAATAAATCAAATGAGGAGAAGGATTATAAAAGATTTATATAGGCGATGACATGAGTTATGCTTTCAAGGGAACTATGTTTTACAAGAGATGGAGGTGGAGAGAGGGAAAATTTCAGGCCAGATTATGCAAAGGTACAAGACAAAGAAATGTCATGTACAGGACATAGCAAGTAAGATTGTCTGATTGGCTGGAAGTACATACCAGGAAAATGTGATTACATGGCAGAGTACAATCTCCTATATTTTTCTCCACCTCTCTCATTATTTTTTGGCATCTTAGTGGATGGGCGGAGATATGTATGACACATCTGAGTCATCTATTGTCCTTTAGAACATTGAATAATGAGACTTCTTCATTGGCTGTTTTTTTTTTTTCTTGTCCTGGGCTATTCCTTTTACTATTTAATCAATCTAAGATTAACATCAAAATAAAAAAAACCGATTCAACAATGAAATGTAAATATAAAAGAAGTTCCATACAGTTGTAAATAATCACTTCTATGATCTTCTCATCATACTTGGAAAGAGCAGAAATATATACATATGTTGGATATGGAAGGATGAAAATAAACGTAATCCAACACACAAACCTGAACTACCTTGGAGAACTCTTGGGACACTACCTTCTCACAATTGTCAATATCTGGCTGTTACTGATCCTAAGTATGGTTTAGAAGATGGCTGCTTTAAAAATGTGAGGGAAAGAGAAAGAGGTTCATTATAGAACTGGGAAAGAAGAGATCATTTTTTCACAATTCTTAATTCTTAAATTTAACAAATGAGCTCTTTCAAATCTTTTTATTTACATGGGAATTAAATATTGATCAATTACATGAAACACACACAAACACTTTGGGGAAAAAATCCTTTCATTATTTTTAGTGAGATTTTGTTGCTGCTTCTAAGAGTCAAAGTAGAGCTACATTCTTTGATTCACACACACAAAAAACCATAATGCCATGTTACACTCATTTAATTCAGTTTAGGAAGCATCTGTTATGGGATTATTATTGTTATCTTTATCTTTTGTCATCTTATTATGTTTAAGCAAGTCACAATTCCCCAGGTTTCAGTTTCCTTCTCTAATTATGAGGAAGTTGGGACTATATGGCCTCCAGTGTTCCTTTCAGAGGACTGATTTGTTCTTGCACTGTGGCTTTGAACGGAAGGCTGGAATCTCTCTGTCTTCAATCTCTGTTTATTAGAGTTTCCATTGGTTTCAACAACTCTTCTCCCATACCGTATTCATACACATGTCAGTGTTCATAACATTTGCAGGAGTCACAGGTTCCACTTGCCAAAGATCAAGATGGTTTCATGACTTCTTAGAGATTCTCTGTTCAGGGTGCTCAAAAGCTTCTGGACTTCTTTTTTATGTAGGCCTAGATTAGACCAAAAATTTTTATCATATTTTACCAGTCTTAGAGATCACTGTTTTATTTGTTTTCTCTTTATCTTCACTAGAGTGCTTGTTAGGGGAATTTAGCTTAGTCTAGGGACTTTCATTTAGTCATTATAAGAGAAAAATATGGAAGTTTATTGGCAAAGATGAGGTCCTTTCCTGAGAAAGGGTAGAAAGAGGTGCAGGAAATTTGACAAGAGAAAAGAAGGTTGGATATCACTACTGTGGAGAATGAGAAAAAGAATTAGAAATATTTATGAAACTCCCACTATGTGCCAGATATTGTGTTAAGTGATAGGGATACAAAGAAAGGGAACCCCCCCAAAAAACCCCCAAAATTCCAATCCTTGCTGTTGACATATTCATCATCTAATGAGGATGACAACATGCAAACAAACATTTACAAACAATTAGGGTAAGCAAAATTAATAGAACCAATTAAATAAAATTGTCTTGCAGCAGTGATAAAAGGACAGGATTGTGAAAAGTTCTTTCAGATCATATAAACAAGTCTGTAAAATATCAAAGAATTCATTCAAAAGGTCTAGTGTGACTGAATTCCTCCATGAAAAAATAATCCTCCCAGGTAAGTATTTAGGTCTTCATGGCACTCTATTTCAGATCTTTTGTTTCTTTCCATAATGTCCTTATTATCATGTGGGAAGAGTCAAAGTAAAAGTTCCTAAGACAGGCATTCTTCACTTTTTTGTGTCATAGATACCTTAGGAAATCTAATGAAGTCCATGAATCTCTTCACAAATTCTTTTGAAAATTTAGAAAATTTAAAGAAATACTAAATTTATGTTAAGGAATTAGGGTCTGTAAAGAAATATTTTTATCTATGTAAGTTTATATATCCCCTGAAGGTTTTTTAAATAGTTTTATTTTTTTGAATTAACAACAATAACAACAACAAAAGCCCATCCCTGTTTTCTCTATCTCTCACTTCTCAACCCTAAAAGGGGGAGAAAAATAATTAGTGGTACCAAATGTGTATGCTCAAGTAAAACCAATTCTCTCATTGGCTATGTTCCAAAACTACATGTCTCATTCTGCATTGTAAATCTTTTGTCTATTAGTAGAAGAATGTTTCAGCACTGGTCCACTAGAATCATGGAGGTTTTTATGCTGATCATAGTTCCCAGAGATTTGTTTATCTTTACAGTGTTTTTGTTATTATTGTATACATTGTCCTTCTGATTCTACTAATTTAATTTTTATGTTTGTCATCAAAATCGTTGTTTTATAATATTGATGTTATTGTATAAATTATTCTTCTGAATCTACTTACTTCATTTTACATTCATTTATACATCTCTTAATGTTTCTTTGAAACCATAGATTTCTTGTTTCTTACAGTACAGTAGTATTCTATTGCATTTATATTCCCATAATTTGCTCATTGCTCACTTGATAGGCATTCTTTTTCTTTTTGGTTATTTTGCCACTACAAAAAAAAAACAAAAAACTGTTCTAAATATTTTTGTCTATAAAGGCCTTTTCCTTTTTTTTTTTTTTTTTTTGATCTCTTTGGAGTATAGGTCTACTGGGGGGATAACTATAAGTCAAAGGACATGCACTATTCAGTAAATTTCTATGTATAATACTGAACTGCTTTTCAGAATGTTTCAAAACCAGTTGTTTGTCCTTATAATGGTCCATTAATGTACCTGTTTTCTCACAGCCTGTCCAAAATTTCCTTTTTATTGTAATTTATTTATTTTTAATACATATTGCTTTATGTAAATGTAATGTAAAAAAGGGGAAAACCATAGGAGAGATAAAAAAACAGAAAAAAAAAAAGTGAACATAACATGTGTTAATTTGCATGCCATTTCCTTTCTTCTTTTTCTTGATCCAGATAGCATTTTCTGTCCAAAGTCTATTGAAATTGATTTGGATCACTGAATTTCTGAGAAGCATCAAGCCTTTCATAGTTGATTATTGTACATTTTTGATGTTATTGTGTACGATGTATTCCTGGTTCTGTTTGTTTTGCTCAGCATCATTTCATATCAACCTTTCCAGGCCTTTCTATAATCAGCTTGTACATCATTTTTTAAGGAACAATAATATTCCATTATGTTCATGTACCACAACTTGTTTGGCCATTCCTCAATCGATGGGCATCAACTTTTCCAGTTCTTCACTAACTCAAAAAAGAGCTGCTATAAACATTTTTGCACATGTGGGTCCTTTCCCCTCCTTTATGATTTCCTTAGGATACAGATCTAATAATGGTACTTCTGGATCAAAGGGTATGCTGAGTTGTATAGGCCTTTGGGCATCATTCCAGATTGCTCTCCAGAATGGTTGTATCATTTCACAACTCCACCAAAACAATTCATGTGTCCCAATTTTCCCACATCCTCTCCAACATTTATCATTATCTTCTCTTTTCATTTTAGCCAATTTGAGAATGGTACCTCTTTGAGAGTGGTACCTCAGTGTTGTTTTAATTTGCATTTTTCCAATCAATAGTGATTTAGAGAATTTTTTTCATATGACTATAAATAGCATTAATTTTGTCATTTAAATATTGTCTGTTCATATCCTTTGACCATTTATCAGTTGGGGAATGACTTGTATTCTTATAAATTTGATATAGTTCTGTATATATTTTGGCAATGAGACCTTTATCAGAAACACTGTTTGTAAAGACTTTTTCCCCCAGCTTTGTACTTCCCTTTTAATCTTTTTTCGATTGGTTTTCTTTGTGCAAAATCTTTTTAATTTAATGTAATCAAAATTGTCCATTTTGCTTTCATAATGTTCTCTATTTCTTCTTGGTAATAAATTGTTCACTTTTCCAAAGATCTTATAGGTAAATTATTCCTTGTTTTTCTAATTGGTTTATGGTGTCTTTTAAGTCCAAATTCTATATCATTTTGACTTAATTTTGGTATGGGGTGTGATATGTAGGTCTATGGTGAGTTTCTGACATATTTTCTAGCTTTGTGAAATTTTTGTGAAATAGTGAGTTCTTACTCTAGAAGCTAGAGTTTGGGGGTTTATCCAATACTAGATAGCTATAAGCCTTGATTATTGTGTTGTGTATATCTAATCTATTCTACTAATTCACCACTCTCATTCTTAGCCAGTACCAAACTGTTTTGATTATTGCTGCTTTATAAGATAGTTTAGGGTTTGAACTGTTAAACACCATCTTTTGTATTTTTTCATTAATTCCCTTGATATCCTTGACCTTTTGTTCTTCCAGATGAATTTTGTTATTATTTTTCTAGTTCTATAAAATAACATTTTGGTAGTTTTATGTGGGCAGACCAATGAGGGCAGAATTGTCATTTGTATTATATTAGCTCAGTCTAACCCTGAACAATTGATATTTTTCCAGTTGTTTAGATCTGATTTTATTTTGTGAGAAATGTTTTGTAACTGTGTTCATATAGTTCTTGGATTTGTCTTGGCAAGCAGACCCCAGAGTATTTTATTTTGTTTACAATAATTTTAAACAGAATTTCTCTTTCTATCTCTTGTGGATGGGCTGTTTCAGTAATGTATAGAAATGCTGTTGATTTGTGTAGTTTTATTTTATGTTCTGCAACTTTGCTACAGCTGTGAATTGTTTCCAGCAGGTTTTTGGATGATTTTCTAAGATTCTCTAAATATACCATCATATCATCATCAAAGAGGGATAGTTTTATTTCCTCATTGCCTATTCTAATTCCTTTAATTTCTTTTTCTTTTCTTACTGCTAAAGCCAACATCTGTAATACAATGCTGAATAATAGTGGTGATAATTGGCATTCTTGTTTCACTCTTGATCTTATTGGGAATGCATCCAGTTTTTCCACTTACAAATAATACTTCTGTAACTTTTGGATAGATACTGCTTATTGTTTTAAGGAAAGCTTCCTTTATCCCTATGCTCTCTAGTGTTTTGAATAGGAAAGCGTACCATATTTTGTCAAAAGCTTTTTCTGCATCTATTGAGATTATCATATGATTACTATTCATTTTATTATTGATATGGTCAATGATAGTAATAGTTTTCCTGATATTGAACCAGCCCTTCATTACTGGTATAAATCCCACTTGGTCTGTTCAATATTTCTTTTACCTTTTTTTTTTCTATCATTCCTTTTCATATGGATATGAGATACCATCTCAAAATTCCTGAGTTCTATCTATAGATTTGAGAATTCTTTTCCCCCCAAGGCATCAATGTGATCTTTTAATTTAATTATGTCAAAATAGGATATGCAGTGGCTTAATAAACATCCATTTAACATACCCACTTGCAAGAAAAATTTCTGTTTTTAACAAAATTTTTTTATTAATATTTCTTTTTGTTTTTGCTTTTACATCATAGTAATTTCTGAATAGGCATACACTCTGGGGAGGACAGGTCTTCCCTCATAACCAAGGAAATAAAATTAAGCAAAATCAACTGAGAAAGAAGGAAAAACACACACATCTTACATGCTTCTGCATTCATGATCCTTGGAGAGTAGTTTTTTTAAAGTATTGTTTGTTGACTTGTGAGACTTTTTAATTCCAAATAGCACTTCTTAGAAACAGGGTAAAAAATAAAATGTGTTTTAGAATAATTTGATTGAGTCTTATTATTTTCTTTGTCATTGTATGCAATGCCTAATTTGGAATTAACTAGAAATGTTCTTTCAGTAAGTAAAAGAAAAAAATATGGTTTCATCTCTCATTAGCTTATCTCTGGTTCATGAGAAAATATTTAAAAGTCAACATAGTTTACCGCTAAATGGTCTCACAATTTGAGATCACCATGATATCAGTAACATTCATACAATATTCATGGTATTTGGGACGTAAGGGGGTTATATAGAAAATAGAACACAGTCCTTGCCCTTAAAGAATCTGAGATCTAACAGGAAATGTCACAAAAAAATGAAGTCTTGCCCAATGTTAGAGATAGGTCCACATTCTGACATTATCTTCATGTGCAGATAGTTCTCATTTTGCATATGTGGACTGTTCCATAGACATTTATATAAAATGATTTTTACATAATAAATATAAAAATACAGACATAATAAATATTCCACAATAATAATAAACAGAATTATGAAATGAAAGGTAATGTTAATGATAAATAGATCCAACACTAAACAGTAATGTTAACACAGGTATCCAGTGTGTTGCTTCACTCTCATTCTCTCTCCCTTCAAACTTTATCACTGGTGTTTGACTGTGAAATCTTTTAAATGAAACTACTGAAAGATAGTATCTCTCTTTTCCCCCTTGTACTTCTGATGATAGCAACCAATATTATCTTTAACTAGTCTTTCAGAATTCTTTATGTAAAGTTGCATTTGCATGACTTACATAAAAAGAGAATTTTACATAATTCCAATTCCTAGATATACCTCATTCTTCTCCCAATCAATAACCAGTCACCTTTTTCTCTCCATAGTTTTGAACTGTTGGTTATTTTTTTTCAATACTGTACCTTCCTTACATTTCACTTGAATATCATGCTGTGTTCCAGCCTGTCAACTTCCTGCTCTATATTATTCCTGTCCAACTACTTTCTTTGTGACTGGAAGTAAAATATTGATGGTTGAGAAAGTTGTGAAAATTTGCTGTTTGAATCCATTGTAAATTAATGCTGTATGACTCCAAGTGGACCTTCACTGCTACACGCAGTCCAAATTTTCTCATTAACTTGCTTACAATTTCTATAATACTTCTTTTAAACCTTCTCTTCTTTCTTTAAGTCTCCTTAAGACTCAATAAGTTTCTCCTTTCCCTCATCACTAGTCTTCAAAAGTAAGTCTCATCATGGAACCTTTCTTATTTGACCATCACAGAACTGAAAGTCATCAATGTTTGTAGCCTCTCAGCACTAAAGGATTTTCATAATAATAAATCAGCTTTGATTTCAACTTAAAATCTTCTGTCTTACCCAATACATATTAGAGACTTTAAATACAAGTGGAGATTTTTCTTTCTTAGAAATATAGGCCTCCTTTTCTGGAATAAGTTTATTTCATTCACATTAAAAATTTGATCAGTGATGTAAATATACAAACGTATGCTATATGATTGCCAATAACATTAATGTAAGATATATAAACATATAATAATCATACAATACATAAACTATATGTACATGTCAAGAGATCACATATATCATGTAGACTGTACAAATATTTAGTATATATTTTACATATATGCAGTACACTAAATAATAAGTATACCCAATAATCTCTCTCAATGTTGTTTTGGCATCGGCACCTATGTCAGAAATATTTATGCATGTGTGAGCTTGTGTATGTGTCATATATACAGATATAAGTATGCATATATACCAGTATGTGTCTACATATGGTTCATATTTTATATATTTGTATACTTATACACATATATGCAAGGTATTCATATGTAGGCATGCACACAAGCACAAGCATATGTACATGCATGTATATGTGTTTGTTCACACAGAGAGAGAGACATTGAAATAGGTAGAATTAGGTATAGAGATAGAAAAATAAGAACATATAAAGACAAAGATATATAGAAATAAACATATATACATATACATTTAGAAAGATATAGAATATATATATATATATATATGTGTGTGTGTGTGTGTGTGTGTGTGTGTGTGAATAGATAAAGATATGAATATAAGAAAATGGATATATAAGTTGCTGCTGTGTTCCAGGAAAGTATGTTTAGGGGAGACTACAAAGGGTAAGGAAAAATAGATAATAAAAGGAAAACTTTCAAAAGACTGATGGGTGATTTTTAAAAATGCATTTACTACTTTTGATATAATAATGTCATTTATCAGACTTTTTCAGACTGTATGGTTTCTCTGTAGTTTAGCTAAAGATTAGAGGCAATCAAGTAATCTATCTAAAAGAATTTATTAAATGCTAAATAATTTCTAGGCAGTAGATTACTACTAAGAATTCAAGAGACAAGACATCCCCTAACTTCAAGAAGACTGTGGAATAGTGAAGGCAACTGATGGAGATCCATCCAGCTCTATATAATATCTAAATATAGCAGTGCATTGTGGATACACGGTTAAGAAGCTTTTCTTGCTCACATACATACACATTTCATTGGGTGCTGCCCTGGAATTCTGTAAACATACTAAAGGATCAACCATCTCCCCTCACTGTTTTCATTCCTGCTTGTGTAAGAAACACATTCTGAATTCTGGAGAACTGATGCTGGGATGGCCTACAATCACTTGCTTATTTCTTCTTTACTTTGTACAGGACTTTGTGAGATCTGAAAAACCAATTAATATCTTTCCATGTACTCAAATATCAAGAAACCAGCTACTGGAGCAATTATGGCGATAACTGTTGCAGAGAAAAGTATCCTGAGAACAATGAAGAAATAATAAACTACAAAGGCAGGAAAATAGAAAGATAACTGGTCCATGTGTAGCTAGTTTGTGGTGCCTGGGAAACCATAAACACAACATTAAGATGCAATGATTAAGCTGTATGAATATAAAATAATCACAGAAAAATAAATAGTGAGTACAAAAATAAACAAAAATCTCTTGGAAAAATAAATTGGAAAAAATCAAATGGGGGAAAAACAGAACTACATGGCTTCTCAAGGGAAACATATAATTACAATATTATATAATTTATTTTAAAAATTAAAAGAAAGGCTCTACTAAATCACTCGTATCATGAAAAAAATCACTTTTTTATCTAATCTAGGGGAGTCAAACCAAAGATCAAAATCTTTAATGAACATAAAAACAAACATTTAAAAAATAGCATTTATAAAGAGACTATAGTATGGTGTCATAAAGATTATGTATTATTTTATTAAAGTTTTTTATTTATGAAACATATGCATGGTAATTTTTCAAATTTTATCCTTGCAAAACCTTCTGTTCCAAATTTCCCCCTCCTTTCCCTCCCCCTCCCCTTGAATACATGTTAAAGATGTTAAAATATGTGTTAAATCCTATATATGTATACATATTTATACAGTTATCTTGCTGCACAAGAAAAATCAGATCAATAAGGGAAAAAAAAAAGAAAGAAAACAAAACCTAAGCAAACAACAACAGAAAGAGTGAGAATGCGATGTTGTGGTCCATACTCAGTTCCCACTGCTGTCTCTTTCTGGGTGTAGATGACTCTCTCCATCACTGAACAATTGGAACTGGTATGAATCATTTCATTATTGAAGAGAGCCACATCCATCAGAATTGATCATTGTATAGTCTTGGTGTTGCCATGTATAATGATCTTCTGATTCTGCTCATTTCACTTAGCAATAGTTCATGTAAGTCTCTCTAGACCTCTTTGAAATCATCCTGTTGATCATTTCTTGCAGAATAATAATATTCCATAACATTCATATACCATAATTTATTCAACTATTCTTCAATTGATGGGCATCCATTCAATTTCCAGTTTCTTGCCACTACAAAAAGGGCTGCCACAAACATTTTTGCACATGTGAATCCCTTTCCCTCCTTTAAGATCTCTTTGGGATATAATTCCAGTACAAACACTGCTGGATCAAAGGGTATGCACAGTTTGATAACTTTTTGAGCATAGCTCCAAATTGCTCTCCAGAATGGTTGGATCCATTCGTAATTCCACCAACAATGTATGAGTATCCCAGTTTACCCACATCCCCTCCAACATTTGTCATTATCTTTTCCTATCATCTTAACCAAACTGAGTGTGTAGTGGAATCTCAGAGTAATCTTAATTTGAATTTCTCTGTTCAATAGTGATTAGGACCATCTTTTTATATGAATAGAAATATTTCAATTTCTTCATCTGAAAACTGTCTGTTCATATCCTTTGACCATTTATCAATTGGAGAATGGCTTGATTTCTTATAAATTAGAGTTAATTCTCTATATATTTTGGAAATGAAATCTTTATCAGAACTTTTAACTGTAAAAATGTTTTCCCAGTTTATTGCTTCCCTTCTAATCTTGTCTGCATTAGTTTTGTTTGTACAAAAGCTTTTCGCTTTGATAAAATCAAAATTATCTATTTTGTGATCAATAATGATCTCTAGTTCTTCTTTGGTCACAAATCCCTTCCTTCTCCACAGGTCTGAGAGGTAAATTATCCTATGTTCTTCTAATTTGTTTATAATATCATTCTTTATGTCTAGATCATGAATCCATTTCGACCTTACAGTGGTATATGGTGTTATGTGTGGGTTGATGATTAGTTTCTGCCATACTAGTTTCCAATTTTCCCAGGAGTTTTTGTCAAATATTGAATTCTTATCCCAAAAGCTAAGGTCTTTGGGATTGTCAAACATTAGATTGATGCAGTTATTGACTATTTTTGTCCTGTGAATCTAACCTATTCCACTGATCAACTAATTTATTTCTTGGCCAATACCAAATGGTTTTGGTGACTGCTGCTTTATAATATAGTTTTAAATCTGGTATAGCTAGGCCACCTTCATTTTTTTTTCATTAATTCCCTTGAAACTCTTAACCTTTTCTTCTTCCAGATGAATTTTGTTGTTATTTTTTCTTTCAGTAAAATAGTTTCTTGAGAGTTTGATTGGTTACAGCACTAAATAAATTGATTAGTTTAGGGAGTATTGCCATCTTTATTATATTCACTTGAGCTATCCAAGAGCACTTGATATTTTTCCTGTTGTTTAGATCTGACTTTATTTGTATGGAAAGCATTTTGTAGTTTTGCTCATATAGTTCCTTTCCGTCAATACCTGTGAAAAAGTTTTAAAAATCTTATTCAGACTTCAGATTAATGATGCTAATCTAGGAATGTTTTTTTTTCTTTTTTTGTTTTTGTTTATGTTGCTATTGCTATTTGATATCTGCAGTGCCTCTATTACTTAAGAACCTATTTAGCTGCTCCAGGTTCTAGTTATTGAATGGGTCATAATCTATTCAAACCATGTCTCTTTAGCCCCCTACATCTTTTCCCTTCATATTAATCATTTATAGAACACATATGTTTTGTAATAAAGATATTTAATTAGATAACAATGTGAATAAAACATTCTATTTCCTAAACCTCACTCTTCCACAAATGAAGCTGTAGCCTATGCAAGGCCATGCTCTGGTAAAACTGAGGATAACAAGCTTCAAACCTATCAGTGAGTTGGGGGGGTGGTATTTCTCACAAGCATGTGAAAAATTTCTTTGGTGGAATTGGGGGATGAGAACAATTTGTTTCAGCTGTCACAACTTCTTAAACTTTTTCTATTCATGAGCCCTTTTCACCCAAAAAATTTAAACTTGATCCTGAGTATATAGTTGTATAAAACAGGTATGCAAATCAAACATTTACTGGTAATAAATGACAGAGTTTATTTTAAAATACCTCTTTAGTATACATATAATTTTACCATTTATTAAAGAAGAAAACAAATTTGCATGCTAATGAGATGGATGTGCTTGTCTATTTTTACAAAAAGAATTAAACCTTTGTGGCATATTCGATACTGCAGGATATAGAGCATCTTCAACATTTTTCAGAGTTGTTGATATTTTGATTTTGTAATTATCAATGTTAATAAACCTGCTTCAATACATAATACAAAATAGCCTCAGCTGATCAGGAACAGTAGGCCCAGTTGTGCTGCAGAAACAAAGTCCTGGGTGAAAAGAAGGCAATATATTGGGAGTGCAGAAGCAGTGAGACAGGCATGCTATTGGCTACAGTCACTTGCAGGAGGAAGGACTTCTTGGTTTGAAACTCCAATTCAAAAGGGAGAGCTGAAATAATGTAGAAGCACTATATTACCACCTCATTTTAGAGGTGTTTAATAGATCTTATTTTTAAAAATGAATCAATGATCTAGCAAATAAGAAAGAACCCCACCGTAGAAACTTACTATGGGAATAGAGAAGATTGGGGTGCATCTTCAGAGGAGGATAGTGAAGTAAAAAAAATCTTCTACCCCAAAGATAAAATGAAACGGCTCTTGCCCAGAAGGAATTTATAGAACTCAAAAAAGAACTTAAAAATAAAATGAGAGACACTGAGGAAAAACTAACTACCTAACTAACTAAATAAATCAAAACCATCCAAGAAAATTACAAAGATTGTGGGAAAAGTTAAACAACTAGAAAAAGAAATACAGAATCCTAAAGATGAAAATAACTTTACAGATTAGAATTGGGCAAGGTGAATCTAGTGAAGTGAAGACAGACAAGACATAACAAAATAGATTCTAAAGAATGAAAAAAAAAACAGAATGTAAACATCTTAAAAGAAAAAAAAACGATCTGGAGAACAGTTCAAGAAAAGAAAATATAAAATAATTGGACCACCTGTAAGTTGTGACCAAAAAAAGAGGAATAATCCAAGAAAATTTTCCTGGAGTGATATAACAGGAGGGGATAGTAGAAATAAAATAGAAAAAAATTACTAATTACCATCTCAAAAAGATCTTTTGTGGAAAACACATAGGAATACTATTGCAAAATTTTGAAACCCCCAGATCAAAGAGAAATTTTTGCAAAAAACAAGAAAAAAACTATTCAAATATGCTGGAGCTAAAATTAGAATCGTATAGCCTCAATAAAAGATTGCAGGTCCTGGAGTCATATCTACTGACAATTAAGAGAACATGGACTGTGGCCAAAAATATCATCTATATCATTGAATGAGGGAAAAAAAGACATTCAAGGAAACTGCAGATTTTCAGGATTTTCTATAAAACTAACCTGAACTTAGAAGATTTAACATAAAAGACCCAATATCAAATATCAATTTCAAAGAACTCAACATGAATAAATTGTTTATTTGTTTACATGGGAACTATATATCATATATTTAAGATTGGCATCAACAATAGGGTATATCAAAAGAAAGATTCGGACAGAGTTAAAGGAAAAATAGTAATCATGTTATAAAAGTGAAGTGCAGAGAAAGAATAAACACAAAGGCATTAGAGTGGGGAGGATGTTTCATAGTTCTGAAAACCTTCTCATAATCAGGAATGGCTTAATAGGCAATGCTACAAATATACAATGAAGGATATAGAACTTTCCAAAATCTATAAAGAAATAAGGAGGGAGAGATGGATGAAAGGGGAAGAAAAGGGTGAGGGAAGAATAAAAAGGAAGGAGCCATGGGTAGGGGGAAGTTAAATAATAGCAAGGCAATTAAGGAGCAAAATTAAAGCAAACAGACAGCAGGAATAGGAAAGATATATGTCGAGTAAGCATATATATATACAAATATCCTTACTTAACTATAACCCGCCTAAGGGATAGGGTGGGGATAAAAGGGAAATAAAAGAAAAAGGTGTCCATCAGAGAACAAAAGAAACATTTACAAGGAAGTAAAGAAAAGATGGACACTCATGAATATAATTTTTCTACTATTTTTATACACACACACACACACACACATGCACATGAGCACTTTTTTGAACTTTTAATTTGTTACTATATATTTTGAATCCTCTCTGATGTTCTGCTGGGCACACGACAATATTTTCTTGTTTTGTTTTATTTTGTTTTGTATTCTTTTTCTCTTTTACTTATTCTGTTTTTTAAAATACAATATTTTTAAAAGGTCATTTAAATCCTTAGATTAATTTTTTCTGTTAAAAAATAAATAAGACTAAAAAGCTTCTTAGGTTCTTGCTCAGATTCTAGTTACTTATGTTTTTTTAATACACATCGCTTTATGAATCATGTTGGGAGAGAAAAATCAAAGCAAAAGAGAAAAACCATGGAAGAGGAAAGAAAAAGAAAAAGAAAGTGTGTTGAGTGTTACATTCAATCTCCACAGTCTTTTTTCTGGATGCAGATGGCATTTTCTGTCCAAAGTCTATTGGGACTGTTGTGGATCACTGAAACACTGAGAAGAGTCTTTCATAGTTGAACATTGCACATTCTTGCTATTATTGTATACAATGTATTCCTGGTTCTACTTCTTTTTTTTCAGTATTAGTTTGTGTAAATCTTTCCAGGTCTTTCTAAAAATCATCTTGTTCATCATTTTTTATAGAACAACAATATTCCATTATCTTCATATATGACAAATTGTTCAGCCATTCCCCAAGTGATGGGAATCTACTCATTTTCCAATTCTTTGCTACCACAAAAAGAGCTGCTACAAACATTTGTTTACATGTAGATCCTTTTCCCTTCTTTATGATTTCCTTGGGATACAGATCCAATATGGCAATGGGGGGTCAAAGGGTATGCACAGTTTGATAGCTCTTTGGGCACAGTTCAAGATTGTTCTCTAGAATGATTGGATCATTTCACAACTCCAACAACAATGCATTAGTGTCCCAGGTTTCCCACATGCTCCCCTACAGTTATCATTATTGTTTCCTGTCATCTTAGCCAGTTTGAGAGGTATGAGGTGAAAGTTGCTTCAATTTGCATTTCTTTAAGAAATAGTGATTTAGAGCCTTTTCTCATATTACTATAGATGGTTTTAATTTTGTCATTTGAATGTTGTCCATATCCTTTGGCAATTTTTTCAATTGAGGAATGCCTTGTATTCTTATAAATATAGTATTTTACAAATGAGACCTTTATCAGAAACACTGTCTGTAAAGATTTTTTCGCAGCTTTGTAATTCCCTTTTAATCTTCTTTCTGTTGGTTTTGTTTATGCAAAACCTTTTGAATTTAATGTAATTGAAGTTTTCCATGTTTCTTTTTATAATATTCTATAGTTTGTTGGTCATAAATTCCTTCCCTCTCCAAAGATCTGATAGATAAATTATCCCTTGCTCTTTTATGGTGTACTTCTTTATGCCCAAATCATGTACCCATTTTCATCTTATTTTGGTTTGGGATGGGAAATGTAAGTTTATGCCAAGTATCTGATTTATTATTTTCCAATTTTTCAGGCAATTTTTGGTCAAATAGTGAGTTCTTATTCCAGAAGCTGGAGTTTGGGGGTTTATCAAATACTAGACTAATATTGGCTTTGGTTATTTTGTCATGTGTTTCTAATCTATTCCACTAATCCACCATTCTATTTCTTAGCCAGTATCAAATTGCTTTGATAACTGCTGCTTTATAATATATTTTTAGGTTTGATACTGTTAAGCCATCATTCTTTGTATTTTTTTAAAAAATTGATTCCTTTGATATTCTTGACTTTTTGTTCCAGATGAATTTAGTTATTTTTCTAGTTCCATAAAATATTTTTGGCAGTTGAATGGTATGGCACTGAACAAGTAGACCAATTGGGCAGAATAGTCATTTTTATTATATTAGCTTGCTCTACCCATGAGCAGTTGATTTTTTTCAAATTGTTTGGATATGTTTATTTGAGTAAGATGTGGTTTGTAACTCTTCATATAGTTCTTAGGTTAGTCTTGGCAGGAAGATCATCAAATATTTTAATTTGTCTACAGTTGTTTTAAATGGAATTTATATCTCTTCCCTATGGGCTTTGGCAGTAATATATAGAAATGCTGATTATTTGTTTGGGTTTATTTTATATCCTGCAACTTTGCTAAAGCTGTAACTTGTTTCCAGTAGGTTTTTGGATGATTTCTAGGAATCTCTAAGTATATCATCATATCATCATCAAAGAGTGATAGTTTTATTTCTTCATTGCATATTCTAATTCCTTTAATTTCTTTTTTTTCTTATTGTTAAAGCCAACATTTCTAACACAATGTTAAATAATAATGGTGATAACAGGTATCCTTGTTTCACCTCTGATCTTATGGAAAATGCATCCAGCTTCTCTCCCTTACAAACAATACTTGTGGTAGATTTTTAGATAAATACTGCTATTATTTTAAGGAAAGCTTCCTTTATCCCTATGCTCTCTAGCATGCTGAATTGGAAAGGGTGCTGTATTTTGTCAAAAGCTTTTTGTGCATCTATTGAGATTATCATATGATTTCTGTTGGTTTTGTTTTTGATATGGTTAATGATGGTAATAGCTTTCCTTATATTGAACAAACTCTGCATTTCTGGTATAAATCACATTTGGTCTTAGTGTATTATTCTATTGATAAATTGATATAATCATTTGGCTAATATTTTATTTAAAATTTTTGTATCAATGTTCATTAGAAAGATTGGCCTATAATTTTCTTTCTGTTTTGGCTCTTCCTGGTTAAGGTATCAGTATCATATTTGTATCAGAGAAGGAATTTGGCAAGACTTCTTCTTTACTTTATTCCAAAATATTTTACATAGTATTGGAATTAGTTGTTCTTGAAATGTTTCATAGAATGCACTTATGAATCCATCTGGTCCTGGAAAGTATTTTTTTTCCCTTCAGGATGTCATTAATGGCTTGTGAATTTTTTTTCTAAAATGGGATTAAGTAATTTGTTTCCTCCTCTGTTAAGTTGGGCAATTTATATTTTTCTAAATAGTCATCCATTTTGATTAGATTGTTGAATCAGCTGCCATATAGTTGGGCAAAATAGCTCCTAATTAGTGTTTTTATTTCATTTTCATTGGATGTAAGTTCATCCTTTTCATTTTTATACTGGTTATTTGATTTTTTCTTTCCTTTTTCTAATCAAATTAACTAAAGATTTATCTATTTTGTTTTATTTTTCATGTAATCAACTCTGTTTTATTTATTAGTTCAATAGTTTTTTAGTTTCAATTTTATTAATCTCTCCTTTGAATTTCAAAATATCTAATTTGGTATTTAATTGGGATTTTAAAAAAATGTTCTTTTTCTAGCTTTTTTAGTTGCATACCTAATTCATTGATCTCCTCTTTCTCTTTTTATTCATGTAACTATTTAGTGATATAAAATTTCCCCTAAGTACTGCTTTGTCTGCATCCCATAAATTTTGTTATGTTGTCTAATTATTGTCAGTCTCTTGGATAAAATTATGGATTATTTCTGTGTTTTGTTTGAGTAACTCATTTTTTAGAATTAATTATTTAATCTTCAATTGGTTTAATCTTCAATTCAATCTTTCCCTGGCCCTTTATTGAATATAATTCTTATTGCATTGTGGTCTGAAAAGGAAGCATTTAATATTTCTGCCTTTCTGTATATGATTGTATAGTTCTTATGCCCTAATATATGGTGAATTTTTGTGTTGGTGGCATGAACTATGGAGAAAAAGGTATATTCCTTTCTGTCCCTATTCAATTTTCTTCACAGGTCTATCATATCTAGGTTTTCTAGGATTATATTAACCTTCCTAATTTCTTTTTTGTTCATTTTGTGGTTAGATTAGTCTGATTCTGAGAGGAGAAGTTGAGGTCCCTCACTAGTACAGTTTTGCTGTCTTCTTTCGGCAACTGGCTTAAAAAACTTCTCTAGGTATTTGGCTGCTCTACAACTTGGTGCATATACATTTAGTATTGTTACTATTTCATTGTTTACAGTACCCTTTATAAAGATCTACTTTCCTTCCTTATCTCTATTAACAAAGTCTCTTTTTACTTTTGCTTTATCTGAGTTAAGAATTGCTGTTTCTGCTTTTTGTACTTCATCTGAAGCAGAATAAGTTCTGTTTCAGCCTTTTGCCTTTACTTTGTATGTATCTCTCTATATCAAATGTGTTTCTTGTAAACAACATATTGTAGGATTCTGTTTTTCAATATACTCTGCTATTTGTTTCCATTTTATTAGCACCTCTGTATTTTCCTCCATCCTATTTTATCCACTGTATATATTTTTTGTTCTCTATTTTTACTCTGTCGTTAGTTATGTGTTTTTCACTCACTCTGCCCAATACCTTACCTTCTATCCATCCGTCTCCTTTCTCTTACCTTTCCCCCTAATGTTTCTGCCTTTCATTCTATGCTTCCCATCCCTTTTCTTTTCCTCTTTCTTCTTCTACTTCTTTATAGGGTTGGATAAATTTCTATATCCAACTGGATGATTAAGTTATTCTCTCTTAGAGCCTAAACTGATGAGATCAAACTTCAGACAATGCTCATCCCTCTCCCTTCTTTTCCTGGATTGTAATAGACTTTTTTGCACCTCTTCATGTGATCTAATTTGTCCCAATATAGCTCCTTTCCTGAAAAATAGGGAAAGGAAATGGGAAAATTGCGAGAAGGTTTGAAAAAGGAAATACAGAAATTATTTGAAGAAACTCCTTACAAAATAGATTTAATGAAATGGAAAAAGCAAATAACTCTTTACAAAATAGATTTGACAAAATGGAAAAAGAAAACAACTCCTTAAAAAACAGAATTTGCTAAATGGAAAAAATTCAATGAACAAAACACTTCATATAAAAGTTCAATTGGCCAAATGCAAAAGAAATAAAAAATCTAAATGAATAAAATAATCCACTGAAAATTAAAATTGAACAAATGGAAGTAAATGAATCAATGAGACTTCAAGAATCAAACAACCCGCCCCCCCAAAAAAATGTAAACTACCTCATTGGAAAAACAACTTACCTGGAAAATAGATATAGGAGAAACAATCTAAGGATTATTGCAATTCCTGAAAACTCTGATGAAAAAAATAGCCTAGACATTATCTTTCAGGAATTCATCAAAAAAAAAAAAAAAAAACTACCCTGATGTTCTAGAATTAGAAAGTAAAATAGCCAATCATCTCCTGAAAGAGACCCCAAAATGAAAACTCCAAGGAATATCATAACTGAATTTCAGAAATATTAGGACCAATGAAAAAATATTGCAAACAGCCAGAAAGAAACATCTCAAATACCAAGGAGCCACAATCTGGATTACTCAGGATTTAGAAGTTTCCACCTTAAAGGCTCAAAGAGACTGGAATCTGATATTCTGAAAGACAAAGGAAGTTGGATTGCAGCCAAGAATAAACTATCCAGCTAACTAAGCATTATCTTTCAGGAAAGAAAGTGGACATTAAATGATACAGGTGAATTTCATTTTTTTCTGATGAAAAGACCAGAGCTAACAAAAATTTTGACCTCCAGATACACAACTCAAGAAAAGCATAAAAATGTAAAAAAGGAAGGAAGTCTCAAGAACTATATATCTCTGTTATGGGTATATTTAGAGAGTGCAGGTATAAGTTGATTTTACTACAATAATATAAAAAAGAAACTAGAGATAGGAAGGAGATTGTAGTACAAAAAGAGGGAAATGGAGGTAAAATGAGGGAAATTAAATCTCATGGAGAGGCTCCAAAGACCTATTGAGGTTGAGGGAAAGAAAGGATGGGGATAAATATTGTATGTATCTTATTCTCATCAGATTTGGCTCAAAGTGAAAATATTAGATATATTTGGTTTCACAGAAAACTTGTCTCCCCTTACAGGGAAATGAGAGGGGAAGGGGGAGAAGAAATGGGAGTATAATAGAAGGGAAAACAGATATAGTAGGGGAAAGGTATAGGAAAGAGGGAGGGGCTGTAAAAGCTGAGGGCTGTTTGATGGAAATTGTGGTGAGAAGCAAAATACTGGGGAGGAGGGAAAGGGGGAAAGAAATGATAAAAGCATAATTTGGGGTAAATAAGATGGTGGGAAATGCAGAATTAGTCACGTTGACTGTGAATGCAAATGGGATGAACTCTCCCATAAAACAGAAGCAGATAGCAGACTGGATTAAAAGCCAGGATCCTATAACATGCGGTTTACAAGCAACGTATTTAAAGCAAAGTAACACATTTACAGAAAAGGTAAAAGCCTGGAGCAGAATCTATTATGAACTTAAAAAAAAAAAAAAAAAAAAAAAAGCAGGGGTACTGATCCTGATCTCAGATCATGCAAAAGCAAAAATAGATCTAATTAAAAGAGGTAAGAAAGGAAACTATATTTTGCTAAAAGGTACCATAGATAATGAAGTAATATCAATATTAAACATATATGCACCAAATTGTATAGCATCTAAATTCCTAAAGGAAAAGTTAAATGTATACAATTTTTTAAATGTATGAAACTACCTGCCATCTAGGGGAGGTAGGGAGGGAAGGAAGGGAAAAGTTTGAACAGAAGTGTTTGCAAGGGTCAATGTTGAAAAATTACCCATGCATATGTTCTGTCAATAAAAAGCTATAATAATAAAAATAAATAAATATATATATATATTTTTAAAAATGAAAAGCTAAAAGAGCTGCAAAAAGAAATAGATAGCAAAACTATACTATTGGAGGATGTGAACCATGATCTCTCAAACCTAGATAAATCAAATCACAAAATAAACAAGAAAGAAGTTTAGGAGATAAAAAGAATTTTGGAAAAGTTAGGTATGATAGATCATTGGAGAAAATTTAATGGAGACAAAAATGAGTACACTTTTTTTTCGTGGCCATTCATGGAACCTATACAAAATTGATCATATACTAGGGCATAAAGACCTCAACATCAAATGCAGAAAAACAAAAACAGTAAATGCATTTTTTTTCAGATCATGAGGCAATAATAATTCCATGCAATAAAAGACCAGGGGGAAATATACCAAAAATTTATTGGAAATTAAATAATCTAATCCTAAAAATGAATGAATGAAACAAGAAAATAATAGACACAATCAATAATTTCATCCACAAAAATGACAAAAATGAGACAACATACAAATATTTATTCAATGCAGCCAAGAAAAATTTTATATCTCTAGATGCTTGCTTGTATAAAATAAAGAAAAAGATCAATGAACTAAAAAATCTAGAAAAGGAACAAATAAAACATCCCAATTAAATACCAAATTTAAATTCTGAAAATAAGAGGAGATTAACAAAATTAAAAGTAAAAAACTATTAAATTAATAAATAAAACTAAGAGTTGGTTTTGTGAACAAACCAACAAAATAGATAACCTGTAGTTAAATTAATTAGAAAAAGCAGAGAGGAAAATAAAGTTGTTAATCTCAAAAATGAAAAGGGAGAAATTTCCACCAATGAAGAGTAAATGAGAGCAATAACTAAGAGTTAATTTTCCCAAATATATGTGAGTAAACTTGATAATCTAAGTGAAATGGAGGAATATCTCCAAAAATATAGATTGCCCGGCTTAATAGAAGAGGAAATAAGTTACATAATTAGTCCCATTTTATAAAAATAAATAGAGCAAGCTATTAGTGAACTCTCTAAGAAAAAAATCTTCAGAGCAAGTTGGATTTATTTGTGAATTCTACCAAATATTTAAAGAATAATTATTTCTAATATTATGCAAACTATTTGAAAAATAGGGAAGAAAGGATTCCTACTAAATTCCTTTTATGACACAAATATGGTGCTAATTTCAACCAGGTAGGGTCAAAACAGAGAAAGAAAATTATACACCAATTTTCCTATTGAATATTGATGCAAAAATCTTAAATAAAATATTAGCAAAGACATTGCAAAAAATTATGACCAGGATAATACATCATGACCAAGTAGGATTTATATCAGGAATGCAGAGTTGGTTCAATATTAATATCTGTTAATATAATTGACTATATCAATAACCAAACTAAGAAAAATCATATGATTATCTCAATAGATGCAGAAAAAGCATTTAATAAATCTAGTAACCATTCCTATTAAAAGCACTAGACAGTATAAGAATAAATGGACCTTTTCTTAAAATGATCAGTAATACTTAATAAAAACCATCAGCAAGTTTCATAAGTAGTAGGGATAAATTAGAACCCTTCCCAATAAAATCAGGATGAAACAAGGTTACCTATTATTACCATTAGTAGTCAATATTGTATTAGAAATGCTAGCTTTGGAAATAAGAGAAGAAAAGATATTAAAGGAATTAGAGTAGATAATGAGGAAACTGAATTATCACTCTTTGCAGATGATATAATGATATTCTTAGAGAACCCTAGATAATCAACCAGAAAAACTACTAGAAACAATTCACAGCTGTAGCTAAGTTGTAATATACAAAATAAAATTTACATAATCAGCATTTTTATATACTACCAACAAAGTTCAGTAGCAAGACATAGAAAGAGAAATCCCACTTAAAATAATTGTTGATAGTATAAAATATTTGGGAGTCTATCTGCCAAGGGGAAGCCAGGAACTATATGAACACAACTACAAAACACTTTCCACACAAATAAAATCAAACCTAACAGTTGGAAAAATGTCAAGTGCTCATAGATGTGCCAAACAAATACAATAAAAATGACAATGTTTCTTAAATTAATCTACTTATTTAGTGCCATACTAAACAAACTCCCAAGAAATTATTTTACAGATCTAGGAAAAATAATAACAAAATTCATCTGGAAGAACAAGAAGTCAAGAATTTCAAGGGAATTAATGAAAAAAAAAACCAATGAAGGTGTTCTAGCTGTGCCAGAACAAAATCTATATTATAAAACAGAGGTCATCAAAACAATTTGCTACTAGTTAAAGAACAGAGTAGTCAATCAGTTGAATAGGTTAGGCTCACAAGACAAAATAGTCAATGACTATAGCAATCTAGTGTTTGATAACCCCCCAAACCCTGGTTTATGGAATAAGAACTCATTGACAAAAACTGCTGGGAAAATTGGAAACTGATATGACAGAAACTAGGCATTGACTCACACCTAACACAAAATAGCAAGATAAGGTTGAAATGGCATCATGATTTACACATAAAGAATGATATTGTAAGGAAATTAGAAGAACATGGGATAGTTTACTTCTCAAATCTGAGAAGGAAGGAATTTATGACTAAAGAAAAGCTAGAGTTCATTATTGAGCACCAAAGAGATAATTTTGATTATATTAAATTAAAAAGTATTTATAACAAACCAAACTAATGCAGTCAGTATTATATTTTTTATATTCAAGGGTTCTGATAAAGGCCTCATTTCTAAAATATATAGAGAATTGACTCAAATTTATAAGAATTCAAGCCATTCTCCAATTGATAACTGGTCAAAGGATATGAACAGGCAATTTTCAGAATAAAAACTGAAAGTATTGCTAGTATATGAAAAGATGCTCTAAATCTCACTATTGATCAGAGAAATGCAAATTAAGACAACTCTGAGGTACCACTACACACCTCTCAGAGTGCTTAAGATGACAGGAAAATGTAGTGATGAATGTTGGAGGGGATGTGGAAAAGCTGGGACACTGATGCATTGTTGATGGAAGTTGTACTGACCAAACCATTCTTTAGAGCAATTTGGAACTATGCTCAAAAGGTTATCAAACTGTGCTTATCCTTTGATATAGTAGTTTTATATCCCAAGAGACCTTAAGGGAGGGAAAAGGACCCACATGTGCAAAAATATTTATGGTAGCCCTCTTTCTAGTGGCAAGAAACTGGAAACTAATTGGATGCTCATTCATTGCAGAATTGATGAATAAGTTATGGTATATGAATGTTATTGTTGTATAAGAAATGATTAGCACATGATTTTAGAGAGAACTGGAGAGACATGAACAAATGCTAAGTGAAATGAGCAGAATCAAGAACTCATTGTACATGGCAACAGCAAGATTATATAATACTCAATTCTTATGGACATAACTCTTCTCAACAATGAGATGATTCAGGACAATTCCAATGATCTTGTGATGATGAGCACCATCTACATCTAGATAGAGGACTGTGGGAACTGAGTGTAGATCACAATATAGGAATTTCACTTCTTTTGTTGTTTGCCAAAATTTTATTTTTCTATTTTTTTTCTTTTTTAGTCTGATTTTTCCTGTGCAGCAAGATAATTGCATAAATATGTATACCTATATTGGATTTACATATATTTTTACCACATTTAACATATATTAGATTATTTGCCATCTGTAGGAAGGGGTGGGAGAAAGGGGGGGATTGGAACACAAAGTTTTGCAAGGTTCAATGGTGAAAAATTATTATTGCATATGTTTTGAAAATAAAAAGCTTCAATAAAAAGGAAAATGAATTAAAAAACAAAACAAAACACGAGTTATATTCAGAGCTTTCCCATCTAGATATGTAAATGCCTTTACCTTTGAATAATATACTCTCATTTACCTTTGTATGCTTCTCTTGAGTCCTGCATTTGTACATGAAATTTTCTGTTTTGTTCTTTTTTTTTTTTTTTCAATAGACATGATTGAAAGCCTCTTACATCATTGAAAATACATCTCCTCTGAAAGATGATACTCAGTCTTGCTGGATAGTTTATTCTTGGTTTTAACCCAGAACCTTTATCTTTCAGAATATAATTCTCCAGGCCCTCCTAGCCTTTATTTTTGAAGCTGCCAGATATTGGGTAATTCTGATTGTTGTTCCTTGAAATTTGAATTGCTTTTGTCTGGTAGCTTGCAGTATTTTTTCCTCTTAAGATTGTAGTTCTGGAGTTTTGCAACACTGTACCTTGGAGTTTTTCTTGTGGTGTTTCTTTCCAGATTGGTAGATTCTTTCAATGACTATTTCTTTCTCTGTTTCTAGACTATGGGGGCCATTTTTCTTGATGATGTCTTGATGTCTTAGAGAATATTATTCAGGCTCTTATTTTAGTCGTGGCCTTCTGGTAGAGCAATAATTTTTAAATTGTCTCTTGTCTATGTATTTTTAGGTCTACTGATTTTTCATTGAGGTATGTTACATTTTCTTCCAATTTTCATTCTTTTTGTTTGTTTCACTAATTCTTGACGTCTCATAGAGTCATTATCTTCCATTTGCCCTATTCTAGTTTTTAATGTGTGATTTTCTTCAGTTAGCTTTTGTATCTTTTTTCCTCATTTAATTAATTCTACATGTGATGGTGTTGTGTTTCTTCAGTGGACTTTTTTGCATTTGGCCAATTGTACTTTTTAAGGAATTGCTTTTCTTTTCCAATCTGTTACCTCTCTCTAGCAAATTTCTCATTTCTTTTCTTGTTATTTGGCTTTTAAAGTCTTTTATGAGCACTTTGAAGAAGTCTCTTTGGGCTGAGACATTCATATCACTCATTGAGATTTTCTCTGTGGATATTTTGTCTTCATCTGAGTTAGTGTTTTACTCTTCCCTCTCACCATAATAGCTTTCTATGTTCAAGATTCTTTTCTACTTCTTGATATTTTCTTTTTGCATTCTTTTTATTTTGGTATTTCCTCTTTTTTACTTTTTTGGTTGAGGTTTGCTCTTGGAGTATAGGGGCACTGTCCCAAGCTTTGTGTGCAGCTCTGAATCTTGGCTTTAAGTACAGGGACACCTTGTGTTTTGCAGGGGGTAGCTTTACTTGCTATTTTTAGGAAACATCTTGGTTTCCCAGAGTTTGCCTTCTAAGCTGAGACTGGAGGCTGCTCCACTGATCTGCTTCTCTACTGATCCAGGACTTAGTTGCTGATTTGTTGTGATTAAGATGCTCTCACTGGCTTTCCCAGAGTCTGCCTGAGCTGAATTGAATGCCCTTTTCATTTTAGTGAGACTGAACTTTCTTAAGTTTTTCCAGTCTATCTTGAGCTGGAGAGTGATTTCATTCCATCAGACTCTATTCAGAGTCTTGGTTTCATGTGATTTTTGAGGGAATCTAGGAGAACTCATGCAGCTTCCTGGCTTAACTCTGCCATCTTGGCTTCAGCCTGGAAGTTCTCTAATCATGGAGGGATTTCTTAAATGTAAAATTTTAAACAAATTATGAGCATTTTAAAACCTGACATGATGTTTTGAGGAATAATTTGAAGGTGGTTTTAATATGTGTCTGAAAGATAGGACTGAAAGGATTCCAAGAAGTCGTCTTCATGACATTATACATTTTCACTTAGAAGGGAATTCGAGGCCATTTCATTAAACCTCTATATGAGGAAACTGAAGTTAAGAGAAAAGAAATGATCAGATCAGTTATACTAGCTTACATTGTAGAGTATGAAGTTTAAGGCACATAAGGGACCTTGCCCAGTTATCTCTTTTGATTCCTCTAACAACACTGTGGCTGGTGCTATTATTTTTCTCATTTTTCTTATTAAAATGTTGGGAGATAAAGAGATCACATGACTAGTCTAGGATTCCTGAACTAGTATCTAAGGTACCATTGAAGCCAAAGCTTTTCTGCTTACAAATCTTGGACTTTATTCACTAGTGTCTAGAAAACAATCACTTCATTTTTGATTCCTCAAGATCATAGAGATAATGAATAGTGAAATAGGATTGTAACCCTTATCTTCTGAATTTAATCTAATGTTTGCTTTTATCATTTCTCACTTTCCTTATTTTATACTCCTATAGTTCTTTTCTGAGTTAGAAACAAACAAACAAACAAAACCACTATCCAATTCATAGAACATTATAATTGAGACTATTATCCAGAGAAGGATGAAGGAAAACACACACACACACACACACACACACACACACACACATATCTACACACAAGTATATTCCATAGTATGACTGGTATTTTGTCTCTCTATCCCTCTCTTTTCCTTTACACTTTTATAGATATCTCTGATTTTGATTTTGTTTTTGCTTCTATTTTCTTTATCTCTCTATCTCTTTCTATATCTGTTTCCTCTTTTTTCTCTTTCTTTTTCTGTCAATGTACAGTTTTTCTCCACTTCTATCTCTATCTCTGATTCTGATTCTCTGTTTCCATTTCTCTGTGTGACTGCTTCCTCTTTCTTTGCCTGTCTGTCTCCTTTTCCATTTCAAATTAGTCACTGCAAAGGGAGGGGGACAGAACAGATAAGAAAAGGGAGGGAGAGAGAGAGGAGAGGGAGAAGGAGAGGGAAAGGGAGAGGGAGGAAGAGAGAGAGAGAGAGAGAGAGAGAGAGAGAGAGAGAGAGAGACAAAGAGACAGAGAAGAGAGAGAAGAAAAAGAGAAATAGAAAGAGAGAGAAATAAAGAAACCAAAAAATGTTTCACTGGCTCAATGTTAGTGTTATTTTTATTGGCAGGATGCTCTGAGTGGCTGAAAGGTGGCCATTAACACACTGACAGAAAGTGCTGACAGGGTGATTATGAGATTAACACCCTAAGTTACATTAAGTGCATCAAAACCTCATTCTTACCTGTCAGTGAAGAGGAAGAATTAGAGAGGCAAAAAGATTTTGCACACTAAGGCGCTCTACCATGTGTTCCTAAACCAAATGGAATGCCCCTGTTTGCTACTGAGTTCCACTGACAGTTAAAAAACATTCTTTTTGGATTTATCAAGTGATTTCATTAGGGAAATTCATTCCTGGAACAAGGCAATGATGTTTAATGGTCCTTCTCATTTAGTTATTTTCACACCCAGTTTAGTCAAGGAAAATTATAAGGTCCTTGCCAAAACTTGTTCTATGACCCTCATTTCTGGAGAGTAGCTCCAAGTTTACTATGCTGCAGTGAATAAAACTCTGGCCTTGAAGTTTGGAAGACCAGTGTTAACATATTCTCACTAATAAGATAGAGATAACAGTAAATAGCACCTCCCTTTTAGAGTTATTGTGAGTATTAAATATATTCATGTCTGTAAAACCCTTTGCAAACTTCAAAAATACCAATACAAATACAAATAATCAATAGTAATCACATTTTCTTTTTCAATGAAGTTCACATTGAAATAATGTTTCCCAATTCTTTGCATAAACTGCATTTATTATTGATTCCAGGTTTTGGATCATCTTTCTATAATTTCTGGTGGTGATGACCTGGTCTTGATTTCCATCATAATCCCCTTTCTATTCATAAATAAATTTTCAATGTGTATATTTGCACACACACACACACACACACACACATGTACATACACACTTCCTTAGTTGATGCTTATATCAGTTACAGAAGCTCTTTTGATTTCATTCTTAGATCTTTCCTGTTTTGGTGGATCTATCAAGTAGTAAACCACCGTCAGTTTTGCTGAGCAAATTAAATGATGATTACCTATTATCACTCTTTTTTTTTTCTTTTATTTTTATTATAACTTTTTATTTACAAGATATATACATGGGTAAATTTTCAGCATTGACCCTTGCAAAACCTTCTGTTTGAACTTTTCCCTTCCTTCCTCCTGCCCCCTCCCCCAGATGGCAGGTAGACCAATACATGTTAAATATGTTAAAATATATGTTAAATATTATATATGTATACATATCCATACAGTTATTTTGCTGCACAAAAAAGAATAGGACTTTGAAATAGTGTACAATTACCCTGTGAAGGAAATAAAAAATGCAAACGGATAAAAACAGAGGGATTGGAAATGCTATGTAGTGGTTCACACTCATTTCCCAGAGTTCCTTCGCTAGTTGTAGGTGATTCTATTCATTATTGAACAAATGGAACTGATTTGGTTCATCTCATTGTTGAAGAGAGCCACATCCATCAGAATTGATCATCATATAGTATTGTTGTTGAAGTGTATAATGATTTCCTGTTCCTGCTCATTTCACTCAGCATCATTTCAAGTAAGTCTTTCCAGGCCTTTCTGAAATCCTCCTGCTGGTCATTTCTTACAGAACAATACTATTCCATAACATTCATGTATCACAATTTATTCAGCCATTCTACAATTGAAGGGCATCCACTCAGTTTCCAGTTTTTGGCCACTACAAAGAGGGCTGCCACAAACATTTTTGCATATATAGACCCCTTTCCCTTCTTTAAGAACTCTTTGGGATATAAGCCCAGTAGTAATACTGCTGGATCAAAGGATATACACAGTTTCATAACTTTTTGAGCTTAGTTCCAATTGCTCTCCAGAATGGCTGAATGTATTCACAATTCCATCAACAGTGTATCAGTGTCTCAATTTTCCCACATCTCCTCCAACATTCAGCATTATCTTTTCCTGTTATCCTAGCCAATCTGACAGGTGTGTAGTGGTATCTCAGAGTTGTCTTAATTTGCATTTCTCTGATTAATAATGACTTGGAGCATCTTTTCATATGGCTATAAATAGTTTCAATTTCTTCATCTGAAAATTGTCTGTTTATATCCTTTGACCATTTATCAATTGGAGAATGACTTGATTTTTTATAGAGTCAGTTCTTTATATATTTTGTAAATGACCCCTTTATCAGAACCTTTGACTGTAAAAATGTTTTCCCAGTTGTTTCACTTCTAATCTTGTCTGCATTAGTTTTGTTTGTATAAAAGCTTTTCAATTTGATATAATGAAAATTATCTGTTTTGTGATCAATAATTATTTTTGATCACACATTCCTTCCTCCTCCATAAGTCTGAGAGATAAACTATCCTATGTTCTTCCAATTTATTTATAATCTCATTATTTATACCTAGATCATGAATCCATTTTGACTTTATCTTGGTCTATGGTGTTCTGTGAATAAATGCCTAGTTTCTGCCATACTAATTTTCAATTTTCCCAGCAGTTTTGTCAAACCCTGAATTCTTACCCCCAAAACGGGGATGTTTGGGTTTGTCAAACACTGGATTATTAAAATTATTGACTATTTTGTCCTGTGAACCTAACCTATTCCACTGATCAACTAGTCTATTTCTTAGTCAATACCAAATGATTTTGGTGACCACTGCTTTATAATATAGTTTTAGATTTGGTACAGCTAGGCCACCTCCATTTGATTTTTTTTTCATTAGTTCCTTTGAAAGTCTTGACTTTTTGTTCTTCCAGATGAATTTCGTTGTTATTTTTCTAGGTCATTAAAATAGTTCTTTTTTGGAAATCTGATTGGTATAGCAGCAAATAAATAGATTAGTTTAGGTAGTATTGCCATCTTTATTATATTTGCTCGACTTTTCCAAAAGCACTTAATATTTTTCCAATTGGTTAGATCTGAATTTATTTGTGTGGAAAGTGGAAAGTCATGGCAAATAGATTTCCAAATATTTTATACTATAGGCTGTTACTTTAAATAGAATTTCTCTCTATAACACTAACTGTTGGATTTTGTTAATGATATATAAGAATGCTGATAATTTATGTGGGTTTATTTTTTATCCTGAAATTTTGCTAAAGGTGTAGATTATTTATAATAGCTTTTTATTAGAATCTCTGGGTTCTCTAAGTATACCATCATATCATCTGCAAAGAGTGATAATTTGGTTTCCTCATTACCTACTCTAATTCCTTTAATCTCTTTCTCAACTCTTCTTGCCAAAGCTAGCATTTCTAATACAATATTGAATAATAATGGTGATAGTGAGCAACCTTGTTTTACTCCTGATCTTATTGGGAATGGTTCCATTTTATCTCCATTGCATATGATGCTTACTAATGGTTTTAAATAGATGATAGTGATTATTTTAAGGAAAAGTCCATTTATTCCAATACTCTTAAGTGTTTTTAACAGGAAGGGATGTTGAATTTTATCAAATGCTTTTTCTGCATTTAATGAGATGACCATATTGTTTTTGTTAATTTGGTTATTAATATAGTCAATTATGATTGTAGTTTTCCTAATATTGAACCAGCCCTGCATTCCTGGTATAAATCCGACTTGGTCATGTTGATGATGGGCATGATTTTCTGTAATCTTTTTGCTAATATTTTATTTAAGATTTTTGCATCAATATTCATCAGGGAGATTGGTCTATAAATTTCTTTCTCTGTTTTCAACGTACCTTGTTTAGGTATCAGTACCATATCTGTGTCATAAAAGGAATTTGGTAGGAGTCCTTCATTTCCTACTTTTCCAAATAGTTTGTAGAACATTAGAGTTAATGTTCTTTAAATGTTCAGTAGAATTCACATGTAAATCCATGTGGTCTTGGAGATTTTTTCTTAGGGAATTGATTAACAGCTTGTTCTATGTCTTTTTCTAAAATGAGCTTTTTAAGCAATTTACTTCATCCTCTGTTAATCTGGGAAGCCTATATTTTTGAAGATATTCATCCATTTCACTTAGGTTATCAAATTTATTGGCATAAAGTTGGGCAAAGTAACTCCTAATTATTGCTCTAATTTCCTCTTCATTGTTGGAAAGTTCTCCCTTTTCATCTGTAAGACTAACAATTTCATTTTCCTCTTTCTTTTTTTCTAATCAGATTTACCAAAGGTTTATCTATTTAATTTTTTTTAACAAAACCAACTCTTAGTTTTATTTATTAATTCAATAGTTTTTTACTTTTAATTTTATTAATTTCTCCTTTTAATTTTAGAATTTCAAGTTTAATATTTGATTGGGGGTTCTTAATTTGCTCTTCTTCTAGCTTTTTAAGTTGTAAGCCCAATTCATTGATCTTCCCTTTCTCTATTTTATTCAAGTAAGCCTCTAAAGATATAAAATTTCCCCTTATTACCACTTTGCCTTCATCCCATAAATTTTGTTATGTTGTCTCATTGTTGTCATTTTCTTGGGTGAAATTATTAATTGTGTTTATGATTTGCTGTTTCACCCATTCATTCTTTAGGATGAGATTATTTAGTTTTAAATTCTTTTTGGTCTACTTACCTCTAGCTTTTTGATGAATGTAGTTTTTATTGCATTGTGATCTGAAAAGAATGCATTTACTATTTCTGCCTTTCTGCATTTAATTTTGAGGTCTTTATGTCCTAATATATGGTCAATTTTTGTATAAGTTCCATGAACTGCTGAGAAAAAAATGTATTCCTTTCTGTCTCCATTCAGTTTTCTCCAAAGATCTATCATATTTAACTTTTCGAATATTCTATTTACCTTTTTAACTTCTTTTTTATTTATTCTGTGGTTTGATCTATCTAGTTCTGAGAGTGCAAGATTGAGATCTCCCACTATTATAGTTTTGCTGTCTATTTCTTCTTGCAACTCTCTTAACTTCTCCTTTAGGAAGTTCGATGTGATATCATATTTTTAGTATTTATATTGCTTCATTTTCTAAGCTACCTTTTAGCAAGATATAATTCCCTTCCTTATCTCTTTTTATTAGATCAATTTTTGCTTTTGCTTGAACTGAGATAAGGATGGCTATCCCTGCTTTTTTGACATCACCTGAAGCATAATAGACTCTGCTCCAGCTTTTTACCTTTACTCTGTATGTATCACCCTGCTTTAAATGTGTTTCTTGTAAACAATATATTGTAGGGTTCTGGTCTTTGATCCAGTCATTATCTGCTTCTGCTTTATGGGAGAATTCATTCCATTCAAATTTATGGTCAAAATGACTAATTCTGTATTTCCTGCCATCTTATTATCCCCAGTTTATGCTTTTCTTTTTCTTTCCCTCCTTACCCCCCTCCCCAGTATTAAACTTATAGGCATCACTTGCCTCATGCAGCTCTCCCTCTTTAGAATCCCTCCCACTCCCTTTGAGTCTCTTCCCCTTTCTTATATCTTTCCCTTATTACTTTTTTCCTTTTCCCTTTTCCACTCCCACTTTTTAATGAGGTGAGGGAAGTTTCTCTATATACAAAATATATCTATTATTTTCTCTTTGAGCCAAATCTGATGAGAGTAAGATTCACACAATGTTCTTTCCCCTCCTTAAATTCCCTCAGATATGATAGGTTTCCTTTGTCTCTTCATGGGATGTAATTTCCCTCTTTTTAACTCCCCTTTTCCCTTTTTCTGATACTATCCCATTTCAACTTCTACTTCCCTTTTTTATATTATATCAGTAAAATCAAATTATATATGCACTCTTTATGCATGTCCATAACAGAAAAACAGTTCTTAAGAGTTCTTTTTACCTTTTTTCTGCTTCTCTTGAGTCCTATAGTTGGAGGTCAAAATTTTTATTTAGGTGTGTGTTTTTTTTTTCATTAGAAACAAATGGAATTCACCTGTTTCATTAAATGTCTATCTTCCCTGGAATAAAATGCTCAGCTTAGCTGGGTAGTTTATTCTTAGCTGCATTCCAGGTTCTTTTGCCTTTTGGAATATCAGATTCCAGACCCTTCAATCCCTTAATGTAGAAGCATCTAGATCCTGAGTGATCCTTATTGTGGCTTCTTGGTATTTGAATTGTTTTTTTTTCTGGATGCTTGTAATATTTTTTCCTTAGTCTGATAGTTCCAAAATTTAGCCACAATATTCCTTGGAGTTTTTATTTTAGGTTTTCTTTCAGCAAGTGTTCAATGAAACCTTTCAATTCCTATTTTACCTTCTGATTATATTACATTTGGGCTGCTCTCTTTGATGATTTCCTGTAAAATAGTGTCTAGACTCTTTTTTTCATCATAATTTTCAGGAAGTCCAATAATCCTCAGATCATCTCTCCTAGATCTTTTTCCAGGTTTGTTGTTGTTTTTCCAAGCAGATATTTAACATTTTTTCTATTTTTTTTTGTTTTGCTTGACTGATTCTTGATGTCTCAATGAATCATTCATTTTTATTTGTTCAATTCTGATTTTTAATAAGTTATTTTCTTCATTAGCTTTTTAAAATTTCTTTTTGTATATATCCAATTGAGTTTTTCAATGAGTTGTTTTGCTCTATGGAATTTATTTTTATTTCCCTAAATTTTTTCTTACTGAATTATTTTCTTTTTCCAATTCACAAATCCTACTTTCCTGGGAGTTCTTTATCTTTTCCAATTCACAAATTCTGTTTCCCTGCACTCCCTGGGAGTTCTTTACCTTTTCCAATTCACATTTCAGGAAATTGTTTTCTTTTTCCATTTTATCAATTTTTTTTTAGTGAGTTATATGCCCTTTCCATACTCTCTTACAGAGCTTCTCTTTTCTTTCCCCATTTTTCTCCTAGCTCTCTTTTAATATATTTTATAATTTCTCATAGTATAGCCTTGTGTGATGGGGACCAGGTTACATCCCTCTTTGGGGTTATGTCTGGAGACTGTCTGCTATTAGTCTCCTTGGGGTTCAAAACTTGCTCTCTTTCTGTATAGAAGCTATCAATGGTTAGAGTTGGATTGGCTTTTTATTCATTTTTTTTTAAAAGCCCTTAGGGTCTGCCTTCAGGGCAAGGAGCTTACCAGCTTCCTCTACATAACAGGGATAGATATATGTAGAGTTAGATGTCCTACAAATGGGCTGCAAAGAGCAGCCAAGCTGTGGAAGTGCCCTGGGAAGAGCCCCACAATGGAAGTGTCTCTACCCTGGGAAGCATGGCCACACTGCAGAAGTTCTACTGCCCTGGGCAGAGTCTCCTTTCCCCCAGAAGTGTGGCTGCCCTGGGCAAAAGGCCCATGATGCAGAATGTGGCTGCATAACTGGGCTGTGGACCGTGCTGAGTCACTTCTGGTTCTGGGTGAGTGTAGCCAGGTTCTGTTAAATTCTGGCATTTTTTTGGAGTACACGCAACCTTTGTCATCTGTGTAACTTCTCTGCTGATTCACTGCTTTGCAACCAAAGCAGAACAGTCAACCTGTGATAGAGTCCTCCCTGCAAATTCTCCACCCGAGGAGACCGCCCCCACCCCCAGTTCACTCAGTGTGCTAGCCTCTGGTTTCTGTTTCCCTGCCTATGCTGGCCTCCTCCCGCTGATCGGGACAAACCTTTTCTGGTGATCTTCCAGATTATCTTTGGCTGGTAATTTTTTGTACTTTCAATATTCGTGGATTTTACCAGTCAAGCACTATTTCTGAGGCTGAATTTGGTCATTAGTAGTGAGGGTAAAAGGGGACCTTAGAATGATGTGTGTGTCTTTTCTGCCATCTCCATCCCCCCCCCCCAATTATCACTCTTAAGTATTGCTCAGCAAAACAATATTTGCCTACTCTAAAGGTATCTCTGAATTTTTCACCAGTTTAGGATGTGACTTAAACATATTTATCAATCTTGTTCCATTTTGGTAAGTAAATAATCATTTTTGTATATATGCCTTAGGGAGATAGAATTTATGTTTACTAATATTGTATAGGGTTTTTGGTTGTATTCTTTCTAAATCTGTTATGATCTGTTTTATAATTCTGATGTTGCATATCAAGTCTAATATTGCATAGCTGTTAATTACAACTTGTTCTCCCTGTTCAGTTTTGGTTTTGGGGTGCCAGTAAGGTTCAACACATTTTTAGCCATTATCTTATCCTTGAAGCATTTATACTCATTGTGTCCTGCTGGGTGGAAAACAGTATTTGCATATACAATCATCATTGGTTAAATGTACCCTCCAGATTTATACACATACAGATTCTATCTTTTCTTGGTGTAAAAAATTGTACACCTATTCATTCCAAATCACATTTTATTATCATTGGAGAAGGACTTCTCCTAATGAAGCATCTGCTTAATTTGTTTTTTGAGTAAGTCATACTTTTATAATATTTATATAGGAATTAATAAGACATTTTCATTCAACTTCCTCTTCTGTTTGGAAATATGCTTTTTTTTAATGAGAAAAAGTTTCTGGTCACCTATTAGTCACTAGAAGTTTCACATAAAAAAATGAAAGTTGGGTTAAACCAATTATACAAGGTTTGATTACTATTAGTATAATGTACAACAAAATAGTTGTCTCAAGGAAGATGACTGAATCTTTAGCTCCTCTACCAAACTGGAAAATTTATCTATGATAGTGAACTTAAAGTTAGACAGAGTCATCATTGACTTAAATTCTATCCCTGAACATCTCATTTCCTAGGAAATTTTTCTCTACATCTCATTGTGCTGTATTCAAAGCAGAAAAAGATTTTGCATTTAGTCTTATTGTACTTGAAATATTTTCATGTTCATGACTAAAATAGGAAGGTAGAATTGAGTTAAAAATTTGCAATTTTTTTTATCAGTTTCTTTTGGAAACAAACCTAGAAAAATGATATCACTGGGTCAAAGATAATCATTAAACCATATAATTGTTATGGCCCTTTCAGTAACTTTTTGATGACTATCAAACTCATGAGTTTACTTTCTATATCCTGGTATTTTCTGAAACACCTTTTAAAATCATTAATCAATATGTCATTTAAAAATAATTGTTTATAATTTTTAATGCTCTGAATCTCAAAAATCTAATAGAAAGAGCTAGTCCCAGGAGTTAAAAGTCAGTGTAGAAGCAGAGATGACCTGGGAAAAGATAAAGCAGACTCAAACCTGAGAAGTAGTAGAAATTAGCCCTAGTACAGATCTACGATAAAGCAAACACTAACATCAAAAATAATTATAGATATAGAGGTGCCTAGATATATAGCATAAAAGGATATAATAATGCTTTAACAAGTATAGAAATTAATGGAAAAGTGGATTTTTTTCAAAGGGCTTACATTAATATTTAGAAGAATTAAAGAAATTAACAAACAAAATAAAAGCTCTGGAGGAAGAAATTAGAAGGAAAATAACCAGCTTAGAAGAGGAATTTGCAAAAAAGTTATTCAAGAAATAGAATTTCTGACAAAAATAGAATAAACTAAATATTGTAGGAAATATCAAACAAAATTTAAAATTGAAAGAAATATAAAAAGTAAAATATAAGATATTTTAAAAACTAATTTCAAAAATGAAAGGTCATGGAGAAGTAATTTCAGAGTTGCAGAAATCTGAAAACCATGACAACAACCAAACAACCAAAAAGTCTAAACATTGCAGTTAAAGAAATCATAAATGAAAACTATCCAGTTCTTTTAAAGTATGAAGTAAGGATAGAACCCAATCCACCAGTCACCACACATAAAAAAGATGATGGGGTGAGGTGGAGAAATAAAGAAAGTCATAGACAAAATTCAGAAATCCTGCATGAAAGAACAAAAACTACAGACATCCATTGCACCATCGCCCTCCAAAAAGAACAAACAATTCAAACATCATGGGGGGAAAGTCAGTATTACATAAGACTGTGGACAAACTTTTACAGTAAGTTAAAAAAATCATGGAATATATAAGCAGTTGAAAAAGATTTGCTTAAAATTGAGAATAATTTATTCTACAAAATTGAGTATAATGCTATGAGGATGGGGGACTTTCAAACAATTTTGTTGAAAAGACCAGAATTGAGTATTAATTTTGAAATTTAAACATGGGGGTCCAGAAAAACCTAAAAAAGTAAATCAATTTGAACAATTGAAAGAAAGATATGTGGTGATGTAGGGCTAGTATTCCAGTAAGGATAGAAGAAATACATTTCTATTCAAAGTTTGAATTTCATCAAAATTTATTGATGAAGGTAAACTAAACAAAACAAAAACATACCAAAAGTTTGGGGCGGGGGGGGGGTGGATGATTACGTCGGGTCTAAGGGTTTTAGGAGGGGAAAGAGAAGGCAATTTTAAAGGAATACACTAGTGTAGAAAACAAAAGCAACACAATAGAATGTGCTATTTCTCATAATTGGGGAGGATGAGAAGATCGTATTCATAGGGAGGAAGGAGTAGAGTGAAGTAAGCAAAAAATTAATTTCATCTTACAGGAAATGGACAAAGAAAGGCTGAATACACACACACACACACATAAGGAAAGGAGAGGAAAAAAGAAGAGAAGAGTGGTGAGAAGAAGAGTAGAGAGAGGAGGAGAAAGGAGTGGAGGAGAGGAGGGGGAAGGGAAGAGGAAAAAGGAAAGGAAAGGAAAGGAAAGAAATATCTGAATTTTGGAATGGCTGAAAAATGCTAAACATATGAATGCAATGGAATTGTCATAAAATTACATTATTTATTTTCAGAGAATTTTTCATAGTATGAATTCTTGAACAATGAAGTGAATGGAAGTAGAAAATTTATTCTAGATTAGAAAGTTACTGTGAGATATGAGAAAAGCAGAGTTATGTAGATGGAGAAGAATGATGATTTAAGTAGGAAAATATTAGGGGAAGAAAGACTGGAGACAAAGTGTCGAGAGGATAGAAGGTTATGGTACGGTACTCCAGCTGTGAAATGACCACGTCCTGGACCTGAGGTTTGGCACAAAAGACAAAAATAAAGGAAAGGATCTGAGTGAAATTTGCCAAAGAAGACATGTGAATTAGTGTCAATATAGGAATTGAGCCAAGGTTGTTTGACTTCCTATGAGTTGCTCAGTTCCCTAATATACATTGTTCATTTGGGAAAGAGACCTTTTCCCTTTACTTGGAGTAATTTCCAAATATTTACATCCTACTACTATGTTACAATTTAATGGGAATCAAAGAGAATTCTTCCATAACAGGATGGTTTTCTTTCTCACTGTGTAAAGCAGCAATTTCAATATTAGCGTCAGTCAAGGTCTTTCCTCTATTTCTGTGCCATAGCCAAAATCTTGGGAAGGCAAATAGGAGTTTTAACTAAGTATAGATTAATGAAAAAGGTTATTCTGTTGGACAGGTTCAGTTATATGAAGTTATTGGTAAAGTAGTGTGCTTGTTTTCCATGACTTTTTAATACTTATGAAAGCATTTACTCTTCCTTTTTAGCACCATGTCTTGGAAACTGTAGCTTCCCTCAAAACATAACTTACTTGCTTCCTCCTACTCATGACCTTCCTTGAATCCCTCTCAACTTCCTTTCCTAGTTGTCACATTGTCCCTTATGAAAAGACGAGGTATTTACTTTGGATAGTAGAATCATAGATTTATAGCTGGCAAGATCTCTATTCAATAACCTTAATTTACAGATTACAAAATGCTATTGCAGAGACATTTTGTCAGTTACTCAAAGTTACCTAAGAGTCCAAATTGGACTCTTACCATTACACCATGGTTTTTGCCATATTCTTTCTTTGGTTCCTATTTAAAATCACATTTTCTTTTTGATTATGACCTTAAACATTAAAAAATATTTCAGAAGTCTTAGAAATACATGCTAAAGCAATAAGAAAAAAAAAGTTGAAATAGGATAGGCAATGAGGAAACTAATCATTCTTTGCAGATGATACAATGATATACTTGGAGAATCCTAGAGAATCAACTAAAAAAATTAGTTAAAATGATTATCTTAAGCTACTCATCATCATTTTTCTATATTATCAAAAAAGTCCATCAGGAAGAGATAGAAAAAGAAATTTCATTTAAAATAACTGCAGACTTGGAATTCTACCTATCAGGACAAACCAAGAAACTATATATGAACAAAATTACAAAACACTTCTCATGCAAATAAAATCAGCTCTAAATACTCAAGAAGTATTACTCACTCACTGATAGGTTGCTTCAATATAATAAAAATGAAAATTTTATGTTAAATTAATTTACTTATTTGATGCCATACCAATTAAATGACCAAAAATTATTTTATAGAACTAGAAAAAATAACAACAAAATTCTTCTGGAAGGAAAAACAGGTGAAGAATATCAAGGGAATTAATGAAAAAATGTAAAGGAAGGTGGTTTAGTATTTCTTGTTTTGGAACTGCTTTGCAAAGCAATAATCATCAAAACAATTTTGTATAGGCTAAAAAATAAAGTGGTAAATGAATGAAGTAGATTAGGTACACAAGACAAAGTAGTAAATGACCATAGTAATCTAGTGTTTGACAAATGCAAATATCTAAGCTTTGAGAAAAGAATCCATTATATAACAAAAAATGTCTGGGAAACTGGAAAGTGTCTTGGCAGAGTTGGTCTAGACCAACGTTTCACATAGTATATGAAGAGAAAATCAAAATGAGTATAAGACTTAGAAATAAAGAGTGAAATCATAAACAAATAAGAAGATCATGTAATATTCTACTTGTTAGATCCTGGCTAATGGAAGAATTTGTGACCAAAAAAAAGAGATAGAGAATAATAAGGAATATAAAATAGATAATTTTGATTATGTTAATTAATAAAGGTTTTGCACTAACAAAATCAATGCAGCCAAGATTAGAGGGAAATAAGAAAACTAGAAAAATTACAAGTTTTTCTGAGATGGGTTTAATTTCTCAAATATATAGAAAACTGAGTCAAAAATTTAAGAATATGAGTCATTACTCAATTGATAAATGGTCAAAGGATATGAATTTAAGTGAGGTGGAGTTGTATAGTAATCAGCCTTTCTTTCCCATTCAGAAAACTTTAGTGGCAGGGCAAAAGTCAAGACAACTGGTGATGGCCTGTAGTGAATGGTTTTAGCACTTTTGATGTCTGATGAAGCTCTAAGCATTACATAGTTCCTGTTTCCCCCACCTTCATGGCAATTGGAATACATTATTCTCCTCCAACCATTCAACCAGAGGAAGTATTCATATGGTTGAGAAAGATATCCCCTAAACTCATTGATAGGCTTGAGGCTTGTCAGTTACCTCTAACCTAGTTTAGCTCATCTGCTGAGATGGTTTTATTAGGATGTGGTTACTGCACATGGTACAACTTCTTGGAGTCACAGTTGAGAATTGGGTGAGAGGTAAACAAAAGTGGATGGGGAGTCCTGAAAAGGGTTTGACAAACTCTCCCCTTGAAGTTGCTAATTCTTTATGAACACTCCAAAAACCCCATACAATTTATTTAATCATATATAAATACTCTGAATTAAATCTCAATTGATTAAAAATGCCAAAAAAAAGAGATACCATCTTACATCTATCAGTCTGGCTAAAATGGTAGCAGGAGAAATGACAAATGGAGAGAATATGGAAAATTGGGACACTAATGTACATTGGTAGAGTTGTGAACTGATCTGACCATTTGAGACAAAAGTTGGAACTAACTATGCCCAAAGGACTATAAAACAATGCATATCCAGCAATAGCACTGTTTCACAAAGAGATGAAAGGAAAAGGACAAAGATATTTTAGCAAATATCTTTGGTAGCAAAGGATGAAAATTGAAAAGATGCTCATTAATTGAGAATTTATTTGGGGAACAAGCTATGGTATATGATTGTGGAGAATACTATTGTGCTATAAAAATGATGAGAAGAAGGCTTTTAGAAAAAACCAGGAAGATCTAAAACAACTGATACAAAGTGAAGTGAGCAGAGCTAGGAGATCATTGTGCATAGTAACAGCAATATTGGATGATGATCAATTATGAATGACTTAGCTGTTCTCAGCAATTCAAAGATTTGAGACAATTTCCAAGCATTTATAGTGAAAAAAACTATTCACCTCTAGAGAAAGAACTTATGTAGCCTAAATGCATATCAAAACATACTTTTAAGCATTATTTTTCTTATTTTTGATCTGCTCTCTCTTATAACATGACTAACATGGAAATATGTTTTATATGAGTACATTTGTATTATCTGTATAAAATTACTTGTCTTCTCAAGGATGAGGGAGGGGAAAAAAGAAATTGGAAACTCAAAAATTATTTTAAAAGTATTAAAATTGTTTTTATATGTAATTGAGAAAAATAAAATTAAAAATTCTTTAAAAAACACAAAAATTTTAAAATACAAAAAGGAACAAAAGTATTTATATAAGAAAGTATGAATTTCTCTTATATGTAATTTCTTTCCAAGAAGTATACATATGTGGATGTTTGCATCTATACATTCATGTGTATATGCACATACATACCTATGTATTATATATAATGTCTCAACATTTACATGCTTTAAAAAGACCATCTACTGTATCTATATGCATGCATATGTGTGTGCATGCATATCCCAAACCACTATGTCCTAATTTTTTAATTTGTCTTATTTTTCATATTTATTGTTCTATTGTTTCAGTCATGTCCAACTCTCTATGACCACATTTTGGGGTTTTCTTGGTAGAGATAGTAGAGTAGTTTGCCATTTCTTTCATTTTTTAAAATAAATGACTAACTGAGGCAAACAGGGTTAAGTGACTTGTTGAGTGATGTAACTAGTAATAATATGGTAATGAGGTTGGATGTAAACTCATAAAAATGAATCTCTCTGATACTAAGCCCAGTGCTTGTGCCGCCTAGCTATTCCATGTGTCTGATATAGTACAAGTCAATAAGTTGACGCAAGAAACTTAGCATGAGAGTCCCAAATGGTCTTACCTTTTGAATTTCACAAAGTAAATTTGTATTTATATTTTACAGTTAGAAAAATTGAAAACCACAGAGAAGTGGCTTTTCTAAAGGTACAAAAATCCCCATCTTGTTGGTACAAAAGCACTGGTTCTTTTTTACTATAAACCTCTTTCCCATGAGCAGAACTAACATTGGAATGTAAACCTCTTCATTCCCAGTACTCTACTCTTTGGCTGTCTTAACTACACTTAAACGGCTTTTAGCCATTTTTTAAATTTCAAAAAACTAATTATCCAAATTCCTGTTTTGGTTTGGGAGAAACAAAAGAATGGAAGAACATTCAGTGGCTTTAGGAAAGCTTGTAGGCATTCAGGAAATATTTACAAAATATTTCCTGAATAATTTTATGACAGTTGTAGCTAACAAACAATAGACTTGATTGTATAGGCAACATTCCTGTAGTCTATATGCCATGTGTAATGTGAATAAGTCTAAGGAAGAAGCAGCACAAACATTGCTATTATTCCCGAGGCAGATCCCTGTTGTCTAAACAATTATGAATAGCAATTACTGACAATATCTCCATTATACTAGAAAGAACAAAGGCATACAATCATGCACGCATATGTACATTATGCATTCACAAAATCTACTTCCTGTTTCAGTAAGTTTATGATCTATCTTGTTAACCACAACTAAGAATGCTGCAATCCCCCCTTTGTTTAATAAGACTAATATACTTGACATATATGTATCATATTAAGGTTGAAAAATAACATACTTTATTTCAATGAATTCCTGTTAGGTCAGCTGTTATCTGGACTTTAAAGATGAGGAACTTAGAACACAGAAATATTAAATAATTTGCCCTAAAATGTGCAACTAATAAGTGTCCAAAGCAGGATTCAAATCTGTCTTCCTAATGTCACATCCTCTGCTGGGAGCTCATCCTAAAACTTTTTTTTTTTTGGTCTGGGGCTTCTTGCACTGGAACAATCTTCCATTACCATAGCCTACTGATCATGTTATATTACTCCATAATTTCTGGCCTTCTCCTATCACTAATGAGTTTCTTCTGGAGTTGCCATTTTGTAGAAAGGTCCAAGATATCCTAAGTTTATTCTTCATACAACTCAGTTCCTTATTTTCTCTGGATTCAAAACCAAAACTTTATAGCAGTTTTCTTTGTGGTAGCAAAGAACTGGAAATTGCAGGGATGTCTACCAATTGGTGGTAGACATAGCTGGACAAATTGTGTATATGATTGTAATAGAATACTACTGTGCTATAAAAATGATAAGCTCAATGACCTCAGAAAAGCATGGAAAGACTTGTATGAAATGACGAAGAATAAAATGAGCAGACTCAAGAGAATATTGTACTACTGACTTCCTGATATAAGGAAGGGGCTAGAAAAGGTGTTCTTTCTCATTTCTAAAATACACAGAGAACTGACTCAAATTTATAAGAATATGTATCATTTGCCAAGTGATAAATGGTCAAAGGATGTGAATAGACAATTTTCATAAGAAAACAATATAGCTATCCATCGTCATATGAAAAAATGTTTTAAATCATTATTGATTAGAGAAAGACAAATTAAGACAACTCAGACAACAGGAAAAATAATAATAAATTCTGGAGGGCATGTGGGAAAATGGAGCTATTAATGCTTTGTTGGTGAACTTGTGAATTGATTCTACCATTTTGGAGAGCAATTTGAAATGATGCTCAAAGAGCTGTAAAATTGTGTATACCCTTTTATTCAGCAGTCCTGCTACCTGCATCTGTATCCCAAAGAGATCACAAAGGAGTGGAAAGGATTCACATGTGCAAAAATGTTTGTAACAGATCTTTTTGTGGTGGCAAGGAATTCTGCATCTCTTTAAATTTCAATTTACTTAACTGTTGATGTAATTTAATGATAACTTAGAGATAGATGAACTATCTGTTTCAATACCAGAGCCACCTGCCAGTGGCTGCTGGAGGTCTAACTCAGACTTGTAGAATGGATCTCTTCATGTGAGGGGATGATGATGATACAAGGAGACTAAGAGGCAGTTGCATTCTTGGACCTTTCTTCTCTTCTCTCTTGCCTCCAATTTATTTCATTTCCAATCCACAAGGAATATCTGAATTAGTAAAGGCTGCTTTGCAACTCCTTCAAGTGTTATGATTCAAAGCTGTGGAGGCTCTTGGAGAATTGACCAACCCTTTCACTTAGGCATGGTCCTTAACACTATCCTGCTGATATATCCTATGGAATTCTAGTTTTTCATTTAGTAGTTTCTGAATTTCCCCATCATTTTCATCAAATGATTCTCTTTATTTGCAAGTGTTCTGACCCAAGGAAGCAAATGCAAATCTCTGAAAGTTACCCACTCCTTTTCTGTTCCCTTGATATCAACTATGTGTTGGCTCAACTTATTCTCCAAGTGGCCAACAAACTGTTCCCTCTCAGAGAAGCACTGTAATCTGTGTACATTAAATTTTCTAGTATTCTTTTTGTCTTGAGACTGCCATTTTGATTGAATGTGAATATTCAGCTTGGAGAGGATGTCTATGATCAATCCATCACTTTACACTACACATTGCATTGATCATGCTCACATCCTGTGTCTTCTTACAATCACATAGTCTATTAAATGCCAATGTTTGCTGTGAGGGTGCAACCATGAAGTTTTATTGCATTTAGGTAAATGCAATTCAGTGTTGGTGATGAGAAAGCCTTGAGATATACAAATCTTCAATAGTAAGTGACCATTGCTGTTGCTGTTTCTAATTCAATACCTTCTAAGCAGAAACAGGAGAACATTGTACACCATAACAACAAAATTATGTCATGATCAACTGTGATGGACTTTGCTCTTCTCAGCAATGCAATGATTCAATAAAATTCCAATAGACTTGAAATAGAAAATGACAGCCTTATCCAGAAAGAGAACTATGGAGACTGAATGTGGATCAAACACAGTGTTTTCAGATTTTTTTGTTTATTGTTTTTCTTTTTCTTTTTCATGATTTTTTTCAGACTAATAGTCTGACTTTTCTTACACAAGATGACAAATATAAAAACATGTTTAAAATATCACACATATTTAACTCATATCAGATTGCTTTCTTTTTGGGAGGAGGGGGGTAAGGGAGAGGAGGAGAAAAATTTGGAATACAAAATCTTACAAAAATAAAGGCTGAAAACTATCTTTATATGCATTTAGAAAATAATAATATATTTTTAAAAGAAGGGGAAAAACATTTTATGTGACCAGAAAAAGCTTTGATTTCTTTGTCTAAAAACTGTCAGTTCATATTCTTTGATTATTTATCATTTGGAAAATGGCTTATTCTTATAAACTTGACTCGATACTCTATATATTTGATAAATTAAGTCTTTATCAAGGAAACTTGTAATAAAACTTTGCTCTTCTCTCTCTCTCTGAGGTTTCTGCTTTCTTTCTAATTTTGGTTGCACTGGTTTTATTTGTGAGAAAATTTTTAATTTAATGTAATTAATATTATTAATTTTGTACTCTGATGTTCTCTATCTCTCTTTTAGTCATAAAATCTTCTCTTCTCCATAAATCTGATAAGGAAACTGTTTCATGGACCCCTATTTGCTTATGATATCAGTTTATGTCTAAATCATGTACCCTTTTTAATCTTATCTTAGTACATCCTGTGAATGATGATTTAGACCTAGTTTCTGCTGATGTCCAGTTTATCCAGAAATTTTTGTCAAGTAGTGAGTTCTCATCTCAAAAGTTGGGATCTTTTCATTTATGAAACAGTAGATAACTATGGTCATTACCTGCTATATAATGTACACCCAATCTCTTCCATTGATCCACCATTGTATTTAGCCATTACCAGATAGTTTTGATGATTAGTGCTTTTTAATACAGTTTAAGATCTAGTATGACTAAGACATATTTTTCCAATTTTCATTTATATTACTCTATCATTTCATGATATTCTTGATCTTTTGTTCATCCAGATAAATTTTTTATTCTTATTTTTCTAGTCCTAAAAAATAATCTTTTGATAGTCCAGTTTGAATGGCACTGGATAAATGAATTAATTCAGATAGACTTGTTTTTTTTGGTATTCACTTGGCTAACCAACCAATGAGCAATTAATATTTCTCCCATTGTTCACATATGACTTAATTTGCTTGAAAAATGTCTTATAATTGTATTCCTATAGGGCCTGGACTTGTCTTGGCAGGTAGATCTGCTCTAGTATTTTATTTATATTGTCAGCAGTTATTTTAAATAGAAGTTCTCTTTCTATTTCTTCCTGCATGATTTTGCTGGTGTTATATAAAAAAATTGATCATTTATGTGGGCTTATTTTATATTCAATAACTTTGCTGAATTTGTTAATTATTTCTTTTTTCTCATTTTTAAAAATAGTTTTTTTCCAATAACGTGTAAAGACATTTTTAAACTTTCATTTTTATTTTTATTTTATTTTACTTTTTTTACATGACCAAAACGTTATTTTGCTGTACAAAAAGAATCAGACTCTGAAATATTGTACAATTAGCTTGTGAAGGAAATAAAAAATGCATGTGGGCATAAATATAGGGATTGGGAATTCAATGTAATGGTTTTTAGTCATCTCCCAGAGTTCTTTCTCTGGGCATAGCTGGTTCAGTTCATTACTGCTCCATTGGAAATGATTTGGTTGATCTCGTTGCTGAGGATGGCCAGGTCCATCAGAACTGGTCATCATATAGTATTGTTGTTGAAGTATATAATGATCTCCTGGTCCTGATCATTTCACTCAGCATCAGTTCGTGTAAGTCTCTCCAGGCCTTTCTGAAATCATCCTGTTGGTCATTTCTTACAGAACAGTAATATTCCATAATATTCATATACCACAATTTATTCAGCCATTCTCCAACTGATGGACATCCATTCAGTTTCCAGTTTCTAGCCACTACAAAAAGGGCTGCCACAAACATTCGTGCACATACAGGTCCCTTTCCCTTCTTTATAATCTCTTTGGGATATAATCCCAGTAGTAACACTGCTGGATCAAAGGGTATGCACAGTTTGATAACTTTTTGAGCATAGTTCCAAACTACTCTCCAAAATGGTTGGATTCGTTCACAACTCCACCAACAATGCATCAATGTCCCAGTTTTCCCGCATCCCCTCCAACAATCATCATTATTTTTTCCTGTCATCTTAGCCAATCTGACAGGTGTGTAGTGGTATCTTAGAGTTGTCTTAATTTGCATTTCTCTGATTAATAATGACTTGGAGCATCTTTTCATATGACTAGAAATAGTTTCAATTTCTTCATCTGAGAATTGTCTGTTCATATCCTTTGACCATTTTTCAATTGGAGAATGGCTTGATTTTTTATAAATTAGAGTTAATTCTCTATATATTTTGGAAATGAGGCCTTTATCAGAACCTTTGACTGTAAAAATATTTTCCCAGTTTATTGCTTCCCTTCTAATCTTGTCTGCATTAGTTTTGTTTGTACAAAAACTTTTCAGTTTGGTATAATCGAAATTTTCTATTTTGTGATCAGTAATGATCTCTAGTTCTGCTTTGGTCATAAAGACCTTCCCCTTCCACAGGTCTGAGAGGTAAACTATCCTATGTTCCTCTAATTTATTAATAATTTCATTCTTTATGCCTAGGTCATGAACCAATTTTGACCTTATCTTGGTGTACGGCGTTAAGTATGGATCAATGCCTAGTTTCTGCCATATTAGTTTCCAATTTTCCCAGCAATTTTTATCAAACAGTAAGTTCTTATCCCAAAAGCTGGGATCTTTGGGTTTGTCAAAGACTAGGTTGCTATATTTGTTGACTGTTTTATCCCTTGAACCTAATCTATTCCACTGATCAACTAATCTATTCCTTAGCCAATACCAAATAGTTTTGGTAACTGCTGCTCTATAATATAATTTTAGATCTGGTACAGCTAAGCCACCATCATTTGATTTTTTTTTCATTAATTCCCTTGAAATTCTTGACCTTTTGTTTTTCCATATGAACTTTGTTGTTATTTTTTCTAGGTCATTAAAATAGTTTTTTGGGAGTCTGATTGGTATAGCGCTAAATAAATAGATTAGTTTAGGTAATATTGTCATCTTTATTATATTTGCTCGCCCTATCCAAGAGCATTTAATATTTTTCCAATTGGTTAGATCAGACTTAATTTGTGTGAAAAGTGGTCTGTAATTTTGCTCATAAAGTTTCTGATTTTCCCTTGGCAGATAGATTTAAATATTTTATATTATCAGTAGTTACTTTAAATGGAATTTCTCTTTGTAACTCTGACTGTTGGATTTTGTTAGTGATATATAAGAATGCTGATGACTTATGTGGGTTTATTTTATAACCAGCAACTTTGCTAAAGTTGTGGATTATTTCTAATAACTTTTTAGTAGAATCTCTGGGGTTCTCTAAGTAAACACATCATGTCATCGACTAAGAGTGATAATTTGGTTTCTTCATTGCCTATTCTTATTCCTTTAATCTCTTTCTCAGCTCTTATTGCCAAAGCTAGCGTTTCTAATACAATATTAAATAGTAACGGTGATAGTGGGCAACCTTGTTTCACTCCAAATCTTATTGGGAATGGTTGCATAAACTTTCATTTTTATAAAATTTTGAGTTCCAAATTTTCTCCCTTCCTCCTTCCCTTTCCTCCCCTCACTCCACAGTAAACAATTTGATATGTTACATATATACAATCACTGAAAACATCTCTGTATATTAATTATGTAGTGAAAGACAAAACAAAGCAAACATAAACACACAGACACACACACAGACACATGAGTGAAAATCAATCTGCATTCAGATTTCATTAGTTCTTTCTCTGGGTGTGGATAGCACTTTCCACCATTAGTTCTTTGGTATTGTTTTAGGTCATTATATTACTGAGAAGAACTAGATCAACAGTTAAGCATCATACAATGTTTCTATTACTCTGTACAGTGTTTTTCTGGTTCTGCTCATTTCACTTTGCATCTGTTTATGTATTTCTTTCCAGGTCATCATTTCTTATAGCAGAGTAATATTCCTTTCCATTCATATAACTCCAGTTTGTTTGGTCATTCCCCACTGAAGGCCATTCCATCAATGTCCAATGAATATTTTGAATATTTATGAATATTTTTGTATATTTTTGTATAAATAGGTCTGTGTGTGTGGGTGTGTGGGTGTTTGTGTGTGTGTAGCTGTCTCTCTCTCTTTCTCTCTCCTCTCTCAAAATTCTTTTGCTTTTGGCCATATATATTTGTCTAAATGGCCATATATTTGTATAAATATATTTATGAATATTTTTGTATAAATAGGTCTCTCTATGTGTGTGTGTGTGTTTTTGTGTATGTGTATCTGTCTCTCTCTCTCCTCTCTCAAAATTCTTTTGCTTTTGGTCACCACCTCCCCTAATCCTCAATCTGCCTTTTTAGCCAATTCTTTTTTTATCTCATTCCTTCTCGATTTCCCTGTAAGGTAAAATATATTTCTATACTTGAGGGTGCACATTAGTTCTTTGGCTAATTATGATGAAAGTAAGATTATGTATGGCCTGCCACTCCCATTATCTATATCTCCAAACTGAAAGCTTTTTGTGTCTCTTTTAAGTCAAATTCTTCCTCTTCCTTCCCCCTTCTTCCAGTACATTTATCTTTTTCACCTCATATTTTTATTTTTTTAATTTTTAGATATCACCCAATCATAGTCAATTCATATCTTTGCTCTTTAGATATACTCTTTCTAAGAGCTCTAATGAAGATCCTAGGAGTTACAAATAAGAGTTTCCCATAAAGGACTATAAACAATTTAATGTTTAATTGCTTATAATTTTTTCCTATTTTCCTATTTATGCCTCTCTTTTGTATTGTATTTAAAAGTTATATTTTCTATTCTACACTACTCTTTTCATCAAAAATGTTTGAAAGTTCATTATTTCATTAAATATTTATTGCCCCCCTTAAGCATTATACTATTTTACTGGGTAGATAATTCTTGATTATAAATCTAACTTCTTTGTTATCTGGAATATCATATTCCAAATTCTTCAATACTTTGATGTTGAAGCTGTTAAATTTTGTGTTATCCTGATTACATTCCCATGATATTTGAATTTTTTCTTCTTGTCTGCTTGCAGTTTTTTTTTCTTTTTGTTTTGAAAGTTATAGAATGGTCTATAATATCCCTGGGCATTTTCATTTTGAAATAAATTTCGGGAGGTGATCAGTAGGTTCTTTACATTTCCATTTTGCTCACTTTTTCTAGGATATCAGGGCAGTTTTTCTTAATAATTTCTTGAAATATAATGACTAGACTCTTTTTATCATGGATTTCAGATAGTCCAGCAATTCTTAAATCATCTCTCCTCACTCTTATTTCGCATGTTACTTAATTTACAATGAGATAATTTACAGTTTCCTCTATTTCTTCACTTTTAAAAATTTTCTTTTATTGTTTCTTGATACTTCACAGTGGAAGTCATCAACTTCCACTTACCCAAACATAATTTTCAATGAATGATTTTCTTTAGTGAGCTTTTATATCTCCTTTTCCATTTGGACAATTCTACTTTTTAAAGTGTTTTCTCCAACGAAATTTTGTATAACTTTGTCCATTTTTTTTGCGCTTCATTTTCCAAATTTTTGACTTTTTGGGAATTTTCTTGAATCACTCTCATTTCTTTCCCCATTTTTCTTCTAATTCATTTATTTAGTTCTTTTTTGAGGGGGATGACACCAATGTATTCTTTTTGAGGCTTTGCATATAGCTGTTTTGAAATTATTGTCATCTGAGTATATGTTTTGATTTTTTGTCATAATAGTATTTTTATGTTCTTATTTATGTTATTTTCTTTTTTTTTCCAGGCTATTGTTTGACTTTTAATTTTTTCTTAAAATAAGCATCTGCTCTGGTATGAAACAAGCATTATCCCAAGCTTCAGATTTTTTTGTACTTCTATTTTCAGAACTAATTTTTAGGTTCTGTAACCTAAAATTTTGAATTTTTCTAAGATGGTATGATCTAAAGAGAAGTGTGGTCTCCTGACCTGTGGTCTGGTCATTGAGTTACCTTGAGCACTCTTTTCCACTGTGAAACTGTGACCTGGGTTTCCATTCCTCTGTGGCTGTGAGGTCTGCTGTACTTGTGTTCCTACTTATTCTAGAACTCCAATCCTGGCTCACACCAGATTCTCATACAAATAATGCAACAGAGCCTTGTAAGCACTACTAACAAAATGTCTTCAGTAATAGCCTTCTCACCAGTGTCTAGTCCCTCTCTTTGTATGAGTTGAGAATTCTGGAAATAACTGTCAGCAAATCAGTCACCACCAAGTCTTTGACTGATTTGATAGGGTCTAATCTCTTGCTGGCTTATAATTTTGCCACCTGAGCTGTACTGTGCTCTACTTTTATCCCTATGAAACAGACTTTTTTATAGCCTTTATAAGTTGTCCTGGGCTAGAAAATTATTTAACCCACTCATTTTGTTTGTTCTGCCACCCTAGAATTTATTTTAAGGTGTTATTTTAAAATTGAAGGAGAATTTGAGAAACCTAAGGTGAGTCCCTGACTTTACTTCACCATCTTGCCTCCCATGAATTATTTCTGAAAGTTTTCCCTATTCAACAAAAACTACTACAAGCACTGGGAAAGTTGACCAAAAAAGAATGGGTTTAGATCAGCATTTTTCACTATGTATCACAATAATTTGCATAGATACTTGATAAATGCCACATCATTTTTAAAAAGAGAGAGAAAGGGATGAAGGTATTTTTTCATTATTATAATTAAGGGAATAATTCCTAATGGAATAAGCATTAGTATTGCTAATCAATCCTGACTCCAGTTACTCCTCACATTTGCCTATCCTCCTCACAATGCCTCAAATAATTTTCCTGAACTAGAGGTCCATCATGTTATTTCCTGCCCAAGAAAATTCATTGACTTCATGTTGCCTCTTGGACCAAAATACTCTCCTCCTACCATCAGTTATTAATATTTCTCCTTCCTCAAAGCAACTTGTATTTACTTATTTGTTTATATTTTGCATTCCTCAGAAGTATGTTGGGAATAGAGACAGCTTCTTTTATAGTCTGTTTCTGTTAAGTTCTCTACCACAGTGCCTTCCTTACATATATTAAGTGTTAAATAAACACACTCAAATTTAATGATATTTCAAGGGAAAATTGGAAGCTGTCTGTGGGGTAGCACATATTATAATATGCTCTTTTCATTTTTGAACTAATTATCTCTGTAACTAGTACTTTCTAATACAACCTTTTAGACTACCTGACAAGAGTCACAGAGGGCAGGTAAAATGCTATCTTTTTATCTAAGGCCCACATCCTGGAACCCTAGGCTGGGGTACCACATATAATATCATTCAGACGTTTTTAAAATTGTGTAATTGTTCTGTTTTATTTTAAAACGTGCATTTAGAAGTAGAGCTCTTGCATTTTGGCGGTTAGATTGTCCTTTGGGGACATATTTCTTTAATATGAGAGAGAAGTTAAATTAAGTGCCATAGGGCTGGCTGTACCTAGAATTGAGATGAAAATTATTTGTGTCAATTACTTTGTCACAGTCACTTGAATGAATGTTCATTGACATTTGACAGCCTGTATATGTGGTCTCCCTTCCTGAGAGAACATCCTAATATTTAGAATTTATTTTTTAAACATTGGTGGCCATATTCCTTTTGTCAATCAAGCTTGCCAACTTTATCAAATCTTTTTCCTTTGGGCAAAGAGTTTTGTTTTGTTTGGCTTTCCCCTAGCAAACACTCTGGTGAGTAAGTATACTTTTCATTCAGTAAGGAAAATAAAATTCATGCTTTTTTTCTTCATGTAACTTATTCCTTAGACAAGTATTATTGGACATGCCTACCATGTGTTAGGCACTTTCTTAGGCTCTTGGGAAATAGACAAAAAAGAAAGTCCTTTCACTTAAGGAGTTTAGAATTTATTTAGGAAATCTGTTACATAATAAGTAAATATTACATATACACATAATTAGTCAGCCAAGAAACATTTATTAAGCACCTACTGGGAGCCAGATGCTGTGCTAAGTACTAAAGATAATGAGAAAGGCAAAAGGCAGTTCTTATTCCTAAGGAGTTCATTGTGTAATAGAAGAGAAAAAGTATACACTATCATGTACACAAAAAAGGCTATATAAAGGAGGAACTGGAAATACTAAATGAAGAGAGAATAAAATTAAGGGAGATCAAGAAAGGTTTCTTGCAGAAGATAATATTTTAATTGGGGGTCGAAGGAAGTGAAGGGATGTCAAGAGACCTGGAGAATATTTGTGGAGTTTGATTGTGAGGGAACATTGAATTCTTATTACTCGGTCTCATTTCTTCTACTCAAAAGACCTACAAGAGTCACTTTATGATGGCATCTATCATATTGTTGCCAACTTCCTTGTAAGTACACAGTTCAAAAAGGGTTCCTTCTTATCAATCATCTCAATCTGCCTACCCCAGCTCAAAGTTCTTCTTTGACTTATAACTTATAAAAATTCTCTATTAGAAAATTATTTAGAAAGTGTTTTGTCAACAACAACAGACATCTGTCAAGAGATCAAGAAGAGTGCTAAGCAATGGAGATGCAAATACAAGTAAAAACTAAACTAAATAACTAGAAAACTATCTGACTGAAGTTAATTATTCTTAAAATAAACTTTTATTTATGTCTTCTGTTTCTTATAGGATCATACTTGTCCCAAATGTCCCTCCTTGTCTTCTCCCATAAAGCCATTTATGCAGCAAATAGTATTTTGTAAGAGGAAAAAAAAATCAGGAGAGTAGATGGAAAGATCCAAAAACATGTGCAGTAAGTTACAACTGTGGATTTTCTACCTCTACTAAAGTTTGAGTTGGGGTTGTTCTTTAATGTCTTATCACTTTAGTACTACTTTATCTTTGTAATTTTGTTATGTTCACATTTAATCCTGTGGTATGTCATGCTTTTCAGTCACACTGTTGTAGTTATTGATGTGTATGTTGTTTTCTTGGCTCTCTGTTTACTTCACTCTGCATTAAGTCATATAGATCTTTTCATGATCTGTATTCATCATGAACCATTTCTTATAGTACAGTAATATTCCATTATCTTTATGTACCACAATCTATTTAGCCTATCCCTAATTCATTCTATTACAAAATGTGCTGCTATAAATATTTTAGGATATATGGAAATTCTTTTTACAAGTAGCTTCTTTGGTGCATAAAGCCGTTAATAGTCTCTTTTTCAAAGACTATAAGAATTTCAGTATTTTATTTTCATATTCCCAAAATTTATTTTCCAAAATTTCACAGCTTCATCAACAATGCATTTCACAATTCCTCTGAGAATAACTATTGCTAATTTTTTTAGCCCATTTTTGCCCATTTTTGGAGTGTGAGGAAACACTTTGGGTTGTTTAACTTGTATTTTCCTTTTGGGTTATTTGGAGTAATTCTCTTATGTGGTTGTGAATATTTGGAAATTCTTTGGAGAACAATTTGCTCATATCCTTTGATCATTTATTGATAGAATCACTATTAATAATGTTATATATGTGATATCTCATATACATATATATTTATACACATTAATTTCAACATATTAATATCCACACATGTTATAGTAATAGAATGCATTAATTTACATGCATATTATTGATAAAATACAATATACATATTGTATATTTACACACATACTCACATATATGTACATACACACACTAAACGCTTATCAGAGAAATTTGTTACAAAGATTTTTTTCCATTTAGATACTTCTCTTTTTATCCTCTTAATGTCTGTACAGAAGCTTTTCAGCTTTAAATAATCAAAGTTATCTATTTTATTTTTTGTAATTGCTTCTACCTCTTATTTGGTTAAGATACGCTACCCATAAGATACGAGAAATACATCATCTAATTAACTTCTAAATTTTAAAAATAGAATGGTCTTTCAATGTAAGTGTTTTTCTTAGATAATTTCTGTTTTCCACTTTATCAAAAAATCTTGTTTGTAATTTTCCCTTTTTTAGCCTTTTCCTTTAACCTATGTCTATGTTCTTTAACCAACATCAGATGGTTTTGATGACTGCTGCTTTATAATATATTGTTACTTGTTTTTATCATTTCTTTTGATATTGTATATCTTTTTTCCAGGTGAATTTTATTATTTTATCAACTTATGTAAAGCATCACCCAGTAGTTTAATTGGCATGTCATTAAATGTATAAATTAATTTTCTCAGTATTGTCATTTTTTTTTTACTGTGACATGGACTAGTCATGAGTACTGAATAATCCTCCATCTGTTTAAGCTTTATTTCTTTAGTATTGAACCTATGTGGGTATTTTGGATGCTTTGATTTAGTAGGTCAATCCCCAGACATTTTTATGTATTTTGTAGCTATTTGGAATGCAATCTCCCTTTCTATTCTTGCTACTTGTGTTTTGTTTGTACTATACAGAAATAGTGTCAATTTTTAAGATCTTAAAGTGGTTGTCAATATACAAGAGGGGAGCTGAAAAGGGAGGAGTAGTCTTATATATGGGATATGTTATACAAAAAGGGGGCTAGAAGAAATTTTCTCCTCCATTGGGAGGATTACTGCACAATAGTAGAGCTAAGGTATGACAATGTAATCAGAAGAATGCTGAATAGCTGATCTGGGTGATTCCTCTCTTTCCCTGAAATGGAAGGAGTAGTTATCACAGAGAAAGGGGCATGTAGGAGGAGAATATCAGTGAAGACTTATGATTGATATATCTTTTACTCTTGAAATGCTTCAATATTGTATTCAAAACCCATATCTCCTAGGCATTATATCCTTACTCTCAAGCACAATTCCTGCCACAGAGTAAGGGTATAATAAATGTTTATTAGAACAAATTGACTTGAATTGCATCAAATCCCCTTCTATTTTGAAACTTTTGGAATGTACTGGAATACAGAGTAAATCTGATTCCAATATCGTGGAGACCTCATGTATCTAATTTGCTTTTCTCATACCTTATTTATTCTTACTCAGCAACTGCTTCACTTACAGGATATTTACTTAGTTTCATGCTCTTTTGTGGATTATAAAATAGAAACTCAGACTGCTCCCATTAACTCTATTATTTACTCGGTCCCTCAAGGCTCATTCTATGAAGGCAGCAGAGAGCAGAATGAATTTATTTTGAAAGCAGTAGAAGTTCTGGTGGTCTACTTCTCAGGACATAAGTAGCATGTAAAATGTTCTTGGTGTCCCTGGAGTTTGTAAATTGTAAATGGAAGCAAGGAATGCTGGTTTACAGACAATAAAGCACTTGTATATATTTTCTCTATTATGAAAGTTCTAGAGTTTCACAATCAATCCAAGTCAATTAATGAGCTTCCCTAGAATGGTAGAAAAGCAATAATCAGCACTAGGGTAGACAATGTTGAAAACAAAATATTGTGTTAGCACCTAATAAACACTCAAGGAACCTGTTGCCATCTCTGAGGCCCTTCCAATATCACATGACATCACAGAATCAGAGGCTTAATAATAATAACTAATATTAATAACACTTTAAAGTTTGAAAAGCACCTCAAAACAAGCTCGTAAAATGGGTGCTATTATTAATCCCATTTTTCAGATAAGGAAACTGAGTCTATTTGAGGTTAAGTGACTTGCCTTAGATATTTTAACTAGAGTGGGAAATCAAGTCTTTCTAACTTCAAATTTAACACTCCATCCACTGGGCACCTACCTGCCTACATTTAAATGAGGAAGGAGTAGCATTCCTCTTGCTGTTGATTAAATAGTCTTCATTCTTGATAGGAGACCTCAAGTTTGTGATATTTTCTCTTCAAACAGAATCTTACATCTCTTATTGCCCAATTAATATTTGGGAATTCAAAATCTGTTTCTTGAAAAACAAAACAATGATTTCACCTTTAACAAAATGTAGCTTTCAGTGTAAACTAATAATTGGCTATTTCTTTTTGTTGCACAGAGACTAGTAAAAGTTTACTTTAGAATTCAGAACCAGGTCTTGGAATTGGGTTCATGTTGGGGCTATGAGAGCCTTATATAGACTGATGTTGTTTCCATATAATTTTTCTGGAACTGGGATATGCACAGATAACAATATTCTCTTCAATGAAAGAACTTATTAAAAATATGGTCATTGTGTTATCAGCAAGCCAGAAGGTAGAGATTTCTCAGTTCTTGTACCTGTGTCTGGCATCCAAAGGGAGGCTGAGGAACTGGAGAAAGAGTGACATGCAGTGGCCACTGTGGGTAATCACAAGGATCTCACCCCTGGTTTTCATGAGAGATGGAGAGACAGCTCCCAAAGGTGAGTGATAATTTTTAGTAGGGAAGTAGGAGAAAAGGGCTATCTAACTGTGAATCTTTTGTAGGTCTCTCTATTTCAGGCCATTTTCATAGGAGGATTAAAAAATAGAAACAATGTATTTTTAACTGATCAATAGATGTTATTCACATTTATTATCCCAAATAACTTTGAAAATATAGTTTTCTTTCAAAGGTTGGAGTTCTACAATAGGATCAATAGTGCCTATGAGCACCATTTTTTCTATCTGTAAAAAACAAAGCAAAAAAAAGGGACAAAAACACCCAATAGCCTAGAGATCACTTAGCTATAATATCCACTCATTGATGACAATGTGTAGTGTTCAAATATTACCTTTGACTGGTTACTAGGGAAAGTTAATAGGATTTCCCAATTGTCTACTGAAACATAAAAATAATAATAATAAAAAAACAAACAGAATGGTTATACTCCCAAAACATATGGCATAGGATAGTAATTAAATAGTATTTATTCTTTGCCTAAAAAGCATTTCTATGCAGACATTACAAATTAATAAAATAAACATTTTCAAAATTTAAGTGATAAGATCTTATTATTTTCATTTTACTAAATAAGTAATACCTAAGTTAAAATAAGGAATCTGTGTTTGAATATGTGTTTGTGTTTATATGTGTGTGTACATTATACAATATATAATAGCATATATAAATACTATAATAAATGTTATATAATTATATTATAAAAGTAAATATAATATAAATTAATATGTAAGCAATGCATTATAATATGTTATTACAAATATTCTAATATAATACATATATATATATATATATACATAAGAGTTAGCATTTACTTAATCCTTTAAGATTTATAAAGTGCTTTATATATTCTGTCTCATTTGATGCTCACAATAGTCCTGAGCAGGAATATTGTCCTCATTTTACTTAGTTGAAAAATTAAAGCTATAAGAGTTAAAGTAACTTATTTAAGGTCACACAGTTACATTGGCATGTTAGTGAAGTAAGATTTGATTTCAGATCCCACATGTAATAATATATTTTTGCAATACTTAGTTAACTTTATGATATATGCATATAATGCATTTTATGCACATCTATTCACTAATAGGCATATGTGTCTACTTATATGTATATATATATATATATATATATATATATATATAATATTTATGCATGTGATGAGGGTATTAATGAAAATGTTCTTTCATTTACAAAGCTCTTCTTTTAATATATTCAAACGTTATTCATATAGTCTTAAAAGTAATTTTTTTCAAGGAACACCCAGAAATTGTTATCACTAGATTTAGTTTGTATAGACCCTGAGGAAAAATGAACTTCCCCAGAATTGAATGGAAGGAGAGAGGACTAGATAATCTTTTAGAAATTGCACAATAGGATGTTAATGAGCTCAAATTGGTTATCCAAAACTTCAGTATCCACCAGAGAACAATGGGAGTAGTACATAGCAGGGAGAAATAGGCTGTGATGTATTACAAAAAAAGAACAACTCCAGAGAAGCAAGTTGCTTTTAAAGATAATCATTGCCTAGCTGTGGTACATCTAAAACTATATTATAAAATGGTAGCCATCAAAACTGTCTGGTACTGTCTAAGAAATAAGTGGTAGATTAGTGGAATAGATTAGGTATACAAGACATAATAATCAATGAAGACAGTAATCTACTTATTGATAAACCCAAAGACTCCCGCTTCTGGAATAAGAACTCTCTATTTGACAAAATCTTCTGGGAAAACTGGAAAATAGTATAGCAGAAAATAGACATTGACCAACATCTCACACCATATACCAAGATAAGGTTAGAACAGATATACAGCTAAACATAAAGGGTGATGCCATAAGCAAATTAAGAGTAAGGAATAGTTTACTTGTTAGATCTTTGGAGAAGGGAAGAATTTATAACAAAACAGGGGATAGAGAACATTATGAAATGTAAAATTAATAATTTTGATTACATTAAATTGAAAAGTTTTTGCACAAAATCAATGCAGCCACAATTGAAGTGAAGTAAAAAGTTGAAAAACAAGTTTTACAGCCAGTATTTCTGACAAATGCCTCAATTCTAAAATATATAGAAAAAAAGACTCAAATTTATAAGAATACAAGTCATTTCCCCAATGGATAAATGGTCAAAGATATAAATAGGCAGTTTTCAGATGAAGAAATTAAAGCCATCTATAGCCACATTAAAAAAATGTTCTAAATCACTATTGCTTAGAGAAATGCAAATTAAAACAATTCTAATGTACTTCCTTATACATATAAAATTGGCAAACATGACAGAAAAGGAAAATGATAAATGTTGGAGAGGATGTGGGAAAATTGGGATACTAATACATTGTTGATGGAGTTATGGAACTGATCCAATTATTCTGAAGAGGAATTTGAAATAATGACCAAAAAGGTTATCTAACCATGCATACATATTCTTTGATCCAGCAATACCACTACTAGATCAATATTCCAAAGAGATAATGAAAAGGGGAAAAGGAACCACATGTACAAATGTTTATTGGAACTCTGTGGTGGTTTCCAGAATTGGAAATTGAGGGGATGTCCTCAATTGAGGGAAATAGCTGAACAAATTGTGCTATATGAATGTAGAGGAACACTGTTGTTATATAAAAATAATTATAAGCAGGTGGATTTCAGAAAATATGTTGAGTGAAGAACATTGTAAATAATCACAGCAACTTTGTGCAATGATCAACTTTTATAGACTTAGCTTTTCTAAGCAATACAATGACTTAAGATAATTTCAATAGACCCATGAAGGAAGATGCTATCCACATCCAGAGAAAGAATTATGTAGTCTGAATGCAGATTAAAGCATACTATTTTCATTTATTGTATTTTTTCCCTTTTGTTATGATTCTTCTTTCACAACATGACTGATATGCTTTTTTTAATTGTTAAATGTTACTATACTTACTTAACAGATTGGTGATTTCATCAAAAGGGGAATTTTTACTCATATAGATTACTCACTGATCTTCCATGCCTTGGTAATTGATTCATGTATGTTAGTGGCTAAAAGTGTCATCACACTCTAGGCAAATTGATGAGAATATAGCAAGGCTGGTCTTTAGAGGAAAAGCACATTCTGTCACCACATTTTTTCTTGGAAACCTTCTTCCTTGATAGAACATTTTGGAGTTTTGTGTTTTGTGGCCCTAACATTTTAGAATATAACTCCGCAAGCTGATGAGATAACAGAGTAGGATTTACTGGAGGATCTCTTATTATATATCAAAAAAAATAACCTTATGTTAGTGGGTAGAGTGCTGGTCTTGAAGTCAGGGAGACTGGTTCATTTCTGACTTTTCCTAGCTATGGAAGCCTGGGAAGGAACTTATCCTCTTTATGCCTCAAAACTGATATAGGAGGATGGATTGTCATTTTTTTTTTAAGTACAATGGCAATTAGGCAGCATCCTGGACAAAGTACAAAGCTTTGATTCAGAAAGACCCGATTTCAAATCCTGATTCAGTTAATTAACAATTGTATCTATGAGCAAGTTACTTAATTTTGTTACCCTCAATATCCACATTTGTAAAATGAGGATAAAAATAGGATTGTTAACAAAGGGTCTGATTCAAAGGATCCTTAGAGGAAAGATAAAGAAGATTATATAAAGTGCCTTGAAAACATTAAAATAATACATAAATATTACTTACTACTACTATTACTACTACTATGTCTACAACTACTATAATGATAAGAAAGATGATGGTGGCAGTGACTACTAGTAGTACTAGTACTGCTATTACTACTACATCATCCTATTATCATTATTGGTAGAGGGAGTCTCCATTCTAAGATTCTTCACTGCTGATGAAATCATTGCTCATCTTTCAATAGCCCATAAATCCTAAGTCAATTGCTGAAGTGAATTTTGCTTTAAATACATAGTAATTGACTAACCAAATTTCTGAAATGTTAAATTATAACCAGCTGACTTAGAGCTGACTTTTCATGGAATATAGAAAATTGTGGATATCAAATTAATTAGGCACAAATTATATGTTTATAGGAAGGCAGAATCTGACCAGAATGTAATAAAATAGAGTTCTAGAGTTAATAATTAAAACCATTTGTAATCATATGAAAATATGAAAACATGCTCTAAATCACTTTTGATTAGAGAAAGATAAATTAAGACAACTCTCAAGTACCACTATATATCTCTCAGACTGGCTAAGATGACAGGAAAAGATAATGACAACTGTTGGAGGGCATGTGGGAATATTGGGCCATTAATACAATGTTGATGGAGTTGTGAACTGATCCAACCATTTTGGAGAGAAATTTAAAACTATTCCCAAAGGGTTATCAAACTGTTCATACTCTTTGATTCAGCAGTGTTTCTACTGTGTATGCAACCCAAAGAGATCATAAAAAAGGGAAAAGGACCCATATGTGCAAAATTATTTGTAGCAGCCCTTTTTGTAGTAGCAAGGAACTGGAAACTGAGTGGATGCCATCAGTTGGGGAATGGCTGAATAAGTTATGGTATATGAATATTATTGTTCTATAAAAAATGATAAGCAGATCGATTTCAGAAAAGTCTGGAAAGACTTACATGAACTGATGCTATATGAAGTGAGTAGAACAAGAGAACATTATATGTAGTAATAAGAAGATTATGTGATGATCAGCTGTGACGGACTTAGCTCCTTTCAACAGTGAGATGCTTCAAAACATTTCCAATAGACTTGTAATGAGGAAAGAGCCATCTGTATCCAGAGAGAGAACTTTGGAGACTGAACATGGATCAAAACACATTATTTTCACCTTTTTTGTTATTATTTTTGTTTCCTTTTTTCTCATGTTTTTTTTTTCCTCTTTCACCTTTGTTAGGGACTATACCTAGGTGAAGGAGCAGGTCATTTCTCTGAGAACCTCCACAGATGTGAATCATAACATCTGAAGGAGCCTTTACTGACCCAGGTGTTGCTTATGGATTGGGAATGAAATAAACTGGAGTCAGAGGAAAGAAGAGAGATGTCAGACAACACAACTGCCTCTCAGTGAAGAGTTCAGAGAATATCAACTAGATCCATTCTACAGGTCTGAGTTAGACCTCCAGCAGCCACTGCATGTGGTTCCCACATTACAACCTTTTGATACAGTTTTTCTTGTGCAACATAACAAATATGGGAATGTGTTTAGAAAAATTATGTATGTTTGACCTATATTGGATTGCTTGGTGTCTATAGGAGAAAGTGGGGAATGGAGGGAGAAAAAAATTGGAACACCTTTTGCAAAGGTGAATGTTAAAAACTATCTTTGTGTGTATTTGATAAAATAAAAAACAATTAAAATGGGAAAAAATTAAAAATAAATGCTTGGTATACACAAGGGGGGAGCAAAATAGTCTCTGCTCATAATCTTCAATGGAGAAGACAACTTGAAAGGAAATGTGCACAAACATGATATAGACAAAATACACTGGAAATGTTAAGAAAGTGAAGGTCCTAGCACTGAAGAGGAATGGGAAAGATTTTTCATGGAAGGTGGGACTTTTGGTGAGAAATGAAGAAATACAGAGAAGTCAGGAGACAAAGTTGATAAGTGAGAGAGTTCCAAGGATGGAAAATTGCTATTGAAGATGCAAGCAATAAGGAAATAGACCCTCTGGGACACTCACTACCTGTGAGACTGGGCAACTCACTTTACCTTCTAGATTTCAGTTTACTTATTTTTAAACTGAAGAGCAAAAGGCTAACTGGCTTCTGAGATTCCTTCTATCCCTAAACCTATATAATCCAGTGACATGACTAATAGAATTGTGATAAAAGTCTGGAAGTTGACAATACTCCCTAAAACGGTCATTAAAAAAATAAAATAAATTATCATTGATTTTCTTTTTTGTTTTCATATTTCTTAAGTTGTTTCTTTTTTATTCCTTAAAAAGAGTCATGTGATTTCTGTGATTCCTTTGATATAGAAAAGTGACAAGCAAGGAAATCTCCCCCAAAATGCATCCTTGTAACTCTCTGAAACTTAATCTTTGAAAGTCTTTAGTCTTAAAGCATTGAAGAGTTAAGTTACTTGCTCAAGATTGATTGTTGTCCTTCATTCTCAAAGAGGACCAAAATAGCATCACTATGTTGGGTTCAAGGCAAAATGTGTCTGATTATGGTTGATCAGTCCAATATGAGCTTGGAAGGGTATTCCACAGATCAGTATAGCATTTATATAATGATTACATATATATGTATATATATATATATATATATATATATATATATATATATATATATATATATATATATATATATGCTCTCTCTCTCACTCTCTGCTGAGGCAATTGGGGTTAAGTCACACAAGCAGGAAGTGTTAAGTGTCTGAGACCAGATTTGAACTCAGGTTCTCTTGACTTCAGGGCTGGTGCTCTCTCCACTATACCAACTAGCTGCCCCCGACCATTGCTCATCTCTTAAATATTTCTACTCAATGTCTCCTTAAGTTATGTTGGAATATTTTATCTCTTTATAAGTTATATCCTTCTATAAAATATAAGCTTCTGTAATCAGGAACAATTTGTCACTTATTTTTGGCATGCCTAACAATGCCTAGCACATAGTAGCTGCTTAAGAAGTTACTGAGCAAAAGAATGAGATAACAGGATTATAATATTAATTCCCTCTAAGAGATTTGCTGGGTGAGTAAAACATGATCTTACACACATTTTTTCATAAGATTTTGATAAATTAGGGACTTGATAGTAAAACATTAAAAAGTCTGCATTTGTCTGAAGTTTCACATTTCCAATATAAGCACAACAATATGCCTTGAAAATGGAATATGTGTAATTTGTTCCACCTGAATTCTTCACATTTTGCTTTAGGTTGCTAGAACTATCTTGTAAGAGAAAAATAGGGACCATGAGACAGAACACTTCTTCAAAAAGTCAATAATTTGATGCAAACACACCTGAACTCATTTCCCTCAACATTAAGTTTTCCCTCTAAGTAAGTTATGTGTCTTGAAAACATAAGCACTGTATGTTCTTTACTTAATTTCAGTAGTGACTTGTCATTTCTTTGTACTGTTTCCAAGTTATTCAAATGTTCCTAAGTTTTTTCCATATCTTATAATTAGTATATTTCCCAGATAATGTTCTATGCTTATGGACCATGCAATATGCAGAGTAAGTATCAAAAATGACTCAAAGTACAAAACTGTGTCTATCAGAGATTGTGGCAAGGAGATTGCTTGTAGAATTAAATGACAAAATCTAACTATGGATTCAATTGTGCAGGTGGAAAAGAGAGTGGAGAGGAATGGATTGGGAGAGGAAAAGGCAGACCTCAACAACAGAAAATCTGAGGAGAAAGAGTAGGGTTAGCCATGTGCATCATAGACATGTTTTTTGGTAGCTATTAAAGCCTAGTAAGAACCTGTAGTGCTGATTAATTGAGAACTTGTGATGCCATTCACTGAATTAGCACTGAGATCAATGTAACAACTGCTTCTGTGAATCAGAGAAATAGCATTAGAGAGTGTTACTACTTAGAAATGTTGTGATGAATAGCTTGACATGAAAACAAAGAAGCAAGTGGTATTCTTTTGTATTATGGTACCACAGAAAGGTAAGCTATAATAGAAAAATAAATATCCCAGTATATTATCTGATATAAATATTTCAACATAGATGGTGTTGATGACTAAAGAGGACAAACCACAAATCACATAAAATGAACCAGAGACATGAATGCCTTCAATATGTGTCAGCTTCAAAATTTTAAAAATCTCACAAATTATGGACAATGTCTTCATAATGTTTTTATTAATAGTACCTTCATTTCCATGTTACACATCAATATTGCTGAGCGGTACAGGACAAATCTATGTAACAGTTTTATCCTTATGGTTTAATTTGATGAAACAAAATATGAAACCAAAGAGTCATTGATAGTTAAATATAAAAGACCAGACATCATTGAAACTCTTAATACAAACTCCAGAAATTATACCAAATGACAAAAATAACATTGAAGATTCAAATTGAACTGGAATTTTGAAAAGTCTTCTTTGGCTTTGATGGCACAAATCCAATTAAAAGATCAATCATAAGAAAAGAGTTTGATTCAAAAAAGTTAGCATTTGTCCTAAACATTATGAGAGAGCAATTTTGGGATAATATTTAATAAATAGTGTGTGTAGAACAATATATGTGATGAGTTTTGTTATGGTCAGAACCTTAGAAGAAAAGATAAAACTATAAAAGAAACACTTAAGGATAGGGATCCAAGATGACCAAAGGAAAAATGACTTCAGAGAACTATTGAAGAACTGTGCAGAGGTATTATCCAAACCATGTGATCAGTAGAAAGCTTAAACTCTATCTTAGGCAAACAAAAAAAGTGCCAAAAACAATCTGGAAAATGAAACATCAGAAATACTTAATTCTCTAATAAGCACTCAATAAGCAATACAAAGAGTCAAAGCTGTATCTAGCTAGAATGCACAGTAAAACAAACACTTGTTTGAACATCATCATTCTCAGTCATCCACAGTAAAAAAAAAAAAAAGAAAGAAAGAAAGAAAGAAAGAAAGAAAGAAAGAAAGAAAGAAAGAAAGAAAGAAAGAAAAGAAAAGAAAAGAAAGAAAGAAATTGTGTAGAATGGAATTCAGAAAAAAAATAAAAAATTCTAGACTCCCTAAATCAGCAATTAAAAGAAAAAAAATCCAAAATAAAAGTCAATACAAGACAAAGAATGAGTTAATATAAAGCACTGCAAAGGACAAAATAAAGAATCCTAACTATTCTGCCACTCTCTCTTTGCAGAGTGACAAAAACTTTGCTACTTGTAATTTTATTTTTTCCCTTTTCATAATATATTTTATTGAAGGTTTTTATTTTCAAAACATATGCAAGGATAATTTTTCACCATTTACCCTTGCAAAACCTTGTGTTCCAACTTTCCTTCCTTCCCCTTACTTCCCAATCCCTCCCCTAGATGGTAAGTAATCCAATATATGTTAAACATGGTAAAAATATATGCAAATCCAAAATAGCCATACATATTTATTCAATTATCTTGCTGCACAAGAATCAGATCAAAAAGGAAAAAAAAATGAGAAAGATAATAGAATGCAAGCAAACAACAACAAAAGAAGTGAATATGCTATGTTGTGATCTATACTCAGTTCCCACAGTCCTCTCTGTGGATGTAGACAGCTCTCATCATCACAAGATCATTGGAATTGGCCTGAATTGTCTCATTGTTGAGAAGAGCCACATCCATCAGAATTGATCATCATATAACCTTGCTATTGCCATATACAATGAAATCCTGGTTCTGCTCCTTTCACTAAGCATCAGTTCATGTAACTCTCTCCATACCTCTCTAAAATTATCCTCCTGATCATTTTTTATAGAACAATACTATTCCATAACCCATATCCCATAACTTTTTCAGCCATTTTCCAACTCATGGACATCCACTCTGTTTCCAGTTTCTTTCCAATACAAAAAGTGCTGCCACAAACATTTTTTGGATAAAATGGGTCCCTTTCCTTCCTTTAAAATCTCTTTGGGATACAGTACCAGTAGAAACACTGCTGGATCAAAGAGTATGCACAGTTTGATAACCTCTTGAGCATAGTTCAAAATTGTTCTCCAGAAGGATTGAACCCCTTCACAATTCCACCAATAATATATTAGTGTCCCAGTTTTCTCCATCCCTCCAACATTCATCATTATTTTTTCCTGTCATCTTAGTCAATTTGAGAGATGTGCAGTGATATCTCAGAGTTGTCTTAATTTACATTTCTCTGATCAATAGTGATTTGGAGCACCTTTTCATAAGACTAGAAATGGTTTAAATTTCTTCATCTGAAAATTGTCTGTTCATATTATTTGACCATTTATCAATTGGAGAATGGCTTGAATTCTTGTAAATTTAAGTCAATTATATATTTTAGAAATGAGGCCTTTATTATTACCCTTGAATGTAAAAATATTTTCCCAATTTGTTGCTTCCCTTCTAATCTTGTCTGCATTAGTTTTGTTTGTACAAATTTTTTTAACTTAATATAATAAAAGTCATCTATTTGATGTTCAATAATGAGTTCTAGTTCTTCTTTGGTCATCAATTCCTTCCTTCTCCACAGTTCTGAGAGGTAAACTATTCTATTTTCTTCTAATTTGCTTATAATATCACTATGCCTAAATCATGAACCCATTTTAACTTTATCTTGGCATATGGTGTTAAGTGAGAGTCAATACCTAGTTTCTGTTACTTGTAATCTTAAAAGGAATTAATTGTGATGCTATGATATTAAAAGATAGCTATTTTGCCAAAAGTATACTTGACTCAAGGTCTTTATGGTTCCATTTTCACCACCTGCTGAACTTAATCTTCCCAAATGAATCAATTGTTAACTGTAAAAATTTTTATTCCAAGTCTCACCGCAACTGATGAATTGGATCTCCAGCATCAGGTTGCTACCTCTATACTCTAAGGCCCTATGGGTACTCCTGAATTGTCATAAATCATATGTTTCTTTCATGCTAGAATCTTAAGAGTATATTCTTTTGGATTGTCTGTTTCAAATGCCATGGATTAGTTCTCCATTATGACAGCCTGCTGGTGTTTCTCGTCATCCAATCACCCTCCATTTAAGTGCCGAAGTGATTTCTCTAATGTCCAGGTTTGATAATGTTAACCTCCTACCCAATAGTTTCCAATGGAGGGGAAAAAAGATGGAAATAATTATTAATTAAACACATATTATATACCATGCATATTGCTGTGCACTTTACAAATATTTCATCTTTTGAAAGACTCTGAGAGGTAACAGCTATTTTCATTGCCATGTTTATGGTAAGGAAACAGGTAGACAGAGCTAAGTGACATATCTAAAGCTGGAGTTGAATTTAGGTCTTCTTGATTCCAAATTCTGTTGTGCCAATTTCCTTTTATTGTCCTGTCTCAGTTTCCCTAATTGTCCTGCCTGTTTCCCTAAATTGTCCTGCCTCCGTTCTTTGAATTATTCTGCCTAAATCCCCCTGGTTGTAGCACCCTCTCCTGACCATTAGGCCTGATATAACTTAGGGATGGCTACTCTAAAGTTATAAACTGTAAAGGTTTTATCTCAGATGAAGGAAAGATCTATTTTAGCCATCATGGCTCCAGACCTTCCCAACTTATCAGAATGTCCAATGCTCACTCTGCCCCACCCCCTTTCTATCTTTGTTCTCCCTTGTCACTAAAGTCCTAGAAACAATCTCTGGAATCTCATGTTTGAGGCTGATGCTGATGCTGATGCTGATGCTGAATGCTTTAAGACATCAACCCTGGGACCAAAATGGATTCTTTGGTACCAGAAAATCTCTCCCTCTCAGAAATTCAAATAAAATATTAAAACTCTCTAATCTCGAACTTGCCTTAGTTTCTCTGGCATTACAATTCAGTGTTTTATCCATTACCTAACCTTATCCCTTCATAACATATCTACTACATAATCTTAAGTACTTCCTAATACTTTCTCCATAAATATAAAAAGCCTCTGGGTTTTAAATCCCTTTATATCTTAGCCCATTCTGACCTTTCCAATTGTTTTACTTTTTGTTCCCTGCTATATATGCTAAAATACAATGATACCCGTCCTTGATATTTCTTGCCCTAGACACTTTATCTCTCATTTTAAAATTTTTCTCTGACTATGCTTGAAATGATTTTCTTCCTCCTTTGCCTTCTGGCTTCACTGACTTCTGTCAAATCTCAGCCAAAATTTCACTTTTTACAAGAAATCTTTTCTATTCCTTCTCAATGCTAATGCCTTCTTTCTGTGCACTTTGTTGTTTGTATGTTATTGCTTAGATCTCACTTAGAATGTCAGATCTGTGAGGGTAGGGATTGGTTTTTTTTTCCTTTTTCTAGTCCTTAGTATAACACCTGGTACATAGTAGCAAATAAATACTTGCTAAATAACATTTAACAAATTAACATAAATGTTCTTTTATACAGATCTGCAGAAGGAAATGGCAAACCACTCCAGTGTCTTTGCCAAAAAAACTTAGAGTCATGAAGAAAAGAACAAATGCAAATATATAATGAATAGAGGACCTGATTCACAGGACAAATTGGAAGGTTTTAAATCTTCTCCCTATTCCAGAAGCTTATAATATTGCTACTTCACTCAAATCATCTAGTCGGAAAATACGAAATATCTTAGACAGTTAGGGCCTTTGATATATGCATATGTATTTGTGTCATTTATGTGTGTATGGAAATATTTACTTATTTATGTGTGCATATGTATATATTTACTTAGTTATTTGCAGATCATCTCTTCCATTAAAATGTGAATTCTGTGAGGGTGACTGTAGAAAAGGCTATAAATGTGATCTCAGTTCCAGCTCAGCAGCCATTCAAAAAGCTTCTCTTCTTTATGTTGTAAACAAATCAAAAATAATACTTGTATATGCTAAAGACCAATTTGAACATCACAAATGTTCATAAGAATTGGACTCACTGGTTAGTTCCCTCAGTATATTGAAGCTATTTCTATCCATTATATCTTTTTTCTCTCATTTTCTACATGTTTCATATTAAGTTCTCTATACAAATTAGTCCAATGATGCTTCCCTCTCCTAGTCATATCTAAATTCCCAGAGGGCAGAGAATATTAAATTTTAGACAAAATCCCTTTTGTCTAGTACAGTGTATATCATTTGACAAATTCTTGTTGAATTGAACTAAGCTAAAATTTTAATAGAGATATACACTTTCTTTAATGCATTTGTCTCATATAGATTGTATAGAAACAGGATTCTATTTTCTTAGGGAAATGATTTAGCAAATCTATAAATCATCATTTTTATATATGGAAATCTTCCATGACAAATGTTGCTCCAGCACACACACACACACACACACACACACACACACACACACCTTTTTTTATTCAGCACAGAATACCAACCATTTTTTCATAGGATACATGGAAAATTGGCAACTGGTGCCAGCAAGCAACTACATGACATACCAATTAGGCTCCTACAGTAGGACAGGAAGTGAAGAAGGATGTTGGAGCAAGTTGAAAGTGTCAGGGGAATTGAAGCAATCATAATGCAATTATCTAATCTGAGACCTTGCCCAGACCCTAGGGTAAAATCCTTCTTTGTTCCAAAAATACTGGAGGGTCTGAAATGACAATGGCTTTGGCCCTTTTATTTTGCATATCTTGCTTGTAATGTAGCAAGTCCTGTAACCTGAAGCTCTAAATGCCATATGTGGGCAAAAGGCTTGTCTAAATCCAATCAAAAAAAATTGCCACTGGGGAAATTGCTGATGCTAGTGACAATATAGGCTTTCTGAGAATTTTTAATTAAGTGTTGAACTCATACTTCAATGATTACATGCATCTGAGAACTTATTGATGTGGGCACATGTTCCATATGCAGATCTCAATCTATCCAAAAGTCACTAAACCATGTACTATACCTTTTGACTTCAAAACATCACTGATTAGTAGGCATTCTTTGACTTAAAGATGTAAAGGAGAGAGAGAGAAATGAATCATATGTACAAAAACACTTAAATTTAAATTTAGAACTATACTTGTTTTTTTTTTTTTTAAACTAAATAGGTCCTTGCTACATCAAGGCAATCATTTTATTCTTTCAATTTATTTTCAATGTATTCACTATCCCATTTTCAACGACTATTCCAAAATCACACATCTCGCCTTGTTGCTATTGTTGCTGTTGTTGCTAGTTCTTCTTTCTTGATGAGGACCACTGCCATCAGGAAGATGAGAAACTGACTTGCAAATGAACTGAATTTGAGTGAATCAGAGCTATGCAAAGTAATCAACTTCACTCTCTCCTCTAAAGTCATCAGTCTAGTGGCCAGACAGAGATTAAGATTACTGCTGATGATCTAAGATACCTTGGCCTTTTTAAGGTAAAGTCTTTCCTTAAGACTCCGGCATTCCTATCCCCCATTCTTATACTTGAGGGCTTTGATTTATATTTCATTGAAAAAAAGAAGCCATTTGAAAATTCTTCCTTCTCCTTAATCCTCAAATTATGTCTTCACTAATTTTTTTCACTTTTCTATCAGGTAAAGAAGTAGCTCTTCTCTTCACCTATACCAGTACCTTCACTTGAACCCCAAATCTCTTCCCCTCCTGCCTTCTCCAGCAGGTTGGAGTTACTATCATCTCCACTCTATTTCCTATTCTCAATCTCTTTCTATTGGCTTCATTCCTGCTGATGATGAATGGAGTTATATCCCCAATCCTAAAATTAACAAAAATCAAAACCCTTCATATTATTTGAGTATTACTACTGCCTTGCCTCTTACTCTTTTACAAAACCACTACAATCTGTTCTGTTTTAATTTTATAATTCAACTGAAAATGTTGTCTCTAAATTTACCAAGGAACTCAAATGCCAAATCTAATAACCTCTTCTTAATCTCCATGCTTTCTGACCTCTCTGCAGCTTTGATACCATTCATAATTCTCTTCCTCTATTCTCTTCCCACTCATCTGGTTCTATTCTGGCCTATCTGGTAACTCCTTGGTCTTTTTTACTGGATATTATCTATGTCATTCTTCATGTACTACCTAAAGATTTTGTCTTGGGACCTTTTCTCACTTTTCACTCTTTTTTTTTTTTTTTTGTGCGTGTGTGTGTGTGTGTGTGTGATGGATCCTGTTGGGTAGTCCAATGAAATTTATGGGAAGTCCTTGATCTTTATTTTTTGTGGAGGTGAAGGGGAATGGCAATAAGAAGTGAGAGCAATCACGACATGAATCTGGCCAGCAGTGCCTCCAGCTCTCACACTCATCCCACCAAATCCTCTACCCAATCTCCTATACAACACATCAAACTTGCACAGAGAGTGGGCAGGGCCATTCTTTCTACAAGCATATATTAATAGAGTATTGTCCTTTGGTAATTAGCCATAAGTGCTGGGACCGGACCTCAGTGTATCTGCTCAGCTTCAGCCCATTACATTGAAATCTTTGTATCATATTTCTTTGAAAAAGATCTAGTATTTAAAAACATTTGAATGAGTAATGAATATATACAAGTCTACATGGTCAAAGGATGTGAACAAGTAGTTTTCAAAATAATTGCAAAGTATTCACAACCACAGGAGAAAAAAAAAACCAACACTCAGTATCACTAATAATAAGAGAAATAAAAAGTTTAAAAATAAAGGTATTTAACTTAACATCTTGAAAATTGGCAAAATAAAAAAGACAAATAAAGGCAACAGTCAGTGTTGAAGTGGTCATGCAAAGAAAAACATACTTAGACATGTTTGGTGGCACTGTGAAATGCCTTAACTATTTTGAAAAGCAATTTGGAAACATTCCAATACAATGACTAATAATAATAGTAATTATATATATATATATATATATCCTTTGAAGTAGAAACTTTTTTATTGGGTTAATACCCCAAAGAAGTCATTAAAAAGTAGGGGAGTCGTCTTTTGTAGTGGCATTTTTTGTGTGAGCTAAAAATTGGAAGCAAAGTAGATGCACATCTAGGGTAAAATTGTGGATATGGATATTAAACTCAGGTCCTCCTGACTTCAGGACTAGTGCTCTATCCACTGTGTCATCTAGCTGTCTCTTCACCTGGCTACTAAAGTTAGAAACCTTCTTGACAGTACTATTTTGCCAATATTATTCAGGAAAAGAAGCACAAAGCAAATAAATTATCTGGAACTTAAGATCCAATCTTAGTCTCCTATCAGAAAACATAAATTCTTACTGCCATGAATTTTGTAGTCACTGTTGCTATGGGGATAATCTTTAAAGAAGGGGAAAAAATTCTCACTTTACTGGTTGGTTTATGTGAAGAAGAAGCTATTTGGGTACCAAATGGAATTATACAAAAAAAGGAAGGTAGAAAATGGGGGAGTGTGGAATCAATTCTATTAAAGAATGCTGTATCAATGGTTCATACAAGCTCAGGGGTCTATTTTTTTAGGCATGGTTCCCTTTACCATTATGGGACCAACAGGAACTAGAAAGGGAGTGTTGCAATATCCCAAAGCAAATGTCCTTTATTATTGAGCCAGACTAAATTTTTTCTGGAAGTGTCTCAGATAAAATACCAAGTCTAGCAGATTAGATGCTATATTGATTCCATATGCATATTAAATGAATGGGATTTATTGGTTACATAATAATTCCCTATTATGTAGATATGATAATAATTACACTCATGTTAGAGTGCTTTAGTTTTTACCACTTTCTCTTCAAATAAAGGATCATAGGTTTATAGATATATTTTTATATATGGAAAGATATAAAGATTATTTCATCCAATTCCTTCCCTTTAAAGTGAGGAAAATGAGCTCCAGATAAGCTAAGTGAATTGTCCATGATCCTACAAACTGTAAAGAGAAAAGAAATTTTCATTTGAATTGGAATTACTTGAATTTATTTGAATTGACAATGAGTTGAGGTCTGTGGAGATGACAAATAAGATAGCAGAAAACATGTTCAATGAAAACATATAAAAAGACTAAGAATATCAGAAAAAGTCTGAAAGACAAAAACGTCAAGGTAGAGAGTCTCAAACAACCAAAATAACAACTCATAAGCAAATGAGAGCATAAATTTCATGAAGAAGAGCATATTTTAAAAGACTGAAAAAATCAGATATCGGAACATAACATGTAGTATCATACTTTAAAGAACAAGAAATCAAAATTTCCTAATGTAAAAGACTTTTCTTTAGACAGTGAAGAGATCATGAAATAATAGCAAGAAATTCCAGAAAATTTTGAAAGAGAAATAAAACTTTTAGAAAAAATATTGAAAATAAAACCTCATTTGAAATCATACTTCTCAACACAGGTTAAATTTTTCTTTAGTGCTGAACCACTTAATGAGTTTTAGTGCTGTTGCTGCTAGCCTTGTTAAGTGTTGTGTTCCCTTAAGTGAGTAGACACACATATGGGCATGCATACATGCTCCTCCTATCCACCCTGACACCAATGCTCCATTTTTTGTGGGCTCCATTTCATTCAACACATGCTCTTGCAACATGGGGAAGGTAGAGATTAGGCAAACATCCCATGAAATCAAGTCTCTTGTTGCCTTTTGGCATAGCAAGAAACCAATTCCTTTCTTTTCCTCTCCAAGAAAAATTTGTGATCCATCCTTTCATTTAGCTATAACTTTTTTCTTCTAGTTTCCTTTATAGTGAAAATGTCAAGATTGGTAGATTCTGTTCCTTCACTATAAATCCACTCATTTGTCAATTGCTAAAAAAAAAAAATCACAATTAGAATACAATCAAAATATTTTCTAGATAATATAATAACCTTATGTTGATCTTCCCCCTTTTCTATCACTCAGCCAGCTTTCCTGCATAAATGGATGGATCTAGGACTGAGGGCCATTTTCTTTTTGTTTCATGGATCAGCAGGGCCAAAGAATTCATCACTAAAAAGGCTAGACTGCTGGGTTAAACCTCTCAATATTTTGTTAGGCTGGCATTCAGAATTCATATTTGGTGCGTGAGAGCCAAACTTAAAGTTTTTGCATCATGTTAGAGCCTTTCAGAGTTCATGTTGCAAAGGCAAATCTATTGAGATCCCAGAGTCATATTTACACCTCAACCAGGTATAAGAGAAGGATTTTCTGAAAGAAACAAATACATCACAAATTAATCATTTATATAGAGTGATAAGGATGAAGAAAATTCTCCATTTATCAAATGATTCCCAATATTATGAGGTGTGATGTCTTAAATTAAGACAAAAAAATCCCAAATGAATTATAAAACCATAACCATATGCTTAATTAAAATCCGCATAAATATTTTAAATAAATCCCAGCAAAAATACTATTTAAGCATGTCTATGAAGTTATTCCTTATAACCAAATTGTATTTTAATCAATATCATGACAAGAACAGCTTTCCATATTTCAAGACAGATCAGTGGAAGCTTTATTTAGGACCACAGAAAACACAGACACCCACATATCTGAAAATATTCTGACAGAAAGAATCCCCTCTTTACAGAGCTTGAAAGAATTCTTTAATATCCTAGAAAAAGTAAATAGGTTCTATTTGCATCATCTTTGGAGATGGGCATATCTTTATTTAATTTTTAATGTAAATATTACTACGGCTAGCTTACAATAGAACCACCACAATAGAATTAAGAACAAAGATGGAGAAGTTTTAAAACAACTAGAGTAAAGCAAAGTGATATATATATGTATCTCCTTGTCTGAAGTGAAATGGAGGTCATTTTCTAAGATACATTTTCCCATGCTAAAAGAAGGAAAATACAGGTTCCATTTATAAAGGATTATTTTATGTTTAATTTTTATTTTTATATATTATATATATACATATTTATATCATATTTTTAATTTAATATTTAAGTAGTCTTCCACATCAGAGCAATTTAATATTAGTTAAATAATTGCCATACATATAATATTTAAAAAATTAGAAGTTACCCCCAATGACTGACTTCATTTTGGGAAAGGAGTATAAAAATGTGTTCTTAATTTTTATGAGTTGGACTACTTGACCACTGAGGTTCTTTCCTATTTGGTTCTGTGTCTTTAGGGAAGAAGAATTGGATGCTTCATTTAGGTCTTGATCATTGGAGCCACTCTATGCATGCGTGCATACATGCATTATGTGTTTTTAAGAGAATCATCTTGAAGACTTTTTTCATCATAAAATTTATATAGAAATTATATCTGATGGAGTATTTTCTGATTCAAATGAAAAATGGTAACAGTATCAGAGATTATCTTTAGAATTTCTCACATAGGGCTGAGGTTATTGATTCTTTATCTTTGAGCAGAAAGATAGGAATGAAATAAAACTCATTTATAAATCAAAGAGGTTGCTGTCCAACTCTGAAATGAGGCTCAGGGGTAGAACTAGAGCAGGGTGGCTGAGGTATCACCTACAGGGGTCAATATCTTAAGCACATTTCTTTCCAATCTCCCCACTTTTACAGAGAGACCATTATCTCAACGCTTCATGATTCTCTAAGTCCCCAAATTCTCACAGGAAATAGTGAGGGAGTGACATTACTGGTGGTAGAGTCAAGGAGTAGAGGAGAAAGAGTTAAATTATTTTACAACTATTGAACCTCTGAGGATTAAGATAGAAGAGGCCTTTGGAGAAGCATGAGCAAAAGGTCTTAAATGGAATATGTTGGAGGGAAAGTAAGAATGAACCTGTTGGACAGGTAATGCCTGTCTCATCTGTCTCATTACCCTGTTTTTTCACTCTTACCATTTGCACAGTACAAGCCTCTTATATGAGGGGGATATTTGCTCATGACCCCAGACCCTAAAATCACCACTTTTAGCTTTAATGGGAAATGTTCAAGCATGCATCTACATTACTTGTACAAGTGAATCAGATGGTTGAGGAAGAAGTTGAGTTGTGTTGGTATGTCTCTTCAAGTCTGAAATGGAGTAGTTGAGTGAGGTCTGAAATATCTTTGTGGAGAAAATGAGATTCCAATTGCTTCCATTAAACTCGTGACTTCAGTTATTTTAATGATATCTACCACAATTGCTTTCTAATTTATATGATTTTTATTTACATTGTTCTTTTTTTAACAGATTGATACTTTACTCAGAAATTTATAAATATCTATAGCGACAGCATTGCTAGAGCATTCAAAAATTTACCTTTTAAAAATATCCTCTGCTGTATTTTTCCAATTCATTTTTATTTTAAATTTCTTATCTGAATTTAACAAATAACAAATAAATTGAGCATTTTCAAATATACATTGAATAACAGAAAAAGCCAAAAGGATTTTGTATGTAAATTGTAAATTTGTGCCTTCTATGCATTGCTTCTCCCTTCAAATGTGGAGCAAGTACCACAATTTTATGGAGTGAATTCAATGCTATTTCAAAGTTGAACTACTTCTCTATATTTCCTTGTGATCATTTTTGTTGTTACTGTTTTCTTCTGCATATTTAAATAAAACTTACCTGGTTCTCTTTTTTAATCTATCAGTTTGTTAACCTTACCCTGTCTTCTTCTCTCCTTATCACTCTTTCCTCTGAATCAAAGAAATAAAAACAAGACCATTTGTCATATATGAGCAAAAACATACCACTGTAGTTATATCCAAAAATGCATCTCATGTTGCACCTTTATTTCATCAAACCATCCAAACACCAAAAGCTCCTTTTCTTCTACATCAATCCCCTCTTTAATCACACTAGCAGTTACAAGGTCATTATAATTCATTATAATCCTGAAATTATGCCAATTTTGGGCCAGGCCTAGCTCAATCCACACCAATAATTCAGCAAAGGAATTGGGATGCAATGAAAAACTTGAAGCATTAAATTAAATAAAAATAAATTTATTCATAATAAAAGATTTAAAGGATTACTTTCCAATCATTTATTCAAATAGATCATCTTCCCTTTGCCTCTTCATTCCCCTTGTCAACTCTGGCTCAGATATTTCTGGAGGCAGTAGGAATTTCAATAAACTTCATATATTTGACTTTCTATGCCTCTCAAAATGATGAAACATCAGTGTTGGTCATATGGACCAAAAAATGAGGACAGCTTCTTTGCCTGTTCAAAGAGAAAGCAGAAAAACAGATGCTTCTCTTATCATGTACCCTATAAAAATATCACTTTACCTTCATTACCATTAGTATTAGGGCTAGGGAGTTGAATCAGGGGTCACTATTTCTGTGCTTGTCTTAGCAAGTTGAGAAAAAAAATCCAATGACACCTTTCCCCCCAGTGATTTGGTAGCATAGATTTGAACTCACTGAGCTTGTCTTTGAAAACTAAGCAAAATATTGATGCCAACTGAAACTCAAAAGGTGTTTTTTTTTTCCTTTCCTTCCTTTTTGCCCCCTTGGCTCTATTGAGGTTTGTGCTCATTTGGGAAGTTCTGTGGTTTTATCACAGAACCACAAAAAAGCTGAATTAAGAAATATGGGGCCTCTACAAAAATGATTGCAAGGTTTTCACATTAATTATAAAAGGAAAGTTCTAAGCAGCCAAGAAGAGGTTCAGTTCAAGTTTGGCAGAATTTTTGGTACTTTCCATGAAACAAGTTAAGTTTCCAAAGAAACCCTCACATTCCCCACCTCGAATTAATTGCCTTTCAGCACTGATCACAATATCAAGATTTTGTAATTTACTACTGATTTATTGGAATAGAAAAAAAAAAACAGTCTAATAGACAATACCCTGTTGGTTCCCTTTGCAAGGGATGAAGCCATCTCTTCATGTTCATGCTGTGGTTTAAAAATTCCACCACTGTCATCTTGGACTTTATCTAACCCCTGCCAGCCTCTCAGCACTTTACTATGATGTAGCTTGATGGAAACATTTTGTTGCCACAACACCACCATGACTTCTAATGTACATTTAACTTTTTAATGATAGTTTCTTTCTCCTTGCTTTAAAATACTGAGGATGTGGGTAAATAGTATCAGCAAACATTTTTTTAAAATATCAACTATGTGCTAGGTTTTATACTTAGTGTTCATGATACAAAGAAATGAAAACAGTTCCTTCTCTCAAAGAACTCACAGTCTCACAGAAAGACAACACACAATCAACTATGAACATGCAAGATATGGAAGATAATCTCAGAGAGATAGGATGAGTAGTAGAACATGATGAGAGCAGAGGAAAGGCATTTTTCCACATTTGAATTGAGTATAAAAGAAAGTGAGGGAAACGAGGAGGAAGAAAAAAAGAATAAGTGCATTCCAGGCATAACAGGCAGACAGCACAAAAGAATGAAGATGGTATTTGGAGGTTTATGTGTGAGAAGCAACAAATAAGCCATTATGACTGAACTAAACAATCTGTGGAGGAGAGTAAAGTATAAAACACTAGGAAAGTAACAAGAGATCAATTTGTAAAGGGAGCAGTTAGTCCTCTAAGGCACCTAGGAAATATTAAGATGAACTGCTATCTAGCCATGTCTCTATATCTTATACATGCCATAATCTTTTACATATAAAGATCCATGTGTAAACTTTCATATCCATCCCTACAGAATTCATCTTAGATTCAGTCTAATGTTTTAGTTTTAGTGTTTCTAACTCTGCCATATGGTATTTCATTTAACCCTCCAGCCTGTTTGTAATCTGCAAGTTATTTTTTTTTTAATTATAAAGCATTAGAGGGTCTAACACAAATGCACAAAATATTCCACAGGAGATCTGCTACCCTTATAAGGAACCATTAGCAATTACCCTTTTGTATCACTCTATTATCAATATTCCAATTTCCTACTTTTTTATCAACCATCTCCAGTCAATTTACCCTTAATCTTATGCATAACAATCCCTTCTCAATCAGCTGAGATGGTGCAGTGAACAGAATGTTGCACTTAGATCTTGAAGACTTTGCATTCAAATCCAGTCTCAGCCATTTACTAGCTGTGTGACATTGGGAAATCACTTAACTTCTGCTTGCCTGCCTCAGTTTCCTCATCTGTAAAATATGAGCACTAATAACATCTGCCTCTTTCTCTAAAGTTGTTATGGGAATAAAATATAAATTGTAAAGCCGTTCAAAAAGTTAATGTAAAATTTTTTCTTATAGTATTATTGTTACTTTGTAAATTGTTTTCCTGGTTCTGCTCACTTCATTTGAATCAGTTCATACAAGTCTTCCCATTCTCCATAATGAATTCCCATGGAGAAAAAAGGGGGAAATGATTGAAAGAGACAGTTGTTGATACACAGGGAACTCAAGGGCCACATTAGCCATATAAATGACACCCTTAAGATGTGAGCAAGGAACTATTGAGATTCTATTTACTCTCTTTTCATTCCATCTTGCCAAAGATGTTTTTTTCTTGTGGATTTGTGAGGAAAAACACTGATCCTTCTGTGTTTTGACAACATAATCTCATACAATTTCTTTCCTCAGAGAGGAAATAACACATGGTCAGGCTAAGTCCATACTGGAAAAGACAAATACAGATTCTAACTGTGACTAAATGAAAATATTTTTTCAATAATTCCTTCTGTTCATTTTAGTTCAGAGAAGTCAGCCCAAAAATAATTTGGATTGAGAAGTTTACATGCAGCCAAGATAAGAAGAGGGAAAAGAAAATAGATTTGAGAGCATTCTGGATTCCACCCCCCCACACCAGGACAGATACACAATTATTTTATTAAAAGAACCTTGGATTTTGGTAAAATTGTATTGCATCCTTAACATTTAATTGCTCCATTCTAAAGATAAGGAATGCTATCCTGAAGTGATATATTCACATTTCAGCCAAAATGATTTAAATTCTCTGAAAGAACCAGAGAACAGAGGAAATGGCAATATTCTACCATAATTTTTAAGCAAATTGGATGCATGTGTTTTGTTTTGTTTTTATCTTAAATTTCTACCAGTTATAGGAGAACATCATTTCAATTCTGACTCTATCCTCTTACTTCCTAGATGTCCTTGAGCAAGTGACATAGACCTTATGAAATTCAAGTTACCTCATTTAATAAGGAAGAGATTTGGATTAGATGGCTTTTTAGATCCTTTCCAGAGACAATTAACTAGGGTACTCAATGACTAGACCTTGTGCCCTGGTACAAATCAGTATTTAGATATTTCGAGTCTAGGCAAATTATTTCTCTTTACCTCAGTTTCTCCAAATGTAAAATGAAGAATCATGATAATAATTACAGGATTACTGAAGATTAAATGATATAACATTTGAATCCCTTAGCACAGAACTTGGCACATAGTAGATGTTTAATAAATGCTTCTTCACTTCCAAGTCTGAATTTATATTCCTATACCCAAATCTTATTCCTTTTATAGTCAATACCTCACTGAATATTAAAGAAGAAAACACCTTTCCTTTTCACATTTCATGCTGTGCAAGACCAGACCTGCTGCCTTTGGAAAGATTTCAATCTTGCTTCAATTCATTAATAAATGTGAAACAAAATCACTGTTTCCCTCCATGACAGCTGGCAGGTTTTATGTTCCTTTCAGCCACTGCCAAGTGGAAAAGTTTTTATTCAATTCTGTCACGGCTCCTTGGAGAACTTTAAGTGTCAACCCTGTCAGAAGGCACTTGCAACAAAGACAAGGAGGGCCAGCAGGCATAAGGGTGTTATTCTGAAGCACCAATAGAAAGGAAATTAAGACTTTTTTTTTAGCTCCAAGAAGAAAGCATATATAACATGAAAAAGAAAAAAAATCTCCTTTGACCAGAGAAGGGATTTTTAGCTCAAAATCAAGGAGAAGAAAGAAAAGATGTTTTATTTTTCCTTTTCTTCTGTGATTTTTCTAGAACTATAAGTCATATAAAGAAAATGAACCTTATAAAAGAAACCTTAACAATTTAATCTTTCCTTTTTAAAACAAAATTTTCTTGGGCTACTTATATGAATTTCCTAGAGTTATTCAATTATTCTAAGACTATGAACAAGTTTATGGAACTATGGAATTGAAAGGGACCTAAGAAGTCATCTTGTTCAATGTATGTCCTATGCTGCTCATGCCCCCAATACTCCTGTACTACATGAACAATACATGGTCATTCATTCTTTTCTTGAAGATTTCCAGTGAGGGAGAAATTATCACTTAACAAGGCAACCTATTGCAATTCAGATTATTCATTGTGTGAAAATAAGTATAGAAGAATTGCACATGTTTATCACATATTGGATTATTTGATATGTAGGGGAGGGAGAAAAATTTGGAACACCAGGTTTTGCAAAGGTGAATGTTAAAAACTATCTTTGCATGTATTTTGAAAATAAATAGCTATTGTTTAAAAAAAAAAGATTACTCATTGTTAGATTTCTTTTCTTTGTATCAGGTTTAAACCTTCTACCCAATGAACTGTTCATTTTTTGCCAGTTACAGCTCTGTCTGCTTTCTTCTGTTCATGACTAAACTCCCTGAAAAAGCCATCTAAAATTGCTGTCTCCATTTCCTTTTCTCCCCAATTATTATGAGTTTTCTGTAGTCTGTTTTTTTACTTCATCTGCTTTATCCAAAATTACCTAAGATCCTTTAATTACCAAATATTATTACCTTTTCCCTAATCTCAAATCTTCTTGAATTCTCGGTATTCTTTGACACTATTGATAACTTTCTTTACTTGAATTTTCCTTCTTTGTAGGTTTTTATGAGATTGTTTCTCTTCTAATATTAGTCCTGTATGTCAGAATCTCTATCTTAGTTTCTGTTACTATATTTTCACTCAGGTGACACCTAATAATTATGGGTCTTTTTCAAGGCTTGATCATGATCCCTTTTCTCTTTTTCAAGGCTTGATCATGGTCCCTTTTCTCTTAACTTTCTGAATTATTTCTCCAATAATCTCATCAGCTTCTATGAATCCAATATCATCTCCACATAGATGATTTTCAAATCAATTTGTCCATTCATAACCTCACTCCTGATCTCTGCTTTTGCACCTCCAAATGCTTTTTGAACATCTCAAACCAATGTCCTATAGCATAAACCCATTTATGCCTCTTGGTTCTAATTTTTGTTGTTTTGTTTAGTCATTTTTAGTCATGTTCAACTCTTTATGACACCTTTTGGGGTTTTCTTGGAAAATACATTGGAAGGGTTTGCATTTCCCTCTCTAGTTCATTTTACAGATGAGAAAACTGAGACAAACAGGATTAAGTGACTTGGTCAGGGTACACAACTGGTAAGTTTTTGAAGCCAGATTTGAACCAAGGAACACTCATCTTCTTGGTGCTCTATCTTCTGCTCCATCTATCTGCCTTAAAATGTGGTTCACTGACATTAACACAATATATCAGATATAGAAGAAGCATTGATCTGTAGCCTCTATTCAAGAAGAGCATACTGATCCCATGACAAAATGTCATGACATAATTAGGACAATTCAAAATTAATATTCATTTTATTTTTTCATTGTGGATGGCTAGATTAATCATTTTGAATTGACTATGGAAGTCATTGAAAAAGTTATATAATCTTCTGGAGCTAATTCAATCAATTAAAAATCATATGCAAAATGCATAGTACCTCTCAATCAATAGAGAATCTTTCTATTTGGACTGTGGATAAGAAATCCTCCAAGATATTGCAGAAAACTTTCGATAAGCATAAAACTCTTTTGTGTGCCTTATTTAATGATGATATCTGGAGATATTTGAATAAAATAATTCCTGTGCTTGTGTTGGTCATATAATATTTTGAATTCAAAATATGCATGGGATAGACCTCTGGATGGAAGTGTGTCAAACTTTTCTGTTCTGTTGAGTCAAATGCTTTTTTATCATTTGAAAATTTAATTTCAATTAACAAATATATTTCTCTCCTTCCCACTGTATCTAAATGTAAACAAAACAAAAACCTTTGTAACAAATACAAAGTGTACTAAAAAGCAACAACAACAAAAAAATCACTTGTGTTTGAAAATGTATGTCTTACTGTATATCTTGAGTCCATCACAATTCTGTCAATAGGTAAGCAGTATCCTTTATTGTAGATATTACTTAATTGTGGTTGGTTGCTTAATTTATCAATGTTCAATTCTTTAAAAGTTGTTCGTCTTTACAAATGTTGATGTTACTATAGATTTGTCTCTAGTTTCTGCTCACTTTATTCTGTATCACTTCACAAAATCACAGATTCTCTGAAGCTTTTTGTTTTATTATTTTTAAAAAGTTGGTAGTTTTCGATTATTTTATATAACATAATATACATATCCTTCAGTTCGTGGGTAAATCTTTAGTTTCCAATTATTTGTCATTGCAAAAAGAGTGGCTATAAATATTTTTGTACATATCAATTCTTTTCCTTTTCTTATTCTCTTTGGCATGTAAATTCATTAGTGACATTGGTAGTAACTCTAAACTAGCTTATTCTTAGGAATTACAAAAACAAGACTGTGAACTCTAAACTAACATTCTTAGGAATTGCTAAAAATGAGCCTATTCCGTTCATATTATCATTCATAATCACATCATTTCCTAAGTGTCTGTTAACATAGAATGATTTGAAGAGATTCTATTCATCCATTTATCCAATCACCAATCTCTGAGATTGTCTTGATAAACATATCTTTAGGCAACCAAACTTCTTTCTGGGTCCTTCTCTTATTCCATGCATCCTGCTCCCATGCTTCATTTTCCCTTTTCTTCTCTGAGATCTTAAAAGTCATTTATTCCTAAAAGCAAGTAGCTTAATCAATATGTCTCTACCTTGCTAAGTCATATTTGGTTAAGTCTGTGAATTACTTCACATAATAAATGGTAAGCCTTTGTAACCTGTGATGGATGTCTATATTATGATTGTTCCATGTTGCAAATCACTAGACTTTCTTCAATTTATTTAATATTTCTATATTATATTATCATTTCAAATAGTGCCTAAGTCCAGATACTATAAAATCTCATTTGTAAAGGATCAAACAATGGACCTAGTAAGATCTCAATGAAAAATAAATAAAAGCAATTAAGAGGGCCTATTTCACACAATAATATATTAACAAAAATGGACAGTTTAAATGCAAGGAAGAATATTGGCTAAAATATAAATTGGTCAGAGAAACAGAACAGCAAATAGAATACTTAAATACCCACATTTTTGTTTATTACCAACAAGCTTGAAAAACATGAATTATCTGAAAGTGGTGTGGGATGACAACCAAATTATTTCATAAAAAATGTTCTTAGGAAGGCTTAAAAGTAGTCCATAATATATTCTAAATTAATATTAGCACAGTGAATACAAGAAAATTATAAAGATTAACCATGACTCAAATGAAGAGATATTAAAGGATAACATTCCTTCATGAGTGTGGGAGAGCCACAGTTATTTCACATTGCACAAACTTTTGAATTTTAAAAATATATCAATTAGAAGTGACTTCCAGCCAAGATGATGGAGAGGACACACACATCTACTTAAACTCCATGTTTTCTCTCAGAATAATTTATTTCATGACAAGCCTTGGAATTAGTGCGTGACTGAAAAAACCCCACAAATAATTACCAAGAAAAGATATCCTCGAAATTCGCCAGAAAAGTCTGGTTTTGCTTGAGGGTGGGGACAGTTAGATAGGGCGCAGACTGAAGGCAGGCAGCAGCAGCACAGCAAACAGAGTTAGGTAGGTAACTTACAGCTGAGCAGACCAGAGAGAGGTAGGGTGTGATCTCAGCTGTTTTTGTGGAGAGAGCTTTAACACAGTGTTGGCTACTTTGCCCTGGCAGCAAGCCGGTAGACAAGCAGAGAAGCTAAAAACAAAGGGAATAAAGACTATAACCCCAAAGAGCTAGGGTCTCTTGGGAGCTGGCCACACCCATCCACAGTGTCTCAGCATGCTCTCAGACTCTCAAAATCACAGATGCAACACAGCCATTAATGTCCTGCTAGTGCCTTGCTGTTGCCCCCTGCAGTCTGTAGAGGAAGCTCAGTAATACCATCCAGCCACCCCTATTCCCCCCCCTAAAAAAAAAGCAGACCATTTGTTTTTCTTGTTAGTTTGTTTTCTTTGACTCTTCTTTGACAAAATGAACAAACAATTAAAGCACACTCTATATGGATAGAGAGCAGACTTTAAACCCTGAGGAGACTAAAAACAGACTCTCTCCAGATGAATCCCCAAAGGGGCATATGATCTGTTCCTCAACATATAAGACTCTCATAGAAGAAATTAAAAAGGCTCTCACAAGAGAGCTAGAAGAAAAATGGGAAAAGGAGAGGGAGGCTTGGCAAGAGAGTCTGGAGAAGTCATCCCATTCATTTAAAGACAGAGTGGATAAAGAAATCAAATCCTTGAAAAATAGGATTAATGAGTTGGAAAAAGAAAATAGCTCTCTAAAAAATAAAATTGGTGAAATGGAAAAAAAATTCCATAAAACAAAACAACTCACTTAAAAACTTAATTGGACAATTAGAAAACAAATATTAAAAAAGTGAATGAAGAAAATACTTCATTGAAAATCAGAATCAAAGAAATGGAATTGAATGACTCAAGGAGACAAGAATCAGTCAAGCAAAACCAAAAAAATCAAGCAATGGAAAAAATGTCAAATATCTTCTTGGGAAAACAACAGACCTGGAAAATAGATCTAGGGGAGACAATCTGAGAATTATTGGAAAAATATGATGAAAAAAAGAGCCTGGACGCTATTTTCCAGGAAATTATCAAAAAGAACTGCCCAGAAGTTATAGAAACAAAAGGTAAAATAGAAATTGAAAGAATTCATCGATCATCTACTGAAAGGGACCCTAAAATCAAAACACCAAGAAATGTAGTGGCCAAAGTCCAGAACTATCACATGAAGGAAAAAATACTGCAAGCTGCTAGAAAAAAATCAATTCAAATATAGAGGAGCTGCAGTAAGGATTACCCAGGATCTAGCAGCATCCAAATTAAAGGATTGAAGGGCCTGGAATAGGATATTCTGAAAGGCTAAGGAACTTGGTATGCAGCCAAAAATAACTTACCCAGCCAAAATGAGCATCTTTTTCAAGGGAAGAAGATGGACATTCAATGAAATAAGTGAATTTCATCTATTTTTGATGAAAAAATGGAACCAAACAAAAAGTTTGGTATCAAACTTTTCCAACAAACTATTTCAACAAACCATTTCAAACAAATATAGAACTCAAGAGAAAGCTAAAAAAAGTAAAAAGAAATCTTTGGGACTATATTTCTACTATAAAAATATATAAAGTACACATGCATACATTGTTCTAGAAACTAGAGGTGGAAAGGAAATAGTACTCAGAATAGGTAAAGTGAGGGTACTACATCTCACGAAGCGGCAAAGGAAACCTATTATATCTGAGAGAAAGAATAGAGTGGGATGAATGTACTGTGTATCTTACTGTCATCAGAATTGACTTAAAGAGAAAAATATTAGATATATTCGATTTATGGTGAAACTTCTCACACCTCATTGAAAAGTGGGAAGGGAAAAGTGAAAAGGGAAGGAGTAAGCTAAGCAAAAGGGAATACAGAAATTGTGAGGAAAAGGGATAATATGGGGGAGGAACTCTAAGGTGAGGGGATGTGGTGTTTTTTCTTCTTTAAAATAATAATGATTCTCTCTGGGAGCAGGTTTCTTGGGGAGGCTTTCTGAAGGCAGCCTTAGTTTCAGTTGAAAATAAATAATCACCCAAATGCAGCCTGGTGTTAAAAGTTCAGATCTTTTATTGTGTCCTTCAATATAACACTGTTAGTTTTTCTTAAAGGTCTATCTTTCTGCTTGGTTCCAAGAGCTCTTGCAGCTGGTCCTTTGTCTCTGCTTCCTTCAGCCTCCAGCCAGCACAAAGATGGAATGATTCTGTCTTCACATCCAAGAGTGGGCTTGTGGGTTTCTGTATCTCCCAGAGTGCTCCTGGCTCTCAATCTCCCAGAGTGTTCCTCTCTGACTCTTGATGTTTCAAAGTAACTAACTAACCCGAAGCTAAGAGTCTCTTTATATATGATCTCCCAAAGGCTGACTCCTCATTCTGGAGGCAGGGATTAAAAGAAGTGTGAATTCACAAAGTTACAAAGTTAACTTCGTGAATCTCCCATACTTGTGAACTCCAATGAGTACTTAACTTCTTGATTATATGAGCTCTCTAAAAATGTGAACACAAGCATTCTTTCCATCAGTATTAGTGACTTATCACCTTGTAAGGATTCATTCTAAGGTGTTAACCAATAAGCATTATATCAATTCCATTGAGTTAACACTAGGATTCTAACATCTCCCTTGAGTTATCACTTTGTTTCAAGTTGAGTTAACAATAGGATTCCAACGGGGGGAGGGATACTAAAGAGGGAGGGTTGTGAGAAACAAGTGGTGTTCACAGGTTTAATGCTGGGGAGGGGGATAAGGGGAAGGAAAGGAGAAAAGCATAAGCAGGGGTTAACAAGATGGCAAATAATACAAAATTGGTAATTTTAACCATAAATGTGAATGGGGTAAACTCCCCCATAAAGAGGAAGCAGTTAGCAGAATGAATTAAAAGCCAAAATCCTACAATATGTTGTTTACAGGAAACACACGTGAAACAGGATGAAACAGGGCAATACATACAGAGTAAGGTAAAAGGTTGGAGCAGAATCTACTATGCTTCAGGTGAAGTGAAAAAAAAAAATCAGGGGTAGCCATCCTCATCTCAGAACAATCAAAAGCAAAAATTGATCTAATTAAAAGATAAGGAAGAGTACTATATGCTGCTAAAGGGTAGCATAGGTAATGAAGCAATATCAATAGTAAACATATATGCACCAAGTGGTGTACCATTTAAATTCTTAAAAGAGAAAATAAGAGAATTGCATGAAGAAATAGACAGCAAAACTATAATAATGGGAGATCTCAACCTTGCAGTCTCAGAATTAGCGAAATCAAACCACAAAATAAATAAGAAAGAAGTCAAAGAGGTAAATACAATACTAGAAAAGTTAGATATGATAGATCTTTGGAGAAAACTAAATGGAGACAGAAAGGAGTACACTTTGTTCTCAGCAGTTCATAGAACCTATACAAAAACTGACCATATATTAGGACATAAAAACCTCAAACTCAAATGCAGTAAGGCAGAAATAGTAAATGCATCCTTTTCAGATGACAATGCAATGAAAATTACATTCAATAAAAAGCCAGGGGTAAATAGACCAAAAAATAATTGGAAACTAAATAATCTCATAGTAAAAAATGATTGGGTAAAACAGCAAATCATAGACATAATTAATAACTTCAGACAAGAAATGACAATAATGAGACATCATGCCAAAATGTGTGGGATGTGGCTAATGTGGAAATAAGGAGAAATTTCATATCTCTAGAGGCCTACGTGCATAAAATAGAGAAAGAGAAGGTCAATGAATTGGGCTTGCAACTAAAAATGGCTTAAAGGAAAAATTAAACCCCCATCAAACACCAAACTTGAAATTTAAAAAAAAAGGAGATCAATAAAATTGAAAGAAAAAAAACATTGAATTAATTAATAAAACAAGGTTGGTTCCATGAAAAATGAACTGGAAATTTATAAATCGTTAAAAAAAGGTCTTGTTAGTCTTAAAATGAAAAGGAGAACTCCCATAATGAAGAGGTTAGCAATAATTGGAATTATTTTGTTAACTTTTATGGTTTCAACAAAAATGAAAAAATATACCTTAAAAAATAACGCCCAGATTAAAAGGAAGAAAAATCCAAACAGTCCCATCTTAGAAAAAAAAGAAAAGTATTAACCAACTCCCAAGAAAAATCCCAGGACCAGGTGGATTTTTAATGAATCACCCAAACATTTAAAGAACAAGTAACCCCAATGCTATATAAACTATTTGAAAAATAGGGACTGAAGGAGTCCTAAAACCCCAGACACAGCATGGATGTACCTAAACCAGGTTGAAAACAGAAAGAAATTTTATAGACCAATCTCTTAATGAATATCGATTAAAACTTAAATAAAATATTAGCAAAAAGATACAGAAAATCATTCCTAGGATAATACATAGACCAAGTAGGATTTATACCGGAATGCAGGGTGGTTCAATATTAGAAAACTATTAGCATAATTGACTACATCAATAAGCAAACTAACAAAACCAAATGATCATCTCAATAAGGCAGGAAAAGCATTTGATAAAAATCCAACATCCATTTCTATTAAAACACTTGAGGAATAGGAAAAATGGACTTTCCTTAAAAAAATCAGTAATCTATTTAAAACCATCATAACCATATGTAATGGAGACAAACACAACCATTCCCAAAAGATCTGAGGAAACAAGGTTGCCCACTATCACCACTATTTAATATTGATTAAAACGATTTCAATAAGGCTGAGAAAGAGATAAAAGGAATAAGAATAGGAATAGGAAACCAAATTATACCTTTAGCTGATGACATGATGGTTTACTTAGAGAACCCCAGAGATTCTACTAAAAGTTATTAGAAATAATCCAACTTTAGCAAAGTTGTGGTTTAAAAATAAACCCACATAAGTCATCAGCATTCTTATATATCACAACAAAAATCCAACAGTCAGAGTTACAAAAGAAATTCCATTTAAAGTAATCGATAATATAAAATATTTAGGAATCTATCTGCCGGGAAAATCAGAAACTTTAGAGCAAAAACAGACCACTTTTCCCAAATTAAGTCTGATCTAACCAATTGAAAAATATTAAATGCTCGGAAGGGGAGCAAAATAATAAAGATGACAATATTACCTAAACTAATCATTTATTTGCAACCAATTAGACCCCAAAAACATTTTAATGACCTAAAAAATATAACAACAAAATTCATTGGAAAACAAAAGGTCAAAATTTCAAAGGAATTAATGAAAAATCAAATGAAGGTGGTTATGCCCAGATCTAAAATTATATTATAGAACGTTTAAAAACTATTTGGTATTAGCTAAGGAAAGATTGTTGATCAGTGGAATAGGTTAGGTTCAAGGGAAAAAATAAAAAAGCAACCTTGTCTTTGACAAACCCAAAGACCCCAGCTTTTGGGATAAGAACACTGTTTGATAAAATTTCTGGGAAAATTGGAAACTAATATGGCAGAAACTAGGCATTGATCCAACTTAACGCCAACACCAAGATAAGGTCAAAATGGGTTCATGACCAGGATAAAGAATGAAATTATTAAAAATTAGAGGAACACAGGATAGTTTACCCTCAGACCGTAAGGAAGGTCTTTTCTGACCAAAAAGAACTGAGAAATTACTGATCCAAAAATAGAAAATTTCGATTATACAAACGAAAAGTTTTGTACAAAACAAAACCAGCAGAAAGATTAGAAGGGAAGAATAAATTGGGAAAATATTTTTACAGTCAAAGGTTCGAAAAAGGCCTCATTTCCAAAAAATTTATATAGAGAATTAACTCTAATTTATAAAAAATCGATTTCCAATTGAAAAAATGGTCAAAGGATATGAAAGACAACTCAGATGAAGAAATTGAAACTATTTCTAGTCATATGAAAAAGATGCCTAAGTCATTATTAATCAGAGAAATGCAAATTAAGACAACTGAGATACCACCCAACACCTGTCAGATTTAATACAAGAAAAATAATGAGATTGTTGAGGGGATGGAAAATGGGACACGATGCCTGTTGGTGAAGTTGTGAACAATCCAACCATTCTGGAACAGTTTAAACAATGCTCAAAAGTTATCAAACTGTGTACCCTTGATCCAGCAGTGTTCCTACTGGGATTATATCCCAAAAGTTTAAAAAGAAGGGAAAGGGACCTGGATTGCAGAAATGTTTGTGGCAGCCCTTTTTGTAGTAGCTAGAAACTGAAACTGAATGGATGTTCACGTTGGAGAATGGCTGAATAAATTGTGGTATATGAATTTTTATGGAATATTACTGTTCTATAAGAAATGACCAACAGGATGATTTGAAAGGCCCTGGAGACTTAACGAACTGATGCTGAGGAAATGGCAGGACCAGGAGATCATTATATACTTCAACAACAATATATATGATGATCGTTCTGATGGACCCCATCCTCAGAACGAGATAAACCAAATCATTTCCAGTGGAGCAAGAACTGAACCAGCTATTCCCAGAGAAAGAACTCTGGAGATGACTAAAATCATTACATTAATTCAATCCCTATATTTATGCCCATCTGCATTTTTTATTTCCTTCACAAGCTAATTGTACATTTCAGAGTCTGATTCTTTTTACAGCAAAATAATGTTTTTATGTATACTTATTTGTATCTAATTTATATTTTTGTTTTAAATCTACTGGTCATCCTGCCATCTGGGGGAGGGGGTGGGAGTAAGAAGTGAAAATTGGAACAAGAGGTTTGGCAATTGTTAATGCTGTAAAGTTACCCATACATATATCCTGTAAATAAAAGGCTATTAAATAAAAAAAAAATAAAATCATAAAGAGCTTTATATCTGTGAGCTATTATTATATGGAAAGCACAATGACATAGAGGTTAGGAGCCCTGGAAAAAAAAAATGAAAAGAGAGAACTCTCCACTAATTAAGAGGAAATTAGAGCAATAATTAGCAGTTACTTTGCCCAACTTCATGCCAACAAATTCAATAACTTAAATAAAATGGAAGAATACCTTCAAAAATATAGCTTGCCTAGATTAACAGAGGAAGAAGTAAATAGTCTAAACAGTCCCATTTTAGAAAAAGAAATAGAACAAGCTATTAATCAACTCCCTAAGAAAAATTCCCCAGGACCAGAAGGATTTACAGGTGAATTCTACCTAACATTTAAAGAACAATTAACTCCAATGCTATATAAACCATCTGAAAAAATAGGGATTAAATGAGTCCTACCAAATTCCTTTTATGACACAGACATGGTACTGATACCTAAACTGGGTAGATTGAAAACAGAGAAAGAAGATTATAGACCAATCTCCCTAATGAATATTGATGCTAAAATCTTAAATAAAATATAAGCAAAAAGCTTACAGAAAGTCATCCTCAGGATAATACACCATGATCAAGTAGAATTTATACAAAAAATGCAGGGCTGGTTCAGTATTAGGAAAACTATTAGTATAATTGACCATATTAACAACCAAATTAACAAAAACCATATGATCATCTCAATAGATACAGAAAAAGCATTTGATAAAATCCAACATCCATCCCTAATCAAAACTCTTGAGAGGACAGGAATAAATGGACTTTTCCTTGAAATAGTCAGGAGCATATATTTAAAACCATCAGTAAACATCATATGTAATGGGGAAGACTGGAATCTTTCCCAGTAAGATCAGGAGTAAAACAAAGTTGCCCACTATCACCATTATTATTCAATATTATATTAGAAATGCTAGCTTTGGCAATAAGAGTCTAGAAAGAGATTAAAGGAATTAGAGTAGGTAATGAGGAAACCAAACTATCACTCTTTGCAGATGATATGATGCTATATTTAGAGAACCCCAGAGATTCTACTAAAAATCCATTAGAAATAATTCATAACTTTAGCAAAGTTGCAGGATACAAAGTAAATCCACATAAATCCTCAGCATTTTTATACATCACTAACAAAATCCAAAAGAGATACAAAGAGAAATTCCATTCAAAATAACTGTCGATAGCATAAAATATTTGGGAATCTATCTACCAAAGGCAAGTCAGGAATTATATGAGCAAAATTACAAAAAACTTTCCACACAAATAAAGTGAGACTTAAATAATTGGAACAATGTTAAGTGCTCTTGGAAAGGCTGAGCAAATATAATAAAGATGACAGTACTCCCTAAACTAATCTAGTTATTTAGTGCCATACCAATCAGACTCCCAAAAAACTATTTTAATGACCTAGAAAAAATCACAACAAAATTCATATGGAAGAACAAAATGTTGAGAATTTCAAGGGAATTAATGAAAAAAATCAAAAGAAGATGGCCTAGCTATACCTGATCTAAAACTATATTATGAGGCAGCAGTCTCCAAAACCATTTGGTATTGACTAAGAAATAGATTAGTTGATCAGTGGAATAGATTAGGTTCACAAAACAAAATAGTCAATAATGATAGCAACATAGTGTTTGACAAAGCCAAAGATTCCAACTTTTGGGATAAGAATTCATTATTTGAGAAAAACTACTGGGAAAACTGGAAATTAGTGTGGCAGAAATTAGGCATGGACCAAAATGGGTCCAAGATTTAGGCATAAAGAATGAGATCATAAATAAATTAGAGGAACATAGGATAGTTTACCTCTCAGATTTGTGGAGAAGGAAGAAATTTGTGACCAAAGATGAACTAGAGACCATTACTGATCATGAAATAGAAAATTTTGATTACATCAAATTAAAAAGCCTTTGTACAAACAAAACTAATGCAAACAAGACTAGCAGGGAAGCAACAAAATGGGAAAACATCTTCACAGTTAAAGGTTCTGATAAAGGCTTCATTTCCAAAATATATAGAGAATTGATTCTAATTTATAAGAAATCAAACCATTCTCCAATTGATAAATTGTCAAAGGATATAAACAGACAATTTTCAGATGATGAAATTGGAACTATTTCCACTCATATGAAAGTGTTCCAAATCACTATTGATCAGAGAAATGCAAATTAAGACAACTCTGAGATACCACTACACACCTGTCAGATTGGCTAAGATGACAGGAAAAAAAATAATGATAAATGTTGGAGGGGATGTGGGAAAATTGGGACATTGATGCATTGTTGGTGGAGTTGTGAATGAATCCAACCATTCTGGAGAGCAATCTGGAATTATGCCCCAAAAGTTATCAAACTGTGTATAATCTTTGATCCAGCAGTGCTACTACTGGGTTTACATCCCAAAGAAATACTAAAGAAGGGAAAGGGACCTGTGTGTGCCAAAATGTTTGTGGCACCCCTTTTTGTAGTGGCCAGAAACTAGAAAATGAATGAATGCCCATCAACTGGAGAATGGTTGGGTAAACTGTGGTATATGAATGTTATGGAATATTATTGTTCTGTAGGAAATGACTAGCAGGATGAATACAGAAAAGCTTGGAGAGACTTACATGAACTGATGCTAAGTGAAATGAGCAGAACCAGGAGATCATTATATTCTTCAACAACTATTCTGTATGAGGATGTGTTCTGATGAAAGTGGATATCTTCAACAGAGAAGATCTAACTCAGTTCCAATTGATCAATGGTGGACAGAAGCAGCTCACCCAGAGAAGGAACACTGGGAAATGAGTGTAAACTGTTTGCATTTTTGTTTTTCTTCCCAGGTTATTTTTACCTTCTGATTCCAATTCTCCCTGTGCAACAAAAGAACTGTTTGGTTCTGCACAAATATATTGTATCTACGATACACTGTACCATATTTAACATGTATAAGACTGCTTGCCATCTAGGGGAAGGGGTGGAGGGAGGGAAGGGAAAAGTCAGAATAGAAGTGAGTGCAAGGAATAATTTTGTAAAAAATTACCCATGCATATGTTCTGTCAATAAAAAAATCAATTATTTGTGCTATTTTTTTCTTTTGAAATAATAGTGTTTGTTACATAAAATGGATTTCTGGGAGGCTGAAGGAAAGGAATCCTTAGAATAACCATAATGGTGAAAGACACAGAAGACATAAACAACCATTTATACCAATTTTAAAAGTAGAGAAACAGGAAATTTTGAAAAATATTTATATAGAGCTTTTTAAAGGTCTCATTTAAAAGATGTATATATAATTGAGTCAAGCTTATAACTGTGAGAACTATTTCTTGATTGATAAGTAGTCAAAGGATATGAATAGTTTTTAGACAAAAAAATCTAAGCTATCAATAGCCATATGATAAAACATGTTTTGAATGACTCATAGAAAAATGGAAATTGAAGCACTTCTGAGTTACCACTTTAAATCAGTCAGATTGGTTAAATTCACATAAAAGAAAAATGATGCTGTAGAAATTGTGAGAAAACACTTTAATACTTTACTTTATGATTTTACTTTAATGCACTGGTACACACCAGATTGTGAACTGGTACAATCATTCTAGAAAACAATTTGAACTGTCCCCAAAAAATTATTCAACTGTGGAAAAGCTATTAAACTTTTATGTAGTGATTTGACTACTAGGTATATACCCTCAAAGAGATAAAATAAAAGAGAAAAGAAGCCATCTGTGTAATAATATTCATAGCAAATTTTCATGGTGGCAAAGAATTGGATACTGAATGGTTAAACTTGTTATAATTCCTTCTTCATCTTCTTCTCCTCCTCCTTCTTCTCCCACTTCTCCTTCTCCTCCTCTTCCTTCTCCTCCACCTCCAGCTTTTCTTTTTCCTTTTTTTATTAAAGCATTTTAATTTTCAAAACATATTCATAGGTAATATTTTCACATTAACCCTTGCAAAACCTTGTGTTCTGATTTTTCCCCACTGTCTTTCCTCCTCTTCCCCTAGATGGCAAGTAATCCAATATATGTTAAACATGGTGAAGTATATGTTAAATCCAATATATGCATGCATATTTATACAATTGTATTGCTACACAAGAAAAATCAAATCAAAAAGGGAAAAAATGAGAAAGAAAATAACAACAAAACAAGTGAAAATGCTATGTTGTGATCCATACTCAGTTTCCACAGACTTCTCTCTGGTTATAGAGGACTCTCTTCATCACAAGATCTTTGGAACTGGCCAGGATCATCTCATTGCTGACAAGACCCACATCTATCATAATTGATCATCATATAATCTTATGGTTGCCATGTATAATAATCTCCTGGTTCTGCTCACTTCACTTAACATCAGTTCACGTAAGACTCTACAACTCTCTTTGAAATAATTCTGCTGGTTGTTTCTTATAAAAGAATAATATTCCATGATATTCATATACCATAAGTTATTCAGCAATTCTCCAATTGATGGGCATCCACTCAGTTTGCAGTTTCTGCCGCTACAAAAAGAGCTGATTCAAGCATTTTTGCATATGTGAGTCCCTTTCATATATAAACCAAGTAGAAAATACATTGCTAGGTCAAAGGGTATGCATAGTTTGATACTTGCTCTCCAGAATGGTTTGATTACTTCACAAGTTTACCAGCAATGTATCAGTGTCCCTGTTTTCCCACATTCTCTCCAGCATTCATCATTATCTTTTCCTGTCATCTTAGCCAATCTGAGAGGTGTGTAATGGTACCTCAGAGTTGTCTTAACTTGAATTTCTCTGATCAATAATGATTTAGAGTACCTTTTCATATGACTAGAAATGGTTTTAATTTCTTCATCTGGAAATTGTCTATTCATATCCTTTTGACCATTTATTAGTTGGGGAATGGCTTGAATTCTTATAAATTTGAATCAATTCTCTCTATATTTTAGAAATGAAGCTTTATCAGAATATTTGAATGTAAAAATGTTTTCCCACTTTATTGCTTCCTTTCTAATCTTGGCTGCATTAGTTTAATTTGTACAAAAACCTTTTAACTTAATATAATAAAATATTTATTTTGTGTTCAATAATGAGTTCCAGTTCTTCTTTGGACACACATTCCTTTCTTCTCCACAGATATGAGAAGTAAGCTATCCTATATTTTTCTAATTTGCTTATAATATCACTCTTTATGGCTAAATCATGAATCCATTTTGACCTTATCTTGGTATATGGTGTTAAGTACGGGTCAATGTTTGGTTTCTGCCATACTAGTTTTCAATTTTCCCAGAGATTTTTGTCAAATAATGAGTTCTTATCCCAAAAGTTGAAGTCTTTGGATTTGTCAAACGCTAGATTACTATAGTCTAGTCTTTGACTATTTTGTCCTGTGAACCTAACTTGTTCTATTAATTAAAACCATATGGTTTTGATGACAGCCATTTAATAATACACCTTTAGGTCTGGTATAACTAGGCCACCTTCATTTGCATTTTTTTCATTAATTCCCTTGAAATTTTGACCTTTTGTCCTTCCAGATAAACTTTGTTATTATTTTTTCTAGATCTGTAAAATAATTTATTGGGAATTTGATTGTATGGCACTGAATAAGTAGATTTTTTAGGAAGTATTGTCATTTTTATTATATTTGCTTGGCCCACCTGTAAGCACTTGATATTTTTCCAGTTGATTAAATCTGACTTTATTTGTATAGAGAGTATTTTGTGATTGTGTTCATATAATTCCTGACTTTGCCTTGGCAGGTAGACACCAAATATTTTATATTATTGACTGTTATTTTAAATGGAATTTCTTTTTGTATTTCTTGATATTGGAATGTATTGGTAACATAAAAATGCTTATGATTTATGTGGATTTATTCTGTATTCTGCAATTTTGCTAAAGTTGTGAATTATTTCTAGTAGTTTTTTACTTGATTCTCTAGGGTTCTCTAAGTATATCATTATATCATCAGCAAAGAATGATAATTTGGTTTTCTCATTACCTACTCTGATTCCTTTAATCTCTTTTTCTTCTCTTATTGCCAAAGCTAGCATTTCTAATATAATATTGAATTGTAATGGTGATGGTAGGCAATCTTATTTCATCCCTGATCTTATTAGAATGCTTGCTGATGGTTTTAAATAGATGGTACTGATCATTTTAAGGAAAAAATCCATTTATTTCCATACCTTCTATTGGTTTTAATAGGAATGAGTATTGGATGTTATCAATGCTTTTTCTGCATCTATTGAGGTAATCATATTTTTGTTAGTTTGGTTATTGATGCAGTCAATCATGCTAATGATTTTTCTAATATTGAATCCCTCCTGCATTCCTGGAATAAATCTTACTTGGTCATAGTGTATTATCCTGGGGAATGACTTTCTGTAATCTATTTGCTAATATTTTATTTAAGATTTTTCATCAATATTTATTAGGGAAATTGGTCTATAATTTTCTTTCTCTATTTTCACCTTAACTGTTTTAGAAATCAGCAACATATCAGTGTCATAAAAGCAATTTGGTAGGACTCCCTCCTTCTTTTCCTATTTATTCAAATAGTTTTTATAGTACTGAAATTATTCATTCTTTAAATGTGTTGTATAATTCACATGTAAATCCATCTGTACCTAGAAATGTTTTCTTAGGGAGTTGATTAATAGCTTATTGTATTTATTTTTTTTAAATGTAATTATTTAAGTAATTTATTTCCTCTTCTGTCAATCTGGGCAATCTCTATTTTTATCAGTATTCCTCCATTTCACTTAGATTATCAAATTTATTGACATATAGTTGGACAAAATAACTTGTAATTATTGCTGTAATTTCCTCTTCATTGGTGGAAAGCTACACTTTTCATTTTTGAGACAAACAATTTGATTTTCTTTTTTTCTTTTTCTAATCAAATTAACTAAAAGATTTGTCTATTTTGTTGTTTTTTCATTAAAAATTCAATTTTGTTTTTTAATTCAATAATTTTCTTACTTTCAATTTTATTAATCTCCCCTTTTATTTTCAGAATTTCAAATTTGGTTTTCATTTGAGGTTTTTTGTTTGTTCTTTTTCTAGCTTTTTTTAGTTGCAAACTCAATTCATTGATCTTCTCTTTCTCTATTTTATGCAAGTAAACATCTAGAAATATAAAATTGGCTGCATCCTAAAAATTTTGGTATTTTCTCATCATTGTCATTCTCTTAGGGTGAAGTTATGAATTGTGCCTTTGATTTCTTGTTTCACCCATACCTTCTTTTGGATTATATTATTTAGTTTCCAATTAAATTTTTTATCTATTTTCCCCTGGTCTTTTATTTCATGTAAGTTTTATTAAATCATGATCTGAACAAAATGCATTTACTATTTCTGCCTTTCTGCATTTGATCTTGAGGTTTTATGTTTAATAAATAGTCAATTTTTGTAGTTTCATGAACTGCAGAGGAAAAAAAGTGTACTCCTTTCTGTCTCCATACAGTTTTCTGCAAAGATCTATCATACCTTGTGGTATTCTCTTCTTTAAAATAAAATGGTTCTCTCTGGGAGCAGATTTCTTGGGGAGGTTTTCTGGAGGCAGCCTTAGTTTCAGTTCAGATCAATAATTACCTCAAATGTAGCCAGGTGTTAAAAGTTCAGATCTTTTATTGCTTCCTCCAAAATAGCCCGGTTACTTTTCTTGGTGGCCTATCTCTCTGCTTGGTTCCAAGAGCTCCCTCCAAATGTCTCCAAATCCAAAGGTTTGTCATTCAGCCTCCAGCCAGCACAAAGGTGGAAGTTGGAATGAATCTGACTCTACCTCCCAGAGTGGGCTTGTGGGCTTCCTCCCAGAGTGTTCTGCTTTGACTCCTGGCAATGTTCTGAACTGAACTAACTAAGCCTCTGTCAGCTCTTTATATATGATCTCCCAAAGGTTGACTCCTCCTCTGAGGGAGCGATTAAGGGAGGTGTGAATTCACAAAGTTACAAAGTTAACTCTGAATTTCCCAAACTTGTGACCTCCAATGAGTACTTAAACATTAGTGAGTTAGAGAATTTGCTACGTACCATGCTAAATTAGATAATTATCGTCTCTATCAACTCTAATGAGTTAACACTTTGTAAGGATTCCAACAATACCTAACTTTTCTAAAACTCTACCTCCTTAACTTCTTTCTTGTTTATTTTGTGGTTTGATTTTTCTAGTTTTGAAAGAGCAAGGTTGAGATCCCCCACTAGATGTATGTCTATTTCTTCTTGCAGCTTTGTTAATTTCTCTTCTAGGAATTTGGATGCTATACCACTCCATTTTTGCTTTTGCTTGATCTGAGATCAGGATCACTTACCCCTACTAAATTTTTTTTATTTCAGCTGAAGCTTAATAGATTCTGCTCCAGCCTTTTTCCTTTATTCTGTATGTATCAATCTGATTTAAATGTCTTTCTTGTAAATAACATACTGTAGGAGTCTAGCTTTTAATCTAGTTTGCTATACGTTGCCATTTTATGAGAGAGTTCATCCCATTCACATTCATAGTTAAAATGACTAATTCTGTATTTCCTGCCATCTTATTTTCTTTGTACTTGCCATGCCCATACTCTAGATCTAGAATGCCCTCCTCTTTTTTCCCCATAGAATTTCTTCCTTTCTTCAAGATGCACATTAGGCACTACTTCCTTTCAGCTTGATGCTTTTCAGACTACCCTCAATTGCAATATCCTACATCACCTACACTTTGCATTGTATTTTCTATATGTCACAATTTTCTACATATTTTATCTAGGTATGTTGTATCCTCAGATGGAATGTACACTCTTAAATTGGGAGCTGCATTGCTTTAGTTTTTGATCCTAACCTAACTTATCTCTTGACTCAACAAGTCTTCTCAGATAATTGGAAGGATGACCCAACTACAGGGTAAGAGGAGGAAGGTGGGAAGTTTACCCTAACTAGATAGAGTTTGAAACATCAGCCTGGTTCCCTCATGGAACACCCAGAATGATAAGGTCAAATAAATCATTATGTGGTATAATCCACAAAAGTGGGGAATCATCTAGAATGAATTCACAGGCTCAAACCATCTCCAGATCTAGGGGGGAAAGCATTGTTGTAACACTTAGCAAGCAGGCAAAGTTTCTAATGAACTTGTAATTAACAAGAGGAAAACTAGGCTCTTTTATGGGAAAGGACTCAAAACAAGGTATGCTAATTATACTAATTCATATAACTATCCTGATTGTGGGGTGTCAGTAAATCACCTGCTGGTTGTGGCTATCCCATTTATACAAGATAACTTAGGAGTTTATGCCCATAGCTTAACCTCTATATTATATACAGCATCTGTGAGTCAATACTGGATAACTCTGTTTATACAAAATTACTTTGTCAGAATAAGAAAATTCTCCAGAATCAACTTGCTCTTCACTGGGGCATATTTAGATTCTGAATTGCTACCAGGGTACATTCTCCTTATCAATATCTCAAGTTTAGAGAGGGATTATTTTGGTGAGAGAGGAAGAAGAGGGAGAAGAAATAAAATGAGAAGAGAAGGAGAAAGAGGAGGGAAGGAGGAGAAGAAGAAGGAGAAGGAGGTGGAGGAAAAGAAGGAAGAGGAGGAGGAAGAAGAGAAAAAGATGAAGGAGGAGGAAGAGAAGAAAAAGAAGGACAGAGCCAAGATAGCTAAAGGGAGACACATCTTATTTTGAGCCCTCCCCATATCCTTCAAATTCACAGCAAATCAAACCTCGATTGATTTTGGAGTGACAAAACTCATAAATATTTGGAGAGTAACAAATTTCCAGAAGAAAATAATTTGGAAAGTATTCAGAAAAGGTCTGTTTCAATCAGGCATAGCTAAGCACAGGCAGCTGAGTGCAGGCAGTGCAGAGAACCATGATGATGTGGTCTCCAGGTACCAAGGAATCTACCAGGAGGAATCTAAAGCAGTGTTGACTACTCTGTCCTGGTTGCCAGCCAGTAGTTCAGCAGATTAATTGTAAGACATCCAACACAAATACAAAAGGCAAATAGTGAGCCCCTAAAACCTAGTATATTGGGAGACCTGGTCACACCACCCAGCACTGGAAGTTAGTCAGCACTGACCCAGCACAGCCACTGTCCTCTCTAGAGAAAGGTTAGACAATCTCCCCTTTGCCCTAAAACAGAATAAATCTATTAAAAATGAGCAAACAAGCAAAAAGAACTCTGAACATAGGTAGTTTTTATGAAGAAAGAGGAGAACAGATTTCATACCCTGAGGACAATAAAAGCAATCTGTCTCCAGATGAAGCCGTAAAGGGAGATATGAATTGGTCCCCATGTCAGAAGGCTCTCTTGGAAGAATTCAAAAAGGATCTCAAAAGAGAGTTAGATGAAAAATGGAGAAAGAAAATGAGAACTTTTTAAGAGGGTTTAGGAAAGGAAACACAGAAACTATCTAAAGAAAACACCTTATAGCCCTCTTTGTAGTGGCTAGAAACTGGAAACTGAGTGGATGCCCATCAATTGTAGAATGGCTGAATAAATTGTGGTATATGAATATTATGGAATATTATTGTTCTGTAAGAAATGACCAACAGGATGATTTCAGAAAGGCCTGGAGAGACTTACACGAACTGATGCTGAGTGAAATGAGCAGGACCAGGAGATCATTATATATTTCAACAACAATACTATATGATGACCAGTTCTGATGGACCTGGCCATCCTCAGCAATGAGATCAACCAAATCATTTCCAATGGAGCAGTAATGAACTGAACCAGCTACACCCAGAGAAAGAACTCTGGGTGATGACTAAAAACCATTACATTGAATTCCCAATCACCATATTTATGCCCACCTGCATTTTTGATTTCCTTCACAAGTTAATTGTACAATATTTCAGAGTCTGATTCTTTTTGTACAGCAAAATAACGGTTTGGTCATGTATACTTATTGTGTATCTAATTTATATTTTAATATATTTAACATCTACTGGTCATCCTGCCATCTGGGGGAGGGGGTGGAGGGTAAGAGGTGAAAAATTGGAACAAGAGGTTTGGCAATTGTTAATGCTGTAAAGTTACCCATACATATAACCTGTAAATAAAAGGCTATTAAATTAAAAAAAAAAGAAAACACCTTACAAAATATATTTAGTGAAATGGAAAAAGGCATACAATTCCTTACAGAGTATATTTGACAAAATGAGAAAAAAAGAAAATAATTTCTTGAAAAATAGAATGTGTGAAATGGAAAAAAAAATCCATAGAACAAAACGGCATTTAAAAATTCAATTGGCCAAATACAAAAGGAGCTAAAAAAGGCAAATGAAGAAAATAATTCACTAAAAATTAGAACTGAACAAATGGAAATGAATGACTCAATGAAACATCAAGAAATAGTCAAACAAAACAAAAAAAAATCATTGGAAAAACAACTGATCTAGAAAATAGATCTATAATTTTGCTGTCTATTTCTTCTTGCAACTCTGTTAACTTCTCCTTTAGGAAGTTAGATGCTATACCACTTGGTGTATATATTTAACATTGATATTGCTTCATTGTCTATGCTACACTTTAGCAAGATATAGTTTCCTTCCTGAAATCCATGATTTAAAAAAAAAAGAGCCTAGATATTATCTTTCAGGAAATCATCAAGGAAAATTGCCTTGATGTCCTAGAATCAAAAAGTAAAATAACCATTGAAAGAATTCACCAATTACCTCCTGAAAGAGACCCCAAAATGAAAATTCCAAGAATATGGCAGCTAAATTTCAGAATTATTGGATCACCAAAAAAAATATTGCAAGCAGTCAGAAAGAAGCAATTCAAATATCGAGGAGCCACAATCAAGATTACCCAGGATTTAGCAGCTTCTTTCATAAAGGGTCTAAGGACTTGGAATCTGATATCCCAAAAGGTAATGGAACTTGAATTACATCCAAGAAGCAACTATCCAACTGAATTGAACATTATCTTTCAGGGGAAAAGATGGACATTCACTGAGATAGATGAATTTCATTCATTTCTGGTGAAAAGATCAAAGCTGAACAAAAATTTGATCTCCAAATACAGAACTCAAGAGAAGCATAAAAAAGTAAAAAGGAAAAAATTCTTGAGAACTATATATCTGTCATAGGTATATTTAGAGAGTACAGGTATAATTTGATTTTACTCCTATAATATAAAAAAAAACTAGAAGTGGAAAAAAGGATTGTACCAGAAAAAAAGAGTGAAATGGAGGTAAAGAAGACCTATTATAATTGATGGAAAGAAAAGAGGGAAATGAACATTGTGTGTATCTTATTCTTATCAGATCTGGCTAAAAGAGAGAATATTAGACATATTTGGTTTCACAGAGAAACTTGTCTTACTTCATAGGGAAATGGGAGTATAATAGAAAGGGAAACAGAAGTAGTAGAGGAAAGGTATAAGAAAGAGCAAGTTGACTCTGTAGAATTTTCTTATTCCAACAAAGTAATTTTGTATAGACAGAGCTATCCTGTACTGACTCACAGATGCTGTATATAATATAGAGGTTAAGCTATGGGCATAAACTCCTAAGGCTGTCTGGTATAAATAGGAAAACCACAACCAGCAGGTGATTTACTGACACCCATACCCACAATTAGCATAGTTATATGAATTAGCTAGTTAGCATACCTTGTATTGAGACCTTTTTCATAAAAGATCCTAGTTTTGTCCCTGTTAATTGCAAGTTCATTAAGAACTTTGCCTACTTGCTAAATGTTACAACAAAGCTTTCCCCCTAGACCTGGAGATGTTTTGAGTAAATTCATTCTAGATGATTCCCCACTTTTGTGGATTATATCACATCATGATTTATTTGACCTTATCATTCTGGGTGCTCCATGAGAGAACCAGGCTGATGTTTCAAACCCTATCTAGTTAGGGTAAACTTCCCACCTTCCTGCTCTTACCCTATAGTTGGGTCATCCTTCCAACCATCTGAGAAGGTTTGTTGAGTCAAGAGATAGGTTAGGATCAAAAATTAAAGCAATGCAGCTCCCAATTTAAGAGTGTACATTCCATCTGAGGAGACAACATACCTAGATAAAATGTGTAGAAAATTATGGCATATAGAAAATACAATGCAAAGTGTAGGTGATGAAGGATATTGCAATTGAGGGTAGTCTGAAAAGACATCAAGCTGAAAGGAAGTAATGCCTAATGTGTATCTTGAAGAAAGGAAGAAATTCTATGGGGAAAAAAAGAGGAGGGCATTCTAAATCTGGAGTACAGCCATGGCTTACAAAGATAGGCCAAAGATATGGCATGGTACAAAGATAGGCAGATAGGAGGTAGAATAATAAGAAATTGAATAGAAGAGTTAGTTAGACTAGATCACCAAATCTGAGGAGGAAAATGATGCATAAGATTGAAAATTTAGGCTGAAATCATATTGGTAAGGTTTTAAACCAAAACCAATGAACTTATATTTGATTGTAGAATGACTGGACTTCAGGGAAGAGGGTGATGAGAGCTTGATCTATTCTGCTGATCAGAATTAGATGACCAGCCACCATTAGGAGATGGCTCCCATAACACCCAGCAGTCACTAGCAGATTGCTTGATTAGGGATGCTTCTCTTGGGAACACCTGAGGTTCATTTTCTTCCTCCCCAATAGTCTGGCAGAGGAGAGTGAAGATCAGGAGCTCTGTCTCCTCTTTTTAGGGTTTGTGTCCATCCTGTTTATACAAGATAGCATTGGGAGTTGACATCTGCAGTTTAACCTCCAAATGTGAGCATCAGTACAGCGTCAGTACAAGATAATTTTGTCAGTAAAAGTTAATTATATAAGGTCAATTTGCTTCTCAAATGGTGCTCACTTAGATACTGAATTGCTGCCAAAGACATGATGTTTTGCTGGAGTCCATTCTCTTTATCAGTATCATATCCTTCCATGTGGGTTCTCTGTCTAAATGAACACAATTCATGGTAACTTAGAATGTTTTGTAAGATATATTGGAGGTTTGGAATCCAGAATTTTAAAAAATTTTCTATTTACTCATTTCATCATTGTTTTTTCCCTCAAAAAGCTGGAATTATTTCCTCTTTGTCCTTTGTCATTTATGATCTCTTGAAGTATATATACCTCTGCAAAAACAGGCTTCAAAAGCCTGTTGTGATTCAAATAGACCTAGTTCATTATGCCTTTAGATGCAAATGATTCTAGATTTCATTTATTGACCAATAATAGGCTCCATCCAAGGTTTTGTTACTTATAGTTTGTTTTTTAATGGTCTAGAGTAAATGCAAGTAGCAAATGTTTTATGTTCTGTCCAGAAACTCTAAGAGTATTTCCCTTCCAGATGGATACATTTGTGATGGCAAATAAGGCCATCTTTGTCTTAATTCTCAATCTAGAGCTTAGTCATTGTTTCAGACAAACTTAAACCTAAGAAAGACTTTAATTTTAAAAGGTCAGGGAAACCTACTGCATCCTGGGTCATCACCAGTGTCCTTAACTCTTGTCTTGCCATTGGACTGTAATGACTCTGGAAGAGAGAGTGAAGCTGATGATCTTGCACAACTATTCATCACTTAAAAGCTGATTTATTTGCAAGTCTCCTGATGTCATTGGTCTTTTTTGAGAATGAAGGATGAAGGTAGTATAAGTAAGGGAGAAATTGAAGGACAAGCTATAGTTATATAGTTACATATTGTTCCAAACTAATTTGAAAATAAAACCTACTGGGAAATGATCAGGGCAGTGATTGTGGAACAGTAATGAGTTAAGCAGGGATTAAATGTTCAGAGCTTCAAGGTAAACCAGAATTGATTTCAGACTCAGTCCCTGACACAATCTGGCAGCATGGAGTTTCTCAGAGAGTGTGACAAAAGGAACTCAGAATCCAGAGCTCCCAGACATGTCAGTAATACTTGCACAGAATGGATCAGAGATTCAAACCTGGCCCCAAAATGTCTGGGCAAATTATACCATTAGTTCCCATAATCAACTGAATCCAGAGTTTGAGCTCTTAGAACAATATTGAGCAACACCCCCAAAGTGAAGCAGGCTTTTATCTCTGGACCCTGAAATGGGAAAGGTTAATAGGATATTTTTCTCTATATCTGATCAAGTTTTTAGCTAGCTGACAAAAACCAGGGCCTAGTACAATTATCCCTTCCACATTATGGAAGCTAGGGATGCTGTATGCCTAAAGTCTGGAAAATTCATGAAAAAAAAATTGGCCCTCCTTTCAAACCAAAGAAGTCTGAATTTTTTTCTTTTTCTTTTATGGAATATTTACAGTACCTTAATGTAAAATCTGGGTATATTTATATTATTAAAAGATAAAATATATTGATATTATATACAAGCTATAGTAATTACTATATGTAGTACTATTTATATACATTTTATGCATTTCTGAGTTTTTAAAGTTATTTTACATAGTTTGCTGGCCTTCACATGTCATCTGAAGCTAATGCAAAAATCTTCTTATATGCTTATATGGTTTATATGTTCTATATGCTTTATATGCTTATATGCTTAAAGTTTTCTTATATGTTGGTCTTCAATGTCATCTGAAGCTACTGCAAAACTATCCAAAATTCCCTTTTAATTCCTTACGCTCTTCCATAATATATTAAAATTATAATGGGGAAAGTCAAGATGTGGAAGGAATAACTATACTATCTACTAGAATTGTGCTAATTATGGGCAAAGCTTTAGTTATGGTCCCTAAAACCAAATAACAATGCTGAGTTCTTTTTCCTCTATTTTGGGGATGCACCCAAACTGACCATGCTTTCTTCCCATCTTCTCCCCAAACATGCTTTTAACTCTCAAGTTTTCTGACATTACTTAGCTGCCTTCTTATCTTGGAACATTCCCTGCTATTCTGTTTCCCTTCTGGGGAGCCCACTGTTTCAGATAGTATAGGCACAGGTGGCCAAAGATTTTCCCTTTTTTTAAGCTAGAAGAAATGTTAGACTTTCTGTCATAGAAATGTGACCAGGTTTTCCTATTTTTATTCCTCGTAGTTTCAAATCCTAACAATCTTCAGATAATATGATGCATCTCAGTTTTGTGTTAAACTCTCTGTGACTTACCTTCTCTTAAAGTGCTCTTTCATGTTTTGTGAGGAGATTTCACACATAATCTTATATTATAATTCTTTGTAATTCTTAACAAATTATTTTCTGCTCTAAACAGGCAATGACCTTGGTTTCTATCATTTGTCCACATGGTATCTTGGTTTCAATTGTCCATTTACTTGGGAGGGAGACCCAGATTTTGTTGAACTGTTGAGTTTCTGGGCTCTTTGGGCCTCTTTTTTTGTTCTCTAGGAAATTGTGAAAATAAAAGAATTTTTAAATCCATTTCCTATTTTCAGGGTAAATATATAGAAACAACTTGTCTCTTTATCTTTATACTACCTTTTAATGTTCTGGTTATTTTTACCTTTGGTTGAAATTAAGGATCATATGATGACATAAAGATAGTTGATTTTCAAATCACTCTCATCTTAGAGTATCTATTAGAATTTAGTCAATTTTCTATATTTTGTTGTTCAGTGCTTCCAATTCAAGTACTCTTCTCTTTAAGACAAATTTGTATTTCTCTTCTACTTTGTAGCTATGTGATCTCAAGAAATAATTTTAAGTTCTTTGCATCTCTGTTTCCTTGATTGTAAAATTAGGCCTTTTATGTTTCCGTTCTTAAAATACTGTTATGCCACAGTTCTCTTTTATTGTCCTGACTCAGTTTCCCTAGTTATCCAGATCCAGTCCTGCCTTAGTTTCCCTGCTTCTCAGTTCTGCAAAACCTCCCCTTCCTCTCTATCAGAATACTTGATAAGGATAAAAGATCTTATATTTTAGAATATCAGAATGCCTCTCCCCATCCCAAGCTATTAGAATATCAGATACTGTTTTATCAAGATACTTCTCCTCATGTCCTGGGTGCCTCCCCCTGATTATGTCATCCCCCTCTCCACAGGCTCACCCCACCCTGTGAGACTCCTGTTCCCACTCTCAGTACCCTGACTCTGCCCCTGCCTCAGTCTACCCCCTGCATCTGAACCATGTGTATATATGTCATTGAGAACTATGATTGTTGGCTGGATTTTTGGAGACAATAGACTCATTCAGCCCTGGGACCAAACCATGGATCCATTTGGTCCCAGTAAATCTCTCCATTTAATAAATTATTAAATACTCTCTAATCTTTAATCTTGCTCATTTTCTCCGGCATTACACTACAGATACAACTGCTGAACTGACTATGATTCTTCAGAATATATCTGTAAATTACCATTTTTAGATTTTTAGATCATTCTAAAATAATTTTGTGAATATTTGTTCAATTCCTTTTAAATATAACTTTCATGGGAACATATTTAAAGAAAATGAGAAACAGCTACATTTAGATAACAGTCCACTTAACCACACTTGAGATTATATAACAAAATTGTTCTTGTTTTTTATCCTTCATTCTTAAAGACAACCATAACAACAATAAACTAATGCCATGACATGCAAGTAAAATTAGAAGTATCTTTTTGTTTATTATATTATATATTTTAATTTACAAGATATATGCATTGGTATTTTTTCAGGATTGATGATTGCAAAACCTTTTGTTCTAACTTTTCTCCTCCTTCCCTCCACCTCTTACCCCAGATGGCAGATTGACCAATACATGCTAAATATGTTGATGTATAACTTTAATACAATATATGTATATATGTCCAAACAGTTATTTTGTGTACAAAAAGAATCGAACTTTGAAATAGTGTACAATTAGCCTGTGAAGGAAATCAAACATCAGGAGAAAAATAGAGGAACTAGGAATTCTATGTAGTGGTTCATAATCATCTCCCAGAATTCTTTCGCTGGCTATAGCTGGTTCAGTTCATTACTGCTCTATTGGAAGTAATTTGGTTCATCTCATTATTGAAGAGAGCCACGTCCATCAGAATTGATCATTATATAGTATTGTTGTTGAAGTATATAATGATCTTCTGGTCCTGCTCATTTCACTCAGTATCAGTTCATGTAAGTCTCTCCAGGCCTTTCTGAAATCATTCTGTTGATCATTTCTTACAGAACAATAATATTCCATAATATTCATAAACCACAATTTATTCAGCCATTCTCTAATTGATGGGCATCCACTCAGTTTCCAGTTTCTGGCCACTACAAAAGGGCTGCCACAAAACATTCTTGTACATACAGATCCCTTTCCCTTCTTTAAAATCTCTTTGGGACATAAGCCCAGTAGTAACACTGCTGGATCAAAGGGCATGTGCAGTTTGATAACTTTTTGAGCATAGTTCCAAATTGTTCCCCAGAATGGTTGGATTTGTTCACAACTCTACCAACAAAGTATCAAGTGTCCCAATTTTCCTACATCCCCTCCAACATCCTGCATTATTTTTCCCTGTCATTCTAGCCAATCTGACAGGTGTGTAGTGGGTATCTCAGAGTTGTAGTAATTTGCATTTCTCTGATTAATGATGACTTGGAGCATCTTTTCATATGGCTAGAAATAGTTTCAATCTCTTTATCTGAGAATTGTCTGCTCATATCCTTTGACCATTTATCAATTAGAGAATGGCTTCATTTCTTATAAATTAGAGTTAATTCTCTATATATTATGGAAATGAGGCCTTTAGCAGAACCTTTGACTGTAAAAAATGTTTTCCCAGTTTATTTCTTCCCTTCTAATCTTATCTGCATTAGTTTTGTTTGTACAATAACTTTTCAATTTGATATAATCAATTTTTTCTATTTTTGATCAATAATGATCTGTAGATCTTCTTTGGTCATGAATCCCTTCCTCATACACAGGTCTGAGAGATAAACTATCCTATGATCTTCCAATTTATTTATAATCTCATTCTTTATGCCTAGGTCATGAACCCATTTTGACCTTATCTTGGTGTACAATGTTAAGTGTGGGTCAATGCCTAGTTTCTGCCATACTAATTTCCAATATTCCCAGCAGTTTTTGTCAAACAGTGAGTTCTTATCCCCAAAGCTGGGGTCTTTGTGTTTGTCAAACACTACATTATTAAGGTTATTGACTGTTTTGTCCTTTGAACCTAACACTGATCAACTGGTCTATTTCTTAGCTAATAATAAATGGTTTTAGTAACTGCTGCTTTAAAATATAGTTTCAGATCTAATAGAGCTAGGCCACCTTCATTTGATTTTTTTTCATTAATTCCCTTGAAATTCTTGACCTTTTGTTTTTCCATATGAACTTTATTATTTTTTCTAGGTCATTAAATAGTTTTTTGAGACTCTGGTTGGTATAGCGCTAAATAAATAGCTTAAATTAGGTTGTATTGTCATTTTTATTATATTTTCTTGCCCTAAGAGCATTTAATATTTTCCCATTTGGTTAGATCTGACTTTATTTGTGTTGAAAGTGTTTTGTAGTTTTGCTCATATACTATCTGGTTTTCCCTTGGCAGATAGATTCCTAAATATTTTATAGTATTAGTAGGTATTTTAAATGGAATTTTTCTTTGTAACTCTAACTGTTGGGTTTTGTTAATGATATATCAGAATGCTGATGACTTATGTTAGTTTATTTTGTATCCTGCTACTTTGCCAAAGTTATGAATTATTTCTATTAGCTTTTTAGGAGAATCTCTGGGGTTCTCTAAGTATATCATCATATCATCAGCAAAGAGTAATAATTTGGTTTCTTCATTACTTATTCTGATTCCTTTAATTTCTTTCTCAACTCTTATTGCCAAAACTAGCATTTCTAATACAATATTGAATAGTATTAGTGATAGTGGGCAACCTTGTTTCACTCCTGATCTTCTTGGAAATGGTTCCAGTTTATCCTCATTACATATGATGCTTACTAATGGTTTTAAATATATGCTACTGATTATTTTAAGCAAAAGTCCATTTATTTCTATACTCTCAAGTGTTTTTATTAGGAATGGATGTTGGATTTTATGAAATGCTTTTTCTGCATCTATTGAGATAATCATATGGTTTTTGTTAATTTGGTTATTAATATGATCAATTATACTAATAGTTTTCCTAATACTGAACGAGCCCTGCATTCCTGGTATAAATCCTACTTGATCATGGTGTATTATCCTGGGGATGATTTTCTGTAATCATTTTGCTAATATCTTATTTAAGATTTTAGCATCAATATTCATTAGGGAGATTGGTCTATAATTTTCTTTCACTATTTTCAACCTACCTGGTTTAGATATCAGTACCATGTCTGTGTCATAAAAGGAATTTGGTAGAACTCCTTCATTCCCTATTTTTTCAAAGAGTTTATATAGCATTGGGGCTAACTGTTCTTTAAATGTTTGGTAGAATTATCATTTAAATCCATCTAGTCCTGGGGATTTTTTCTTAGGGAGTTGATTAATACCTTGTTCTATTTCTTTTTATAAAATGGGACTATTTAAGCAATTTACTTCCTCCTCTCTTAATATGGGAAGCCTGTATTTTTGAAGGTAGGCATCCATTTCACTTAGGTTATCAAAATTTTTTGGCATAAATTGGGCAAAGCAACTCCTTATTATTGCTGTAATTTCTTCTTCATTGGTGAAGAGTTCTCACTTTTCATTTTTAAGGCTAGCAATTTAATTTTCCTCTTTCCTTTTTCTAATCAGATTTACCAAAGGTTTATCTATTTTATTGCTTTTTTTCATAAAACCAACTCAGTTTTATTTATTAAATCAATAATTTTTTCAATATTATTAATTTCTCCTTTTAATTTTAGAATTTCAAGTTTAGTATTTGATTGGGGATTTTTAATTTAATCTTTTTCTAGTTTTTTAACTTGCAAGCCCAATTCATTAATTTTCTCTTTCTCTATTTTATTCAAGTAAGCCTCTAAAGATATAAAATTTCCCATTATAACCACTTTGGCTGCATCCCACAAATTTTGGTATGATGTTTCATCATTTTCATTATCATGAGTGAAATTATTAATTGTGTCTATAATTTGCTGTTTCACCCAATCATTCTTTAAGATGAGATTATTTAGTTTCCAATTACTTTTTGGTCTATTTACCCCTAACATTTTGTTGAATGTAGTTTTTATTGCATCATGATCTAAAAAGAAAGCATTTACTATTTCTGCCTTCCTGCATTTAATTTTGAGGTCTTTATGTCCTAATATATGGCCAATTTTTGTATAGGTTCCTGAACTGCTGGGAAGAAAGTATACTTCTTTCTGTCACCATTCAGTTTTCTCCAAAGATCTATCATAATTGTCCTAATTTTTCTAATGTATTATTTACCTCTTTAATTTCTTTCTTATTTCTTTTGTGATTTGATTTATCTGGTTCTGAGAGTGCAAGGTTGAGATCTCCCACTATTATAGTTTTGCTGTCTATTTCTTCTTGCAACTCTTAACTTCTCCTTTAGGAAGTTAGACGCTATACCACTTGGTGCATATATGTTTAGTATTGATACTGCTTAATTTTTTATGCTACCCTTTAGCAAGATATAGTTTCCTACCTTACTCTTTTAATTAGATCAATTTTTGCTTTTGCTTGATCTAAGATAAGGATGGCTACCCCTGCTTTTTTGGCTTCATCTGAAGCATAATAGATTCTGCTCCAGCCTTTTACCTTTACTCTGTATGTATCTCCCTGCTTTAAATGTGTTTCCTATAAACAACATATTGTAGCGTTCTGACTTTTGGTCCAGTCTGCTATACGCCTCTGCTTTATGGGAGAGTTCATCCCATTCCCATTTATGGTTAAAATTACTAATTCTGTATTTCCTGCCAGCTTATTATCCCCAGATTATGCTTTTCCTTTTCTTACTCCCACTTACCCACTTTCCCAGTATTAAACTTATGGGCCCCACTTGTGTTATGCAACTCTCCCTTTTTAGAATCCCTCTCTATTCCCTTTCAATCCCTTCCCCTTGCTTGTACCCTTCCCTTATTACTTTTTTCCTTTTCCCTTGTCCTCTCCCACTTTTTAATGAGGTGAGAGAAGATTCTCGGTAAAACAAATATGTCAATTATTTTCTCTTTGATCCAACTCTGATGAGAGTAAGATTCACACAATGTTCCTCCCCCTCTCTAAGTTCCCTCAGATATGATAGGTTTCCTTTGCCTCTTCATGGGATGTAATTTCCCTCTTTTTATCTCCCCCTTTCCCTTTTTCTGATACTATCCCCTTTCCATTTTTACTTCCCTTTTTAAGTTATATCAGTAAAATCATATTATACATGTAGTCTTTATATATATCCACAACAGAAATACAGTTCTCAAGAGTTCCTTTTACCTTTTTACTGCTTCTCTTGAATCCTATGGTTGGAGATCAAATTTTTTCTTTAGATCTGTTTTTTTTTTTCCTTTGAAACAAATGGAATTCATCTGTTTCATTAAATGTCCATCTTCTTCTGTGGAAGAAAATTCTCAGTCTAGCTGGGTGGTTTATTCTTGGCTACATTCCAATTTCTTTTGCCTTTCGGTATATCAGATTCCAGGCCCTTTGATCCTTTAATGTGGAGGAGCCAGATCTTGAGTGATCCTTATTGTGGTACCTCAGTATATGAATTGGTTTTTTTTCCTGGCTGCTTGTAATATTTTTTCCTTAGTCTGATAGTTCTGAAATTTGGCCACAATATTCCTTGAAGTTTTTATTTTAGAGTCTTTTTCAGAAGGTGTTCAATGAATTCTTTCAATGCCTATTTTATTTTCTGATTTTATTAGTCTTGGCAGTTCTCTTTGATAATTTCCTGTAAAATATTATTTAGACTTTTTTATCATAATTTTTGGAAAGTCCAATAATCCTCAGATTATCTCTCCTAGATCTATTTTCCAGGTCTGTTATTTTTCCAAGTACATAGTTAACATTTTTCCTAGTTTTTCATTTTTCTTTTGTTTTGCTTGAGTGCTTCTTGATTTCTCAATGAATCATTCATTTCTATTTGTTCAGTTCTGATTTTTAATGAGTTATTTTCTTCATTAGCTTTTGTTTTACTTCTTTTTGTATATGCCCAATTGAATTTTTAAATAAATTGTTTTGCTCATGGAATTTTTTTCCATTTCATTTATTTTTTTTTTTAGTGAATTATTTTCTTTTTCCAATTCACAAATCCTACTTTCCTGGAATTTCTTTACCTTTTCCAATTCACAAATTCTGTTTCCCTGCACTTCCTGGAAATTATTTACCTTTTCCAATTCACACTTCAGGAAGTTGTTACTTTCTTGCATAGATTCTTTTTCCTTTCCCCATTTTTCTTCTAGCTCTCTTTTAAGATTTTTAATAGTCTTTTCTAGGAGAGATTTGTGTGATGGGAACCAGGTTACATCCCCATTTGTGATTTTATCTGGAGATTGTCTGCTATTAGTCTCCTCAGGGTTGAAAACCTTCTCTCTTTCTGTATAGAAGCTATTGATAGTCCTTTTGATTTTTTACTTATTTTTTTAAAGCCTGTAGGGTCTGTCTTCATTGAAAGGAGATTAACAGCTTCCTCTGCAGAACAGGGATAGGTGTATGTATAGAGAGTAGCTGAACTGCAAAGGGACTGCAAAGAGCGAGGTGCAGGAGTACTCTGGGAAAAAATTCCCCACTGGAAGTGATTCAGACCTAGGTAGCACCTGCCAAGCGGTGGGAGCCTGCTGTGAGGCTGTGGGTATTAGCAGTTGTCCAGCGAATAGCCACAGAAACCAGAAGTGTCTCTGCCCAGGGAAGTGCAGTCCTGCTGCAGAAGTTCTATTGCCCCAAGTCAACCCCCACCCCACTGCAGATTAGAGGCTTCACCAGGCTGTGCGCCCCTGGAGTGCAGATTTGTGACTGCCCCGGGCAAAAACCCCTTATTGCAGAATGTGGCTATAAAGCTGTGCTGTGGCCTATGATGGTTCACTCCCTTCAGTTTTGGGTGGATATAGCCAGATCCTGTTAGGTTCTGGTGTTTTTAGTGTACCCTCTACTTTTGGCTTTAATTTCCCTGCTGGCCTGCTGCTTTGCATGCAGAGCAGAGCAGTCAGCCTATGCCAGAGTCGTCTCTGTAAATTTTCTAACCACAGAGGCCACCCCCACCTGGTCTGCTCAATATGATAGCCTCTAATTCTCTATATCTGTTTGTACTGGTCTGTTCCCACCCCTCAGGGCTAACCTTTTCTGGTGGTCTTCCAGATTATCTTTGGCTGGTAAGTTGTTGTACTTCTAATCTTCATGAATTTTACCAGTCAAGCACTATTTTGAGGCTAAATTTAATAACTGGTTGTGAGGGTATGAGAGGAGCTTAGAAAGGTGCATGTGCCTTCTTCGCCATCTTGACTTTGCCTCCAGAAGTACCTTCTAATAAGTAGGAAACATAATGTAGAGCTGGACCAAGTTTCAGAAGACTTTTCTTCAAATCCTGATCAATATTTACTAGCTATGTAATCATGATCAGAGCACTGAAACTCTAATCCTCAGTTTCCTCATCTGCAAAATGGGGACAATGACATCTTCAAATCCTATGACAATAAGTCAATGTGAATAAATTGCTTTATAAATCTTAAAGTTTAAAAGAAATGTGATACATTGCTAAATTAAATATAACTTTATGTTTAAGAAGTAGAAAAACAACTGAAATCTAGATGTTTCTTTAAGACTTTCAGAGAATTTCATATACATTGCCTCAATTGATTCTCGCAACTTTCAAGTTAAAGGTTTATAAATTCATGGAGTTAAAGTGGAAAGGTATTAGAAATCATATGGTCCAAAATTCCCTCTTATGAAGGAGATAACTGAGACCCAAAGAGGAAAAGTATCCCAAAAGACTAAGAGCATAGTCATTTATTTCCAAGCCCTGTACTATTTTTAGTACATCAGAATTTGACCTGTATGAAGGAATTTCTTTAAGCTACTTATATAAAAAGAAAAGACTAGAGTATACAAACTGGGAAATAGACATAGAAAAAAATGCTTTCCCTCAGTTTTTATGTGTTATTTTTTTCATAAGAAGAAATTATTTCATGTTGATTAATCCAGAAGATGTTATCTCCCCATTAAAAAAAAAGTATATATATATATATATATATATATATATATATATATACACACACACACACACACACACACACACACACACATCTTGTGAGGCCTACATCATTCTCATGAGCTGAAGTATCAAAGAATCAGTTACATTGGCTTTCAGTGTCAAGGGCTCAGTCCAACCAAGGAATAATGCCAGTTTTCAACTTTCTGAAGTTAAGAAATAAACCTCAGGCATGAGATGTGATTACTAACATTCTGTCAAGTAGAAGGACTATCTATCTTGTCCATCACTGACTTTGTTTTATTTGACTGGGTCAATTTCATATTGTTGGGGGTTAGTTATTTTTAATTTGCTGTTCTTCTCTAATCTGCTCCTCCTTATCTCCGGTAGCAGGAATTGCTTAGGGCTGCAATCACAGCCCATAGCTATAATGAGCCTTGGCTCAAACTCCCAAAGCCTTTGGCAGTAACTTCTCTTGGAAAATGTAATCATCATGGCATGTGTATGGCCCTGGGCTATTTTGCTAATGGAGCCAACAGCTGCTGAACATGATGGCAGGCCCCAGAAAACCAATGCTGTTTTCTGTCTTTATAAGACCCTGTTTGTTACATCAACATATAGTAGACATTTTCAGCCTAGGGCAACTATCTCTCAGTAAAATAGACTTTCAGAAGAACAATCAGTAGATCTCTAGTTATTACTGTTTTTACAATCTTCTTTAACCCAGGATAGAGAAAGAATAGACAAATTTTATTCACTTACCATCAATCAGACTCTGATGGGGCAAATTTAAGTTAGAGTTACATTTTTAATTACCTGGAAAGATCAGGAAAGCACTTTAGATGGAAAAGAATAGGTATGTTAACTGAGGATGTACTCTAGTACCTAGGTAGCTACAGAATTCAATAGTAAATGAATAACAATATCTTAAGCATCTACCCCTTTTCAAGAGATAAAATAGATTAAGATCAAAAAATTAAGCAATGCTGCTCCCAATTTAAGAGTTTACATTCCATGTGAGGAGACAACATACATAGATAAAATCTATAGAAAATTATGGCATATAAAAAATACAATGTAAAGTAGAGCTTATGAAGGATATTACAATTGAGGGCAGTCTGAAACTATCAAGCTGAAAAGAAGTGGTGCCTTATCTGCATCTTGAATAAAGGAAGGAATTCTAGGGGGAAAAAAGGGCAGGGGGAAGCAGGTCATTCTAGATCTGAAGTATGGTCATGGGTAGTACAAAGATAAGGAGATAGGAGATAGAATAATAAGAAATGGAATAGAGGCAGTTAGGTGGTATAGTGGATAGAGCATCAGCCCTGAAGTCAGGAGGACCTGAGTTCAAATCTGGTCTCAGACACTTAACACATACTAATTGTATGACTCTGGACAAATCACTTAACCTTTGCCTCAGCCAAGAAAAGAAAAGAAAAAGAAGTGGAATAAGGGTTAAGCTATATTACCAAATTTGGGGAAGGAAATAATGTATAAGATTGAAAATTTAGGCTGAAAATCAGATTGGAAAGGTTTAATAACTAAAATCAATGAGCTTATATTTATTGTAGAATGACTGGAGTTTTTCAGGGAAAAGGGTGACAAGATCAGATCTGATTAAGAATAATCATTTTGAAAGTTGTATAGAAAAGAAATATGAAGGGAGAGATACTTGAGGAGATGTAGATGAAGGCCATTTACTAAAGAGGTGATGAGAGCTTCAACTAAGGTCTTGGCTATCTTTGTAAGTAAAGATAGAGTTCGGATCAAGACATAGTATGAAGGTGGAAAGGATAAAATTTCTCAAGTGATGGATTCGATAGACTGGTTGATAGACTGGTAGATTGGATAGATAGATTGAGAAAGAGTGAGGAGGCCAAGAAAAAATGTGAGGCTATAAACTTGGAAGACTGGAAATATTGTGGTGCCCTCAGCAGAAAGAGAGAGAGGGTTTTGAGGTAAATATAATGAATTTTGTTTCATAAATCCTGAGTTTAAAATGTCAGGAGACATTTACTTTGAAATGTCCTGAAATATTTGGTGATATGGTATTAGAGTTCAGTAGAGATCAAAACTAGTTATATAGATTTCTGTAGCATTTTTCATAGATTTAAAGTAAACTCTTCAGACCTATATACTGAAACCAAACCAAAAAAGACATTGTAGACAAAGAATGGAAGAGGGCACTGCACAGAAGCACATGGCAGATAAAGCATATATTCTACCTAGGCATAGCTGGGATTAGATTTTAAAGATCTATCTGTCTCTCAACTCAAGACAGATAAGTACAATCTTGAATTTTAGCTTGTTAGATCAAACATTCTAGAGTCCCAGTGTCCATCAAATGAAATGGAATAGAAGCAGAGAAATTTTCTGCATCAGAGAAAATGCCCACTAATATGAGAAGTTCAACTCTCTGCTTGGATAGCCACTAGATATGAATTTTGGGGCATTAATGTAGAATTAAGTTAAATATAAAAGAATCTAATCTTTTTTTAAATGGTCCTACAAACGATTTAATGTTTCGATAAAATTTAAGGCTCAGCCTCTCAGGAGGCTTCAACAAAAGTTTTAAATTGTTTTTATTCCATTCTTCTCTCTTCCTCTTCTTCTCCCTTTCTTCCTTCCTCCTTTTCCTCTTGCTGTCTTTATGTCTTTTTCAGTAAAAAAATAAAATAAAATAAAATAAAACTCTCATCTCAGAGACAGGAAAGGACTTGTATGGGAGGCTTGAGAGAAGGTTTGGAGTAGCTTTCATAAGCAGTGGAATTAAGGGAAAGCATACTTGAAATTAGATAACATAACTTTTCATTAAAATACAGAATGCCCAAATGAGAAGAGATCTTGGGATCTAGTTAAACCCAAATTCAACAAGTTGTTACCCTCTCTTTATTTGAGGATCTCTATTATGAGGACCCAACTATGTCTTGAAGCAGCTCTTTTAAGTATCAGAGAATTTTTCTTTCTTATCAAAGATATATTTGCTTCTTTGCAACTTCTGCCCTTGAGAATTTCCAATCCATTAACATCCTCAATTCAAGCTCTGAGACTAAGCTGAGCAAAGCTGACCTTCTTACACATGCTGGTTCTTGAAATATCTGAAAAAAGCAATTATGTCTTTATTGAGCTTATCCAACTTAAATTGTCATACTTCTTTCTAGTGGCATTTGGCATCATGTCTAAGGTCCAGTAAATCTGGTTGGCTCCCCTGAGGCCCTACAGCTCTGCAATCCCTTCTTACAATATGGCATCAGATTAGAATAATATATATATGCTCAAGTTTTCAGTAGAACATATTCCTTGAGGGTAAGGATTATCTTGGTTTTACATTTATATTCCTAATGCCTGGTCGAGTTAATAACATATATTCCTATATTTATTTATAAAATATAGTATGTACATACATATATAAACACCTTCTCAAATGGGCTCAGAGTTAGTCACAATTGAAATGATGCAACAACAACAAAAACAACAACATTTGTAAATATATAGAGAGATTTGTGTCTCTGACACATATTATGAGTCCATTTGTAATGCTTCCTAATAATATCCATGGATTTTATAAAGAAATCTGGATCATCTCAGTAGGTGGGCTGACAAAGTAAGCTGCCTAGTGTTCAGGATCACCAAGTGAACCTTTAGGCTTCAATAAGGAAAGATCAACTGTGACATTATGAGTGGTAAATCATTCTTATTGGGATTCCTTATTTAAAAGACCAAAAAGGAAAAAAATATGAGTGCAATTTTCACTTTATTTTCATGGCATCAATGCTTGTTAAATATAAAAAAGGAATAAATAAAATGCATAAAAAGATTCTCTTTTCTTTGGCCAAGACCTCTGAGTTGAACACATTGCTACAATGTCATTTCTAAAATCAGGGGCCCTTTGTTTGTGAAGGGCAACCCTGAGAAATATCCTGCTTTTCTGCCTTTTTAGGAAAGTAAAAGTTTTTCTTGAAAATGATTCTTTCTTCCTTTCTCCCAGATGCATTTGAAGTGCCTCCATAACTCTCTTTAAAAGTAACTCTATCTTATGGTAAAGAGATCAAACTAAATTGTATAATAATTCAAAAGAATTTAGCTTATCTGCCTTGAGGAAGTATTAATGCTACCAGTTGAGCCCCTCCCCTAACTTAAGGGAAAATCATTTAAAGTTTAGATTTGGTTCTCTTCTAGGGTCTTTCCAAAAAAGGAAAAAAAAAAGTATAAGTTATTTGTTTTCTCTACACTAAAGAAAAACTAAACACACAAAAAATCACAAACATGCATTTGGTAAATTGCTTTACTTTTCTGAGTCTCATTTTTCTTGTTTTTTAAATGAAAGGGTTAGACTAAATGACCTGAAAAGATCATTGTCTGCTTTAAATGCATGACAAACATTTAAATCTTTACATTTACAAATTGAAAATTCAGAGTATTTCTTTTTACTAGTTGTAAGATTTTATTCCTCTAATGTCTTAAACATGTTTCTATATCAGTAAAATGATTCACATTTAAAATTTTCAAATTTGTTGATATTTCACTTAAATAGATTGCAATAGGATTTTTGAAGTTCCAACTTTGGGGAGGAGGTTGCAATAGCAAACTGGTTAGGAAAAAGAGACTTTTTCCATATACCATCATGATGAAATCATGTGTAAGTACTACATTTCTCCTTCTTGCTATTTTCTTTTTTAAACAATTCTTGCTCCTGAGAAATTCAAAAGCATCTCACTTTCAGGCAGGTGCACATGGTACCATTATGTAGTCATTATCTGTCTCAGACCTCATATGTATTCATTGGAAGGATATTTGCTCCTTGCAATTTTTATGCAAAGGAATACAGAGTTGCTACCAATACATAAAGTTTGGCCTCTTTCCTTAAAAATGTTCAATTTTGTATTTCTCTAAAGAAGGCTATTAAACAAAAGATGGATGCCCACTTATCAGTGATGGTGGAGAGAGGATACTTATTCAGGTAGGGTTGGCCTCCTTGGACTCTGAGATTCCTTCCCAAATTCTGCTTCCGTGGTTCTTGATTCTTTGACATCTATTCATTTCATTTAGGCATCTGGTTATCACTCCTAGACCACTAATCACTGAATAGAAATGAAAGGGATAACTTTTGTCTTTGTATGAATTAAATAGAAATTGCTTCTTGAATTTTTTTTATAGGAACAAACACCAACTTTAGTTGAGATGTGAGAAATCATCTAGTCCAAGCTCTCATTTTAAATTTAAGAAAACATCATGTATATATTATGGGACAGCACAGTGGTAGAGGTCAGGAAGATTCATCTTTGTGAGTTCAAGTCATGCCTCAGGCAATTATTAGGTATGGCTCTAGGCAAGTTATTTAACTCTGTTAGCTTCAGTTTTTCATCTGTAAAGTGAAGTTAGCAGAACCAGGACAACATTACACACAGTAACAGTAATATTGTATAATGATCAACTGTAAATAACTTAGCTACTCTCAGTGATGCAATGATCCAAGACAATTCTATGGTTTTCTCTCTGTAAGTAACAGTGACATGTGGTAGCATCTGGGTGTTTGAGTAGTCTTTTAAAGATCATACTTCTCAGCTGTTGATGTGGGGAAGAGGCTAGAAAAGGTTCCCTAAAAATTGTCTGCTTACCCAACCTTGGCCTGGTTATTGCAGCAGATTGAGAGTACCCTGTAATTGATAAACAAAAGAAAAAAGTACAAAATCTTCTGCAAAGTTGATTCTACTCACAACTAGTACATATAATGTTTGCATACTTATAGACAAGACAAAATCCAGTAGACCTGAAAGATGTAGAACTCTTGTTCCAAGAAAATTTCAGGTACCACATCCAAATAGCAATCTTGAGTAAACATGGAAATGGACACCAACTTACTCAAGTCAGAGGTGTATTCACATCTTTTTTTCCTCTGGAATGACTGTAATGAAGGAGAGTGCCATGAAGCTTAATTGATTGAGCTTAATAGATTCTGCTTAATGGATAATTCTCTTAGGTTTTCCAAGGGGACAAAGTGAGTGAAACAAAACGACATGCTTGCTCCCATGCTTTTTAGCATGATGTTTTATAATAGGCACAGAAGTTTTGCTTTATCTGATTGTCCTTTCTCTTGCTTTGAATTTTTTTCTGATAGCTTGCAGAAATTGTTGTTTCTGAATTGAATTGTCAAGTTTTACCACTATGTGTCTTGAGGTTTACATTCTTTGTCATTTACTTATGAATTAATTTGTGAATTCTTTCAACTAGATTTTCATTTTCTATGTTTAAATGTTCTAGGCAGTTCTCTTTTATTGTTTCCTTAATATGGTGTTAAGGTTTTTTGTCCTGTTATGCTTTTCTGGGAGACCTATGATTTTTAGGTTGTCTCCACACTTCCTGTTTTCAAGATTCATATGTTTCATTTACATAATAAGCAAATTTTCTTTTAATGTGATTGATATATACTTCTCTTTTTTGTAGGTTGTCTTTAACCTCTTTGTATTTGTATTTCCATTCTATCTGTTCTTTTTTTTTTTTTTTTGGTGAGGCTTGCCATTAGTGATTCAATTTTTTCTATTCTTATTAGTTTCATTGTACAGTATATGAACATTGTTCTCATAATTCTCATTTCTCTTTTGAATCACTTAAGAATACCTTGTTATAGTTTATTCTTTTCAAATCACAGAATCCTCTTAGATATTTGATATTTTCACTTTATTTTGTAGTATTTATTCATAGAAGTTTAAGATCTTTCCTAGATCTGGAAGCCATATTTCCTCTATTGTTGCTATTTTATCCCACTGAATTATTTATTTATATTCAAGGTCTTTGAGTTTTCTTCTTCCTGAAATCTTTGATACTTTTAATCTTCCATCTACCCTTATTTTCCTTATTGATCACTTCTGACTCTCTCCTCTGTAGTGTCTGGTGTAGCTCTCTGGACGATCTTGGGACCAGCCTTGAGCTTAGTGAAGGAGTGAAGGAGGCAGGAGAGTTACCAGGATGGTGGTCAAATATGTAATCTCTCTGTTTCCAGTCCTCTCAGTCCTTAAATACCTCAGTATGATTACATCAGTACAGCACACTAAATGTGTTGGAACTAGAGAACCATTATCTCATCAAACACACTGAGTATGTGCTAACTATAAGCATCCTGCTGTAAGTATCCCTTGCTTCAAGTAGAACACAGGTTGTCATGCCTTCCCTGACTTCTCAGGAGGGGATGTGAGAATACCAAAGGGAAATGGGGAGCCAAATCAGACATTGTCAGCAGGTTTCCCCTGGACTGAAGGGTCTTATAGCTTATCCAGAGTTCCCCCACTATCTGCAGCCCTCTACGTTTTTCTCATGGGTTGGATCTCAAAGTGTCTCAGCCTCCTCTAATGCTGAATAATTAATAATTTATCATCCTAGGTCTCTGCCCCTACATGACTTTGGAATGCCCAAATGAGTACTGTGCTTTTTCCTTCAGGTTTAGTAAAGTGCTGCACAAGTTACTTATAGCAACCCTCTCCACCCCTCAATCTCACTTCCCATAAAATATATACAGTATGTTGTTTAGGTGATGTGTGACATTCTCTCCATTTCTCTGTTCTATGATCCAATACCAGTATTTTAGAGATTTGTTGTGTGGTGCTAAAGGGTTGTTACCCTCAAAATGTTTTTGCCACTGAGGGATTATGACTACCTGTCCATCTCTTGCAGCTGGGTTAAATTTCTGCATTCTGGAACTGAAATATAGAAGTGGGTTTTGTTGTAGTCTTTTTTTTTCCTTATCCTTGGGCCTCTTAGAATCAACTTGCTGCTTTTGTGTGGAAAGTAGAACTGTGCTAAGTGAGTTCAGGGTCAGTAAGTGGCAGGTCATGGGCTTTTAATGTCATTTGTTTTAGTTTTAATTTTTTAACATAAATTTTTGACATCCCAAACCAGGGAATCAGCTGAAGTTGCTTTATTTTTGGTACATACTTTCTGTTTTGAAGAGGTTTTAGAGGATATAGACATCAGATAAAACATTTAGTCTTCCAATATGTTTGTTCACATAACCAGAAGTTTTCAAATCTGTACCTTTCATTTATTGACTGAGCACCCCCCTATAGCCATAATTCTTTCTTTTTCATCTCTTTCTCCTGGCTTTTTGAATTCCTTGAAGATTTAGCTTAAATTGTACTTTCTAAAAGTACAGGTTCCCCGGCAGCCATAGCCTTCCTTTTGATATTACTCCCATTTTGTATATACATAGATGTTTTTATGATTTCTCTCCCATTAAAACATGAGCTCCTTGAGGGCAGGAACTGTTTATGACATCCTTTGTATTCTCAGTACTTAACACAATACCTATCACCAGTAGGTATTTAATAAATGTTTATTAAATAATTGGCTTTTTCCACAATACTTTTATATAATTGAATATGAGCATATAATCTTTATAGTGAAGTCCTGATTTGGGAATTTCTTCCAGTTATGGAAGTCAGCAATCAACCTATATTTTAGGAAATGGTCTGAAGCAATGTGAAATTAAATGACATACACAACTTGAACCTTGATATTCCTGAGTTAAAAGACAGTACTTTAGCTACTAGGCAAAATTTCCTCTAAGGAAGAGATTAAAAACATGGACAGCAGTTATTTGCTAAATTTTGTCATCAGACATTCAGGATTAGCAAGTCTTCATTTAAAGAAGCTTAAAAGCCCCCCCTAAAAATAAAGTCCCATCATTCTAAGGGCTCTCCTTACAGGAAAGTGCTTGCTGGTACAAAACTTTCACAAATGTATTCCACAGATGTATAGAAAAATTAGCCTAGCACCATGGCTGAGTTTGGGAATCCCAAAGTCAAATAAAGCCCTTGGGCCAGGCCTGGGATTACATTACCGACCTTTACAAACTCAATAAAAACCATCCATCTTTCCCTTCTTGTTCCTTTTGGTCTGTTTTGGTTTGGCAAATCCTTGCCCTCTGACATTTTCTACTTTCTTTAGAAGGAGGTTATTTGCTTTTCTGTTTGTGACTCATTTGTTCTGAACAACAATTTCTACTTTGAGCCCATTCAGTCCTTCTGAAGATGAGCCAATTTAATTGGTCCATCTCCCTGGTGTCTTCAAATACTTTTTGGTATGGACAGCATATTATCTTTTGCAGTTTTCAATATAGGGATGTAAAGGCTACGGAAATTAATATTTTCTTTGTATAAGAAAAACACTGTGGTTAAAAATCATTTCATAAATGCTAACTATCTAAATTGTCATTTGCAGATTGAATTTAGACCTTGGTGTTGACATTAATTCCCCCCAGCTTTTATAGCTCATGCTTGACTCTCACAGTTCCTTTTGTCAGCTGTGTGCTGATGACATTCCAGTAAAGCAATTCTGGGAAAGTTTAGGATATCTCTCGTGAGTCTGTTATAGTTATTAAGTCAGGATGGCTAGAATGGAAACAAAGAGAGCAAAAAAAAAATTATAGAGAAATCTGTTTTGCAGCAGTTGGTTTCAATTCTCCTCCCTTAGACTGTGAGACTGTCTTCTTGGACAGAAATTTATCTACAGTCTATAGAAATCTAACTTTAGCAATTATAGTAAAGGATAATCTTTCTGTTCTGATCAGTTCTGAAATAAGAACAGTTTTTAGATGAGGCTCATGGATATTAGAGAGAAGGTTTTCAGGGAAGTTGAAAAAAGTGGACATAGGATATATAGTAAAGGTTAAGTGTGTACAGTGGGAAAAACACTGGGTTCTAAGTCAGAGGATGTGAATTCAAATCCCATTTCTTTTATTTCTTACTTTCTTAAGTAAGTCATTGAATTTTGTGCCCCCTGTTTTCTCATTCACAAAATGAAAAAATGGGTTAAGTTGAATTCTAAAGTTCCCTTCAGTTTAAAACTTAGGAATATGGATATATGAACTTCTATAATTCCATCAACCAAAAAAGATACATTAAGCACTTACTATGAATAGAGACTATACTGAGTACTAGGGGGAAGGGAGATACAAGCTCCCAAAAAGGCAAAAAATGTAGTCTCTACTATGAAGGAATATATCTTTTTAATGGAAAATATATATTTTAATGGAAATATTTATATACACAAACATTATACATAATCTAAAAACAAACAAATATATAATATGCCTTTTATGTAACATAGGGTAATATTCTAACATATTAACATCAGTATTATATTATTAATATAACACAAATATATAATTATATCATAAAATATAATGTGATGTATAATATTGTATGTTACTTGAATAGGACGAACCAAATAAAGACATTTTATAAGAATGTGGCCTTGGCCTGTACCCTAATTATAACTTGGGATTTTGCAATACAAGTTGTACTATAGGTGTTTGATTGTCTTAAATTAATATACATTTCCTTCCTATCTCCCCCTCCCCCCCTTACCTTTTCACTAGCATTAAGTTCCTAATATGGTAAAGAATGTGTCATTGACTAGTATTATTTGTCTCTGGGTAGATTAGAATGTAAATCTGGATTCCCAGCCAATGGGAAGAAAGGTCAGGAAGAAGGACGGTGTTTTCACATTAGGATTTATATAATTTTGTGTTTTCCAGTTTGCACTTTGCACTATTTTACTGAGGACATCGTGTCTCTTTGGGAATTGCTGTTTCTTGTGAGATTGTAATAAATCCTTTTTGTTTTTTACCTTGAGAATTTCGTATTTCAATTTGGCTAAGGGTTGCTATCCCACATATACTATATCATATTATGTTATGATATATAGTATTATATATTGGTTTATATATCACATTATGATATAACACATTACACATTCTTATATTTATATGTATTAAGTATATCTTATACTGTATTATCATCCGCATACCTGCATATATAGTCTGGACTTGTGAATTCATCACTGTGGGAAATTTGGAATGTGGAAACTTTTTCTACCAGTGTAGAATAATTTATTCATGGTTGTAGTGAAATCAGAACTAACTCTAGATTCAAAAATCCAAATTCAAATCTTAATTCAGATTTCTCTATAAACTAATACCCAGTTCCTCATATATAAAATGAGGGATGTAACATATTCTTAGAGCATTCTTCTAGGACATTGAGGGGTGGAATTCCTTATCCTCATTCACACAGTCACTTTGTGACAGAGATAGTACTTAAAACATTGGAACCCGGCTCTTTTTGACTCCAGTGTCAGCTCTTTATTCACTCTTTCTTATTAGGTATCACCATTTGTTTGTTATATTGCTGAAATTTGAAGGAAGGAGAGGGGTGGAGGGTAAGGAAGGGGCTAGCCTGACTTGGTCATAGAATGGAAACTGAGAAGTTGCCTGCAGATTAGTGGACTATCCAATATTCTCTCTGGGTGCAAGTCATTTTATAAGAGCTTGATTCTGGTATAGCCAGGAAGTCAAGTCAAGGAGAAGAAGTGGGAAGAGATACTATAATGAAGAGGAGACTCAAGTGTGGAGGCTTGGAAAATGGAAAAGAGGTCACAAATGAGAAGAATAATCTTGAATCAGGATGTAATGGTGATTAAAGACTATGAAGAGGGGATTCTGGGAAGATGGCAAACTAAGTCAGAAAATGCCAAGATTTCCTCCACAAATTAGACAAAATAATTTTGATGTAAATTATATCCTCTTTAATCTTTTGGGGTTTCCCTGATGTACACTTTTGGGGTGGGGGGAAGGTGTTCCTGAGACTCAAACACCTTTCCCAGACAACATCTTTCCCAAATTAAATAATCTCATTCAATTGGAGATCTTGGTCTGGGACATAGTTAATAGTCCTCTATTGATTGGCTCAAAGTGTTCCCCAGCCCCCAGGGAAAGATTCACCCCATATAATCAAAGGTTTCTTAACCCACCTTTGCCAAATTCCTAATCAGGAGTTTTTTTCCCTAAGATATTTTTATTCTTAGTGAAAATAAATTTTTTGCCACACAGACTTCAGGTTTGTGAATTCTTTTGCAAGGAATATGCAACATTGACCAGAGAGGATCTCTTATATTCAATTCTAGCATCTCATCAATTCCTTAGATGGAATATACATTGGCAAAAATAAACAAGAGATGTAGGGAAAAGAGATCCTCCTGGGACAATTGGAGAAGATTAAGAAAAGATCTCAGGACAGAAGTTTGACCTGAGTTAAGTACAGGATATCTCTGCAGAAACAAAATAATAAGCTGTAGGGGCCTCAGCCACAGGAATTCTCACCTCACTGATAATGTGAGAGGGTCTGACATATGAGCTGGGGAAGATTGAAGAACTCTCTGCAGCTGAAGAATACCAGGTCCAACTGTGCTATGGTCTCATAGGTGAAGGTGAGCACCCATGTGGTAATGCAGAAGCAATGGAACAAAAATCTGCTGGTTATAGATATTTTCAAGAGAATTGAGGTCTTAGTTACAGTTTTGGAGAAGAGAAAAAAAAAAAAAAAAAGAGTGTTCTCAGAGAGCAAGAGCATTTCCAGCAGAGCAAGCTGTAGCATGAAGGGGGGAAAAAACGAGAGGTTGAGCCCTAGACAAAGCTAAAAAAGCTCAAATAAACAGTAAGAAGACCTGAGACCAGAGACACCATCCCCCACACCCCAGGGCTAGAGATAATTATAAGAACAAGCTGCTAAAAATAAAATAATGCAACATAAAATTAAATAAAAATGAGCATGCAAAGTAGAAAGAACTCAACGGTAGTCAGCTACTATGGGAATAGAGAAGTCAGGGGTTCATCTTCAGAGGATGATATTGAAGCAAAAAACAATCTCTCCCATCCCAGAGAATAATATCAAAAGATCAACTGTCTAGAAAGAGATCTTAGAAGAACTTAAAAATGACATGAAAACCAAAGAGATTGAAAAATCATTACCAAAAAGAAAAATAACAATTGAAGAAAACTAAGAAAATTATGAAAAGAAATTCAAACAACTAAAGAGATCCAGAATATTTTTATATTATATTAAAGCTTTTCACTTTCAAAACATATGTATAGATAATCTTCAACATTCATCCTTGCAAAATCTTGTATTGTATTACAAATTTCCACCTTCCTCTCATCCTCTCCTCTAGATGGAAAGTAATCCAATATATGTCAAATGCGAAATTCTTCTATACATGTTTCCACAATTATCATGCTACACAAGAAAAAGTCAGATCAAAAAGGAAAAAAAAATTGAGAAAAAAACAAAATTAATGCAAGCAACAAAAAAAATGAAAATACTATTGTTGTGATCCATGCTCAAATCTATGCTCAGCCCCACATTCCTCTCTCTGCATGCAGATGGCTCTCTTCATCATAAGACAATTACACAAGAACTGTCCTGAATCACTTCATTGTTGAAAAGAATCACATCTATCAGAATTGATCATCATATAATCTTGTTGTTGCCAAGTTGTTGCCATGATCTCCTGGTTCTGCTCATTTCACTTAGCATCTGTTCATATCAGTCTCTTCAGGTCTCTCTGAAATCATCCTGCAGATAATTTCTTATGGAATAATAATATTCATGAATAAGTTATGGTACATGAATGTTATGGAATATTCTATAACATTCATGTACCATAACTTATTCATCCATTCTCCAACTAATGGGCATCCACTCAGTTTCTATTTTCTTGTCACTACAAAAAGGGTTGCCACAAACATTTTTGCACATGTGAATTCTTTTCCCTTTTTTATGATAACTTTGGGATATAAGCTCAGTAGAGACTCTGTGGGATCAGAGTTTGATACCCCTTTGGGCATAGTTCCAAATTGTTTTCCAGAATCGTATCAGTTCACAACTCTACCAACAATGTATTTGTGTACCAGTGTTCCCACATCCCCTCCCCAATTTTCATTATTATCTTTTTTTATCAAGAGATCCAGAATCTTAAGGAAAAAAGCAACTTGTTTGAAACTAGAATTGAGGGAGAAGTGAATAGTGTAATAATTTATAAAGAAATAATAAAAACAACATAAAAAGAATTTTTAAAAGAAGAGAATGTGAAACATCTTAAAAAAAAAAGCATTGATTTGGAGAACAAATCAAGAAAAGAAAACATAAGAATAGCCAAACTATCTCAAAGCATCCAACAAATTGTAACTCAGATTGTTGCCTCCTCTTCTTTTGTAACCATTACTCTCCAAATATTGTTACTTTGTAGACAGGGAAGTCTTTAAGCATTACCTTTCTTTCCCTTTTCTAACCCTATCTATTTATAAGTCACAGACTAATTTTTTTCTCTAGTGGGACTCAGGACTAAAGATTCTGAACAAAATAAAAGCAATAAAAATCTATTACTTTTACACTATGATACTTGATTGGAATTATGACCTCATTACAGAACATAAACTATAGAATACATATTCCTTCCATTGAGACAGATTATAATGAAACTATGCCTTCTCCTCACTCTTTTTTTGATGTTCCCCAATATGTTTACTGTTTAGGGCCCACCATAAGTATTTCAGGATTTTTCTTTCTTTCTTTCAGTACCACAAGGATAATAATGAAGCATATTGGCTAACTTTTGGGCACCCTTTGTTCTAGTCATGTGATTAGCCTATTTTCTTTTTTTATTTACATATTTCTTTAATAATATCTTTGTGTTCACTATAATGTTGCAATTGGTTTGACAATTTGTTGGACTTTCCATCAGAATGGATAGACTTTTGCTACATTGATATACCTATTATAAAGCCCTATATTTCCCTAGCAATAGTTATCTCCAGTTCTTTCTCTACAATTACACATATACACACATCCTGTATGTGTAAAACACAAATACACATCTACACATGTGTGTAAATATATTTTTGACCGTAAATGCAAAGTGTCTTTATCTACCTCTGTACCTTCCTACCTCCTTCCCTATCTCTCTATCTATCTTTTGAACAGACATTACCTTAAGAGTTGAATTCACAAATTAACAGGTAAATGAGAGTGAACTAGAGAATTAGATTCAGTTTGGACTAGAGGACTAGATTTGGTTTGGGAAATTACAAAGTTCTCTTTAGTAACTTCATATTTTTTTTCCTACAATTATGTCAACAATACTATCTGATGATCAATTCTGATGGACCTGGCCATCTTCAGCAATGAGATGAACCAAATCAGTTTCAATGGAGCAGTAATGAATTAAACCAGCTACACCCAATGAAAGAACTCTGGGAGTTGACTGAGAACCATTAAATAGAATTCCCAGTCCCTATATTTTTGTCTGCCTGCATTTTTGATTTCCTTCACAGGCTAATTGTATACTGTTTCAGAGTCCGATTCTTTTTGAACAGCAAAATAATTGTTTGGACATGTATACTTATTTTGTATTTAATTTATACTTTAACATATTTAATATGTATTGGTCAACCTGCTATCTGGGGGAGGAGGTGGGGGGAAGGAGGGGAAAAATTGGAACAAAAGGTTTGGCAATTGTCAATGCTGTAAAATTACCCATGTATATAACTTCTAAATAAAAAGCTATAATAATTAAAAAAAAAGTTATGTTCTGAATACCAATGTTGTTCTCATAACCTATAGCACTAGACTTGGATTTACATAATTTCCAAAGAATTAAAAATTACTATTGTCCAGAATGTAATATACAGAAATATATCTATTTATTCTGCTACACAAATAACCCTGTATGACATAAATCTACATTGACTCTCTTGTCTGGTTTAAAGTACAAATACTCTGTAATACATTGCCCATATAATGTTCATAAGCCCTCAATTTAGAAGGATCTCAGATCAACAACGTCTAAAGAATAAAATGCAATTCCATCTACCACATCTCCAAAAAGAAGTCTTTTCTTGAATATGTCCTAAGAGTAGGGAAATTATTTTTATTATTATTTCATTGCTGAATATCTCAAAGCATTAGAAATCTCTTCTTTACATTGTATTTAACTGGCAATTAAGTGATAGCCTTCTGACCTTCAAGATGGTGGAATATGTAAAAAGCATCATAGTCAATTCTAAAAAAGATGGGGAGGGAAATTTTGTACATTAGAGATAAAATAAATATTGCCATTTCCATAAAATAAAAAGAAATTTCCCGATAGAAAGTACAAACATCATGAATTAAGTCTGGAGAATTTAAATTCTTAGTGTTCACTAAGCCCTTCCTAATTACTTGATTTCATGGATCATTCCAGCAATCTAAAAATTAATTCACAAGCCTATAATTTGGGCCTAGCCAAAGGAGAGGAATCCTGCAGCTAATGCGTGAATAAAAAATTCAATGCTAACACTGAAAGAAAGAGCAGTTGTTGATGATGGTGTGAAGGAAAGGTAGAGAAGAGAATGAGGAAAAATACAGGCTGAAAATATGTTTATATCTATAATTTGACACAGAATCACACACTGGGGGTAACAGAACATTTAGGGATCCTAAGAAGAGATTAGAAAATCAACTGGGTGGGACTAGTTGTCCCCTCTAAGAAATCATTCGATGCAGGAATCTAGACCAGCTAACCATTCAGTGAAAAGGCTAAGGCCACATGCAGCATCATTTGGGCAGTCTTTGTCATAAAAGAAGGGAGAAAATAAAGCATAAAGATATTGACACAAATTTCAGGAAGAAATCTCAAAACAAAAAGAAAAGTGAATTAAATCTCATAAAGAAATCAAAGTACCTTATAACAAATTCTATAATGCAAAGAACAATAGGCCAATAGAATAATAAACAAAAATCTTAGAAAGCAAGATGTTTCAAAAGAAAAATACTATTCATGAGGAATAAAACACAAATGTAGCCCAGTTGAAAAATTAAAGCTCTTAGACAGAAATTAGAATATTTTGTAGAAATTAGAGTTTAAAACATATTTAAAAGGCAAGATTAGAATAATAGAAATAGTGGTTATATAATGGGGAATTTCTACAAAGAAGTAGAAGTTATTTCAATGAGAATAGCATAGATAGAACACCAAAAAAAGTGAAGGAAAATTTGATTTAAAAGAATACCATGCAAAAATTGCTGGCTAAAAGAAATACACAGATTCAATGTAATTCAAAATAATTGAGCTTGAAATAAGAATGCATAATGAAGATAAGTTAAAAATCCTAGCTTTCCCAGATTAACATCATAAATTAAAGACTATGATAATGAAAAGAAAATACATAGCACTTTTAAATATAGACAGATCAAACATAAATTTAAAAGTTCCACAGATATCCAAGGAGAAAAAAAAAACCAAAATATTTCAAAATAGTTAAATTTAATTGTTTTGTTGACAAATAGTTATATTTAACAATCGATGACAAATTGTTGTTTGATGGTGGAAAGCAAATTCTGTAAATAACTATGGAGTTTTGAAAAAACCTTCAAATGTGAAGGAAATTCTATTAAAATAGTATTATTTCATAATTGTGAAAAATCTGAGAACAAGATGGAATACAATATTGTATTGAATACAATATTGATCTTTACAATATTGTAAAGATCGCGTATTTTTAAATCAGCAGGAGTCAGGAATTCAGGTTAGGGGAAAATTGTCAGTCTTCATTCTCAGTGAAGAAGGATCGCAGGTGGAAGAGAATTGGCAATAGCAATGTGTGCAGCTGAGTCAAGAAGCTAGCTAGACCAGCAGCCACATGACCAGCAGCCAGGAGTATGGAACCTAGGCCCAATCTCTCCCAGCTTCTCTTCCTGTCTCTCTCTGCCTCCACCCACCAAAATCGTCATTTCCTATACAACACATCAGGACTTGCACAGTGAGTGGGCAGGGAGCATTCTTTATCCAATCATGTATATTAAGAGAGTATAACCCAATTACTATTTAGCCTCACATACTTGGGACCTCAGTGCATCAACTCAAACCTCAGCCCATTACACAATATTTAAAGAAAAAAGGCCTCCAGCTTCAACCTTCACAAATATGTTGTAAACTTTAGCCTAATTTTGAATGAAAAAAAGTTGAATGTTCAAAAAAAAAGGATGAAGTGTTTCTATAAAGCAACTTTTGAGATGAAGAGATGATCTGACTTGCAAATAATCAAATAACAGAAGTATAAGGTGGTAAATAAATAAAATGATTTTTAAAAAAATGAAGTAATGATTAATCAAATAATGAGTTATAGCTTTTTTTGTGAATCAAGAGTTTTTTTTTTTTTTTTTAATAGCATTTTATTTACAGGTTATATGTATGGGTAACTTTACAGCATTGACAATTGCCAAACCTCTTATTCCAATCTTTTCCCCTCCTTCCTCCCACCCCCTCCCCCAGATGGCAGGATGACCAGTAGATGTTAAATATATTAAATATAAATTAGATGCACAATAAGTATACATGATCAAACTATTTTGCTGTATAAAAAGAATCGGACTCTGAAATATTGTACAATTAGCCTGTGAAGGAAATCAAAAATGCAGGTGGGTAAAAATATAGGGATTGGGAATTCAATGTAATGGTTTTTAGTCATCTCCCATAATTCTTTCACTGGGCGTAGCTGGTTCAGTTCATTACTGCTCTGGTTCATCTCATTGCTGAGGATGGCCAGGTGCATCAGAATTGGTCATCATATAGTATTGTTGTTGAAGTATATAATGATCTCTTGGCCCTGCTCGTTTCACTCAGCATCAGTTCATGTAAGAATCTCCAGGCCTTTCTGAAATCATCCTGTTGGCCATTTCCTACAGAACAATAATATTCCATAATATTCATATACCACAATTTATTCAGCCATTCTCCAATTGATGGGCATCCACTCAGTTTCCAGTTTCGGGCCACTACAAATAGGACTGCCACAAATATTCGTGCACATACAGGTCCCTTTCCCTTCTTTATAATCTCTTTGGGATATAATCCCAGTAGTAACACTGCTGGATCAAAGGGTATGCAAGTTTGATAAATTTTGAGCATAGTTCAAACTACTTCCAAAATGGTTGGATTCCTTCACAACTCCACCAACAATGCATCAATGTCCCAGTTTTCCTGCATCCCCTCCAACAATCATCATTATTTTTTTCCTGTCATCTTAGCCAATCTGACAGGTGTGTAGTGGTATCTTAGAGTTGTCTTAATTTGCATTTCTCTGATTAATAATGACTTGGGGCATCTTTTCATATGGCTAGAAATAGTTTCAATTTCTTCATCTGAGAATTGTCTGTTCATATCTTTTGACTATTTATCAATTGGAGAATGGCTTGATTTCTTATAGATTAGAGTCAATTCTCTATATATTTTGGAAATGAAGCCTTTATCAGAATCTTTGATTGTAAAAATATATTCCCAGTTTATTGCTTCCCTTCTAATCTTGTCTGCTTTAGTTTTGTTTGTACAAAAACTTTTCAGTTTGGTATAGTCAAAATTTTCTATTTTGTAATCAGTAATGATCTCTAGTTCTTCTTTGGTCATAAATTCCTTCCTCTTCCACAGGTCTGAGATGTAAACTATCCTGTGTTTCTCTAATTTATTTATAATCTCATTCTTTATGCCTAGGTCATGAACCCATTTTGACATTATCTTGGTGTACAAAGAAATATTGATCAATAGGAGAAAAGAGGACAGCCAAGTAATGAAAATGACTAAAGAGGTTAAAGATACAGGAGAAGCATCAGGTCTAAGAGGGGAAGTGATATACCATGGACCAAAACCTCCAAGTCTCTATTGAACTTTTGTGGGAGGAAGATGGCGGAGAAGACACAAGCAACTTTCTAAGCTCTTCTCTTACCCTCTTTATCAATATTATATCGAACCTCAAAAATAGTCTTGACTGCCACAATTAGTAAAGATAAGAAGTAGAACAACTCACCGGCCGAAGAAAATCTGCAGTCTCGCCAAAAAAAGGTTGGTTCCGGGGCCAGGGGAGAGATCAGCACAGACAGGGAGAGAAATTAGGTTCCGAGGAGATCCTCAAACTGAAAGTGAAAGCACAGATCTCAGCACAAGCGCACAGCCCCAACCCGCAGTACAGGGCTTTTCCTTGGGGCAGTTGTGATCCTACACTGCAGGAGGACACAGCCCGGGTTAGCCTCCAATCTGCACAGTGGGGAGCTCGGCTTGGGGCCATAGAGCTTTTCCAGGGCCAATTTGCATTGGGCAGAGACACTGGGGCAGAGTTCGGGGCGGTCTGCGGTCTGCGGTCTGTGGTCTGGGGTCAGCTGCTAATACTCACAGTCCCACAAGAGACTCCAGGCTGGGGCAGTGACACTTTCACCCCTTAGTCTCTAGCCGAGGGCAATCGCTAACCCACTCAGCCCTACTAAGCAGTTTGATAGCTCGGCCAGTGCTGAATCCACTTCCTTTTGGGGGAAGGGAAAACTCTCACCAGAGCACTCCCATACCTTGAGCCAGAATTGGTTTACATCTCCCTGCTCTGCAGAGGAAGCTGGTAACCCCTTGCCTAGGAGACCTACCCTAAAGGCTTTAAACATGAATAAAAAGATGAAAAGAATGATCGACAGCTTCTATGCAGAAAAAGAGCAGGTCAGCAAACCTGAAGAGACCTCAAACAGGAAAAATGCATCAGAATGTCCTCCTTTACATGATGCTCTCAAGAAGAACCATTAAAAGGTCCCAAAAGAGAGTAGAAGATAAATGGGAAAGGGCCTTTGAGAGAACAACTTCCTGGAAATAAGTTGGAAAAAATTTAAAGTGCAAGGGCCAAAATTGGTGGGTTGGAAAAAAAAAATCTCGGAAAGAAGAATTGTGAATTGGAAAAATAAAGAATCACTAGAAAGGAAGGATCTGTGGTTGTAAAAGACAAAAAGAACACTCAAGAAAGTAGGATAATTGGAATTGGAAAAAGAAAATTTACTAAAAAAAAAAAAATTAGTGAAATGGAAAAAAAATTCAACAGACCAAAACAATACATTTAAAACCAATTGGACATATACAGAAAAGAAAAAAAAGCTAATGAAGAAAAATAATTTTTAAAAAATTAGAACTGAAAAATAGAAACTAATGATTCATTGAGACAGCAAAATCAGTCAAAAACCAAAAAACTTGACAAACTGGAAAAAACAATGAATTATCTACTTGCAAAAACGACAGATTGGAAAACAGATCTGGGAGAGATAATCTGAGGATTTTGGACTTTCCAAAACTATGATGAAAAAAGGCCTTAAGATCTATTTTACAAGAAATCATCAAAGAACTGCCCAGATGTAATAGAATGGGAAGGTAAAATAGGCATTGAAAAAGAATTCATGAACACCTTCTGAAAGGAAAACCCCAAAATAAAAACCCCAAAGGGAATATTGTGGAAAATTTCAAAATTATCAGATTAAGGAAAAAAATTTTAAAGCCAGCCAAAAAAAACCATTTAAATACCGAGGGTCCACAATAAGGATCACCCAAGATCTGGCTGCCTCTACATTAAAGGAAAGAAGGGGCCTGGAAATAAGGATTTCGGAAGGCACAAGGGCTTGGGATGCGGCCAAGAATAAACTACCCAACTAAGGCCTGGAACATTTTCTTCCAGGAAGAAGATGGAAATTTAATGAAAAAATGAATTCCATTTGTTTCTGGAAAAAAACCAGAACTAAAACAAAAATTTGGATCTCCAACCAAGAACCAAGAGAAAAAGGAAAAAAATAACTCTTGAGAATTGATTTTCTGTTGTGGATATACAAAAAGAATACATGTATAATTTATTGACTGATATAACATAAAAAAAGGGAAGTAGATATGGAAAGGGATGATGGCAGAAAAGGTAAGGGAGGGATAAAAAGGGGAAACCAATCCCACAAAGAGGCAAAGGAAACTTATTCAATATCTGAGGGGAATTTAGGAGAGGGGAGGAACATTGTGTGAATCTTTACCTCATTAGGTTGGCTCAAAGAAAAATAATTGACATTTGTTTTAAGAAAATTTCTTTGGCCTAATTTAAAAACGGGGGAGAGGAAAAAAGGGGAAAAGAAAAAAGAGTAATAAGGGAAGGAAGGGGAAAAAGAACCTCAAAAGGGGAGGGAGGATTATAAAGGGTGCTTTACCTTTACAAGAGGGGGATAACCAAAAAGGGAAAGGGTTGGGGAGGCAAGAAAGAAAAAAACCTGGGGTTAATTGGATGGTGGCCGGGTTTAGTAATTCCCAATATAAATGTGAATGGGGATGAATTCCCCATAAAGGAGGCAATAGAACTGGATCAAAAGTTTCCCAGAACCCACAATATGTTGTTTAAAGAAAACAATTTTCCAGGGAATAAATGGGGAAAAGGCTGGAGAAAATCTATTATGCTTCAGGTGGGAAGTCAAAAAAGCAGGGGTAGCCATCCTTATCTCCAGATCAAGCAAAGCAAAAATTGATCTCTTTAAAAGAGAATAAGGAAGAAAACTACATCCTGCTAAAGGGTTAAATAAACAACGGCAAATCAATATTAAAATATATGCCAAAGTGGATGGCCCAACTTCCTAAAAGGAGGAAGTTAAGAGGATTTGCAAGGGAAGAAATAGACAACAAAAACTGTAATATTGGGGTCTCAACCTTGCACTCCGGGTTAAAACCAAACTACAAAACAAATAAGAAAGAAATTAAAGAAGTAAATAGAATATTAGAAAAATTAGGGTATGTTGGATCTTTGGAGAAAATTAATGGAGATAGAAGGGAATATACTTTTCTTCTTCAGCAGTTCAATGGAACCTATTCAAAAAAATTGTCCAATATTAGGACAAAAGACCTTTAAATTAAATCAAGAAAGCAGAAATAAAAAATGCTTTCTTTTTCAGATCATGATGCAATAAAACCCATTCAACAAAAAGTTGGGGGAAATAGACCAAAAAAGTAATTGGGCTTAAAAATAACTCATCTTAAAAGAATGATTGGGGTGAAGCAGCAAATTATGGATACAAATTAATAACTTCACTCCAAGAATTGACAATGATGAGAATCATACCAAAAATTTGTGGGATGCAGGCAAAGCGGTTATAAAGAGGGAATGTTATATCCTTAGAGGCACCCGAATAAAAACAGAGAAAGAAAAGATTAATGAATTGGCGCAAACTAAAAAAACTAAAAAAAGACCAAATTAAAAACCCCCAATCAAATACTAAATTGGAAATTCAAAATTAAAAGGAGAAATTAAAATATTGGAAAGTAAAAAAACTATTGAAATAATTTTAATAAAACTAAGGTGGGTTCTATGAAAAAGCCGATAAAATAGTAAGCCTTTGGTAAAATCTGGGATTAGAAAAGGAGGAGGAAAATGAAATTAGTGGTCTTAAAATGAAAAGGGAGAACTTTCCACCAATGAAGGGAAATTAAGAGAAACAATAAGGAGTTATTTTTGTTCAACTTTATGAATAAATTTGATAAATTAAGGGAAATGGATGAATACCTTCCAAAATACAAATTTCCCCAGACTAAAGGAAGGAAGTAAATTGTTAATAGTCCCATTTCAGAAAAAAAGAAAATAGAAAGGCAATTAAAACAACTCCCTAAGAAAAAAATCCCCCCAGGACCAGATGGATTTACATGTAAATTTTACCAAACATTTAAAAAGAACAATTGGCCCAATGCTATATAAATTTATTTGATAAAATAGGGAATGAAGGAGTCCCCTACCCCAAATTCCTTCTATGAACAGACATGGAAATGATACTAAACCAGGTAGACTGAAAACAGACAAAAAAAATTATAGACCAATCTCCTTAATGACTATTGATGCTAAAATCTTAAATAAGATATTAGCAAAAGATACAGAAAATCATCTCCCAAATAATACAATATGATCAAGTAGGATTTATAACCAGGAATGCATAAATTTCAAATTAGGAAAACTATCAATATAATTAATTTAATAAACCAAATTAACAAAAACCTATATATCATCTCAATAGATGCAGAAAAAAGCATTTGATAAAAATCCAACATCCATTCCTATTAAACACTTTGAGGTATAGGGAATAAATGGACTTTTCCCTTAAAAAATTCAGCAAGAATTATTTAAAACCCCAGTAAGCATCATATGTAATGGAGACAAAACTGCAAACCATTCTCAATAAGATCTGGAGTGAAACAAAGGTTGCCCAATTATCACCAACTTATTTAATATTGTATTAGAAACGCTTAGCTATAGCAATAAGAGCTGAAAAGGAATTAAAGGAATAAGAATAGGCAAATGAGGAAACCAAATTATCCTCTTTGGCCTTTGGACATGATGGTATATTAGAGAACCCCAGAGATTCTGCTTAAAAGTTATTAGAAATAATCCTACAACCAGCAAAGGTTGCTGGTTATAAAATAAAACCCACATAAGTCATCCAGCATTCTTATATATCACTAACAAAATCCAACAGTCAAGAGTTACAAAAGAGAAATTCCATTTAAAGTAACTAATGATAATATAAAATATTTAGAATCTATCTGCCAAGGGGGGAAAATCAAGAAACTTTATGAGCAAAAATTACAGACCACCTTTTCACACAAATTAAGTCTGATCTTTACCAATTGGAAAAAATTAAATGCTCTTGGATAGGCGAGCAAAATAATAAAGATGACAAATTACCTAAACTAATCTATTTATTTAGGCCTATACCAATCAAACTCCACAAAAAACTATTTTTTAATGACCTAGAAAAATAAAAAAAAAGTTCATATGGAAAACAAAGGTCAAGAATTTCAAAGGGAATTAATGAAAAAAAATCAAATGAAGGTTTGGTGCAGATTAAAATTATATTATGGGGCGGCAGTTACCAAAAACTATTTGGTAATTGGCTAAGGAATGGATTAGTTGATCAGTGGAATAGATTGGGTTCAAGGGAAAAAAAGCCAACAAATAGAGCAACCCTGGTTCTTTTGAAACCCAAAGATCCCAGCTTTTGGGATAAGAACTTAAATTTGATTAAAATTGGTTGGGAAAAATTGGGGAAACTAATATGGCAGAAACTAGGCATTGATCCATACTTCGCCGACACCAAGATAAAGGTCAAAATGGGTTCATGACCTAGGCAAAGAATGAAATTATTAAATAAATTAAAGAACATAGGATAATTTACCTCCAGACCTGTGGGAAGGGGAAGGTCTTTATGACCAAAAAGCAGAACTAGAGATCATTACTGATCACAAAATGAAAATTTCATTTACCAAACTGAAAAGTTTTTTTGTACAAAACAAAACTAATGGGACAAGAATTAGAAGGGAAGCAAATAAACTGGGGGAAAATATTTTTTTACAGTCAAGGGTTCTGATAAAGGCCTCATTTCCAAAATATATAGAGAATTAACTCAATTTTATAAAAATCAAGCCATTTCCAATTGAAAAAATGGTTAAAGGATATAACAGACAATTTCCCCAGATGAAGAAATTGAAACTATTTCTATCAATGAAAAGATGCTTAAGTCATTATTAATCAGAGAAATCAAATTAAAGACAACTCTAAGATACCACTACACACCTGAGTTCTTAAGATGACAGGAAAAAATAAATGATTGTTGGGGGATGGGGGAAAACTTTGGGACATTGATGCATTTGTTGGTGGGTTGGGAAAATCCAACTATTTTTGGGAACTGTGCTCAAAAAGTTATCAAACTGTGCATACCCTTTGATCCAGCAGTGTTACTTGGCCAAAAAAAAGTGGGTTTGTAAAGCCCTTTTTTGTAGTGGCGAAACTGGAAACTGAATGGATGTCCATCAAGTTGGAGAATGGCTGAATAAAATTTGGTATATGAAAAAAGGATTTTACCTGTTTCTGTAAGAAATTACCAACAGGATGATTTCCAGAAAGGCCCGGAGACTTTAAAGAACTTGATGCTGAATTTGAAATGAGCAGGACCAGGAGATCATTAATACTTCCAACAATACTAGATGATGACCAGTTCTGATGGACGGCCATCCTCAGCAACGAGATCCAACCAAAACATTTCTAATGGAGCAGTAATGAACTGAGCTAGCTATGCCCAGAAAAAGAACTCCTGGGGAGATGACTAAAAAACCATTACGAATTCCCAATCCATATTTATGCACACATGCATTTTTTGATTTCCCTTCCAAGTTTAATTGTACAATAATTCAAGTCTGATTCTTTTTGTACAGCAAAATAATGTTTTTCAATGTTACTTATTTGTGTATCTAAGTTATATTTTAATATATTTAACGTCCACTGGTCATCCTGCCATCTCGGAGGGGGTGGGGGGTAAGAAGGGGAAAAATTAAACAAGAGGTTTGGCAATTGTTAATGCTGTAAAGTTACCCATGTATATATTCTGTAAATAAAAGGCTGTTAAATTTAAAAAAACAAAAAACAAACAAACAAAAAAAAAAACTGTTTGATAAAAATTGCTGGGAAAATTGGAAACTAAATAGAAACTAGGCATTGATCCAACCTTAACACCGTACACCAAGATAAAAGGTCAAAAGGGTTCATGACCTGGATAAAATGAAATTATTAATAAATTTGAGGAACACAAGGATAAGTTTTACCCTCCTCAGACCTGTGGAAGGGAAGGTTTTTATAAAAACAGAACTAGAGAACATTACTGATACAAAAGAAAATTTCGATTATACCAAACTGGAAAAAGTTTTTGTACAAACAAAACTAATGCAGACAAGATTAGAAGGGAAGAAATAAACTGGGGAAAATATTTTTTAAGTCAAAGGTTCTGATAAAGGCCTCATTTCCAAAATATATGAGGGTTAACTCTAATTTATAAAAAAATCGCCAATTTCCCAATTGGAAAAAATGGTCAAAGGATATGAAAAGACAATTTGATGAAGAAATTGAAACCATTTTAACTATGAAAAAAGATGCCCGTCATTATTAATCAAGAGAAATGCAAATTAAGACAACTCTAAGATACCACTAAACACCTGCCGATTGGCTAAGATGACAGGAAAAAAATGATGATTGTTGGAGGGATTGCGAAAACTGGGACATTGATGATTGTTGGTGGGGGAAGGAATCCAACCATTTTTAGAGGTTTGGAGCTATGCTCAAAAAGTTATCAAACTGTGATACCCTTCGATCCAGCAGTGTTACTACTGGGATTATATCCCAAAAGAGATTATAAAGAAGGGAAAGGGACCTTTATGTGCACGAATGTTTGGTGGGCAGCCCTTTTTTGTAGGGGTAGAAACTTTGGAAACTGAATGGATGCCCATCAGTTGGGAGAATGGCTGAATAAATTGTGGTATATGAATATTATGGAATATTTCTGTTCTGTAAGAAATGACCAACAGGATAATTTTCAAGAAAGGCCTGGGAGACTTACGAACTGATGCTGAGTGAAATGAGCAGGACCAGTAGGTCAATATACTTCAACAAAATATATGATGAAGTTCTGATGGACCAGGCCATCCTCAGCAACGGTCAACCAAACCATTTCTAATGGAGCAGTAAATGAACTGAACTAGCTATGCCCAGAAAAAAGAACCTGGGAGATGACTAAAACCATTACATTGAATTCCCAATCCCTATATTTATGCCACACCTGCATTTTTGATTTCCTTCACAAAATTGTACAATATTTTTGGAGTCTGATTCTTTTCTACAGCAAAATAACTTTTTTGGTCATTGTATACTTATTGTGTATCTAATTTAATTTTAATATTTTAAATCTACTGGTCATCCTGCCATCTAAGGGGAGGGGGTGGGGGGCAAGAGGGTGAAAAAATTGGAACAAGAGGTTTGGCAATTGTTTCTGTGGGTTACCCATGTATATATCCTGTAAAAAATATTAAATAAAAAAAAAAAAAAAAAAAGAACTTTTGTGGGAGGAAATAGAGCGAGGGGGGTTGTGAATGTGAAGGGGAGATGGGAGACAAAAGGAAAAAGGGATGTACTTCTACCAAGTGTAAAACTGAATAGTGAAAAGATGGTGATTTTTATTGTTTATTAAAAGAATTAGATGGAGGAAGCAGAGGGGAAGGGCATGGGATCAGAAAAATGGAACAGGGAAGTGTGATTTATATAGAGAGGGAATGATGCAAAAATATTTCCATGGAGCAGGTTTGTGCAAAGTTTGTGCAATGTAAAGATACCTACCCTGAGATAGAATTGTGTCTCTATAGGTAATATTCTAACCCCAAGAAAGTATGAATGAATTGAAGTTGTGCCCAGAGTTTTGGCATGGGAACATAGATCCAGAGATGAAATAGGATCTTTGGAACTAACACAAAATATAGTATGTCGAGTTGGGATGGGCATGGTGGTGGAAATTATTGGGCTTCAGGATTTCGGGATGAGGGTAAGGAATAACTGTCATGCTTTTGCTCAAATGTGTTTTCTTCAGGAATTAATATGTCTAAATCATGGCAGAAAAATCAGTAAGATTTGGGGAAGATCCACAAAAGTGATTACATAAAAATTGAGTAGAGTATGATTTCAAACTTGTTACTTCAAATATTTTAATTTTATGCGTGATATAGCAAGTATCCTTAAAGAATGAATGAATAAACCTGTGAATCAGAAAACAAAATTCAAAATATATTGGGGGGAAAAAGAGAAATAAGGAAAAAAGAAAAAAATTATTGAAATATGGGAGAATTTTTAAAAAGCTATATAATTATCTTAAAACGGGTCCCAAAAGTGAGGGAATCCTGGGTCAGATATATTTAGAGACAAATTTCACCAAACTGTTAAGGACTAATGGAAACCTATATAAATCATTCTCACAGAGAAAGAAAAAGACAGAGACAAAGACAGAGAGATAGAGAAAGACACAGACACACAGAAAGAATACCATTACATTTCAGAAAGTAACAAATATAATATGAATATGCATACCAGAGAAATATAAGGAAAGGAAACTAGCTCAATATCAAAAAATAATATTATTGGGGGAAAATTTAGAAAAATACTGTATGTACATAATACATATGCATATGTCTAGCTATCACCTATTTTTAAAATATTTAATTCAATTTATACCAGGCATTTATGTATGGTTATGTATGACCCTTAGATAAATAATAAGTGATTACTATGTGGAAAGACTATTCAGTCACTCAACCATCCATTCCCTTATTCATCTAAATGGCTAAATTACCTCACCAACTGCCCCATGGTTGGCCCACATTTCCCCTATTCAAACTACATTTCCCCACATCAGACTTTCAAAAGGTCTTTCCCCAAGTCCAGGAGCAGTTAATTCTTTCAGTTTTGGAACAGTTTAGAGTTTCACCCAACTCTAAGGCTGAGCTATCTCAATGGTGAGTGAGTATGATGGGGGTGCAGCTTCTAGGAGACTTATAGCAGTGATTCTGAAGCCCCAAGATTTTAGGAGTACTATTGTTCTAACAATCTGTCAATGACCCTAATGTCTTCTGGCTTTAGGAATTCTGTAGTATAGTCCTAGAAACTTTCCTGAATGTCATATAGCAATCTGTTGGTCAGTGATAACAATGTTTCTGAAACAAAAGATTAGATGTATTCCAGACCACTCCTCAGTTCTATCTCTGGGTCATAAAATTAACATATCACTAACACTATTTCTGATCTCTCCCTCTTTTCCAATAAATTTATCTTCTTGCTTCTGGTTCTTTGCTAAATCCTTTTGGAACCTAGCCAACTTCAACTGAAGTTACAATAATAATAAACTGTGCCTTTTGACTTGGAGATGAGGCCAAACCTGCAATTTTTTTTTTTTTTGACATGTCTCATGACTCTAGTCTGTAAGCCCAACCTCTTTGAACTTCAACAAGTATAAACTCTAGAAGCTCCCACATCACTGTAGAATGCTATAGCCTCTTCTTTTTCTATCCTCCCTCCCTCCCTAAAGCTTCCCTCATGCTGCCTTTGATGTTGGCTAGGACCAATAGCAATCTCAATTCAAGATAACAGCAGCAGCAGTAGTTATGCCCTGGCAATTTTGCTGAGAGAAGTATCAACTTGCCATCCCCACTTCTGTGCTTGGGTTGACAGCTTCTGTAGTAGTCTCAGTTACTCCATCATCCAGACCATTTGTTCTGCATTTTCTTATTTCTGAACTTCCCTTAAAATGGCAAAGAGATTGCCTAGACTTTTAGACATAGTCTTGATGTTTTTTTTATTGGTCAGAGCTCCTGGGAATTTTTGTTTTCACCAATAAACAATGATCTTTAACGGCCACTCCAATCCTTGGGCATCTACCAATGGGTACTAAGCATGACCATTAGGACAAATGAACTGAGAGTTTACTTCTGCAAAATAAAGGAATATTGGGACCAGCCAAAATCTGTTAATATTTAATCACAATCTGTTATTTTCTTACCCAACTCCACTACAATCTCTGCTTTCCACAAAGAGAGGGAGAGGGGTATGGAATAACACTTTCTACTAAGGTCCCTGATCTTGAGACAACACCTATCAGCTCAATGTGGGAATGTGAAAATGTGATTTTGAATGGACACAAATATGGCCCTAGCTTGCTACTGCTCTCTATCTCAGAAAAGGGAATTGGTTTCTCAGAATTCATGGGGTGGAGGAACAGCTGTGATTAAATGCATCCTTCTTCACAAATCCTTAGGCCTCCCCTTGCTTTCCAGTTTTTGTTATCAGGAAGAATCTGGGGAGAAAACACAAAGGGATCCAAGGCTGTGCTGGAGGTATCTCCCCTGCAGGCATGTTTTTCTTTCAATGAGCCAGACTTTAGTTTAGGTCAAAAGAAAGCTGCTGATCTGGAAAGAATGGGACTTTGGGAAGGCCCTCCTGTTACACCCACGCTCCCAGCTGCTGGCCAGATTTATCCTGTATTACAAAAGGAAATATAAATAAAGATTAGTCCCCAAAGCATTATTACAACTGGGAGCATTATTCACATTGTGTTCAAATCAAGAAAGTCTCTAACTTTATAGAGAAGGGGAGTGAATTAACCATTACAGAGCCAATGCAGGTGGTTTTCTTGGGTTTTTAGGAAACATTCTGGTTTACTTTTTTATGTTTGTACAATGAATATTTTAGTAACAACTGGGAATAATATGGGCATTGAATTTGGCCTATACTAAAATGTTCATTTTTGAGCAGTTATATTTATGTCTGGTTTTTTTTTTTTTTGCCACCTTAAATTTGTTTTATCATGAACTTGACAAACATCAAAAAATGTGGATATTTCACTATCCAATAAACAAAAAAAGACTATATTAAACTATGAACTTCTATATAATCTTTGAGTGTATATTAAATTTAGCACAGTTGTAAAAAAAAACAACAACAACCCTGTTCTGTCTGTGCTTTTCTGTTCTATTTTATATATTTTAAATAATTTCTTCACATTCTTCCCTTCTTTTCATATCATTATCATCAAGTTTTCCCTCCACTTTCCTACGATCCTCTTCCCCTTGTACTATCTTATAACAAACTAATAAAGTCAAGCAAAACAAATTCATAGACTAGTATATCTAAAATACCTGAAAAAATCTTCATCTTGTTTTTATAATTCTCAAACATGGCCAAAGAGAGAGGGAAAATATTTCATCCACAGCCCTTGGGATTAATTATTCTCATTTCATTGATGAGAGTGAAGTTTTTCAAACTGTTTTCCTTCCCATTGTTGTAGTCCTTATATAGTTTCTTCTCCTATTCTTTCTCATTATATAGCACTCTTTATTATATATCATTATAAATCAATTCATTTAAGTTTTCCTAAGATCTCTCTACAGAGAAGCCAATATATTGCGTGGGAAGAAAATATATAGAGAGATGCTTCTTAAGTGAGGAGAGAAAGTAGAGAACATTAGGTAAAGCCTAAACTTCAGGGCTGATGAATTAAGGGACAATGATTCTGACACTCTCTAAAAAGAGGGAAGTAGTATGAGAAAATGAAGAAGTGGCAAAAGGGAGGGATTAAATGAAGGGGACAAATTTTAGCCTAATAAAGAAGAGAGGGCTATACTTAAAACATTTTCAACCAGGAAGAGGTATATGCCTACAATTGTGTTAAATATAGGAAGTGAAGGGGACTGATTGGACAAAGTATTTGTACAGTATTGTCACATGATCCTTGTTCCCAGAAATTTGGGCCTTGGGGGAGGTCATTTGATCTCTGTAGGGATGAACTTTGAACCTGAGATACAGGAAATTGCAGGAAGTGATGTGACCTGTGGGAGGTAGCCAGCATTGGTGATTATTGGTCAAGGATGGTTATGTCCTTTTAGTCTATCTAATGAGAATGCTCAAGTCCTTTGTCTTTTAAACCCTGGACAGCACAGGAGTTGGGATGCCTCCCAGATATATCTGGGCCTCTCCCTGCAGGGATTAATTAACTGCTTTCTCTTTGTACCTGATGATGTCCCTGATTAGTTAATTGGATTGGGAAGGGGGTCTTGTACCTGACCTGTTCCACAAAGAAGGTATATAGATAGAGGGAGATAGGGTGGGATTTAGTGCATGCAAGAGTGATTTTTCTTTGACAGAGTGCAATAAAATATTCCCCTAAAAGTTTTATTAGCATAGCATTAAGCTGATCAGGCAGACTTGACCTGGGATTTCATTATTATCTGGAATTCCTAATAAGACTTGCTATCCCAATGCAAGTCAACATCTTTTCTGCATCTTTCACTTTCAGAACTGTCTAGAGTACTGAGAGGCTAATGTTATCTGGCCAGTTTGTAGAGGTTCAGGCAAGAACTTGAACTCACATTTTCCTAGCTTTAAAGTCAATTCACATTGTCTCTGTAACATTAAATATGTAAATCACTATTAATTGCATTACCATTTAGAAATATTTATTTATTATATTGGTTATATATTTTACTCTGTTATTTTATTGTTACATATTTATCATATTATATTATCACTATTCTATTTAAATTTTATCAAATAATTATCATTTTTATTATATTCTGTGTTCAGTAATGGACACTGAATATCGTATTTTAACTTGCTTTCTATTTCTTTAAAGAACTCTAATTATATACACATAGGTATTAAGAGTACTGAGTAGATTGGCAGCCAGATAATTTATGAATTTTGTAGTTCTTTTAAATGGAACTTACCTTTTACTATTTCCTCCTGAATTTTATTGAAATATAGAAATATATAATATAATGCAATATTATATAATTTAATGTAACATAATCATATAATAGAGTGAAGTAGATATAATCTGTTATATAATATGATTATGTAATATTATATTTATAATGTAACATAGACTTATATTCATAATATAATGGCATTATATCATAGTTTTTATATACTATATATAAATTTATAAATATACATCTATATATCTAATTCCCTTCACCTGTGAGAACCCAGAATCATCTTTGTTATCTAAGTATAATATATATATATATACCTAAGTATAATAGATAATATTATATATATATATATATATATATATATATATATATGTATAACATACCTAAGTATAATAAATAATATAACCCTATTAAGGGACAAGTCAATTCTCTGAGAGCCTCCACAGCTGTGGATCATAGCATCTGAAGGAGTTGCAGGGCAGCCTTTGCTGACATAGATGTTGTGGACTGGGAATGAAATAAATTGGAGGCAGAGGGAAGAGGAGAGAGGTCAGAGAACAGCAACTGCCTCTCAGTCTCCTTGTATCCTTGTATCATCCTCTCAAGAGGAGATCCATTTTGCAGGTCTGGGTTGGATCTCCAGCAGCCACTGTCAGGTGACTCTTTGTGTGCCAATATAACCCAAAACATCAGGGATAGAGTTAGCAAAGAATAATTTTCTTCTAGCTGATGAAAAGTCAGATCTTGACTTGTTTTCCTTTTTTTTTCAGAGGATATCTTTGCCTTCTCACCCATATAACTTCTTCATCTACTTTTTATCTGAAAAAAGGAAGTGTGACTTCCTAGAATGAGTTTTAGACTTGAAGTAAGGAAAACCTACTTTGAATATTACCTCAGAAACAGATGCATATCCCTGGGCAAATACACTTTTTTTTCTAATTTTCATATAAATTATACATTTTATATACTTTATATATGTCATATATGTGTATGCATGTAAATGTTAATGTTTTATTTGGTTTCATTTTGTAAATTATTCCTTTACTGAAGCTATTGATTAGATTTTCTTTCCATCTTCACTATGATTTTCAAAATCTATAACAAAAAATTTGTCTTATCTGTCAAACTGTATTCCTTTAATTTCCTTCTCTTTTTATTGCAACTATACCTGGAACTATATTAAGAAAAATAATGTATGGTATGTATATTTCTTTCCATTTAAATTACGTATATTGTTTTACTGGCTCTTCTGACTGTACTTTGTGGGAATTCATAGGTTCTTCCATATTTCTCTATATTCACCATACTGTTTCTTGCCACCCTTGTGCTCTCTTTGCTTCCTCCCTTGACTCTTCTGGTGAAGTATCCAGAAGCAGGAAGATCTGCCATTTTGGGGTTGTTTTCTCCCTTTGCTTTTCCATAAATGATGAATTGTTAGAGGAATTCTGATTATGAGTTGTTGTGAAGGGACCCCAAAATTCTAAAACTCCTTGAAGGACAAATTCTCCTTGAATCCTGCCACTGTGGGGACTCCACCCGAGGATAAGCAGCTTCATTCTGTTTTCAGGGTGGGACTGGTTGAGTTTAGATCTGTGAGATACCAATCCTATTGAATTGGAGAAACACCTAATCAATTGAAGATTTTCTATTCAATTCTAACTCCACCCACCAGCCTCATCAGGAGGGGGAGTAGGCCTTGGCTTGTAGCCAAAGACTTCCTTATAAAAATGACAATTTTGAACTCATTTCTTTGCAGAGGTCCTAACATGCCATGCCATGTCACACTATGCTATGACATGCTATACCAAGGAAACCTCTGCCCACTGGAATGATATTCTCTTTCAGCACTACCCTCTCTTTATCTCCTTCACCTATTTACCTAATCAAACTTTATGCCTCTCTGTCAGAATTTCTCTAAACTTTATTATCCTGGCAGGATTTTTCACTAAGGAATTCAGCCTTTCTGTCCATGCATAGTAAAGGCTAACTTCCCAATGCCAATAATAAAACCTCTTTTATCTATCTAGGTTTTTGGGTTCGTAAATGCCTTTATGAAGAATTTCTGCACCGCTGGAAGGGGGGTTCCCAAGGGAGTCAAACCTCTCCATTTGATTCCCTGAACCTGGAACCTGCTACTAGACTTCATCATTTAATTCCCTGACAACCAGGAACCCTGATCTCATTTTGGTTCCCTGAATCTAATTTCATCATTTGGTTCCCTGAGAACTCTAAATCTCAATGTCATCAATTGGAGGAGAGGAGAGGAGAAGAGAGGAGAGGAAGAATATAAAATTCTTACTCTACTTTCTTAAATTCCCACTGCACACATTCCAAGAACCACTGGGCATAAGAAAATACTACTGTCCAGATCAACCAGACTTTTTTTTTTTCAGAAAGAGAGAGAGAGAGAAAGGGAGAGAGAGACAGAAAGACACAGAGACAAGAGAGTATCCCTTGTTTAATACATATGTATCCCTTGTTTAATATATATTGAGAAAAGAATGGGCCAAAGAATGCTCAACAACAGACAAGGAAAGGGTGGCAGAGAATTACATGGACACCACTCCTCTACATCTTTTCCTAAGGTCTTTGTATGGATCCTGAGCTTCAGCCACTGTGTATAATTTCTCAGGATAGTATAATTGGTCTATACCTCTTTCCTGTAGCCATTGTTGCTTTTCTTTCTTCTCTCCCTGACCTGGGAAAGTCAACTTCCCATTTTTCCAATGATTTGATGTTAAGTGCTTACAAACTTCCACTCCCTTCACATCTTCCTTTCCCACTTCTCAGATTTTACTCCAGCTTTTCTTCTTCCTCCTCTTCCCCCTTCTCAAGGACAATTTTATTGGGAGGGAGTTCTTGAATAAAAAGCAGAGACAAAAATCTGCAAATCCCAGAATGCTTAGCAAAGAAATTCCCTTTACCCTGTAAGAGCACAGAACCACCTTTGTTACCTAAGTATAATATATAATATAACCCAAGGGCTTCAGGGGTAGAATTAGCAAAGAACAATATCCTTCTAGCTGATGAAAAGCCAGACCTTGACTTGTTTTGTTTTTGTGTTGGAGGATATTTTTACCTTCTCACTCATATCTCTTCACCTACTTCTTACCTGAAAAAAAGGAAGTTTGATTTCCTAGAATGAGTGTTGGACTTGAAGTCAGAAAAACATATTTTGAATACAACATCTGAAATGTATGCATATCTCTGGGTAAATAATATATATATATATATATATTTTCTAAACCTGTTTCCTTATCTATAAAAAGATATCTAGGACCTTCCAAGATTATCGTGAAGGTCAAATGGAATGAAGCAAATAACATATTTTGTAAATTTACAAGTATTGTCTAATGGTAATTCTTACTCTACAGTATTCCAGAAATTTTAGTATCAATAATATGTAAATTATATATTATTAATGACAACACTCATAAGCACTTCATGCATTTCTGTTTTCGAATATGAAAGTACTAAATTTGGAGCCATTAAAAAAAAAAAAAAAAACGTTTATCCCAGTCTGTTCCTTTTATTGATCTTCCATGTTCCTTCATTCAAACACTGGTAGAATCTACTTTGACAATGACTGTGACACTCAGCTCTCTGTTCTTTTTAACCTATTGTTTCAGGTCAGGCTTCAGTTCTCTTTCCATAATGCAGGAATTTTAGCCATCCATCTCCTTGGTCTCCTAGCAGCAATTAGTTATCCCTAACCACACACTCCTACTTTTCCTCCCCTTTCCAACTGCTCTCATTTGGTATGTGGGGCCAAGGTTGTTTGATCACTGTATGGTTCTAGTAAAAAAAAAAAAATCTAAAAATTGCCCAGGAGCAAGTCAGAACAAGGAACCAGCCATTACTAGATTCTGACATTTTTAAAAAGTTATGATTTGATTGCCACACAACCATGTGTGTCCCAAACTGTAGTTACTTGAAGAGGAAAAAAGAGACTTATACAAGTATGTAATTTATAAATTATTTATAAATTTGTAAATTATAAAGATAATTTATAAAATGTGTAAGAAATAATTATTAATAATAAGTATATAAGATGTAAATCTCTAAAATACATATAGAGAACCCCCTCAAGTTTTAATGCACTATTAAATTATTGAGGTTTATGCTGCACTTTGGAGACCCTGCTTATTAATATTAGTAACAGTATTTTAAGATCTTCAAAAATATCAGTAGCTTAAAACTGCCCTAAGATTTGGATCACTATATTTATGTGCATGTGTGTATATATATGTGTATGTGTGTGTATGTATATATATGCACATAGATGTATGTACGTGTGTATATTTGTTTGCATATATGTTTATTCCTTTAATGCTTGGTCAGGGCTAATAGCCTCTTTTTTTAAAGTGAGCCTCACAATAGTATTGTGAGGTGGGTACTACAGTTTTACTATCCCCATTTTACATATAAGGAATTGAATCTGTAGAATCAAATAAGTTGGTGGAGTAAAGTATATCATGAAGGAGAGGTTGATGGACTGTGTTACATACTGAACAAATTAAAGAGGGTGAGGAATAGGAAAAAAAAATTAGAGGATTAACAACTATGGAAAGAGCGCTTTCTGTAACATGGTGAGGAGTGGGGTGGAGTGAATACACTACAGTAAACAGGAGTTAGTAAAGGTAACCAACTCTTTCTAACAGTTTGAAAGTAAATGAAGGTAAGGAAATTAAACAATTCCTTCAGATAGCTTCCTCTTTATCTCATTTTTCTTCCTACATCTTCCTTCCTTATATCTTCTTGACCCATAGAATTACATAGAAAGTAGAAGGAAAAAATTTTTAATAGATTTCTTAGATCTGAGTCCCTTCAAGGAATTTTGTTTGAATTCTTTTTAACTACCATTAGAGAATATTTACAGATTTATAAAATACATTATATACATGATCTCATTTGATATTCATAACCATCTTAGAAGGTAAGTATACATAAGGAAACAGAGGTTCAGAAAAAAATATATAATGATTTTATCCAGGGTTATACATCTAATACATTTCTGAGGTGGTATTCAAACTATGTCTTCCTATCTCAAAGTCTAGAACTATCTCTGCAGGATAAGAAGTAGATGAAGAAAGATGGTTTAGAAGATAAGGATTTCTACACAGTCCCTACACACACAATAGCAAAACACCAAAAAGTGTTCAATAAATATTCTAAGAGTAGTGAGCTTTTTGTTCTGCCTACTCCATCCTGTGAGGAGTTGTGACCATTTGCAGGAATGAGAGAGCAATAGTTTACTAGCTACATGATGAAGTGCTAGTCAGGAATTTTGCCTTTGTCACTTCTACTTGAACTCATATACTTTTAACAAAGTGTAATACAGGATTTCAAGATAAAAGTCAGCTATGTAAATTAAAATTAAAAAGATAGGAAGAAGTTTGGCAAATGTCAATATGAATAATAAATATGCTTAAAATTTACAAAATCAAAACAAAACCTCACCTCAATCTAATTTAGGTCAGTTATTTTTTTTTCTATAGATATTTTTTGATTTTTTTCTTTTTTTTCAATATTTTATTGCTTCTTCTATCAATCTAAAATTTAAATTTTTACAAATTTTCATCAATTTCATTTAGCTTTTCAGTTTTACTTGCATACAATTAAACAAAATAACTTAATAATTACTTATATATATATATATATAACTGCATTATTATCTGAAAAGGGTATATTTATTTAATATTTCTGATTATCTGCATTTATTTGTAAAAATTTTAATATCTTAATATATGGTACAATTGAGAAAAAGGTATACTTCTTTCTATTTCCATTCTGTTTTCTCCAGAAGGCTATCCAGCTCTGAAAGGGGAAATTTGATATCTCTCACTAGTACAGTTTTATTATTTCCTCTTGAAACTCATTTAACTTTTCTTTTAAGAATTTAAATGCTATGTCATTTGGTAAATATATGTTTACTATTGCAATTACTTCATTGTTTATGGTAGCATTTTATTTTAATTTTTCCATGAGAATTTCTTTTGTTTGTTTGTTTGTTTTTTTGTTTTTTTATTTTAAATTATTTTTTTAATTGAAGTTTTTATTTTCAAAGTATAGCATAGATGATTTTCAACATTAACCTTTACAAAATCTTGCAAAATCTTTTTTTCCTTCCTTTTCCCCCACCCCCTTCCCCTAGATGGCAAGGAATCCAATATGTTAAACATGTGCAATTCTTTATACATATTTCCACAATTATCATGGTACACAAGAAAAATCAGAAAAAAAAAAAAGAAAAAAGAGAGAGAAAACAAAATACAAGCAAACAGCAATTAAAGAGGTGAAAATAATATATTGTTATCCACATTCAATCTCCACAGAACTCTCTTCATCACAAGACCATTGGAACTGGACTTAATCACCCCACTGTTGAAAAGAGTCATGTCCGTCAGAATTGATCATCGTATAATCTTGCTGTTGCTGTGTACAATGTTCTCCTTACTCTACTCTCTTCACTTAGCATCTGTTCATGTAATTCTCTCTAAGCCTCTTTGAAATCATCCCACAGATTATTTCCTATAGAACGATAATATTCCATAACATTCATGTACTATAACTTATTCAGTTGTTCTCCAACTGATGGGCATCCACTCTGTTTCCACTTTCTTGCTACTACAAAAAGGGCTGCTATAAACATTTTTGCACATGTGTGTTCTTTTTCCTTTTTTATGATCACTTTGGGATATAGGCCCAGTAGAGACACTACTGGATCATAGTTTGATAGCCCTTTGGGCATAGTTCCAAATTTCTCTCCAGAATTCTTATATCAGTTCAAAACTCCACCAACAATGCATTAGTGTCACAGTTTTCCCACATCTCCTCCAATATTCATCATTATCTTTTTCTGTCATCTTAGCCAGTCTGAGAAGTGTGTAGAGATATATAGTACCTTTTTAGCAAGATGTAGTTGCCTTGTTTGTTTCCTTAAAATATGCTTAATTTTGGTTTTACTTTGTCTAAGATCATGATTGCTACCACTGCTATATATATTACATATATATATATATATATATATATATATATATATATATATATTTAAACTTAAGTATATATATATATATATATATATATATATATATATATATACACTTCAGCTGAAACATAATAGATTTTGCTTCACTCTTATTTTAATTTAATTCCCTCTGTATCCTTCTGTGTATATTTAATCCTGCAAGTATCAGGTATATTTCTTGTGAACAATGGATTTTTAGATTCTGATTTCTAATCCATTCTGTCATCTAGTTCTTTAAATAGGTGAATTCATCACATTCACATTTACAGTTATTATTACTAACTGTACATTTTTTCTGTTAATTCTTCTTTCTCTTTTTTACCCTGTGTCTTCTTTAAAGTCTCTTTTGTTTCTGGTCATTCCTTCCATTAATACACCCTTCCTTTTATTATCCTCCCTTCCAAATTCCTTTCTCCTCTTATTTTCCTCTTAAGTAAAATAGAATTTTATCCTAAATTGAGCATGTAGATATAGTCTTCCCTTTTGAACCAATTCAGATGAGACTAATCATTAAATAAAAAGCTCTTTCTTTTACTCTTTTATGTAAGATTATTTTCCATTTTTTCTCTCCCTTTCCTCTTCTCCTACTTTCTCTATTTCACCCACCAGTTTAGATCAATGCAACAAAAATGACTCACTTTTCTCTTCTTTGTAGTGTCTTTCTGACTGTTATAAAAAAAGATAAAGTTCTTAGGAGTTACATGAATTATTCTGCAATTGCTTTCTAACCTATTGCCTGATCCCCCTTATCATCTCTGATTTGAGAGCTCCTAAAGCAATTGCTGAGACTAGCCTACCAATGGTGTTGCCACCACAGGGGATCTTGCTCAGTTTCCTTTCTGGTGTCATAGACCTCTTCTTCCAGCTTTCTAAGTTGCCTTCTCAGCTCCACCCCTGCTTGTGATTAGGTTTCAAACATTTTATTCTATTTTTATTGTGAATACTTAGAAGCATTTTATTTAGTTAATCTATATTTTCCATTGCAGAATTATATATTTTTTTGCAAAAGTTCTGTTCAGATATAAACTTAGAGATTTTGTTTATTGGATTATAGTATTACAAATATTCTTCTTCTATATTCTGGTAGATGCTAAATTGTAAGTAATCCTGACTGATTCATTTGTATTTCAGCTTTTACATTCTTGATGACTATAGTAATCATTTGACTTAAAAACTCTGAATTTGGGTTACAATGTTGCAAAGAATTTTCATTTTGTGTTTCTTCAGGTGACCAATGGATTCATTTTACTTTAACTTTTCCCCCTGTTTCTAATAGATGTGGACAATTTTCTTTCATGATTTCTTAAATTGTGACATCATGGCTCTTATTTTTTAAGTCATGCATTGCAGATAGTCCATTGATTCTTAGATTATTCTTTATCTGTTTTCTGAATATTCGTTTTTGATATAAAATATTAATCTATCTCATACAATATAATCTCTTATTTTTCAGTTTTTGACTACATATTTTTTTAAGTAAAGAAATCACTAATTTCTAAATGGTTCATTCTAGCTTTCCAGGATTTTGTTACTTGGGTAGAATTATGTACAACAAAGGAAAAACCTGAGACAAAAAGTTACTATGAATCTAAGGAATTCAAAACACAAATATAGAAGACAATTACTTCAAAATATATACTAGAAAAGCTTCAGAGAAAAAAAATCAGATTAGACTTGAGTCAAACAAGAATTCTAAGAGTTAGAGACATTTAAAAGAGCAAAAAATTATTTTAGAATCTAAAATGAAAGAGGCAGAAATAAAAATGAGAAAAAAGAAATGAGATATGTAATAAAGCTATGAAAAGATATATAATACATCTTCCTGAATAAAATAACTTCTTGAAATTAGAATTTATTAATGACTTTATGAGATATAAAGAAATAATAAGATAAAGTCAAAAGACTTAAAAATAAGAAAATGTGAAATATCAATTGAGAAAATAAGTGATGTGGAAAATAGAATGAGGTGAAATAATTAATAAAATTCTAGACTACTTGAAAATCATTGACAAAAAGGACATATACATCATATTTTAAGGAATTACACAGACATCTAATTGGTCCAATAGATAGAATACCAGCCTGAATTCAGGAGGACCTGAGTTCAGATCTGGCCTCAGACACCTAATACTTCCTAGCTGTGTGACCCTGGGCAAGTCGCTTAACCCCAACTGCCTCAGCCAAAAAACAAACAAAAAAAGAAATTATAAAGGATCACTGCCCAGATATCTTAGATTCAGAGGAGGAAAATTATCATTTAATGAAATGTAAGATTTAAAATTTTTTTCCAGTATTTTAGTATTTATTTTTAATACACATTAACATTCAGTCTCCTTATTTTTTTTCTGGGTGTAGATGGCATTTTCTTTCCAAAGTCTATTGGGATTGCTTTGAATCACTGAACTACTAAGAAGAACCAAGTCTTTCAGTGTTGATTATCATGAATTCTTGCTGTTATTGTGTACAATGGTTTGGCTTGTTTCTCTTAGCATCAGATCATGTAAATCTTTCCAGACATTTCTATAATCAGCAGCTTCATAATTTTTATAGAATAATAATATTCCATTACCTTTATGTACCACAACTTGTTCAACCATTCCCCAATTTGATAGGAATCTACTCATTTTCCAATTATTTGCACCACAAAAAGAGCTGTTACAAACATTTTTGTATATGTGGGTCCTTTCCTCTCCTTTTTGATTTCTTAGGATACAGACCCAGTAATGGCACTGCTGAATCAAAGAGTTATCCACAGTTTTATATCCCTTTGGACATAGTTCCAGATTGCTCTCCAGAATGATGGGATTAGTTCACAACCCAATAAACAATGCATTAGTGTTCCAGTTTTTCCATATCCCCTCCAATTTTGTCATTATCTTTTCTTGTCATCTTAGCCAATCTGGGGGATGTAGGGTGGTACTTCAGAATCATTTTAATTTGTATTTCTCTTACCAAATAGTGATTTAGGAAAATTTTTTCATATGACTTAGAGATGACTTTAATTTCATCATTTGAAAATTGTCTGTTCATATATTTTGACCATGAATTGTAAGGTTTTCATTAACCCCTGAGAATTATTAGAACTAGAAATAGGAAACCAGAACTGAATTTTTTAAAATGACATTCAAACTTAGGGCTGAAGGAAAAAATAAAAAAAGTAAAAATGAATAATAAGTCATAAGATATTGAACATAGTTAAACTTTATATTTTTATCTGGGAAGAGAATACATGTAACATCTAAGTACTATTCATCACAAGGGATCTTACAGGGAGTCTAGTTAGAGAACTTTGTTCTATTATATGTGACAATATCAAAAGAAGAATGGAAGGAATGAAAAGAGGAATATATTTTGAGTGGGGAAAGGGAGAGGAATAATGGGGAAACCACCTTATATAATTGTGGCATGCAAAGAAAGATTTATGCAATGAAGGGAGCAATAGAGAGAATGAATGACATTTGAATCTCACTCTCACCTGAATTACTTCAAGGAGAGAAGAATAAACATGCATGGTTGGGTACATGATACAGTTGGATACATCTTTAAAAAAAAACAAGTCAGGACTTCCGGCCAAGATGGTGGCAAGGAGGCACACAGCTGTGTAAACTCCACATTTTCTCTCAGAATCCATCTCATTACAAGCCTCTGAATTAATGCCTGACTGAAAAAAAAAAACCCCACAAACAGTTACCAAGAGAAGACATCCTTGAGATTCGAGAGGAAAGGTCTGTTTTTGCTCGAGGGTGGGACAATTTTAGATCTGGCACAGGCTGAAGTCAGGCAGCGCAGCAAGAGCTCAGCAGGCAGCTCACAGCCAAGCAGACCAGAGGGGGTTGGGGTATGATCTCAGCCGTCTCTTCCAGGAGAGCTTCACTACAGGATTGGATAGTTTGCCCTGGCAGCAAGTCAGTAGCCCAGCAGAGAAGCTAAAAACACCAGGTGGGGGCAGGGGTGGGGGTGAAGAATACAACCCCAAACAGCTGGAGTTCCTTGGGACCGGCCACCCCTCCCCTGCAGCATCTCAGTAGGCACTCAGAGTCTCAGAGCACAGGCTCAGCGCAGTCCTGCTAGTGCCTCGCTGCCGCCCCCTCAGTCTGTAGAAGAAGCTCGGTAATGCCACCTAGCCCCTCCCCCAAAAAAGCAGATTCCATTTGGGGTGTTTTTCCTTTTTTTTCTTTGCTAGTTTGTCTCTGATTCTTCTCTGACAAAATGAGCAAAAAGTTAAAAAGGACTTTAAGATTGACAGCTTTTATACAGACAGAGAACAGACTCTAAACAATGAGGAGACTAAAAACAGATTATCTCCAGGTGAATCCCCACAGGAGGAGATCATCTGTTCCTCAGCACAGATGAATCTCATAGAAGAAATTAAAAAGGCTCTCACATGAGAGCTAGAAGAAAAATGGGAAAAGGAGAGGAAGGCTTGGTAAGAGAATCTGGAGAAGTCATCCCACTCATTTAAAGACAGAATGGATAAAGAAATCAAATCCTTGAAAAATAGGATTAGTGAACTGGAAACAGAAAATAGCTCACTAAAGAATAAAATTGGTAAAATGGAAAAACATTCATAGAACAAATTGACAATTAAAAAGATATAAAAAGTGAGTGAAGAAAACACTTCATTGAAAATCAGAATAGAACAAATGGAATTGAATGACTCGAGGAGACAAGAAGAATCAGTCAAGCAAAACCAAAAAAACCAAACAATGGAGAAAAAATGTGAAATACCTTCTGGGGAAAACAACAGACCTGGAAAACAGGTCTCGGAGAGACAATCTGAGAATCATTGGACTCCCAAAAAAATATGATGAAAAATAGAACCTGGACACTATTTTCCAGGAAATTATCAAAGAGAACTGCCCAGAAGTCATAGAAACAGAGGATAAAATAGACATTGAAAGGATTCATCGATCACCCACTGAAAGGGATCCTAAAATCAAAATCAAAATATAGTGGCCAAATGCCAGAACCCTCAAACAAAGGAAAAAATACTCCAAGCGGCTAGAAAAACCCAATTCAAATATAAAGGAGTCACAATAAGGATCACCCAAGATCTAGCAGCATCCACATTAAAAGATCAAGGGCCTGGAATATGATATTCTGAAAGGCTAAGGAACCTCGGTATGCAACCAAAACAACTACCCAGCTAGAATGAGCATCTCTTCCAGGGAAGAAGATGGTTATTCAACAAAATAGGAATTTCACCCTATTTTGGTGAAAAACGGAACTTAACAATAAGTTTGATCTGCAACTATAGAACTCAAGAAAACCTAAAGTTAAAAAACAATCTTGGAACTATATTTGCTGAGATGTATAAAAAATACATGATACCTTGTTCTAGAAATTAGAGGTGGAAAGGACATTGTATCAGAAAAGGGAATGGGTACTATATCTCAAAAGAGGCAAAGGAAACCTATTATATCCTGAGAGAAAAAATGGAGGGAGATGAAATAGTGGGTATTTTACGCCATAAGAATTGACTTAAGAGAAAAAATTTTAGACATATTCAATGTATGGTGAAACTTTCCCATCTCTATTGAAAAGTGAGAAGGGCAAAGTGAAAAGGGAAGGAATAAGCTAGCAGAAGAATCGAAACCGTGAGGGAAAGGAGAGATGGAGGAGGAACCCTAAGGTGGGAGGAGGGAACTAAAAGGAGGGCCATGAGAAGCGTGGGCCACAAGTTTAATACTGGGAAGGGGAGTAAGGGGAAAGAAGGGAGAAAAGCATAAATAGGGGTTAACAAGATGCCAAGTAATACAGAATTGTAATTTTAACCATAAATATGAACGGGGTAAACCTAAAGAGGAAGCAATTAGCAGAATGGATTAAAAGCCAGAATCCTACAATATGTTGTTTGGAAACATACCTGAAGCAGGGAGATACATGCAGAATAAGGTAAAGGATGGAGCAAAATCTACATGCTTGGTGAAGTCAAAAAGCAGGGCTAGCCATCCTGATTTCAGATCAAGCAAAAACAAAATTGATCTAATTAAAAGAGATAAGGAAGGGCACTTATATCTTGCTAAAGGTAGCATAAATAATGAGGCAATATCAATATTAAACATATATGCACCAAGTGGGTGTAGCATCTAAATTTTAAAGAGAAATTAAGAGAGTTGCAAGAAGAAAGATACAAACTATAATAAGTGGGAGATCTCAAACTTGCACTCTCAGAATCAAATCACAAAATAAATAAGAAAGAAGTCAAAGAGGTAAATAGAATACTAGAAAAGTTAGATATGATAGACCTCTGGAGAAAACGAAATGGAGACAGAAAGGAATACATGTTCATTTCAGCAGTTCATGGAACCTATACAAAAATAGACCATATATTAGGACATAAAAACCTCAAACTCAAATGCAGTAAGGCAGAAATAGTAAATGCATCCTTTTCAGACCACGATGCAATAAAAATTACATTCAACAAAAAGCCAGGGGAAAGTAGACCAAAAAATAATTGGAAACTAAATAATCACATACTATACAATGATTGGGTGAAACAGCAAATCATAGACATAATTAATAACTTCACCCAAGAAAATGACAATAATGGACATCATATCAAAATGTGTGATGAGCCAAAGCAAAATAAGGGAAACTTCATATCTCTAGAGGCTTACTTGCATAAAGTAGAGAAAGAGAAGGTCAACGAATTAGGCTTGCAACTAAAAATGCTAGAAAAGGAACAAATTAAAAACCCCCATTCAAGCACTACACTTGAAATTCTAAAAATAAAAGGAGAGATCAATAAAATTGAAAGCAAAAAAAAAAAACTATTGAATTAATTAATAAAACTAAGAGTTGGTTCTATGAAAAAACCAAAAATAGACAAACCCTTAGTAAATCTGATCAAAAAAAGGAAAGAGGAAAATCAAATTGTTAGTCTTAAAAATGAAAAGGGAGAACTCGCCACTAATGAAGAGGAAATTAGAGCAATAATTAGGAATTACTTTGCTCAACTTTATGGCAATAAATTCAACAACTTAAACAAAATGGAAGTATACCTTCAAAAATATAGCTTGCCCAGATTAACAGAGGAAGAAGTAAATATCCTAAACAATCCCATCTTAGAAAAAGAAATAGAACAAGCTATTAACCAACTCCCTAAGAAAAAATCCCCAGGACCAGATGGATTTACATGTGAATTCTACCAAACATTTAAAGAACAATTAACCCCAATGCTATATAAACTATTTGAAAAAATAGGGACTGAAGGAGTGCTACCAAACTCCTTTTATAACACAGAAAACAGAGAAAGAAATTTATAGACCAATCTCTTTAATGAATATCGATGCTAAAATCTTAAATAAAATATTAGCAAAAAGATTACAGAAAATCATTCCTAGGATAATACACTATGACCAAGTAGGATTTATACCAGGAATGCAGGGCTGGTTCAATATTATGAAAACTATTAGCATAATTGACTATATCAATAAGCAAACTAACCAAAACCATATGATCATCTCAATAGATGCAGAAAAAGCATTTGATAAAATCAAACATACATTCCTAATAAAAACACTTGAGAGTATAGGAATAAATGGGCTTTTTCTTAAAATAGTCAGGAGCATATATTTAAAACCATCAGTAAGCATCATATGCAATGGGGAAAAACTGGAATCTTTCCCAGTAAGATCTGGAGTGAAGCAAGGTTGCCACTGTCACCATTATTATTCAATATTGTATTAGAAACACTAGCCACGGCAATAAGAGTCGAAAAAGAGATCAAAGGAATCAGAATAGGCAGTGAGGAAACCAAACTATCACTCTTTGCAGATGATATGATGGTATACTTAGAGAACCCTAGAGATTCTATGAAAAAGCTATTAGAAATAATCCAAACTTTAGCAAAGTTAGGTTATAAATAAATCATAAATTCTTAGCATTTTATAACATCACCAACAAAATCCAACAGCAAGAGATACAAAGAGAAATTACATTCAGAATAACTGTCGACAGCATAAAATATTTGGGAATCTATCTACCAAAGGAAAGTCAGGAATTATATGAGCTAAATTACAAAAAACTTTCCACACAAATAAAGTCAGACTTAATTGGAAAAATATCAAGTGCTCCTGGATAGGTTGAGCGAATATAATAAAGATGACAATACTCCCTAAACTAATCTATTTATTTAGTCTATACCAATCAGACTTCCAAGAAAATATTTTAATGATCTAGAAAAAATAACAACAAAATTCATATGGAATAATAAAAGATGAAGGATCTCAAAAGAATTAACGAAAAAAAAAATCAAATGAAGGTGGCCTAGCTGTACCTGATCTAAAACTAGGTTATAAAGCAGCAGTCACCAAAACCATTTGGTATTGGCTAAGAAATAGATTAGTTGATCAGTGGAACAGGTTAGATTCACAAGACAGAATAGTCAACTATAGCAATTTAGTGTTTGACAAACCCAAAGATCCTAACTTTTGGGATAAGAATTCATTATTTGACAAAAACTGCTGGGATAACTGGAAATTAGTATGGAAGAAATTAGGCATGGACCCACATTTAACACCATGTACCAAGATAAGATCAAAATGGGTCCATGATTTAGACATAAAGAATGAGATTATAAACAAATTGGAGGAACATAGGATAATTTATCTCTCAGACTTGTGGAGGAGGAAGAAATTTATGACTAAAGATGAACTAGAGACCATTATTGATCCAAAATAGAAAATTTTGATTACATCAAATTAAAAGCTTCTGTACAAAACAAACTAATGTAAACAAGATTAGGAAGGAAGCACAAACTGGGAAAACGCTTCATTAAAGGTTCTTGATAAAGGCCTCATTTCCAAAAATATAGAGAATTGACTCTAATTATAAGAAATCAAGCCATTTTCCAATTGATAAATGGTCAAAGGATATGAACAGAAATTTCAGATGATGAAATTGAAATTATACCACTTATGAAAGAGTGTTCCAAATCATTATTAATCAAGAAAGCAAATTAAGACAACTCTGAGATACACCACACACCTGTCAGATTGGCTAAGATGACAGGAAAAAATGATGATGATTGTTGGAGGGGATGTGGGAAAACTGGGACACTGATACATTGTTGGTGGAGCTGTGAACGAATGCAAACATTCTGGAGAACAATCTGGAATTATGCCCAAAAAGTTATCAAACTGTGCATACCCTTTGATCCAGTAGTGTTTCTACTGGGCTTATACCCCAAGGAGATACTAAATAAGGGAAAGGGACCAGTATGTGCCAAAATGTTTGTGGCAGCCCTGTTTGTAGTGTTAGAAGCTTGAAACTCAGTGGATGCCCATCAATTGGAGGAATGGTTGGTAAATTGTGGTATATGAATGTTATGGAATATTATTGTTCTGTAAGAAATGACCAGCAGGATGAATACAGAGAGGCTTGGAGAGAATTACATGAACTGATGCTAAGTGAAATGAGCAGAACCAAGAGATCATTATATATGTCAACAACGATACTGTATGAAGATGTAATCTGATGGAAATGGATTTCTTTGACAAACAGACCTAATTCAGTTTCAATTGATCAGTGATGGACAGAAGCAGCTACACCCAAAGAAAAACACTGGGAAATGAATGTAAACTGTTTGCATTTTTGTTTTTCTTCCTGGGTTATTTTTACCTTCTGAATCCAATTCTCCCTGTGCAACAAGAAAACTGTTAGGATCTGCACACATACATTGTATCTAGGATATACTAGGACATATTCCACATATATAGGACTGCTTGCCATCTAGGGAGGGAGTTGAGGGTGGGAGGGAAAAATCGGAACAGAAGTGAGTGCAAGGGATAATGTTGTAAAAAAAAATTACCCTGGCATGGATTCTGTCAATAAAAAGTTACTATAATAATAATAATAATAATAATAATTTAAAAAAACAAGTCAGTGAGAAGGAAAATAATATAAAGGATAGAGAAAATTAGAGAAGGCAGATTAAAGGAGACAGTGATTAAAAGCAAATAAATTCTTGAGGAGCATATAAAAAAGATATAAATAAGACATAAAATGGGATGGAGGGACATATATATTTGACTATCATAATTGTAAATATGAATGGCATGAACTCACCACAAAAATGTAAAAGATAATAGAACTGATTAGAAACCAAAATCCAACATGTTGTTTATAAGAAACATGTATGAGATAGATGGTTAGTTTGATAGGTAGTCTAAGCCTTCCAAGTACTGAGTTAGGTTTGGTATATGTATATCAATCTCATCATCTACATATAATCCCTGGAAAATAAAATTTTAAGGTAAATGAATTTATCCATAACATCAGAACTTTCTCTATTTGCTATTATTTATGGTACTACATATGTATGTTGTGGTGCTGACTGGTGACAGTCTGCTCAGGTCAAAGTTGGCACAAGTAGCAGAGATCTGATATACCATACTCTGTTGCATCTCAGTCTCAGAGGCAACATTAAGTTCATTCTCTGTGAACAAAATAATGTGCATTGGTCCTTTCTTCACTTTAGTCTTTGCTTCTAGCTTTTTCAAGTGAAATAATTTACTGTCAGCACAGTAGTTGACCTTGATGCTGTTTTCATCATTGTTGAAGACATTTGACAATATCATAAAAACCATAAAAAAGAATGGGAACAACCACATACCTCTGCTTCATTCCACTGGTGCCTGAGAAAGTATGAGAGCAACATCCATTATCTAGAACCCACGCAACAATTCTATCATGAAACTGGCATACAATACTGCTAAATTTTTCCAGGAAACTAAATTTTGCCATGATTCTCCATAAGCCCTCATAACTAAGAGTGTCAAAGGATCTACAAGGCAGGGTGCCCACTAATATGAAAACTGACTGAAATCTTCTGGATTTTATTATGGGCAGAAATTTTCCATTATCTAGGAAGTCTCTTTCTTAGTCAGTGCAGACAAGATTCTTGCTAGAGTTCTCAATCAACTGATCCTTCCCCTATAAGATGATCACAAGCCAGTGTGCCTTCAGAACAGGTCATGACACAGGTTTTTGCTGCTTGACAATTCCAGAAGAAATGTCAGAAGTAAAACAAAAGTGTGTATATGACAATTAAAAAATGAAGATGAAACCTTTAAACCTGACTCAGATCATATAGAACTTGGTCCTCATTCAAGACTTGAGGAATCCTGTTATGAAAAACTAACTCCTGGTGCCCTAAAGGCAGAAATCAATTAAAAAACATATTCTGGAACATGTCTGGAATATAACTCTTAATATCTTCTGCCTTTGCTTCTACACATGCACACATACACACACACACACACACAGGACTGATTGAAACTAAACAGAGAAAATCATAAAAAACAGGCTGGCAGAATTGATTACAAAATTCTATTACATAATCTTAATTGGTTCCTTACAATTACTCTTCCTTAATTAATTCACATTCCCACTCACCACAATGACTTTTACAAACTTTTTAATCTCTCTTCAAACCTTCCATGAATCCATTTCTAGACTCTCAAATGAGAATCTCAACTCAAATTTCACTTAAAAATTTAGTCATTTGCCTTAAACTCTCCTCTTCATCTCATATAACTTACATGCCACTGTCACTGTCTCCTCATTTACTCCTGTTTTATGCAAAATTTTGGTCCTTCTCTTTACCAAGATGACTACTCTATATGCATAAATGACCTAATTCCATTATATTTTCTATGGTATATTGCCCTTTCTATCATTCCTATTCTTTCATCTATCTTCAGTATTATGCTGCATATGGAGTTCTTTGCTATTGACTACAAACATGCCTGTATTTTCTGCATCCTTATTAAAATAAAATTATTTTGTTTTATTTTATTTTAAAAGCCTCATTTTACTCATTCATCTTCATTAACCATTGCCCAATATCCCTCTCAGGTTTTGTGCTTAAACTCCTTGGAAGTCATCCACACTTCCTTTCATATGACTCTCTTCCAAATTTTCCCCTCCCCCAATTTTCCTCTGGTTATACATGTACATTCATTTTTAAAAAACACATTTTCTTATAAATTTTGTTCAGAAACAAAAAAGAAAATCAGAACAAAATGGGAAAAATTATGAGAGAGAAAACTACAGAAGAAAAAGAGAAAAAAGTCTTTATATTTCTCCCTCTCGATGCAGATGACATTTTCTATCCAAAGTTTATTGGGAAATGTCTTATCCAAGTCATGTTTCTTAACCTTGGATATCCTTCAAGTCTCTATCCTCAGCTCTCTTTTTTTATTCCTATACTTTCTCACTTGCATCAATCCCCATCATTTCACCTATTTTTATGTTGATTTTTCTCAAATTTATTTATCCAACTCTTAACTTCCTTTCTAACTCCAGATTTGCATCTTCATCTCCCTTTTAGATATCTTGAACTGGATATATTTTAAACATCTCATATTGAACACATAGAAAATTTAGACTCATTTTCCCCCAAACTGTTAAGTCTTCTTTATTAATTAGTTTTTAGGGTATCGCCATCCTGGTACATTCCCAAGTATTTCATTTTTGTTTATTTCATCTATTCTAACTTCAGCCAAATTGACCTCCTTCTTGTTTTCTGCACACATATTCTGTCTCTCTTCTCTGTACCTTTGTCCAGTCTTTTTCTCATTCATAAGCTATACTCCATACTCTCATTCAACTCACAGTTGATAGTTCCCTTTAAAACTTTGCTGAATTTCCACTTTCTGTAGGAAACTTATACTCCTCCCAGAAGTGTTTGTGTTCCCATTCCTACCTCTGAATTTATTTTAAATATATTTTTGTAGTTACTTTTTGGTATATTATACTGGAGTTTTTTTTTTTTTCAATTAGAAAATAAGCTCTAGAAATGTTTTAGTTTTATCTCTGTATTCACCGTTGTCTACCACAGTGACTGGCATATAGCAGTTGCTTAATAAATGTTGGTTGAGTGAATAAATAGTTGGATTAAATCATATTATAGAATTTGATCATGGTTTCTCAAGATTTGAGAAACTTTAGAAGTACAGCTGAGATAGGTTTTTAGTCACAATTCATATTTAATCACAAACACTTTTGCCTTCTCTATATATCCAGAAGTCTCTTATGGGCTTCTGCATGAATCAACCTGTCCAGTCAGTCTTCCAAAGAATAGATAATTAAGAAATGGATCAGAGCCAAGGAGAAGGAAGGATAGTGATGAGCTTATTAGAAGTCAAAAAAGATTTGGGGAAATGGGAGAATCTTTTTTTTTTCTCTTACCTGATATCTAAGAGCAAGATGCCGCGCATTTTATAATAGCATTGAATGAATGGCTCATTTAGAAGAAGAGAATTGACATTTTTCTCACAGAGGATTGCAACTGGCCAATGAGATTCTAATCCTTATAGACACATGCCCTGCTTTCTGCCTAATGAAATTTCCACATGGACATATGCATATATTGTTTATGGTTTAAGCAGAGGAATTTTTATTGGCTTTGAACCAAACCTAAGAATATTTACAAAAAGCACTCACAAGCTGATTTAGTCTCTTTTTCCTTCTTAAATATAATTGAAAGAAGTCATGCTGTAAGCCTTTGGGTGGGGAGAGAGGCTTTGGGTGGGCCTTAATCTTCCCATCCAGGCCCACACATAATCATGAATGAAGCATGTTCCTTTCTTCCCCTCCCCCATCCTCCCACCTCTTTATGTTTGTTCTTTTTGCTGTTACTGGAAGATGTTTTGGAGACAGCCATGATCTTGTGAGCTTAAGGAGGTCAAAAAATGAGCTATCATAGGTTCAAGGAGGACAGTCTAGGCCTGACTAGGCTAACACCTGAGGTGATAGCATAATCTTGAGGAATGGTCAAGCCCACAAGTAGCTGAATGTCAACTCATCCAGCAGTTTTGCCAAGATCAGATGTGAACTTGGTGGAGTGAAAATTCAAAGCAAGTATTTTAAAGTTAACTTTACCCTTCCCAGTTATTGAGATGAGAGAGGGGAGAATATGTCCCTGTTCACAGGAAATGATTGTACCTCTGTTCTTCATATATCTTCTTATTAAATGTATCTTTACAAAAAATAATAACACTAATTGATGTTCATTTGTTAAATAATACTGGGTTACTGATCACTGGCAATTGATATTAGTGAAAATATACCAAAATGATAGCTCAAGATGATAGCATTAGAGGAGGCATCTTAAACCACTCTGAGTTACCCCTAACAAACACATTGAGATGGACATATAGCTTTTCTTTGATATTCAAACTTGCCAGTGAGAATGGAATTTGGAATGAAAAAATAAGTAGCACTTATGAAATCAACATTATTTTAAAGCAATCAGAAAAGAATACATAAGTATTACTATTTGTTTATATACTCATTCAACAACCCAACACCTATTATGTGCATAGTACTGTGTAAATTTTCATGGATATTAAGACACAAATGAAAACTAATTCTTGTCCTTAAGAAGCTTCTTTTCTATTGGAGCTATGCAACATTTAAATACATAAATAAATTAGGAGAGAACTCCAGCAACTAAGTTGACTACTTAAGGTTCCTCATCTTTAATGCCACTGTGTCAATTTTTCCTCTGCACCTCATTTGTATAACTTGCTTACTATTCTGGTCTTTACTCTGGCAATCTTTCTTTTAAGCTACTGTATTGTTGATATAAATCTAAAAATTTCCCATGTTAAAAAAAAAAACATAAACAAGGGGTATTTAGGCAGCACAGTGGATAGAGCACAAACCCTGAAGTCAGGAGGACCTGAGTTCAAATGTGACCTCAGATACTTAACTTGACCCTTTAAGGAAAATAAAGTGAAAAGAACATATTCCTGTCATGCAGGATATACTCTGAATAGATATAAAGATAATGTAGAATGCTGCATTTGAGGAAGTAACCAAAAAATAAGTTTGGCTGGCATATAAAGCACAAGCATGGCACTATCCTGCAATAAAAAAGATCTGAAGAGATAAGCTGGGGCAACAGTGTTGTAATGCAGTCATATTTACATTTGTGTTTGACTCTTGAGGATCTCATTTGGGGTTTTCTTAGCAAATATCCTAGAATACTTTTCCATTTCCTTCTCTAGCTCATCACCCAAAGTCTCACAGCTAGTAAATGTCTAAGGACAGATTTGACCATAAATGAGTCTTTCTGACTTTAGACCTGTCCTATATCCACTGTACCACATAGCTACCCTCAAGAGTCACAGTGTATAAGGTTTTACACACTGAGCTAAGGAAAATGTACTTTATCCTATAGGTATAGGAAGCCCCTAGACATTTATAGCAGGAAAACAACATGATCACACCTATATATAAGAAGATTATTTTGGCAAATGTGTGGGGAATAGACTGAAGAAAGAGAGACTGGAAGCAGAGATTACATTGTGAGTAGTCCTAGTGAGAGTTGATGAAGAATAGCTTGAATAAGGGGGTGATTTCTGGGTTCATTTGAAAACATATATTTAGAAAAACACAATTTTTGAAGCCTAGTTCATAAGACTACTATTGTGTATGTGAATATGTATGTGTTTGAATAAATCCCACAACCTTATAAAAAGCCAATCAATATAATTTAAGCAATACTATATTTTAACCCTCTAGACCAAGGGTTTCTTATCCTAATGGATAGGTACAGCATAGTGCTATTTTAATCAAAAGTGACCTTTTGATAAAGTCATATTTGACCTTATTTCAGAATATCTTAATGTATTTGTGTGTCATGGATCTCTTTGGAAGTCTGGTGAAATCAATGGATCCTTTCTCAGAATCGTGTATTTAGATGCACATTTTAAAATATAGAATTATAAAGGAAGCCAATTATGCTGAAATAAAACTATCTTTTGAAAAAACTGTTTTTGGATCTTAGGTTAAGAACCTCTAACTTAAGAGTGTCCTTTCTCTTCCCTAAGATAAAGGAAAAAAACAAACACAAACAACAACCTAAATTCCTTTGAATATTGTACCTTTTTCAACACAAACCAGACTTTCAGGAAGAAGGGAGCAGATACCATAGGAAGAAAGGTTTTGAATGGGTAGTGAGAGAAAAGTGAATGACTACCCATTCTAGGAGATAACCCAACATGGCACTTTTCACAGGTGTGTCTGGGATCCTAAGTGAAAAACAGGAAGCAACATGCTTTCTGGGAGGTGCTTTGAATGACTTTGACAGAGGGCCTTGCTTCCTTTATACCTACACCTGTGCCAGTTTCAACTGGAAGTTGCTATTTTAGGTAAGGTTGCTGCAAGCCCCCCCCACAGCTTGTATCTAGCTCCCTAACAATACTAGTTCAGCCGTGTTGGAAATAATCACTGGTATTAAAAGCTGGCATCTGTATTGGGAAGTTTCCTGCATGCATCCTCTCACCCCTACCAAGTCAATGAAAGTAATTCTCTTAACAGGCTGCCAAGTCTACCAGCCAAATAAACTTGACTGTCTTCAAAATGAAATCTAGGCATTCATATGGGGCTCATCCTTCTCCTCCCACACACAACTCAACCCCATGCAGTCCTGGACCTTTGCCCAGGGGTCTGACTGATCTCATAAGAGAAGGCCCATGCATAGCTTTAATGAGGTGACATTTCCTGTTGCTGAAGCTCCAGGTCTTGAAGCCAAACCAAACAGTGTTTAAGCTCTTTGCAAACTAGGCTGGGATTTCTATCTCTCCCTTTCCCTTCCTCTGTCCCAATCCCTATTCCCACTAACTCTCTCATGTATTACAATCTCTCCTAATCTAAAAATGAAGTTAAGTTGTCAGATAGTAAGATCTATCATCTTCTAAGACAGAAAGTACCCACACAGTCCTGGAACAGACTGATTCTGAAATAACAACTCTGTTCAGAGACACACAGAAGAAAAAGATTTTGAGAAAAAATCACTTATTTGAGTAGACTTATAGGGAGACCTTGGTAGAGGCATTGAAGGAAGAAGCAAAAAATCCCTGCATTTTCAAAGTTGTTCAGAAATGGAACTGCAGACAGTAGAGGACAGAGACAGAAACCAGAAAAGAAGCCAGTCACATTATCTAACCACTGTTTTTTTTTTTTTTTTTTTTTTTACATGACCAAAACATTATTTTGCAGTACAAAAAGAATCAGACTCTGAATTATTGTACAATTAGCTTGTGAAGGAAATCAAAAATGCATGTGTACATAAATATAGGGACTGGGGATTTAATGTAATGGTTTTTAGTCATCTCCCAGAGTTATTTTTCTGGGCATAGCTAGCTCAGTTCATTACTGCTCCATTAGAAATGATTTGGTTGATCTCGTTGCTGAGGATGGCCTGATCCATCAGAACTGGTCATCATCTAGTATTGTTGTTGACATATATAATGATCCCCTGGTCCTGCTCATTTAACTCAGCATCAGTTTGTGTAAGTCTCTCCAGGCCTTTCTGAAATCATCCTGTTGGTCATTTCTTACAGAACAGTAATATTCCATAATTTTCATATACCACAGTTTATTCAGCCATTCTCCAACTGATGGACATCCATTCAATTTCCAGTTTCTAGCCACTACAAAAAGGGCTTCCGCAAACATTCGTGCACATACAGGTCCCTTTCCCTCTTTATAATCTCTTTGGGATATAATCCTCAGTAGTAACACTGCTGGATCAAAGGGTATGCACAGTTTGATAACTTTTGAGCATAGTTCCAAACTACTCTCCAAAATGGTTGGACCCGCTTCACAACTCCACCAACAATGCATCAATGTCCCAGTTTTCCATCCCTCCAAAATCATCATTATTTTTCCTGTCATCTTAGCCAATCTGAAAGGTGTGTAGTGGTATCTTAGAGTTGTCTTAATTTGCATTTCTCTGATTAATAATGACTTGGAGCATCTTTTCATATGACTAGAAATAGTTTCAATTTCTTCATCTGAGAATTGTCTGTTCTATCCTTTGACCATTTTCAATTGGAGAATGGCTTGATTTTTATAAATTAGAGTTAATTCTCTATATATTTTGGAAATGAGGCCTTTATCAGAACCTTTGACTGTAAAAATATTTTCCCAGTTTATTGCTTCCCTTCTAATCTTGTCTGCATTAGTTTTGTTTGTACAAAAACTTTTCAGTTTGGTATAATCAAATTTTCTATTTTGTGATCAGTAATGATCCTAGTTCTGTTTTGGTCATAAAGACCTTCCCTTCCACAGGTCTGAGAGGTAAACTATCCTATGTTCCTCTAATTTATTAATAATTTCATTCTTTATGCCTAGGTCATGAACCCATTTTGACCTTATCTTTGTCGTACGTTAAGTATGGATCAATGCCTAGTTTCTGCCATATTAGTGTCCAATTTTCCCAGCAATTTTATCAAACAGTAAGTTCTTATCCCAAAATGGATATTTGGGTTTGTCAAAGACTAGGTTGCTATATTTGTTGACTGTTTTGTCCCTTGAACCTAATCTATTCCACTGATCAACTAATCTATTCTTAAGCCAATACCAAATAGTTTTGGTAACTGCTGCTCTATAATATAATTTTAGATCTGGTACAGCTAAGCCACCATCATTTGATTTTTTTCATTAATTCCTTTGAAATTTTGACCTTTTGTTTTTCCATATGAACTTTGTTGTTATTTTTCTAGGTCATTAAAATAGTTTTTGGGAGTCTAATTGGTATAGCTAAATAAATAGATTAGTTTAGGTAATATTGTCATCTTTATTATATTTGCTCAGCCCTATCCAAGAGCATTTAATATTTTTCTAATTGGTTAGATCAGACTTAATTTGTGTGAAAGTGATCTGTAATTTTGCTCATAAAGTTTCTGATTTTCCCTTGGCAGATAGATTCTAAATATTTTATATTATCAGTAGTTACTTTAAATGGAATTCTCTTTGTAACTCTTGACTGTTGGATTTTGTTAGTGATATATAAGAATGTTGATGACTTATGTGGGTTTATTTATAACCAGCAACTTTGCTAAAGTTGTGGATTATTTCTAATAACTTTTAGCAGAATCTCTGGGGTTCTCTAAGTATACATCATGTCATCGGCAAGAGTGATAATTGGCTTCCTCATTGCCTATTCTTATTCCTTTAATCTTTTCTCAGCTCTTATTCTATAGCTAGCGTTTCTAATACAATATTAAATAGTAACGGTGATAGTGGGCAACCTTGTTTCACCCAGATCTTATTGGGAATGGTTTGCGTTTGTCTCCATTACATATGATGCTTACTGATGGTTTTAAATAGATGCTGCTGATTATTTTAAGGAAAAGTCCATTTATTCCTATACTCTCAAGTGTTTTTAATAGGAATGGATGTTGGATTTTATCAAATGCTTTTCTGCATCTATTGAGATGATCATATGGTTTTGTTAATTTGGTTATTAACATGGCCAATTATATTGATAGTTTTCCTAATATTGAACCAGCCCTGCAATCTCTGGTATAAATCCTACTTGATCATAGTGTAATATCTTGGAGATGATTTTCTGTAGTCTTTTGCTAAAATCTTAAATAAGATTTTAGCATCAATATTCATTAGGGAGATTGGTCTATAATTTTCTTTCTCTGTTTTCAGCCTACCTGGTTTAGGTATCAGTACCATGTCTGTGTCATAGAGGAATTTGGTAGGACTCCTTCATTCCCTATTTTATCAAATAATTTATATAGCATTGGGGCCAATTGTTCTTTAAATGTTTGGTAAAATTCACATGTAAATCCATCTGGTCCTGGGGATTTTTCTTAGGGAGTTGTTTAATTGCCTGTTCTATTTCTTTTTCTGAAATGGGACTATTCAACAATTTACTTCCTCCTCTGTTAGTCTGGGAAGTCTATATTTTTGGAGGTCATCCATTTCACTTAGGTTATCAAATTTATTGGCATAAAGTTGAGCAAAATAACTCTATTATTTCTCAATTTCCTCTTCATTGGTGGAAAGTTCTCCTTTTCATTTTAAGACTACTAATTTCATTTCTCCTCCTTTTTCTAATCAGATTTAAAAGGCTATCTATTTATTGGCTTTTCATAGAACAACGCTTAGTTTTATTAATTAGTTCAATAGATTTTTACTTTCAATATTTTTAATTTCTCCTTTTAATTTTAGAATTTCCAATTTAGTTTTGATTGGGGTTTTAATTTGTCTTTTTTAGTTTTTTAGTTTATGCAACCCAATTCATTAATCTTTTCTTTCTTGTTTATTCACGTAAGTTCTAAGGATATAAAATTCCTCTTATAACCGCTTTGGCTGCATCCCACAAATTTGTATGATGTCTCATCATTGTCATTATCTTGAGTGAAATTATTAATGTATCTATAATTTGCTGCTTCACCCAATCATTCTTTAAGATGAGATTGTTTAGTTTCAATTACTTTTGGTCTATTTCCCCTAATTTTTGTTGAATGTAGTTTTTATTGCATCATGATCTGAAAAGAAAGCATTTACTATTTGCTTTCTTGCATTTAATTGAGGTCTTTATGTCCTAATATATGGTCAATTTTTGAATAGGTTCCCTGAACTGCTGAGAAGAAAGTATATTCCCTTCTATCTCCATTCAATTTTCTCCAAAGATCCAACATACCTAATTTTTCTAATTTTCTATTTACTTCTTTAATTTCTTTTCTTATTTGTTTGTGGTTGATTTGTCTAATTCTGAGAGTGCAAGGTTGAGATCTCCTACTATTACAGTTTTGTTGTTATTTCTTCTTGCAACTCTTAACTTCTCCTTTAGGAAGCTGAGTGCCATACCACTTGGTGCATATATGTTTAATATTGATATTGTGTTGTTTATGTACTCCTTTAGGGGATGTTTCCTTCCTTATCTCTTTTAATTAGATCAATTTTTACTTTTGCTTGATCGAGATAAGGATGGCTACCCTTTTTGACTTCACCTGAAGCATAATAGATTTTGCTCCAGCCTTTTACCTTTACTCTATATGTATCCCCTGCTTTAAATGTGTTTCTTGTAAACAACATATTGTAGAGTTCTGACTTTTGATCCAGTCTTGCTATTGCCTCCTCTTTATGGGGAGTTCATCCCATTCATTTACGGTTAGAATTACTAAATCTGTATTTCCTGCCATCCTAATAACCTAGATTGTGCTTTACTTATTCTTGCCTCCCCAACCTCTTTCCTTAAACTTATGTACCCTCTTGTATCACGATACTTATCCTCTTTATAATCTCCTCTCCCCTTTGAGTCTTTCCCTTCCTTCCTTATTATCTTTTTCTTTTCCTTTTCCTCTCCCCGTTTTAATGAGGCAAGAGAGAATTTTCTTAAAACAAATGTCAATTATTTTTCTTTGACCTAACTCTGATGAGAGTAGATTCACACAATGTTCCTCCCCTCTCTAATTCTCAGATATGATAAGTTTCTTAGCCTCTTTGTGGGATGTGGTTTCCTTTTTATCCCTCCTTCCCACCTTATTCTGCCATCATCCTTTTCCATATCTACTTCCCTTTTTATGTTATATCAGTACAATCAAATTTTACATGTATTTTTTTGTATATCCACAACAGAAATACAATTCTCAAAGAGTTATTTTACCTTTTCTGCATCTCTTGAGTTCTATTCTTGGAGATCAAATTTTTGTTTAATTCTGGTTTTTCTTCAGAAACAAATGAATTCCATTTGTTTCATTAAATGTCCATCTTCTTCCCTGGAAGAAAATGCTCAGCTTAGCTGGGTAGTTTATTCTGGCTGCATCCCAAGTTCTTGTGCCTTTAGAATATCATATTCAGGCCCTTCTTTCCTTAATGTAGAGGCAGCAGATCTTGGGTAATATCCTTATTGTACCTCGTATTTAAATGGTTTTTTTTTGGCTGCTTGTAAAATTTTTCCTTAATCTGATAGTTCTGAAATTTGCCACAATATTCCTTGGGTTTTATTTTAGGTTTCTTCAGAAGGTGTTAGATGAATTCTTTCAATGCCTATTTTACCTTCTGATTCTATTACATCTGGCAGTTCTCTTTGATGATTTCTGTAAAATAGTATCTAGGCTCTTTTTCATCATAGTTTTCGGAAAGTCCAATCCTCAGATTATCTCTCTAGATCTATTTTCCAAGTCTGTCGATTTAGCAAGTAGATAATTCATGGTTTTTCCAGTTTGTGATTTTTTTTGTTTTCTTGACTGATTCTTGCTGTCTCAAGCATCATTAGTTTCAATTTGTTCAGTTCTAATTTTTAAAGAATTATTTTCTTCATTAGCTTTTTTTACTTCTTTCTGTATATGTCCAATTGAGTTTTTGAATGCATTGTTTTGGTCTGTGGAATTTTTTCCATTTCACTAATTTTTTTTAGTGAATTATTTTCTTTTTCCAATTCACAGATCCTACTTTCTTCGTGTTCTTTGTCTTTTCAATTCCACGGATCCTACTTTCTAGTGAAGTCTTTATTTTTTCAATTCACAATTTTACTTTCCTGTGATTTTTTATTTTTCCAATTCACCAATTTGTACTTCCTGGAATTTTTAACTTTTCAATTGTATTTCAGGAATGTTGCTCTCTTGTAAGGCTTTCTTTCCTTTCCCATTTATCTTCTAACTCTTTTAGACTTTTAATGGCCTCTTCTAGAGAGCATTATGTAAAGGAGACAGTCTGATGCATTTTTGCTGTTTGAGGTCTCTTGGTTTGCTGACCTGCTCTTTTCTGCATAGAAGCTGTCATTGTTCTTTTCATCTTTTTATTCATGTTTTAAAGCCTTTGGGTAGGTCTCAGGCAGGGGTTACCAGCTTCTCTGCAGAGCAGGGAAAGATTTAAACGATTCAGGCTCCGAGGATGGAGTGCTCTGAAGTGAGGTTTTCCCTTCCCCCAACAGGAAGTGGATTCAGCATTGGCTGAATTCAAACTTCTTAGTAGGGCTGAGTGGATTAGCGAATGCCCTGCTGGACTATGAGGTGAAAGTGTCACTGCCCAGCATGGCCTCTGCATGGGACTGTGAAGTGCACACTGACGATGAGGCACTGCGCGCCCAATCCTGCTCCAGTGTCTCTGCCCAAGAAATCCCGCCCTGGAAAAGCTCTATGGCTAGGCAGAGGCTCCCACTCCAGATTGGAGGCTAACCTGGCTCAGTCCTCCTCTGTGCGGATCACACTGCCCAAGGAGAAGCCCCGTACTGCGGTTGGGCGCACTTGTGCTGGATCTGTCTTTCACTTTCTTAGATTCCCTGGAACTAATTCTCTCCCTGTCTGCTCGATCTTCCCCATTGAAACAACCTTTTGGTGAGAGACTTGAGATTTTCTTATCGTGAGTTGTTCTACTTCATCTTTGAATTGTACAGTAGCCGCCTATTGAGCTCATTAATATTGATAAAGAGGGTAAGAAACTTAATCGTGTTCTTCTCACATCTTGGCTCTGCCCCCCTATCTAACCACTGTTAATAGTTTAATTGAAATTATATTACTTTCATGTCTCAATTTCATAACTGATCTCACACTCAGGTACCCTCCAAAAGGAGCTGAGTAGAAACATGCAGATCCTGCATTTAATTGTTTTAAAGTATTTTATTTTGAAGAAGCAGAATAAGAAAAAAAAAGAAAGAAATAGAAAATCAATAGAAAACAAAATGAAATAAAATAAAAGAGAACATTGACATATGTCCAATAGAACATCAGGGAGGATTAAAATATATAACAAAAAATACCAATTTAAGAAAATGTATGTATGTGTATATATATATATATATATGAAATTATATTCATGAGTGTCTGTCTTTACTTCTTTGTAATTTTTTTTGTTCAGTACTGTACATCTTTTTTTTTTTACATTATTCTTTCCCCACCTTTTATGTCCCCCCACCCAAAGCAGGCAACTGTTAAGAAATGATATTTATACATACATATGTAAATACATGTATACATACAGACATATACACACATATCTTCTTTTCATCCCCTCCTACCCCCAACTTACAGTTAAAAAAAGATATAATTATGTATACATATGTAGATATATAAATACAGACATTCACACACATACACACTCACTCAGGATACACATGTCTTTTCTATCTTTCCTATCCCTGCTGATTCTTTCATTACATTCTGCTCCATAACTTGGCTTACTATTATTTAACCTCCCCCCACCCAGGGATCCCTCCATTATCTTCTTCCCTCAGCCTTAGCTTCCCCATCTATCTATCCCTCTCCCCCTTTATTTCTTTATGGATTTTGGAGGATGCTATACCCTTCATGGTATATATGTACAGTTGTCTATTAAACTTATTTCCAATATGAGTAGGTGTTTAGAACTACTAGTTTTCTTCCCTCTCTAATGCTACTGTCAATTTTTCCTTTGTACCTCATTTGTATAACTTGATTACTATCTTAGTCTTTGCCAATCTTTCTTTTGAGCTACTGTATTGTTGATATAAATCTTAAAAATTTCCCATGTTAAAAAAAAAAACAAAACATAAACAAGGGACAGCCAAGTGGCACAGTGGATAGAGCACCAGCCCCGAAGTCAGGAGGACCTGAGTTCAAATCTGGTCTCATACAAAGTCTTTTAAACCCAATTGCCTCAGCAAAAACAAAAGAAAAAACAAAGAATATAAACAATTTTCTATGTTTAAACAGTTTGTCCATGTCCATATAAACAGTTATATGTTGAATTTTCTGTTAATTTCAGGTTTGGTTGATAGAAAGTCCTGAAAATCTTCAAGTTTGTTGAATGTCCACTTTTTTTTTAAATTCAAAACTATAGATAATTTTGCTGGATAAGATATTTTTGGTTACAGGCCTAGTTCTTTTTTTTTTTTTTTTTTTTTTTTTTTTTAATAGCCTTTTATTTACAGGATTTATACATGGGTAACTTTACAGCATTAACAATTGCCAAACCTCTTGTTCCAATTTTTCACCTCTTACCCCCCCACCCCCCCCCTAGATGGCAGGATGACCAGTAGATGTTAAATATATTAAAATATAACTTAGATACACAATAAGTATACATGACCAAAACATTATTTTGCTGTACAAAAAGAATCAGACTCTGAATTATTGTACAATTAGCTTGTGAAGGAAATCAAAAATGCATGTGTGCATAAATATAGGGATTGGGAATTCAATGTAATGGTTTTTAGTCATCTCCCAGAGTTCTTTTTCTGGGCATAGCTAGCTCAGTTCATTACTGCTCCATTAGAAATGATTTGGTTGATCTCGTTGCTGAGGATGGCCTGATCCATCAGAACTGGTCATCATCTAGTATTGTTGTTGAAGTATATAATGATCTCCTGGTCCTGCTCATTTCACTCAGCATCAGTTCGTGTAAGTCTCTCCAGGCCTTTCTGAAATCATACAGGCCTAGTTCTTTTGCTTGTCTGTATATATGATTCCAGGATTTGTAGTCTTTTATTATAGCTGCTGATACGTCTTGTATAATTTTACAGCACTGAGAGATTAAATGTGTTGTGCAAGATGACCTCAGAGATGAGTCCAGGTGTTTCTAGCTGTAATATTAACTCTATCCAATATGCTATAGTTGACAATAATGGAATCAAAAACAGCTATATTACAATGTTCAATTGATCTTGAATAAAAAGTGAGAAAATGCACCTACCTTCTTGTTTTGAAAAAGTGGAAGAGTATGAGTGGAGAAATTTGTCTAATTTGTCAGATGTGATTGCTGTGTTGTTAAACTTGTTTTCTTTGTTAAAAGGGGAAAAAAAGGACTTGATGGGGAGGAGTATATTTGAAAGTAAATGATACCAAAAAAAAAACCCATTAATTAAACATTCTTTGAATAATCATTTGGCTACTTTGGATGAATTTCTCATGCCCAAGTTTCTTGACAATCAGATGAACTTTTATGTTCAGATTTCTTGTAAACAATTTTGAAATTATATTTGGTGAAAATAAAACAAAAGCAAATTTGACCAAATCACTGATATTTTGTCCCACTTGCTTTTACTACAATAATCTCTTTATAAAATAAATGTAAGAAATGCAGCCCACTTTCAGGATTCAGGAGGGAAATATCCTCCATCTTCAGATGTAAAGAAAAATATATATATTTTTTTTATCTACAGCCATGCTGAAACACTACTGGTGAAAAAAAAGTAGTCTTTGGTTTGTCCATGACCCCAGAGAAACAAAGATAAAAATGTTGCCCATCTCCTGCCAAAGAAATAATGGACCAAAGATGCACATTTTTGGATATGTCTAATTTGTCTAACTTGGCTATGCTTGATTGTTACAACATTTTATTTTTTATTGTTTTCTTTTCTCCACAATGAGGAAAACACCAGAGGGAGAGAAAATAATTGCTTGCTAATTAAATTAAAATAAATAAAAGAGTCTTCAGTGCCAGCTCTGCACTAGGACCAGCCCAACCATGTTAAAAAGGAACTGTTTTTAGAGGAACTGTTCTAAGACTTTATGTGCCAGGTTTCAAGAGTTATTTCCTTTAATATTAGGTAGAATTTTGATGAGTTCTGGATACCCTCAATTTGTCAATGGACTTAACTATTATAAGGAATTGTGACATCCAATAATGTACAATAAAGAAAAAGAAACATATCAAAAAAGTTAACATGTACTTCCAGAGGTTAACAAAATGTGGCACCAAGACAGCATTATATCCAGAAAAGGGGAAACAGTGGAAGTGGTTAATCTTCTAAAGTCAATTCTCAATGATGTTCTATCATTGAGACAGAATGTTGGTGCTTGAGACTCTCCAGCAGTACAGATCACAATTCCCTTCCCCTTCTCATTATGCACATAAATTCTTCATAAAACATGTTTTGTGGACATCTTTAACTAAAGAATTTCAAAATTAAACTCATCATCTTTTCCCCCAAACCTTCCTTTTTAACTTTCTTATTATTGTTATATATCTAAACAATTTCCAACCTCTGTTTTCTTTTCTATTTTCATGATGTCTCTTATATATGTCCCATTCTCTTTTCCAGTCTCTTATTACTTCATGTCTGGATGATACAAATTGGCTATTATTTGGTGTCTTCCTCAAGTGTCTTTCCCGTTCCAGTCCACTACTCTTTCATATCTGTGCCTTGACATTTTCTAGCTATCTGACAATGGACAAGTCATAAAAACTCACAGCTTCATTTTACTCAAATATAAAGTAGAATTTTGATTATACTTGCCCTCTTACATGACAGGGTTATGAAGAAAATGCTTTGTAAACATATCTTTTCATAAGTATTAATATGATACTATCTAACCAGGCCAAGAATCAAACCGAAGAGGATAAATTCCAGGCTAAAAGGAGGAACTAAATGTTTATCCTGGAGAGAAACTTGAAAGGGAATGTGATAGATGTCTTCATGTATCTGAAAGGTTGTCTCATAGAATAGGGAATTAACATTTTCTGTTTAAACCCATAGGGTAAAATCAGGATCAATTGGGGGAATCATGGAGTGAAATTTATTCATGACACAAGGAAATGAAGATTATTCAAAAGTAGGATGAGTGGCTGTGGGAGGCAGTATGTTTCTCTTCACTTAAGAAGTTAGAAGACCATTTGTCAAGAATATTGAAGAGAGAATTCTAATTCAGATATAGGTGGGAGTTAATGATATTCACCTCTGAGAGCACCCAATTCTTTATATCACTCCCTTTCCCAAACCTTCCATCAACCTGGCAGGGGTCTTCAAACTATGGCCCACAGGCCAGATGCGGCAGCTGAGGACATTTATCCCCCTCACCCAGGGCTATGAAGTTTCTTTATTTTAAGGCCCACAAAACAAAGTTTTTGTTTTTCTATAGTCCTGCCCTCCAACAGTCTGAGGGACAGTGAATTTGGCTCTCTATTTAAAAAGTTTGAGGACACCTCTAGTAATTTACTAGAGGATAAAATCTAACTGACTTAATCTATTGATTTAATAAATATTTATTAATGATCGATCTATTGTATGTAGGTCATTGTGACACTAATAGAAGAGATGATAAACTTTAGATAATATATGATTTTTGCCCTTATGGAACTTTCTATACAGAATTGAAGGCACTCAAAAAATTCTATAATTTGGCTCCCATTTCTAGTCTTATTACTTCTAGTTCTCCTAAACACAGCCTTCTCTAGATCCAGATTATTTTTAATTACTGCCCATAAATATTCCTAATTCATTCTTATGCCCTATTTCTCTACTTCACCTCAATCATTGAAATTTTCATACCCTTTCATATGTGTGTGTGTATGTATTTATTCTTTTTTTTTCTCTGATCAGAATGTGAGTTTCTTGAGGACAAGAACTGTGTTTTTGTATTTCTTTGTCTTCCTAGTGCTTAGCATTGTGTCCCATATAGAATAAACTTTTAATTAATTCTAAGTGACTTACTCAAAATTCTTCACAGCAATTAGCAAGGCATTTTGTAGGGCAACAAGTCAACCATTTATCAGGTATATTATTATGAAGATGAATGTTGATGTCTCTTCAGATTCACTGTATGATTCTCTGAATTCTACTAAAATGTGGGGCATCAATTGCCTATGGGCAGGGTCTTTTATGCCTCAAGGGCAAGGAAGGCATACAATAATTCAAGCTTTATTTCCCAAGTTCTACCAATTCTGAAGGACAATCTTACTAGTCATATAAAAGGAAAAAAGGTCAATTTATACAAAATAGTCTTTTTATTTACTACATCATATGCCCATCTGAAATGTTCTCACACTTTTCTTAACTGATTCCAGCTTATCTTTCAAAGACCAATTGAAATACAGCTTCCATTGTATTGAAGCCTTCCTTGCATGTAGTTTTACACCATTCAACTTCTGATGTCCTCCATATATACTTTTTTATGTGGCATTTTCCTAAACTAATATTGTTAGATATGTCTCTATATGTATGCCTCTTCAAATGCATTATGGTTTCCTTGAAGAACAATAGCATTCTGTGTCCTCCATTTCACTGTTTATACAGAAAATGATGAAGTTATACTTAGCTATTTAGTTGACATTTCTATGATTGTGGAACCTTAACAAAGGTTAAGAATGAAATAAATGAAAAAGCATTTATAAAGTTTTTACCAGGTGCTAAGAACTATACTAAGTCCTGGTCATATAAAACCAAATTGAAGACAGATCCTGCCATCGAAAAATTACATTCTAATAGGAAGAGACAAAAAACTATAGAATAGTGGCCTGGGGTGCATAATATCATTTGCAAGGATATAGGGATGATGAATAGAACTATAATTGAATAGATTGGTATGTTCTTTTTTAGTAGAATTAATGGTATTGATTTGATTGTGGTTCACAAATTGGAAAGTGCAGGAGCAGGATAAATAATAGAGGGGCAAAGGTTAGAAATGCAGTGGCTGAGCAAAAGTTAGCCCAAGTGTAAAGTATAACATGCCAGAAACTGGCTATGATATTATGGGGGAGGGCCATATTTGAAACTCAAATCAAAACAATGAGACCCCATGGTAAGACTTCAAGAATTTAAAATCCCAAGTCTTTAAAAAATTATTCTCTGGTTTAGATGGAAAATTGGCTAATGAGAAGGTGATTGTGAAATAAAGTACCATAATCTATGACTCCTATGATGCAGGACAACAATAACAACAAATGATGCTGTCTATTAAAATTTCTTATTTTATAGAACCAAACATCAATTTTCCTATATTTTAATGTCTTGGTTGCTTGTGAAAAACAGCTAACATAATAACCATTGGTAATTGGTAATATTAGTGAAGCTAATAATAGACATGCCACTTTTTATTTAGAAAATACTTTTCCAACTTTTTTTTTTTTTTTGGTTCTCCACTTTAATCTATTGACATACTCAGACTGTGCTTTATGATCCAAATTTTATGGAAGAAAAAACCAAAGTTCAGAGTGGTAATGCAACTTCTCCAAGAACCAAACTTTTGATGCCAATTTAAGGTACTTTTTTCCCCTGGGGATTTTCACTATCACTTGCTCACACAGGTAAAGAATTGAAGTTATAAAACTAGGGGCTTTTTTTTAAAACACAAGGCCCTCCCTTGTTCTCATTCTGATCCAATCAAGAAAATAGGATTAAGGGTGGGTAGGACTTAACTTTAGCTTCTTGGCCCAAAGAATCCTTCACAGGTGTTTTGGCTGCAAAGGCTGTTGTGTTAGGATCATCACTGAAACTACTAACAAAGTCCATTAGTTTTCCAGAGAAATGGAGACCTCTTCTTCCTTGTGAAAACTGCACATATTGTCTCCATACAGAGTAGACTGTGTTAAGGCCAGGTGTTTTTCTTTTTTCAAATACAATTTTATTGCACTGATTTTATCAGCATAAGGAGTGGTATTTCAACAGTTTAGACTCTAATATTCCCTTTCTATTCAACAAATATTTATTTAATATATAACTATTTAAAACATAAAAAATTAGGCACAAGTTTGTAATATACAAATTCTTTCTTCCTGTTGATTAAAAAAATATGTTTCTCCTACTTGTCCAGAGACTGACGATTTCTTTTTCTTACTATTATCTTTCATTTTTACATGCCTTTCATTTCTGACCATACCCCCACTCACTCCACTTCCCATCAACGAAGCTCTTCTTTTTTATTAAAAAAAAAAAAAAACTTTACAAAAGAAAAAAAAATTGATAAAACTAAAAAAAAAAATGTGCATTAAATCTGACAGCAGATGCGATATCATAGAACCTTGTTTTCCAATCCTATAAAAAATGACACCTTTAAAGATCCTTATCTTTTTAATAATACACTTATAGGAGTGAAACTGGCAAAGAAAATGAAGAGAATTTCATGAACTTATAATTGAACACAGCTTTGTGTGTTAAGAATATACTGCTGCTGGTAACTCTCAAAATATGGCTTCCATATTGAAAAGAATGGAATAACATTCAGACTGAAATAGATATCCAAGAAAGGGTACTGGAAAATTCCAATATTACCACTTTTATAACTAGGATCCATCTGTTAAAACTCTCCTTTGAAAGACTTTGTGACATTGTGGAGGTTGATGGAAACCACAGAACATTATCTGGAAATAGCAGCATGTGGAGGACCTTGGAATCTGTGTATATATACTCCGTGACAATGATGATCTTTGACAAACTGATGTCTCCCATCTTTGTACCTTGTTTGATATTAATAACCAGACAATTCTCAAGAACTTATTACTATTTGAACATCTTTCAAAAATTCTTAAACAACTAAATTTGTAATTTATACAGTTATAGAACCAGGACTCAAATCCCAGTCATCCTAGTTGGAACCCAGTCCTCTTTCTGTACTTGTTAATTAAATGGTCACGAGTGTTCCAACAATGATATCCAAGAAACTTGATGTGGTGAAAAGTCTTTAGGAAGTATAAGCATAGCATTATAAAAATACTGCAGGTCTTGGAGTCAGAAGACATGAACCCAATTCTCTCATGCTAGGGATATGACTTCGAAGCAAGTCATTTTATCTCTGTCATTAATTTTTAGCACTCCTTAACTCTCAAGATTGTAATGAAGATTTAGAAGCCTCAAAATTTTATAGCTCAGTGAGTCATTACTATAATAACTATTATTTCTGGGATCTCATACCCATCTTTTTCAATAAGATTTGAATAGAAATAGTACTGGCAAGTCCCTCTTCTATTTTTTTTTTGTTTGTTTTTAATATGCACATGAAAGTGCATAAGATTAATTTCTTTTAATGTTAAATAAAATTATTAGATGCAAGATCATGTTTTGTAGGCTTACTTCAAGCATACTTAGTAAAACACCAGTAATAGACAGGATGAAAGAAATAGCATGTTTCATTCTGTTCCCATAAGATTTTAATTTTCTCCACAAAATATTCATATTTTAGAAGATTTTTATTCCATGTTAAATTAAGAGATTGTATATATTTGGTGCAGTGACATCTTTTAACACCATTTTCTCCTCCCTGCCCTAGCTTGATTGTCCAGGCAATTGTGGACAACTTCAGTATGTGATGATGGTCTAATTCCAGTATTAATTGATTTTTTTCATAATGTTTTGAGGATTGTCTTTGTAGGGTAAAGTTTTGTTTTTAGTCTGTTCATAAAAAGTATGGAGCTTCTACATCAAATCATATTGTAGTAAGCATTTAGTTGGAAGTATCTGTTTTGCAGCCCAAAAGGTAGGCCAGAAAATTCCCAATGTTCCTTCACATATCCATCACTAAGTACAGTCTCCTCTAGGATAAAACTTCCATGATTTTGGATGATAATGACTTAATCCTGAGGCACTAACATAAACTCTTCCATTTTCATTAACATATCCTTATGACTCAACCATTTGTTCAATGCTTTCTGGTTGACATATTTTTGATGGAGTTTATGTGGATGTTGTTCTTGGAGCATCTTTAGATTCCATTCTTGAACTTTGTCTTTTCATATGTTGCAACAAAAGACAAACCACATTGATTACATTCAATAAATCTAATATCAGACATTTGTTTTTATCCTTGTCTCCTATTTGATAAAATGTCTGCTTCTCTGTGCATTATTGACCTGCTCACCACGTACTTTACAAATGTCTATCAATCTTCTTCCCCTACTTTTTTATATGTGAGAAAGGTAATTCTTTCTATACCTACCTTAAAATATAGGAAATTATCTTGTATTAATATTGTAGTGGTGGGGCACCTAGGTGGCACAGTGGATAGAAAGAACACCAGCCAAGATGGCGGAGAAGGCACATGCGACTTACTAAGCTCTTCCCTTACCCTCTCTATCAATATTATATCAAGCCTCAAAAATAGTTTTGACTGCTACAATTTGTAAAGATAAGAAGTAGAATACTCACCAGCGGAAGGAAATCTGCAGTCTCGCCAAAAAAGGTTGGTTCTGGGGCCAGGGAGGAGATCAGCATAGACTGGGAGAGAAATTAGGTTCTGAGGAGAGCCTCAAATCGAAAGTGAAAGCACAGATCTCAGCACAAGCTCGCAGCCTCAACCCGCAGTACGGGGCTTTTCCTTGGGGCAGTTGTGATCCTGCACAGCAGGAGGACACAGCCCAGCTTAGCCTCTAATCTGTGCAGTGGGGGACTCGGCTTGGGGCCATAGAGCTTTCCCAGGGCCGATTTGTCGGCAGAGACCCTGGGGCAGAGTTCCAGGCAGAATTCCGGGTAGAGTTCCAGTAGAATTGTGGTCTGCGGTCAGCGGCTAATACTCAAACTCCCACAAGAGGCTCTGGCCTGGGGCAGTGACACTTTCACCCCTTAGTCTCTAGCCTAGGGCAATCGCTAACCCACACAGCCCTACTGGGCACTTTGATAGCTGGGCCAGTGCTGAATCCACTTCCTGTTGGAGGAAGGGAAACCTCTCATTCAGAGCACTCCCATACCTCGGAGCCAGAAACAGGTTTACATCTCTCCCTGTTCTGTAGAGGAAGCTGGTAACCCCCTTGCCTAGGAGACATACCCTAAAGGCTTTAAAACATGAATAAAAAGATGAAAAGAACGATCAACAGCTTCTATTCAGAAAAAGAGCAGGTCAGCAAAGCTAAAGAGACAGCAAACAGCAAACATGAACCAGATTGTCCTCCTTTACATGATGCTCTCATAGAAGAGACCATTAAAAGTCTCAAAAGAGAGTGAGAAGATAAATGGGGAAAGGAAAGAGAAGCCTTACAAGAGAGCAACAACTTCCTGAAATACGAATTGGAAAAGATAAAAAATTCCCAAGAAGTGCAGGGAAACAAAATTTGTGAATTGGAAAAAGTAAAAAAATCTCAGGAAAGTAAGATTTGTGAAATGGAAAAAATAAAGAATTCACTAGAAAGTAGGATTTGTGAATTGGAAAAGACAAAGAACTCGCAAGAAAGTAGGATCTGTGAACTGGAAAAAGAAAATAATTCACTAAAAAAAAAAAAAAAAATTAGTGAAATGGAAAAAAATTCCACAGAGCAAAACACAACATTTAAAAACTCAATTGGACATATACAGAAAGAAGTAAAAAAAGCTAATGAAGAAAATAATTCTTTAAAAATTAGAACTGAACAAATAGAAACTAATGATTCATTGAGACAGAAAGAATCAGTCAAGCAAAACCAAAAAAAATGACAAACTGGAAAAAACCATGAATTGTCTACTTGCAAAACGACAGACTTGGAAAATAGATCTAGGAGAGATAATTTGAGGATTATTGGACTTTCCGAAAATTATGATGAAAAAAGAGCCTAGATACTATTTTACAAGAAATCATCAAAGAGAACTGTCCAGATGTAATAGAATCAGAAGGTAAAATAGGCATTGAAAGAATTCATCAAACACCTTCTGAAAGAGACCCTAAAATAAAAAACCCAAGGAATATTGTGGCCAAATTTAAGAACTATCAGATTAAGGAAAAAAAATTTACAAGCAGCCAAAAAAAAAAACAATTTAAATACCTGAGGTGCCACAATAAGGATTACTTCAAGATCTGCTGCCTCCACATTAAAGGACCAAGGGCCTGGAATCTGATATTCAAAGGCAAAAGAATTTGGATGCAGCCAAGAATAAACTACCCAGCTAAGCTGAGCATTTTCTTCCAGGGAAGAAGATGGATATTTAATGAAACAAAATGAATTCCATTTGTTTCTAAGGAAAAACCAGAACTAAACAAAAATTTGATCTCCAAACCATAGAACTCAAGAGAGCAGAAAAGGAAAAATAACTCTTGAGAATTGTATTTCGTTGTGATATACAAAAAGAATATGTATAATTTGATTTTACTGATATAATATAAAAAGGGAAGTAGATATGGAAAAGGGATGATGGCAGAAGGAAGGAGGGATAAAAAGAGGGAAACCACATCCCACAAAGAGGCAAAGGAAACTATCATATCTGAGGGAATTTAGAGAGGAGGAGGAACATTGTGTGAATCTTACTCCATCAGAGTTGGCTCAAAGAAAAATAATTGACATTTGTTTTAGAGAAAATTTCCTTGCCCATTAAAAACGGGGAGAGGAAAAGGAAAAGAAAAAAGAGTAATAAGGGAAGGAAGGGAAAAGACCAAAGGGGGAGGGAGGGATTATAAAAAGGGTAAGCAATGTGATACAAGTGGGGTACATAAGTTCAAAAAGGGGAAAGAGGGTTGGGGGAGGCAAGAAAGTAAAGCATAATCTGGGGTTTTTAGGATGGCAGAAATACAGATTTAGTAATTCTAACCTGAAATGTGAATGGGATGAACTCCTTACAAAGAGGGAGGGATAGCAGACTGGATCAAAAGTCAGAACCCTATAATATGTTGTTTACAAGAAACACATTTAAAGCAGGGGGATACATATAGAGTAAAGGTAAAAGGCTGAGCAAAATCTATTATGCTTCAGGTGAAGTCAAAAAGAGGGTAGCCATCCTTATCTCAGATCAAGCAAAAGCAAAATTGATCTAATTAAAAGAGATAAGGAAGGAAACTACATCCTGCTAAAGGGTAGCATTAACAACGAAGCAATATCAATATTAAACATATATGCACCAAGTGGTATGGCATCCAACTTCCTAAAGGAGAAGTTAAGAGAGCTGCAAGAAGAAATAGATAAAAAACTGTAATAGTGGGAGATCTCAACCCTTGCACTCTCAGAATTAGACAACCAAACCACAAAACAAATAAGAAAGAAATTAAAGAAGTAAATAGAATATTAGAAAATTAGGTATGTTGGATCTTTGAGAAAATTGAATGGAGATAGAAAGAAAATATACTTTCTTCTCAGCAGTTCATGGAACCTATTCAAAAATTGACCATATATTAGGACATAAAGACCTCAAAATTAAATGCAAGAAAGCAGAAATAGTAAATGCTTTCTTTTCAGATCATGATGCAATAAAAACTACATTCAACAAAAAGTTAGGGGAAATAGACCAAAAGTAATTGGAAACTAAACAATCTCATCTTAAAGAATGATTGGGTGAAGCAGCAAATTATAGATACAATTAATAATTTCACTCAAGATAATGATAATGATGAGACGTCATACCAGAATTTGTGGGATGCAGCCAAAGCGGTAATAAGAGGGAATTTTATATCCTTAGAGGCTTACTTGAATAAAACAGAGAAAGAAAAGATTAATGAATTGGGCTTGCAACTAAAAAAACTTAAAAACGACCAAATTAAAAACCCCCAACCAAATACTAAATTTGAAATTCTAAAATTAAAAGGAGAAATTAAAAATATTGAAAGTAAAAAAACTATTGAACTAATTAATAAAACTAAGAGTTGGTTATATGAAAAAGCCAATAAAATAGATAAGCCTTTGGTAAATCTGATTAGAAAAAGGAGGAGCAAAATGAATTTAGTAGTCTTAAAAATGAAAAGGGAGAACTTTCCACCAATGAAGAGGAAATTAGAGAAATAATAACGAGTTATTTTGCTCAACTTTATGCCAATAAATTTGATAACCTAAGTGAAATGGATGACTACCTCCAAAAATATAGACTTCCCAGACTAACAGAGGAGGAAGTAAATTGCTTGAATAGTCCCATTTCAGAAAAAGAAATAGAACAGGCAATTAAACAACTCCCTAAGAACAAATCCCCAGGACCAGATGGTTTTACATGTGAATTTTACCATTTAAAGAACAATTGGCCCCAATGCTATATAAATTATTTCATAAAATAGGGAATGAAGGAGTCCTACCAAATTCCTTCTATGACACAGACATGGTACTGATACCTAAACCAGGTAGGTTGAAAACAGAGAAAGAAAATTATGGACCAATATCCCTAATGAATACTGATGCTAAAATCTTAAATAAGATATTAGCAAAAAGACTACAGATAATCATCTCCAGGATAATACACTATGATCAAGTAGGATTTATACCAGGAATGCAGGGCTGGTTTAATATTAGGAAAACTATCAATATAATTGGCCATGTTAATAACCAAATTAACAAAAACCATATGATCATTTCAATAGATGCAGAAAAAGCATTTGATAAAATCCAACATCCATTCCTATTAAAAACTCTTGAGAGTATAGGAATAAATGGACTTTTCCTTAAAATAATCAGCAGCATCTATTTAAAACCATCAGTAAGCATCATATGTAATGGAGACAATCTGCAACCATTCCAATAAGATCTGGAGTGAAACAAGGTTGCCCACTATCACCGTTACTATTTAATATTGTATTAGAAATGCTAGCTTTGGCAATAAGAGCTGAGAAAGAGATTAAAGGAATAAGAATAGGGAATGAGGAAACCAAATTATCACTCTTTGCCGATGACATGATGATATACTTAGAGAACCCCAGAGATTCTACTAAAAAGTTATTAGAAATAATCCACAACTTTAGCAAAGTTGCTGGTTATAAAATAAACCACATAAGTCATCAGCTTTCTGATATATCACTAACAAAATCCAACAGTGAGAGTTACAAAGAGAAATTTCATTTAAAGTAACTACTGATAATATAAAATATTTAGGAATCTATCTGCCAAGGGGAAATCAGAAACTTTATGAGCAAAATTACAGACCACTTTTCACGCAAATTAAGTCTGATCTTACCAATTGGAAAAATATTAAATGCTCTTGGATAGGGCAAGCAAATATAATAAAGATGACAATATTACCTAAACTAATCTATTTATTTAGCGCTATACCAATTAGACTCCCAAAAAACTATTTTAATGACCTAAAAAATATAACAACAAAATTCATATGGAAAAACAAAAGGTCAAGAATTTCAAGGGAATTAATGAAAAAAAGAGGTGGCTTAGCTGTACCAGATCTAAAATTATATTATTGAGCAGCAGTTACCAAAACCATTTGGTATTGGCTAAGGAATAAATTAGTTGATCAGTGGAATAGGTTAGGTTCAAGGGGTAAAACAGTCAACAACTATAGCAAGTTAGTCTTTGAAAAACCCAAAGACCCCAGCTTTTGGGATAAGAACTTACTGTTTGATAAAAATTGCTGGGAAAATTGGAACCTAATATGGCAGAAACTAGGCATTGATCCACACTTAACACCGTACACCAAGATAAGGTCAAAATGGGTTCATGACCTAGGCATAAAGAATGAAATTATTAATAAATTAGAGGAACACAGGAGAGTTTACCTCTGAGACCTGTGGAAGGGGAAGGTCTTTATGACCAAAGAAGAACTAGAGATCATTACTGATCACAAAATAGAAAATTTCGATTATACCAAAGTGAAAAGGTTTTGTACAAACAAAACTCATGCAGACAAGATTAGAAGGGAAGCAATAAACTGGGAAAATATTTTACAATCAAAGGTTCTGATAAAGGCCTCATTTCCAAAATATATAGAGAATTAACTCTAATTTATAAAAATTCAAGCCATTCTCCAATTGAAAAATGGTCAAAGGATATGAACAGACAATTCTCAGATGAAGAAATTGAAACTATTTCTAGTCATATGAAAAGATGCTCCAAGTCATTATTAATCAGAGAAATGCAAATTAAGACAACTCTAAGATACCACTACACACCTTTCAGATTGGCTAAGATGACAGGAAAAAATAATGATGATTGCTGGAGGGATGCTAAAACTGGGACATTGATGCATTGTTGGTGGAGTTGTGAACGTAATCCAACCATTTTGGAGAGTAGTTTGGAACTATGCTCAAAAAGTTATCAAACTGTGATACCTTTGATCCAGCAGTGTTACTACTGGGCTTATATCCCAAAGAGATTATAAAGAAGGGAAAGGGACCTGTATGTGCACGAATGTTTGTGGCAGCCCTTTTTGTAGTGGGTAGAAACTGGAAACTGAATGGATGTCCATCAGTTGGAGAATGGCTGAATAAATTGTGGTATATGAATATTATGGAATATTATTGTTCTGTCAGAAATGACCAACAGGATGATTTCACAAAGGCCTGGAGAGACTTACATGAACTGATGCTGAGTGAAATGAGCAGGACCAGGAGATCATTATATACTTCAAGGACAATACTATGTGATGACCAGTTCTGATGGACCTGGCCATCCTCAGCAACGAGATCAATCAAATCATTTCCAATGGCGCAGTAATGAACTGAACCAGCTTAGCCCAGAGAAAGAACTCTGGGTGATGACTAAAAACTATTACATTGAATTCCCAATCCCTATATTTATGCCCACCTGCATTTTTGATTTCCTTCACAAGCTAATTGTACAATATTTCAGAGTCTGATTCTTTTTGTACAGCAAAATAACGTTTTGGTCATGTATACTTATTGTGTATCTAATTTATATTTTAATGTATTTAACATCTACCAGTCATCCTGCCATCTGGGGGAGGGAGTGGGGGGGCAAGAGGTGAAAAATTGGCACAAGAGGTTTGGCAGTTGTTAATGCTGTAAAGTTACCCATGCATATATCCTGTAAATAAAAGGCTATTAAATAAAAAAAAATAAAGAAATAAAGAAAGAACACCAGCACTGAAGTCAGGAGAAGCTGAGTTCAAATTTGACCTCAAACACTTAACACTTACTACTTGTGTGAGTCTAGGCAAGTCACTTAACCCTAATTGCTTGAAAAGGGAAAAAAGCATACTGTAGAAGTTTTTCTTGGGATAATTTTCAAATTTGTTATGGTTTATTTTATGGTTTTAAAAAGATTTTTCCTCAAATGTCACAATCCATTTTACAATTCCTACCAGCAAATTTCTTTAAACATTGAATTTTGTTTTCATAAGGCAAGCCAGTTTCTTAACAAATTTAGATAGTTAATTACTGTACATCTTATACTCAAAATATTTTTTTCTGAAAAAATAAAACGTATTTGTAGATGCATGCACCACTATGAAGTGTTTGAGACAATAATAAAGGATTTTATCTGGTCTTCCCATCTCTCAGCATATTTTTTCCAGAGAAATTAAGAATTTTGATTGATAATAACTTTTATTACTTATTATATTAGTGATATGTAAGTTTACAGTTTCTCATGTAATCAAATTTGCGTGTCTACTGTTATGATCATAAAGATGACAATAAATTTCCCATAGTGCCCTTTTTTGAGTTTTCTTGTATTTTTGAGTTGTATATTTCTCAAGCCTTGGTAGTAAAATTTTTGATTTATGTTGAATTGTTATTGTGTTCTTTGTGCTACTTTCACTCCTTGAATAGCTTTACCTTTTAATGATGATGATGATAATAATGATAATAATAGCAACCAGTATTGATTTAGTAATTTAAGATTTGAAAAGCATTTTACAAATATTATTTTTTGACTGTTGCTTTCAATTTTTGATTGAAGGAATTCAGAATTTCTGATATGGTTTTGTTTTCTTTTGTCTTTTCTTATTTTTCTCTCCTGTTGCCTTTAATTGGGCATTATAGAATTCAAGCTTTCTACTGTGTATATAAATAAGCTATTTAATATCATCTTCTAACATTTTTCTATAGATTTCTGATGATTTTTCCAAGCTGTTTCCAACATAGTGATTTTGGATATCTCTTTTAAAGGATATTACTTGATAGTTCTACCTTGTCTTGTATGTTTATTTTCACTTGTTTATTTTTTGACCATGGAAACTGCTGCCATGCATAATGTTATATGTGCATCTCGAAATGTTTTTGTAGTTTTGATCTAATATTATAATAATTTCTAGCATTTATGTAGAACTTTAAGGTTTACAAAATACTTTATAAGTACATGGTATGTTTGTAGGTTGTTTGAAATAATTTAGGTGAAAAATTTCAAATGTTTACAGTATAATTCAAATACCAATCACCATCCTCAAATAATAATAGTCACAAGTTAAATAGTGCTTAATTTTTGCAAAACTATGCAAACACAAAAATACATACAGCCCAATTAAGAGCAACAGAAAAGAAAAATAAGGAAAGACAAAAAAAAATCAGAAATTCTGGATTCCTTCAATCAACAATTGAAAGCAGTAGTCAAAAAATCAAGTGAGAGAATATTTGTAAAGTGCTTTTCAAATCTTAAACTACTAAATCAATGCTACTTGCTGTTATTGTCATTATCAAACATAGAACCACTCTAGGAAGTTGGTGCTATTATTGCATCCATTTTACATAAGAAAAAAGTGAAATGCACAAAGGTTAGATGGTTTGTCCAAGGTCTCAAATAAGCTGTTGAGGTAGAATTTAAACTCAGATAACAACAAGAAGAACAACAACGTTGGGGGAAGAACAGAAATGATGGAATAGCCAAGATAGGACACAATAGGGACTTTGTGTGCCTTAGGACCAATATAATTGTTATGAGAGTTGGTCACCATGCCAATATCAGGCAATTGAGTTCCAGAGACATCAGTGATGAGTTTTCCATTCTGGGATGTTTGATAAAACTGCTTGATGATGAAACTCTAAGAAATATATGAGGCAGCATAAAATTGGAAGTTGGCCCTACTTGAACTGTCATGATGATCAGCTTAGCACAGAAGACAGTAAATTCATATTGGAGAATATTACTATTGTTTTGTAATATAGGGGGCTATGTGTGTGCCTAACAGAGAGAGGCAGGAACAAATGTATCTCTGTAGTCTCTTCAAACTCCTTCCCACTTCTCCAAAGGAGAAATTAATTACTATCAGGAGAAGGACAAAGTAGAGGTCAGAGCTTAACTTCCTCCAAGAAAGTGTGTATTAGGATAGAATTACATTTCTCTGTTCCCTTTAATAATGTTAGTCTAGTAGAAGTGATTTTAAAATTCAAGATATATTCTAGATTGCTATTCATTAATGGAAAAGAGGGTGCCAATCCTTATATTTAAGGCCTGACTTCCTTTTCACCACTTGTCCATTTCACAATGATCACACATAGCAAATAAACCCATTTATTCAAATTGCTATAAAATAGGAACCAGAGAAGATATACAATGGAAAATATATACTAGAAAATAGAGTTTGAATGAGTACTCCCTTTAGAAGCACAATAATTCAGCTCAGCCAGGAGATGATAGATCTCACCCAAGAGGAAATTCTTTAAATTTTCTAGTGTGTAGTAAGGTGAAAATAAAAGCATGGTGTAGACTTCCATCTCATTTCACATGGGCTTCTTTTCAGTATTGTCTTTTTTGTGATCCTGAAGAGAAGATGAAATTCCTCAAGTATTCTCTCTTGATACAGCAGAAGAAAAGACACAGCAATATTTGGCGATATCCCTTAGAGTTCTGAGAGTAGAGGTCTGAGTGTTGTCATAGGGTTATCTTATCATGGAAGGATGTTTATCAAATAAGAAGGCATTATTTCCTGAAGGAAGGAGTTGCCCACTGATAAATTTTAAGCAGATTTGAAAAGAATTCAAGATGTTCGGGGTTACATAAATTGAGCTGTCATATATGAAGACTTCTGAGGAAACCTTGCCCAGCAGGTAAGAAAGAAAACTCCTTGTTCCCTTAATTGGGTGTCATCTGTGGGGTTGGTACAGTTCCCATAAAGATGTTTGAAATTCACTAGGTTTCAGGTTTCACTCTAAACCCGAAACTCAGTTAGGTTCAACAAAAGTTTTGCCAAAGTTCATAAACTTTCAGGAAACTTGAATTTAGGTTTTTTTTTTTTTAAGTTTGTTTTTTTTTCCCCCTGATAAGCCCATTTATAATTTTTAACATGGTTATAGTACACTTCACCTGGAATTTAGGGTTTTTTTCCCCCTAAACACATGGACTCACACATCAAATCAGGATTTTAAAAATATATCTATTCACTCACATGCACATATTATATGTATACATGTTTATGTCTCTCTCTATATACACACACACACACGCACACACACAGAAATACGGCTAGGTCAAAGTATTTTTCTTCATATTATTCATTGTCAATGATTTCTATCAAATGTTTATTAAACTTTTCTCCCACTCTCAATCTTTGAATCATTTGTCAAATGCTTCCTCCATTCTGGATTGCCCCTGATATGATATTAGTCTTAAATAATGATAATAATGACATAGCTTAATAGGTATAGAAAAAGAATCATCATCAGAGATATAACATTACAATCAAGCCAGGGGTTTGCCCCTGGATGTTAAAATTTAGAGCAGATAAATATTTAAAAATAATTATTTAAAATAATGGTTTAATTTTAAATTTTGCAATATGTGCATTTTGTTAATGTGTGCAATGTGGAAATCAGGGAAGCAATATAGATCAACACCTGCTTAGTAAGAAAATTTAAATTAGAAGAAACTCCTTCATGTGGCGTTTCCACCCTCAAGTGAAATCCTCCAACTCCAGCTTTTCCTATTGCTACCCAGGTAGATAGCTTTCATAGTAGTCTTTGTAGTTTTGATATATTCAGGGGCCTTTCCCAGAAAGGGTTGGTATCCTATAGTGTTTGTCTGCTCTGTACCCTTCTCCCTAACATGCACTTATAGATAAGATCTCTCCCCTATATGACTGATGCTAATATCACTAGATCCTCTTATCCTCACTTCCTGCTTTGTGATCCTTTTTCTATTCTCTCTTTTCTCCCAAACTCCCCTATTATTTTCAGGTTCCAAAGTTGATTTTTGCTTCTGACAAGAATTACAGGGATATAATGCTGATTTCTTAAAAATAGGGGCCAGTGGAGCACAATGTCTTGTTGATCCTACTACATGTGAGAGGCCTTAGGCCTCCTGAAGCCCAAAGATAGACTATATATGTCTGTTGCTAGAAGAATACTCAATCCAGAAAGTCTCCTGGACAAGATTGGTGGATTTGTCTTTGTTTATAACTATTCAACTCTTTTGCTGTTGTTCAGTCATTTTTAGTTGTTTCTACTTTCCATGAACCCATTTGGGGTCATCAGAGTTATTGCAGTGGTTTTCCACTTCCTTCTCTAAGTAATTTTACAGGTAAAGAAACTAAGGCAAACAGTGAAATGACCATCCCTTATTAACACTCAGCTGGTAAATGTCTAAAGCCAGATTTGAATCCATGAAGGTAATTCTTCTTGATTTTAGGTCCTGAATCCTATCTATATCTGAGCTGTCACTATATTAGCTAGTAAAAAATAAATGATAAGGCCACTTGACTTATGTGGGTAGAAGGTCTAAAGACACTGAAAAAAAAAAGAAATCGTAGACATAAAGAGGTGACATGATTGAACCTGTGCTTTGGCAGATGAATGGAGAATGGATTGATGTGTGAAGAGACTTAAGGCAGACAGAACTACAAATACCTATTGTGATATTTTCAAACAAGAGATAATGAGGACCTGCCCTAGTGTTGTGACAGTATCAAATTAGAGAAGAGAGCATATAAGATCTGTTACAAAACCAGTAATAGGAAAGTTGGGAAGAGAGAGGTTATCACATAGTGGGGAAATATAAAAAGTGAGGTCTGAATTGTCTTTCTGACTCCAAATACTCTGCATCATCCTCTACTTCCATACAGTTTGAAAGTATAAGATAGTTTAATTCTTGAGATTTAGAAAAACCAAATCATTGCAAAAATGAACAAACAAGAACAATTTCTCTTTTGGTTTAAGGGTGGACCCTCATTCTTTTTACTTTTGTTCTCTACAAATAGCATAGTTCTTGACACATGGTAATTATTAATTAAATGCATAAAATTGATTGCCAATTATTAGTACACCATAAGCATGAATTAAATACATATAGATTTGTGATCGTGTCAATAACTGTGCTATGTGCACAGTTATTGGATATACACCAATCCATATGTGTTTAGTAAATCTTAGGGCAGTTTTAAGCTTCTAAAACTCAAAATTGTCTAAAGACTTTGGGGACAAGTATTAATATTTATAGATTTAAATCATTTGTTATTATATATAAATATGGAAATCCTGGGAATTTCTTGTCAAAATGTGTTCCCTTGTAAAATTCAGGCATATATTCTGAAACACTGAAAAGAACTATGTTAGGAGAAGATTTTGTATAAACTGGGAAAGGGGAGCAAATTTTTGGAGGGATGGAGAGTTGGGAGCTTTTGAGTGAAATTGGGTTTGACTGAGAGGTCACAGTGAATTGTTACTAAGTATAAGGGCTGAGGAAAAAACCACTAGGAAAGTCTTTAAGGCCAAAAACAACAAGGAGAAAGAGAAAACAGATACCTGGGTCACAACGCCCAATTGATATAGAGATGACTGACTGGCTGAGAGCCCATAAGTGGGAGAAAGATGAGTCAGAGATTTCCTGTTGTCAGAGCCTAGGGGCACACTCATTAAGCACATGAAGCAAGTGTTCAGTTCTGGGTGACACATTTTAGAAAAGGCATACTACATAAACTGAAGAGTCTAGCTTTTTACCATATGCTCTATCAATTAAAACATATCTAGGCACATGTCTCTAAAATGTGTATATATATTTATAAATTATGTGAACATACATTTAATAAACTAATAATGTGAATCATAAAATGAGCAAAAGTTTAAATTTTAAAAAGAACGAGATAAAAATGAAATCATGGATATTAGCATTAATAGTGTATCACTGGAGTTTATTGATTAGTGGAGTGACATGGTCAGACCTATGCTTTAGAAAAATAGTTTTGGAAGCTCTGTGGAAGATGAATTGGAAAGGGAAAAGACTTGGAGACCAATTCAAAAGCTATTGCAATAGTTCAGGGGACAGATAATGAAGACCTGAACTGGGGCGGTGACTGTGGGAATAGAAAAAAGAGGATATTTATAAAAAATATCATGAAGGTAGAATTGAATAAGGGTGAGAAAGAATGAAGAACAAAGGATAATTCTTTTGTTGTGAATATGGGGTGACTGGAAATATGATGATGCCTTCCTACTGATAGAGAAATTCAGAGAAAGATGGGTTTAAGATAAAAGATAATATAATGTGATCTGAAGCAGATGTAACAGCCATCCAGGCCTTCTCCTGTTACACAATTCCTTCTGTTTTTGAAAAGGCAAAGACAAAGTTCCCTCAGTGGCCACTGTTGATGAGTGTTGAAGCCACAAGATCTCAGTAAAGTAGAATGGGAACAACCTGGGATGACAGGGTAGGAAGTGAATTTTGTCTTGGCAGTTGCTGCTATAGAATCTTGAATTATAATTGGGTCACTTTCCTTAGGAATATAAAAATAACCTAAGAGACTAAAGATTTAAGACCTTGAGCCAGAAATAATAGCAATAAGAATAATAACTGGTATTCATATACCCTTTAAGGTTCTTAAAGTACTTTACATATGTTAACTCATTTGATTCTCACAATTCACCATGTCAAGTAAGTGCTAATATTATCTTCATTTGATAGATGGGAAAATTGAGTCACAGATAGGTTAAGTGACTTACCCAGGTCATACAACTAGGAATTTTAAAAATCAGGACTCAAACTCAGGTTTTCTAGATTCTAATTCTTGTTCTCTATCTATTTTACCATCTACCTAGCCTTCTTTCCAGGATTTTTAGTCTAAACATGCTATATTTTATCTTCCAACTTCATCTTTTCCGAGTAGTAACTCTGGGATTACTCTCTGAACTATTACTAACATTGACAGTTTAGTTCTCCACAAGTCAGTTGACCACTTTTTGTTTTAGGATTCGATCATCAGAGAAACTCAATGGAGATGAAATTGAAAATTATAACTTGAATCTATATAGCACTTTTGATATTTATAGCTTTATGATAAAGAATCATGAAAGATAAATTACAAAGATATTACAGAAAATAAGTTAGCATTAACTTAGTGTGATTTCAGTAATGGATTCCATGATTCTTGTGGGCTGCAATTTTTGACTTTTTTTTTTTGAAGTAACCCTTTTTCAATTTCAGATGGTAGGGAAGTTAAACAGGGCAAATAGAGACTCCAGTAGAGATTTTTTTGCTTTCCTCTTTGCTTCCCTGCCTTCCTCTTCCATTTCTAGAACCCTTCCATTGGTTATGAAACACTCATTCTATAGCAATTTAGACATGTCAAATATAGTGTTTGTCCCATGGCAGTTAGTGGAACCCCCACTACTAAAGGTTTTAGGACCTGTCAATCAGGATAAGGAAAGGGGGCAGCTGTTAAGGGAGCCCAGGAGGCAAGAAATTAGAAGAGGGAAATGAGAAACAGAGTGCAGATTAAAATTAATTAATACAAGAGGGCTAACATGTGACCAAAAGATGACAGCTTATTAATTTTCTGCAAGTCTCTTCAACCCCTTAGCCACAAAATAAAGAAATTATCTCCAGATATAGAACAATTAAGATTGGTTCCATAGGATAAGAAGACATAATCCCCAGGCTAGGCAAAACCCCCAGATTTTAACACCTGAGAAATTTAGTATTTAGAACTATCTTTAGCACCCCATACCTCACCCATCTCAATATACTCATGACAAAGAGCATAGCCTATAATCCAAAATGAAACATTTGAGACATTCTTGAAGGGGGTTCAGTGATAAATTTACAGATAAACAGATTATTTGATTGCAAAGTCACTTCCCAATGAAAACACAGGAAAGGTAAATAAGCACAATCATTAAAAAATTAATGTTAAAAAATGAAATCATTTATTGCCCTTAAGAGATTATCTTTTTTCAGGGAGAAATTGACCAATGGAATCCAAAAGAGGGAATATTAAGATGAAAACTTGCCCAAAGGACTAAATATTTAAGAAGAATTTGAACCAAAAGATGCAAAAAATGGGAAAATTAATATGGTAGTCATATTCTTAAAATAGTCTCTCTACAGGTGAATCAATGTCTGTAGTTGAAAGGAATAACAAAACAGAAAGTTGAATAAATGGAGAGAGAAGTCATAAAGGATAAAAGAGGAAATTTAACAAATCCAAAAAGTGAACAGTATAGGGTATGTGATTTTTGGGATTTCTACAGAAGAAAAATGGAAAAGGACCAGACTTTGGGATAATGAGATAAAAGTGGTAGAGAGGAGAACCTATAACCAATGACCTAGGAATTTAAGGGATCTTGTGTCTGAAAGGTAGCTATTGAAAAGCTTTCAAAAGAGTAAGAAATGGCATTTAATAAAAGATAGAAACTCATGATTGATTTAGGTTGGGAAGAATTTATATATTGTGAACTCCCTATATCTGAGATTGTTGAACTTCTACATGCTCCATCCTATTCCAGGAAAAGTGTATGTAAGTTTCTAAGATAATTTGATAGTGAGAGAAATGTGGAAGAAGGAAAACATAGAGCTATAGAAGAGATGGCATAACCTTTAGAATGGAGGCTGATCATGCTGGTAGAATAGGAAGGTCTAGATTCCAATATTTTGGAAATAGGGCAATTTCTACCACAAGTAATTGATTCCTACATGTTTTCATATTATGAACTTGTGTTTGTAAGAGTGGATGTGAAAGAAAGAAAATTTATGGGACAATATCCAGAAAAAAAATAGAATTTAATTAGACAAGGAAATTCTCGCTGGGAAGTACAGAAATTTCAACATCATTAGAGGCACAAAGATTTAAATTTATTTATCTATCCATTCATCCATCCCACAGATCAGAAAATATAATGCAGGAATAGGCAACAGTACAATTAACCAACATTTATTAAATAATTACTAAGACTATTAAATATTATCCAGTTGTACTATTAAGTACTAATACTATTAAATATCTACTAGATACTATTAAGTATTTACTATTCTAAACATTGAAATACAAAGGAAGAAAAAAAAATTCTGCCTTGAAAGAGATCATGTTTTAATGTAGGAAACAACATTCAAACAACTATTGAAGTACAACATATTGATAGATTAGTAGATAAATAATGGAAGAATATATGGTATATGTAGTTAAGTTTACATATAGTATATATGTAGACATACAAATATATTTGATTTTGTTATATAGTTATTATTATATTTATATTATAATTTATTTATCACTAATAGGGAGGTAATCTCAGAAGAAAGTCATGAGCATTGAGGATGACTAAGAAAGGCTTGTTACAGTGGTGAGATTTTAACTAGGATTTGAAAGAATCTGATGAGGTCAAGAGGCACTCAAATCCCAGCCTTGTTTTGAGAACCAAATGAAAATATATGTAAAAGCACTTATAATAATTTCCTGATATAATAGGTATTCAATGAGAACTTGCTTCCTTCCCTAAACTTATGAGAAAGATGAAGAAATTAAAGCGGGATTGAGAATAGTAGTAATATTGGTAGTGATAGTAGTAGTTGTGGTGGTGGTGGTGGTGGTGGTGGTAGTAGTAGTAGTAGTAGTAGTAGTAGTTGTAGTAGAAATAGTAGTCTTATTCCCTTACTGTTTGCTTCCCCCTTCACCTATCCCTCCTCACTTATTTCTTTATAGATTTTTGGAGGATGCTACACCCTTCAACATGTAGTGTTGGTTATTTAACCCATTCCCAATGTGAATAGGTTTTCAGAACTACAAGCTCTCTTTCCCCTTCTAATGCTTTGTATCTTTGTGTCTATTCTTCCTCTGAACCTCATTTGTATAACATAATTACTATTTTTACCTTTTTCTAGGCAGTATTGATTTTTTAGAGTCAGATCATACTCAACTCTGCCCCAATTTTTATTTTGAGCTACTCAATTGCTGATGTCAGTCTTAAACATAAAGTCATTAATTTCCATGTAAAAAAACATAAATAATTTTTCCATGTTAAATTCTTTGAAACTGATCTTGATATTGACTTTTATATGTGAAAATTTCTTTTTAGTTCAGGTTTGATTGAAAATCCTGAACATGTACAAATTCATTGAACATACAATTTTTCCATTCAATATTATGTATAATTTTGTTGGATATGATATTTTTGGCCACAGGCCTACTTCGTTAGATTATAAGTATATATGATTCCAAGGCCTGAAGTCTTTTTTTTTGTGGCTGCTGACAAATCCTGCAAAATTCTAATTGTAGTTTCAGCATATTCAAATATTTTGTTTTGTTTTGTTTCTTGCAAAATTTTCTCTTTGATCTGAGAATTTAAAAATTTGTTAACAATACCATATGTGTTTTCTGCAAAGGATCTCTTTGAGGTGATGATCAGTGGATTTTTTCTATTTCTATTTTCCCCTCGAGTTTTATTACTCCAGGACAATTTTTTTAGATTATTTCTTGCATTATTGTGTCAAGGTTCTTTTTATTTTTTTGGTCATAGCTTTCAGGTAGTCCAATTATTCTTATATTTTTTTCTTCTTGTCCTCTTCTCCAGATCTATTGTTTTTCTTATAAGATGTTTCACATTCTGTTTTATTTTTTCATTCTTTATATTTTGTTTTGCAATTTCTTGGTCTCTCATGGTGTCACTGGCTTCCCCTTGCCTAATTCTAATTTTGAAAGAGTTATTTTTGTCTTTAAGATTCTGTATTTTCTTTTCTGGTTGGTTAACTTTTTTTAAACAGCCTTTTAAAAATATTTTTATTTTTAGTTTTTCTTCAATGTATCTTTGATTTTTAAATTTTTTTTAGTTATTCTACAAATTCTCTCTGGGCATGGAATCATTCAATGTTACTCTTTGGGGTCAAAGAAGCTTTTATTTTTACTTCAGTGTCCTCCTCTGAAGATGAGCCCCAGTCTTCCTTATTCCACTAGTAAATTTCTAAATTCTTTCTTCTTTGCCAGTTCATTTTTTTTCTTAAATATGAAGTATTTGTGGAAGCCCCTTTAGTTGTAGAATGGGAAAATACATCACTACATCTCTCCCCTCTGACCTGGAATCCTAAAGCCCAAACTCTACCCTTCTACAAGTATGGGCCCCACTGCTTATGCACTCATGAGAATGCTTGCTCCTTCCTGCCCAGGTCTCTGTCTGTACAGACAGATGAATCTGACATTTCTAATCAACTGAGGCTCACTCAGTTTTCTTGGACTCAGATTCCCCCTCCAACTTGGCATTCAGTCAGGGAGATGAAAGTTTCTGTGGTTCTTGCTAAGGCTTCAGCCAAACGAAACTAGGGTTCACCACTTGGTGTTTCTATGGAGTTAGCCTGGAAGTGTGTACACCTCATACTGATTAATCCCCAGCCTGAGGCTTTTTTTCCTATCTTCCCAGGTTGTTCAAGGAGGATCCTTGTTCTGCCTCAAGTCTTCTTGATTTTTTACCAGTTTATGTTCACCCTGAAGTATAAATTTGTTCTTTTTGTGAGGGAAGTCTGGAGAACTTAAAATTTGTTGACTTACTCCTCCATCTCTCCAGAATCTTCCCCATCTAAAACAATTTTTTAAAAATCACTGGATTGCCCAAAGATATAGAAGATAATAAAATAACAGAGATTTTACTATTCCTCTCTTAGAACTAGACAAATCCAACAGAATGATAAATATAAAGGAGAAAGCAAAGAAATGAACAAATTGTTGGTCAAGTTATAGCTAAATGTTTTATGTTTTTTGAATAGAAATGTTAAAAAAAGACATTTTCCATGATGTTTTTAAAAGCATTGAAAAGTAATATAAAAATTAAATCTCTGATCTCATTGGAATAGGAACCTTGAGATAAGGAAACTACTTATTTAAGACAACAAATTTTCCTCAATTAAAAATCTTAGAGAGCTGTCTAGAGAAAGGGTCATTAAACTATGGTTTATAAACCAAAACTAGATCAGGATCTCTTTTTATTGCCCTGAGCCAAAAATTTTGGCTGACAGGAGACTGTGTTTGGAACACAGGAAAAAAAATTCATTTTATATATTTTAAAATAACATTTTATTTTATTTAAAAATGTAAAAACAACTCTCAGTTTATGGAGCATAGAAAAGCAAATAGGGGATTGAATTTATCTCTCTGGCTATATTAACTGACAGTTGACATAGAAGAAGAGAAAATTAAGTGACAAACAGAATCACATATTGATTCTCTATATGTCAGAGGCAGGACTCAAAACCTAAACTTTCTGAAATTTAGGCAAATTTTCTAATTCCTGTACACACTGTCAAACCAAGCACTAGAGTATAGAGAAATGATATATAAATGTACAAAATCCAAATTATTAAATGTAATCTTTACAATTAATAACATTTTAAAACTCCAGTCCATACAGAGACCACCAGAAAAGAAGCAGATCCCAAAGGAGTCTTACTAATATTTAAAAAAATGTTTAATTTTATTTTTAAAAACTTATACAAGTATATTTATTTTTTTAGATATTTCCATATCATTCTTATTGGAAGAGAAAAATCAGAACAAAAGGGGAAAAAAAAAAGTAAGAGGAAAAAAAGGTGAAATGCTTTGATCCACATTCATTTTACCTAGTTCTCTTTCAGAATGTGGATGGCATTTTATATTCAAAGTTTGTCAAAATTGTCTTAGATTACTTAGAAGAGCTAGTCTATCATAGTTGATGATACATAATCTTGCTGTTGATGTGTACAATGTTCTCTTGGTTCTGCTCACTCCACCCAGAATCAGTTCATATAAATTTTTCCAGGCTTTTCTGAAAATAGCCTGTTTATCATTTCTTATAGAACAATAATATTCTGTATCTTTCATATTCCATAATTTATTTAGCCACCTGATGGGTATTCTTCAATTTTTAATTCTTTGCAACCAAAAAGAAAAAGACCTGCTATAAATATTTTTCTATATGTGGGTTTTCCTTCTTGTTTTTATAATCTCTTTGGGATACAAACTTAGTAGTGGTATTGTTGGATTAAAGAATATGTATAGCTTTGTAGTTGTTTGAGCATAGTTTCAGAGTTCTTCAGAATGGTTGGATTAGCTCACAACAAATGTATTAGTGTCCTACTTTTCCTACATCCTTTCCAATATTTATCATTATCTTTTCCTATCAAGAAAGCCAATCTGATAAGTGTAAGATGGTACCTCAGAGTTGTTTTAATTTGAATTTCTCTAATCAATAGTGATTTAGAACATTGTATCATATTCAGTATAGATGGCTTTAATTTATTCACCTGGAAATTGTTCATATTTTTGATCATTTATCAAATGGGGGATGGTTTGTATTCTCAGAAGATTGATACAGTTCCTTATAGAGAGAGAATATTTAGAAATGAAGACTACCAGAAACACTGACTACAACTTTTTTACCAGCTTTCTACTTTTCTTCTAATCTTGGCTGCATTGGTTTGGTTGTGCAAAGTAATATATATATATATATATATATATATATATATATATATATATAATCAAAATGATTCATTTTGCAGTTCATAGAGTTCTCAATTTATTTTTGGTCATAATTCTCTCCCTTTTCTGAAGATCTGACATGTAAACTATCCTTTGTTTTCCTAATTTCCTTATGCTATCATTCTTTAGTCTAAAGCATGTACCCATTTTGATCTTTTCCGTGCATCATCTGTAAGCTGTTGAACTATGCCTAATTTCTGACATACTATTTTTCAGTGTTCTCAGCAATTTTTGTTGCATAGTGAGTTCTTATCCCAGAAGCTGTTTTTTTTTTTTTTTGGGGGGGATTATCAAGCAATAGATTACTATAGTCATTGGTTATTATGTTTTGTGCATCTATCCTATTTCTCTGATCCATCACTCTATTTCTTAGCCAGTACCAAATGGCTTTGATGAATGCCACTTTATAATACAGTTTTAGATGTGGTACAACTAGGCTACCTTATTTTGCAATCTTTTTTTTCATTGATTCCTTTGACCTTTTTTTTTCCAGGTAAGTGTTGGTTTTTTTTAGCTCTATAAAATTATTTTTTGGCTTTTTGATTGGTATGTCACTAAATAAGTAGACTAAATAGAATTGCCATTTTTAATATTAGCTTGCTTTACACATGAATAATTGATATTCTCCCAATAGTTTAGATCTAATTTCATTTGTGTAAAATGTGTTTTGAAATTGTGTTCATATAGATACTGACTTTGTCTTAAAAGCCAGACTCCCAAATATTTTATATTGTATATAGTTATTTTAAGTGAAATTTTTCTTTCTATCTCTTGTTGGTGGACTTTGTTGGCAACATATAGAAATGCTGATGATTTATGTGGATTTATTTTATAGCTTGCAATTTTGTTAAAGATGTAAATTGTTTCAAGTGTTTTTTAGTTGATTCCCTGGGATCTCAAAGTATGCCATCATATCATCTGCAAAGAATATTGTTTTTATTTCCTCATTGTGTATTCTATTTCCATTTCTTTTTCATTTTTGAATTGCTAAAATGAAAATTTCTAGTATAATATTCTATGTGGTGATAATGGGCATGCTTATCTTACTAATCTTACTGGGAATGCTTACAATATTTGCTGATGATTTTAGATCATTGACACATCATTTTAAGGAAAATTCCATTTATTTCTATGTTCTTAAATGTTTTTAAAAGGAAAGGATACTATGTTTTGTCAAAAGCTTTTATTTTTTGCATCTATTGAGATAATCACATGATTTCTGTTGGTTTTATATTTACATTGTCAATTATGCCACTAATTTTCCTGATACTGAATCAGCCCTACATTTCTGATATAAATCCCACTTGGTTATAGTGAATTATCCTGATGATGTTATTTTAATTTTTTGCTAATATTTTATTTAAATTTTTTTCATTAATATTCATTAGGTAGGTTGGTCTATATTTTTCTTTCTATTTTTGGTTTTTCTTGGTTTAGGTATCAGTACCTTTTTTGTGTCATAAAAGGAATTAGGAAGGATTGCTTCTTTTCCTATTTTTCCAAATAGTTTATATAATACTGTAATTAATTGTTCTTTAAATGTTTGTAGAATTTACTTAAAAATCCATCTGGCCCTGAAAATTTTTTCTTAAGAGATTAATTGATGATGTCTTTAATTTCTTTATTTAAAGGGGATAAAGTATTTTATTTCTACTTCAGTTAATCTGAGCAATTTATGTTTTTGTACACATTTCAATTAGATCATCAGATTTGTTATCATACAGTTGGGCAAAATAGTTCATAATTATTGTTTTAATTTCTTCTTCATTGATAGTAAGTTTGCCCTTTGAACTTTTGATATTAGTTATTTGATCTTCTTTTTTCTTTTTCTATTTCAAATTAATCAAAGATATTTCTATTTTGTTTTTCTTTTCATGAAACCAACTCTTAGTTTTATTTACTACTTCATTAGTAGCACTTTTTACTTTCCATTTTATTAATCTCTTCTTTGAGTTTCAGAATTTCTAATTTGGTATTTGATTGGGGTTTTAATTTATTCTTTTTCTAATTATTTTTAGGTGCATGCCATATTCACTGATCTTTTCTTTCTGTATTTTATTCACCTAAGCATTTAGAGATATTACAATTTCACTAAGAACTGCTTTATCTGCATTCCAAATGTCACCTTATTATTGTCATTCTCCTGGATGAAATTATTGATTGTTTCTGTAATTTGTTGTTTGGCTCACTCATTCTTTAGAATTACATTGCTTAATTTCTAATTAATTTTTAGTTTGTCTTTTCCTGGTCCTTTGTTATATGAAATTATTTATTGTTTCTGTAATTCAATATATGGCATTCTTTAGGATTACACTGATTAATTTCCAATGAATTTTTAGTTTCTCTTTTCCTGGCCCTTTATTGCATGTAATTTTTATTGCATCATGATCTGAAAATAATGCAATACCATTTCTGTCATTTTGCATTTGATTGTGAAGTTTTTAATGTCCTAATACATGGTCAATTTTTTTGTAGGTGCAATATACCACTAAGAAAATGGCATATTCTTTTTCTCCTATTCAGTTCTCTCCAGAGTCCAATAATGTAAAAGTTTTGTAAGATTTTATTCACTCCTTGACTTTTTTCTTGCTAATTTAAAGTTGATTCTTGGTTGTAGTCCCACATTCTGGAATATGGTATTCCATATTCCAAGATCAGAAGATCTTTTATTATAGAAGTTTCCAGATCCTAGGTAATCCTGACTGTGGCTCCTTGATATTTGAATTATTTCTTTCTGACAGCTTGTAGTATTTTTGTCTTGGCTCTAACAGTTATGGAATTTTGTCACAATATTTCTTGGATTCTTTCTTATGGCATCCTTTCAAAAGGTGATCAATAGGTTCTTTACATGACTATTTTGGCCTCTTGTTCTAGTATATCAGGACAGCTTTCTTTGGTGATTTTTTTTTTTTGGTCATGGCTTTCAAAAAGACCAATAATTTTTACATTGTCTCCTGGATCTATTTTTTGGGTCTTTTTATTTTCATTGAGGCATTTTACATTTTCTTTTTTTTCATTTTTAATTTTTTCATTCTTTTTTATTTGTTTGACTAATTCTTGATGTTTTATAGAATACTAAGCTTCTATTTGTCCAATTCTAGTTTTTCATGTATGATTTTCTTCAAATAGCTCTTTTACCTCTTTTCCATTTAACTATTTTTTTTTTTTTGGCATTTGGCCAATTGTGTGTGTGTGTGTTTTTTTAAATGGGATTGTTTTCTTTTTCAAGACTGTTGACTCTCTCCTGTATACCTCTCATTTATTTCCTTAATTTTACATCTCTTATTCGATTTTTGAAATCCTTTATGAGCTCTTCTAAGAAGGCACTTAAAGCTTGAGACTAATTCATATCCCCCACTGAGGTTTCACATATAGATATTTAGTCATCTTCTGAGTTGGTGTTCTAGTTTTCTATGTCACCATAATAGCTTTCTATGGTCAACGTTATTTTTTGTTTCTTTCTCATTTTGTTTCTTTCTTTTTCTTCCTCTTCTTCCCCCGCTCTGCCCCCCCCCCCCATTTTAAAAATCTCTGCTCCTGGGGTATGAAGGTACTGTCCAAGCTTTTTGTCAATCTTTAAACTTTGGTTTTAAGCACAGGGGCTCTTGTGTTTGGTGACTTGCTCATAGCACTGGGGGTAGCCTGATCTAGTTCCACCTGTTGCTACCTGATTTCCAGGGCTGGCAATTTGGTTTCTGGAACTTGCACTGGAATAGGGGCTGTCCCAGTCGTCTGCTTTGCTTCTGTTACATTGACCCAAGTTCTAGGATACTGATTGTTGATCCATGGTATGATTAAAATTCTTCCACTGGCTTTCCTGGACACTACCTGAGCTGCACTGAGCATCCTGTTTATCCCAGTCACACTGACTTTCCTTGAAGTCTTTCCAATTTATCTTGAGCTAGAAAATAGTTTTATTCTGTTTCTTCATAGGTCCTATCACCGAGACTTAATTTAGAGGTTTGGTTTCATGCTGTTTTTGAAGCAACCTGGGAGAGTTCAAGCAGTTTCCTGACTTTACTCTACCATCTTATCTAACAATAAAAAAAAAAAATTTGAAAAATAAATGGGTCCTAGCAACAAAGTATAGAAAATAAATAACTGTGTGAAAGATAATTAAAGATAATTTGGAGGGAATATTTTTTAAAATATGGGGCATGTATTAAAAAAAAGTTTTCAAAGGAAAATTACATCCTTAAAACATACATATTCAAAATAAAAAATGATTAATGAAAATATGAAAAAATGGAAAACCAACAAATAAAAAATAGAAAGCAAGCATAGTAGTTAAAATCTAAAATTAGAAGAAAAAGATAAATTAAAAATTGATATTTTAAAAAGCAAAACAAAAAATGATTTCATTTAAATAATAGCAAAGCTATCAAATCTCACCTGATCTGATTAGAAAGTAGAAAAATTAACTTTGAAAAATTAACAAGGGAAAATCACAAGACATGTAGAAAAATAAAAAGATCTATAATAAGCATAATTTTATGTTAGCAAAATTTAGAAGTTTATAATAGATTGTCACCAAAAGTATCCCAATTAACCAAAGGTAAAATATAGATCTTTTATAATTGAATTTCTTATATATGAATTGAACTGTCTCTAAAGGAACAGCCAAATGAATTTTAAAAGGTCCTTCTAAAAACTAGATTTGTAGAAAAATCCTATGCAAATTTTTAAAAAGGATAATTAATAATATTTTTTCAAAAACTGAGAAAAATACTCTATCAAACTTTTTTCATTGAGCAAATATAGTCTTCATGCCAAAATAAAAGACAAAGCAATAAGAACAATAAAGACAATATCATTAAAGAACATTAAATTTAAAATTACATAAGATTGAAACTTTCTCTGCTGCTTTCTTAAATTATAGAAAAAATTATAGAAATTTATTCATAAACATCATTTACATAAATTGAATATTATTTATGCTAGGGATCGAGGGGCTATTTTAGTTTAAGAAAGCTGTTCTTATAACAATATTAAAAGAAAATTTTATGAAATCATATGATTATAACAATTGATATTGGAAAAAACCTTTAACAAAACACTCATTTATATTATAGAGTCTACAAAATATAAACATACACAAACCTTTTTTTCTTTTTTTAATATGATAAAAAGTATCTAAAAGAAATGAAAAACTAGCAATATATGAAATGAAAAAAAATTGCAATGTTTTAAATAAAATAAATGAGTAAATCACAGATTTCTCTTTCTCTGAGCAGGAGCTGATTCAGAACAGTTGTTTGTTAGTTTAACAAAGAAACAAAATGATACATTTTGAATATTAAATGATTAACAAAAGGAAATTTAATTATTTGCAACAAGAGGATTTTCAATAAGGATTTGCAACAAGAATACTCTGAAACATAGCAAACATAGCTGTCCTTTTGAGTTGGTCAGTGGTCTTTTAGGCAAGCAGCAGAGAAAGCTTGGAGCTCCCCCTGTCTCTAATACTTGGAAGAACAGAAAGATGTATCTGTAGCCTGAAATTTTAATCCCTTGAGAAACTGGTTTTGAAGATCTTTTCATTACCATTTAAATAAAAAGTAGGATAACTTTCATGAAAACAGGGAGATAAAATACTGTTATCATAAATTCTATTTTCTCTTGTGTTTTAAATATAATTCTGGAAAAGCTAGTAATATTATTGGCAAAAGAAAGAAATTAAATATACTGATGGGCAAAGACGAGGCAAAAATGTCCAAATTTGTTAATGATAAATATTTTCTAAGAACATCCTAAACTATGAGCAAAAAAGTGACTTAAACAATTAAGATTGTCAGTAGAGCAATGGGATAGAAAATAAAAGCTACAAAAATCACTACTATTTATGAATAACAGTAACAATGCAAAATAGCATGGGATGAGGAAGAGAGAACTACTGACCTGAAACCAAGAAAAACTGGATTCAAATTTCACTTTTGACTTACACTGGCTGTGTGATCCTGGGCAAGTGGCTTAACCTTTCAGTACCCATGACAACACTTTGAGAATATATGATGTCAAGAAATTGTTGACTTGCATTTTGTAATATAAGGTTCTTCCCTTAAGAATTCTTGATAACAATAAGTAAAGGTGAAAATTCTACCCTAAAAAAAATATCCAAGAAGAAATAATCAAAAAGGAAGTCTCTTCGAAAGTAACTACAATGTGGATAAAATATTTGTACGTCCATCCTGGAAATCACTATCAAGAACTGTTTAGGCAGATTATTATATTGTCATCATGCACATGAAATTACATTATCATCATCGTCATCAACAAAAATAGCTATTTGAACTGTTATTTAAATTGAGGAGAAATTTATGGCCATGGGTAAAATATGTCAACATAAAATTATAATATCAAATAACTTAATTTACTAATTTGTTGATATACTAATCAAACTACAAAGTCATGATTTTGTAATCAAATAAAATGGCAAATTCATTTGGATGTGGAAATTAAAGAATTTAGAAACTCTAGTAATGAAAATAAAATTTTAAACACTTCCATACATAAAACTATGTCATAAAGCAGCAGTCATCTAAACTATTTGCTACTGGTTAAAAAATAGAAAATAAATATTCGGAATAGGAATTATCAGAAATAATTGAATTTAATCTCCTAATATGATAAATCTGAAAACATAAATTAATTGAGGAATGACTGACAAAAATGCTTGCAAAAGATTTCTTATCTAGAAACAAATTTGAGAACAATTAGGTACATAACATATATTACATGTCAAAGCAAACTAAAAATGAATATATGCCCTGTATATTAAAATCAGCCATAGTATTTAAAAAAGATAACCAAATAAAGATTTTTTTTCAGCTATTGCTATTAGGTAATTCCTTTATTAAAGATCATTAAATAATTTTGATTGCAGGGAACTGCAAAGCTTTTTACATGAACAAAATTGTTATACCTCAGATGAAACAGAAAAATGTTTAAATGGAGAAAAATCTGTATAACAATTTTCTCTAATAAGAGATTATTATTTACATGCACATGTATAAATATATGCATACATTCATTTATTTATATATCTATAAATATATGTATATATACAAAATATTCCTGAAATTTAAATTTTCCTTATTTTGTAGGAAAATAGACACTAAGTCATTTTTATTTGTACAATGTACTAGATTATTTTATGCACTCCTTAGAACATGAAGGACTTTGTCTATCTCTCTCTCTCTTTCTCTCTGTCTCACAATCTGTATCTACCTATATATCTATTTATGAAAAAAATTAATTCCCAAATAAATGTTTTGAATACCTGAAAACAAAGTAGCTATCCATTGAATAGGTAACAGCTAAGCAAATTGTGGCACATTCATTGAATGGAAAATTCCTCTGCCATATACAGTGATAAATTTGAGTAATACAGAGAAACATGAGAAAACCTATGGAATAATGCAAAGTTAAAAAAGTGAAACCAGAGAAACCATATTGACAGCAAAACCAACCACTATTGTTATAGGACTTACTGTTTCAAGCACTATTCTAAGTGCTTAATAATTAGTATTTCATTTGATTCTCACAAGGACTCTACGAGATAAATGTCATTATGCTCTTCTTTTGACATTTGAGGAAATTGAGGCAAACAATAATCTAGTGACTTTTTGAAGATCACATAGCTATTGGATTTGAATATATGTCTTTTTAACTCCAGGTCAAGTACTTTATCCATTGATCCACTTACTTACCCAACAGTATATATGGAAAAAATTAAATCAAAGTAGTTTACTAATAATGACTAAACTTGCCTTTGCAGAAATAAAAATGAAAAGCAATCCTTCTTTTCCTTCTTTCCAGAGGTAAGGAATTATGGGTATGAAATATTTCATGTGATAAAAGTTTCTGTTGATGTAGTGTTATTATTAAAGTAGTTAATAAGTTTTTTTAAAAATTCATTTTGCCTTGCTTTGTTAATTTCTGATCTATAATTTCATAGAAGTAGGGACTTTTTTTGATCAAAGATGGGCAATTCATCTATAGTGCATACATTTAGATAGCTGTTTTCTATCTCTATCCTTTCTCTTATTTTTTCCCCTCAGGAGATAGTCAGCATGACTTTTAAATAATGAGATTTCATATTGTGTTATTCCATAGCTTGATATGTCACTGCATAATCAATCAAGGAACAAGCATTTAATAGAGATTATTTTAGGCCAAGCACTATGCTAAGTGTTAAGTATATAAAGACAAAGAATGAAATAATCACTACTCACAGATTATTGTTTGCCCTTCATTCTTGAAGAGAAATATGACATCAGAAAGGTGATGCCATGATTTGCATTTGAACTGCATTTGAATGAGGTAGAGCTGTACAAAGTCACCAGCCTCATTTTCTCCTCCTGAGCCACCTAGAGATAAAAGTCAGATCTACTGGAGATGACTCCAAATGATTGAAATTACTTAGATTCTAACAGAAGAGCTGACAGCATTTAAGTATTTACAGAATGTTTGTGTGTGTGTGTGTGTGTGTGTGTGTGTGTTTTTCTAGATGGCACAATCAATAGAGTGCCTGGCCTGGAATCAGGAAAACTCATCTTCATGAGTTCAAATTGCCATCTGTGTGACCCTTGGTAAGTCTCTTAGCTCTGTTTACATTAATTTCTTCATGTGGTTGTTAAACAAGGAAATGGAAAATTGCTCCAATATTTTTGCCAAGAAAACCCTAGATGGGGTTATAAAGAGTCAGACACAACTAAAATACCTAAATAACAACAAATGCTCTCTCTCCATTTGCCTCTCTCTTTAATAAATAAATAATGTGAACAAAAAAAACACAAGAAAATACTAGAATCAACATGTATCCTACTTTCTAATAAGAATCCTTCATCTATGACAAGTAGCAAAGAATCAGATCAGAAAATGAAGAAAATAGAAATTACCAAGCTTTTTTTTAAAAAATATGGTTTTATCTTCCTTGGCAAAAACTTTGGAAAATCTATTGGTAAATGTTTAACAACCACATTTTAAAAATGACATATTTTAAAATTTAATCTGCATTATTAACATTTTTCCATCATTTTATTAAGCCTAAAAGATCAACAAAATAATAAATCAAACTGTAATTTGTAATATTTACCTATTTCTAAGGTATAAAATGAACATTTATACTCACACTGAAAATTTGTTTTGAAAAAAGATTTCCCTCAAGATATTAGTCAACAAGATAAAGACAATATCTACAAATTAAGTTCTTATTGATGAAAATAATCAAAGTATTTGCACATGTATAAACTCTTGTATTTGCATACTTATAAGCATTTGATCACAGAATAGTCTAACTGATTTCAAAATCTTCCAGATAAAAAATTATAGTGGTATCTGGACTCATTTCTTTTTTTTTTACACTAGTTTTTTATTTTTTTAAATATATGCAAAAATAGTTTTCAACATTCATCTTTGTAAAACCTTGTATTCCAAATTTTTCTCCCTCTCTCCCCACTCTCCCTTCCCCTAGACAGCAAGCAATTCAATATAGGTTTAACATGTGCAGTTCTTCTATACATATGTCCACATATATCATGTTGCACAAGAAAAAATCAGATCGAGAAGAAAAAATGAGAAAGAAAAAAAAAAAACCATGCAATTAAGCAAACAACACCATAGGTGAAAATACTATATTATAATTCATATTCAGTCCCCACAGTTCTCTGTCTGGGTGCAAATGGCTCTCTCTTTCACGAATCTATTGGAATTGGTCTGAATCACCTCGTTTTTTTTATTATTATTAAAGATTTTTATTTACAAAACATATGCATGGGTACTTTTTCAGAATTGAACATTGCAAAATTTTATGTTCCAAAATTTCCCCTTCTTTCCCCCACTCCCTCTCCTAGATGTCAAGTAATCCAATATATGTTATATATGGTAAAAACATATGTTAAATCTAATATCTATATATGTATATTTATACAGTTATCTCGCTGCACAAGAAAAATTGGGTAAAGAAGAAAGAAAACAAAATGCAAGCAAACATCAACACAAAAAGTAAAGATGCTATGTTGTGCTCCACACTCAGTTCCCACAGTCCTCTCTCTGAGTGTATATGGCTCTCTTCATCACTGAACAATTAGAACTGGTTTGAATCATCTCATTGTTGAAGAGAGCCCTGTTCATCAGAATTGATCACAGTATAGTCTTATTGTTGCTGTGTATAATGATCTTTTGGTTCTGCTCATTTCACTTAGCATCAGTTCATGTAAGTCTCTCCAGGCCTCTCTGAAATCATCTTTTGTCATTTATTACATAGCAATAATATTCCATAACATTAATATACCATAATTTATTCAACTATTCTTCAATTAATGAGCATCCATTCAATTTCCAGTTTCTAGCTACTACAAAAAGGGCTGCCACAAACATTTTTGCACATGTGAATTACCTCAATGTTGAAAAGAACCATGTCCATCACAATTTTATCACATAATCTTGTTGTTGCTGCACACAATATTCTTTTAGTTCTACTCACTTCCCTTAGCATCAGTTTATGCAAGCCTCTCCAGGCCTTTCTGAAACCTTCTTGCTGATCACTTCCTATAGAACAATAATATTCCAACCACATATGATGTGCATACACTTAGTTTCCAGTTCTTTGCCATTATAAAAAAGGGCAGCTACAAACATTTTTGCACACATTAAGGGACAGGTCAGTTCTCCGAGAGCCTCCACATCTGTGGATTATAGCATCTGAAGGAGTTTCAGGGCAGCCTTTGCTGACACAGGTATTGTGGACTGGGAATGAAATAAATTGGAGGCAGAGGGAAGAGGAGAGAGTTCAGACAATGCATCAGCCTCTCAATTACACAGGTCAGAGAATAGCAACTGCCTCTCAGGCTCCTTGTATCATCCTCTCACAAGAGGAGATCCAATTTGCAGGTCTGGGTTGGATTTCTAGCAGCCACTGTCAAGTGGCTCCCATGTATTCCAATAGCTCCTGTGAATTCCAACATGCACATGTGGATCCTTTCCCCTTTTTATGATCATTTTGGAATATAGACCAGTAAGGACTCCGCTGGATCGAAGGGAATGCACAGTTTGATCGCCCTATGGGCATAGTTCTGGATCCAGTTCTTTTAAAAAAAAGATTTCTTCCAAAAATTTTTGTAAGAAAAAATGAAACCGTGGAAGATGGAAATTTCTTAACTGATTTAGGTGACATCATAAGCAAATTATGACATAATAGAAAACACCTGTCTGACCTATAGATGGGGAAAAGTGTGTGAACAAACAAAATAGACTGAGGTATGCATAATTTTGATTCCATAAACTTAAAAAGCTTTTTCCATAAACAAAACCAATGCAGCAAAATTATAAGAAAAGCAAAAAATAATTGAGAGAATATTGTGTAGTAAATTTTTGTAACAAAGATCTCACTTCATTTGTATGTGTACACACAATGGATATATGTAAATCTATATATGTGCATATACACTAATATATATATATATATATATATATATATATATACAACTTAGTCAAATTTACAAGAATTAGAACAACTCATCAAATGTCAAATGGTCAAAGAATATGAAAAAACAGTTTTCAAAGAAGAATTCTAAATTATCAATACTCAATGAATGGGACCAAAAATTAGTATCATGAGTTGGTAAACTCAACCAATAATATACTTCCTCCATATTCAGATGTCTGTTCTAACTTACTGTCAACTGTGGCAGTAATTAAGACCAAGAATCAAAGTAAATGAAATTTTGAACCAGTGGTATGAATTACCATATCACAAAGTATTAAGTGAAGAATTTTTTAAAAATTCAAGTAATAGCACAGAATCTCTCTTTCCTTTTATACTACCTCCTTTTATGAAGAAAAATGATATCTTAATTTTATCTATTCTCTCGTTAGTGATTACTTAAGTATTAAATAAAGTTATAATTCCATGTTTCCCCAAAAGGAATGACAAGAGATAATGAAAAGAATCCTAGACTTAGAGTCAGGAGGACTTGTATCATATAGCCCAGACTTTGGAAGTTACCATTTGTTGCAACCATGAACAATTCATTTCATTTCTTTGCCTCAATATAATATTGCATTTACTTCATGGGGTGGTCTTGAGGATCAAAGAGAAAATATATAGAAACTTCTTGGCAAACGCTACACAAATGTTAGCTTATATTATCAAGCATACTGAAGGCACTCCTCTCCCAGCACTTCTCACCATTGCATTAGAATTATAATTTTATTGATGTCATGATGAGGAATATCCCTCTATTAAATCAGGTTGTCATTGGTCTTGGTTTTGGTTTTGGTCCTCTTCCTACTGCATTCCTTAGTTGTAGAGAGTTCTCTGATGATTAAGTTACTTGTTCAGGGATATGCAGCTATTAGGTATCAGTGGCAGGTCTTCCTGAGCCCACATACAGTTCTGTATTCACTATACCTTTCTGCCATTGAGATATTTTTCCTAATGTTCTTATTGTCATCATTTGATTCAAGACCTGAAAAGGACCTTATAGCTCATCTAGTTCAAAACAGTCATTTTCCAGATGAGGAAACTGAGATCATAGAGATATTAAGTAGAATCACCAGTAGTAATCATTAGAGGTGGGATTAAAAGCTAATTATATTTTCCTCTACCTCTCATTTCTGAAGGCTAATAGAGACAATTTATCTTGTTTCTCTCAGTTTTGAAGGGTCTGCCTATTCCTTTATCCCTATGGATCTTGGATTCTGCTTCTTAACTTTTGGTAATTTGGGCCACTCTAACAGTCTGGTAAATCCTTGGGAGCCTTTGTCAGAATTATGTTATTAAATTTATAAATAAAATTCATAGTTTGACAAAAGAAATCACTTATATTGAAATCAAGATATATTTTTCCCCATTTAAATTCATAGTCCTTCTGAAATTCATCCATAAATCCGTGGACTGTAGGTTAAGAACCCTTGATTTAGGAATTTTCATAAATGATTTCTGATATCCTCAGGGAGGCATCCCTTTGTAATTTTCACAAAATATTTATATAGCTCTGTGTATCTGATACCTTAAAGATAGTTTAGTCATTCATGCCTTTACAAAAGAGAATATTTTTCTTGACTGAGAAATCAGGCTATCACTCAGTATAGCGGGCATCGAAACTCAGAGCTGCCTGAACATGAGCTCCTAAGGGTTATAATCAGGAAATTACAGTAATTTGCTCAGGAAATGAAACTAGCCAAATGTTAGGCTGCCTACCTCAACAACAGATGTATCTCTTCAGCATGTTATTTGGGGCAGATTTATTTATGTGGCTCATAGATTCTTAGTCACATTTGGATTCAACCCCAATGACAACTGTAAATCATGAAAAGTAAATGACGATTTATAGTGTGTCAAAGCAAAGAACAATTATTCATGCAAATGGAAAACATCCTTTGTATAAATTTTATAACCAGGCATCAAAACCATTGACCACAGAAAGAATACAACTTAAAAGTCTGTGCTAACAATCTAGGAATAGCAATCTCAAGGTCAAGGAATTGTTATGATGTTCAGAATAAACTAGAGAGTACTAATTTCAATGACATTGTCATTTTATTATGTTCAAGAGAAAATAGATTTCTTAAGTGTAATTTCTTTATTTGCTACTCATTCATAATTTCTGATTGATTCCACATAATGACTTTATCTGCTTTTCTGTTCTATCACCATGAAAATGTGACTCCATTTAGAAACCTTGTCAAGGCTAGTACAATAATCACAGATGAAAACATTCTGTTCTTATTTGCAAGCCAAATGCTAACCTGCTTACCACAGATCTGTAATTCATATGACAATGTTGTACACTGGGGAATTTCTCTTGGGATAAAGAGAACAGGAAGCATATAGTCAATATAATAGACCTAATGTACATTTGGTGGTGAATAATAGGTTCCTGAATATTCAAAAGCCTCAATCTTCTTTTTATTTACCATGACCCAAAATTGAATTTTTTTTTTCCTTTTGTAAAGGAAGGAAAAGTGTTCCAGGCATGCTTCTGGCTCCAAAGAACTCCAAAGGAGTCTCTCACTTGTTTTTAGCAAGTGTATGAATCTTTAAAAATCCTCCAAAAACATAGAATAAATAGTTCCAAATGTTATCAAGGCACCTCTTTCTCAATCTGATGGCACAGACTGAAAAGAGACTTAGTCAAAACAGTTTCTGTTGTTTTGACTTAGACCAAGTCTTCAGTAAGCATCTTCCTTCCAGGATTTTCCCTATTATTTGACAGATTTCTCTGCACTTTGTTTGAAAATCTAAGATAAGCTTTGCTGTAGCACATATGAAAGGAAATCAGTGGAAATACCATCTATGTAAACTTGACAAGGTTGATTCATGAAAGAGTGCTGAAATCTCAACAGTGCCTTCATCGGAAATGTTACAGTGCCTCCAGCCTGTCATTGTTGTGATTCTGTCTCCCCTAGCAACAGATCATGGTTTGTTTAACCCAAATAAATCTTGAAGAAGTTGACACTGAGATGATTTAATGGATAATATAGCTGGGGGCTTGTTAAACTACCAAGAATTAATCCTGCTGTGTTTTGCAAAGGGTTCCTGCTCCAGCCTGCTGCATCTTTCTGTCTACACAGCATGTGTCACAGCAAGATGATCTGGTATCGGAAGATTAAATTTTCCTCAAAATCAAATGATTGCTCTTTGAGAAAATGGGCTACTTTTTCATGACCATATTTAGTTTTTAAAAAGTGAACCCAACAGCTAGTTGACACTTACAAGGAAAAGTAAGAGAAACAACCAATAAGACTCTTTGATTTAATAAAATTATTTTCTTTGTTTTTATTTTTAAGTTATCACATTGTATCCCTACCTGTTGTGAGGTAATATTATCCCTGATTTACAATTGAGGAGACATAAGGTGAGAGATATTAAGTGACTTGCCTAGGGAGGGATTCAAATTTAGATCTTCCTGACTCCCCTAAACACTATGCTACCTGTCTAGTTAATGGAAGTCTCTAATAATATTTCTTTTTAATAGCATTTTATTTCTCCAAATACATATAAAGTTAGTTTGCAATATTTATTATTGTAAGACTTTTGTACATGTCCTCTCTTCCTTATTCCCCACCCCCAAGACAGCAAACAATCTGATATAGATTGAACATGTGCAATCTCTAAGACTATTTCTTAAGAATTATTCAGTTAGCCTTGTAAGTGGAAGAGTTGGGATTTAAACTCTGTTTTTATAATTCTAGAACTAATAATCTGTCCACACTAACATGTTGTCTCTCAGATATAATATCAAGAGTGGCTTCCCCACCCTATTATCCTAAGATAGAAAGGACAAATAAAGAAATTGTACTTCAACCATAGAATACTATTGGGAAAAATGATGGGGAAGAAATGACTTGGTTTTGTGAGAAAGGTGGGAAGAAGGACCTGAAGAATGGACAAGGTTGACCCTATTTCAATGTTACCCCAGAGAGAATTTATGTTTTTCTGCCTCATGTTGGCTTTACTGATTATAGGGATTGTAATTTATATTTATGATGTTTAGAATACATAAACTGTCCTGGACTGATAGTCTCTAGAGCCAATTCAAAATCTATAATCATATAATCCTATGATCAGTAAGGTTTTTATTTATCTATCTATCATCTATCTATCTATATATATATATATATCATCTTTCTCCTTTTAAAAGAGAGATTAGTATGTGAAAAAATACATGTGACCAATTGACAAATGGGATTTTGTCCTTTCCCCCTTCTCATTTCACTAAATAGCCAATAGAATTATGTTATGAACAGAGTACTGAATTGGGATTTAGAATATCTGTGCCCTCATTCCAGATGATCCTGGAGAAGTTGCTCAACCACTGAGCTTCATTTTTTCCTCTGTAAAATGGGGACATAGTACCTTATTATCTCAAATATCTTTTGTGCGAAGTCACTTTAGAAACTTAAAATTGCCATGACAAGGTGGAGGATTATTAAGATGAGCCAAGGGAAATCTTAATAATTGCCATTCACATTATTTATATATGACTTCATATTTTTTGAAAGTTATTTCTTCACTACTCCCTTGAGGTGAGTAGTGAAAGAATCATTTTATTTTATTTTATTTTATTTTAAAAATAATTTTACAGAGGATCAAATAAAAGTTTGCAGAGAATCATTTGCCTTAAATCATGCAATTTTAGATGTCAATTTAGTTGATGACACTGAGGTTCCTTGATTTTATATATTCTGAAATCATGTTCAGGGATCTCCCCATTCAGTTTTGTGTGACCCACTTTCCTGTACCTGTACTCATAACATTCTAGGCTATTTCCCACCACCACCATCCCAGAAAATATTGCTCTGTTTCTCTTTGAATATCTGGCACTAACAAAAGCTCAGCATTGTTGAAAAGACGAAAGAACACTTATGGTTTTGATACTGTTGGGCATTGATTCTAACAGAAATTACTTTTTCCTCATTTCCATATCAGAATAAAAGGAAAAGAAAATAAATAATATTAACGATAATAATGATAAGTGGCCTTTATGTAATGTCTCTCTGTGCTAAGAGCCTTACAGGTATTTTCTCAGTAGAGCTTCACAATAACCCTGGCTCATAGGCATTATTATTATTATTCCTCTTTTATTTTCTATTTTTTTTGCAGTTGAGGAAATTGAGACTGACAATGATTAAATGATTTACCCTTGTTCATACATATAGTATCTGAGGAGAAACTTGAACTCAGTTCTTCCTGACACCAAGCTCATCATTGTATCCACATCACCACTTAAAACTATAGAGAAACAATGAGAAGAAAAGTCTGAATTATATATTACCCTTTTTCTTTTTCTTTTGAGAGGAGTGAATTGTGCTCTTGGTTCTATTTCTGTTTAATAGCAATGTGGAAATCAGTAACAGAAATATTATCTATTGACATGTGTTCTTTGACCCATTGCAATTTTAGGAAAATATACATACATCTTTTCAAAATTTTTAATTCCCTCAAAATGCAATTTCCCTACATCCCTCATGGATGTAGAGCTACAAAGTATCTTTCAGACAGAAACACTTTTGATTTTTAAACCTAAAAGTTTATAAATGGACAATGCATTCATGACCTCAACAGGCACAGAGTAAGAAATAGAGATTGAAGAAGACTGGTTCAGGGGACACCTGACCTCATGGTAAAGAGCTTCCTATCTAAAATAATCATTCCTTCCAAAGTTACTCTGAAGGACTTATGATGAAAAATGCTAAATGCTATCCGTATGCAGAGAAGGAATTGATTGTATATGAATACAAATTGAAACATACTTTTTTTTTACTTTATTTTTTTTGAGGACTTTTTTTGGGAGGTGGAGCCGAAACCATTAATCAATGTTGTAAATTAGTTAAGTGGCAGAGTGGATATAGAGGAGGACCTGGATTCAGGAAGATCTGAGTTCAAATCTGGTCTCAGTTATATGACTTTGGGCCAGTCACTTAACCCTGTTTGTCTCAATTTCCTCATCAGTAAAATGATATGGAAAAAGAAATGGCAACCCATTTCAGTATCTCTGCCAAGAAAACTCCAAATGGGGTTATGAAGAGTTGGACACAACTGAACAACAACACTTCTTAAATGCTTATAAGCCAGCCTTCAAAATGAAAAAAAAAAAAAAGATTCATGTTTTCTTCCTCCAGGCAACATGGGTTTAGCCTTGCTGCTAAGAATCACTGTTGATTACTTGTCAGATACAAAGCAGTGGTTTACCATATATCACTTGCATGACTCAGCTCATGTTTATATAATGGCAAACACATTTAAAGAAGCAATAAAGTGGTGACTAAAGAGATGGGTGTTAGGTTCTTATAAGAGAATCAAATTTGTAAGAAACTAAGGAAGAAAGAACAAGGTTGTGTAAACTCTGTTTTGAAAGGAGGAAGGAAGACTGTCAACTACCTTTTTCTTGGACTGTATCCATGTCCAAGTGGATATGTTCCCCTGAGATGCTCTGAGACAGGAAATATGATCCTTTAAGGAGAATAAAACCTTGGTGACTTATGGGAAAAGTTTGTAGAGGGTGATAATCAGTGCATTAACATGTTAGAAGAGCTCCAATAAGAGGATTGTTGATTTTGGAGAAGCAGAGAGAGTGAAGAATTTGCTGAATATATTTCATTGGGTGTCAAATATTTAACACTCTCAACAAGGGGGAGTGTCTTATCTATAGGAAGGAGGTTGACTAGAAATCATAAAGGAACACAACTAAAATATTCCAGTGGGGATTGAGGGCAGAAAACTAGTATAATGCCCTTGAAAAGAAAATAAAGGGTTTTTTTTTTTTTAATAAGGAATGTTATAATACCTCTGTAAACCAGTAGATGCAAGAGGCAAACTGATCACAGAGGAAAGAAATTTTCCCACACACAGAACCTTGCATCTGGGATTTACATGACCCATCCTACTGTGCTCCAAAAGAATCAGATGAATAAATTAATCAGCCCTGATAGCTAAATTCTCCATGTTTGGAAGTCACTTGAAAATTAATAGTATTGCTGAACTGCACAGTGAAGAAATATATTTCGAGAAGAACCACACAGTGAAGAAATATTAATTCAAGAAAACCAGAAAACTCCAGTGATATTTTCATCCATTTTCTATCTGAAAGTATAAAAATTCCACAGGATTAATTGTGCAATTATTGTTGTTATTGGAGATGAAAATCATGCCAGATTCCTCAGCAAAGTGTATGTATTCTTGGAATATAGCATCTTCACATTATGTGATTTATATCTGGTAAAGGAGATTCTTGATATCTTTAGAAAGTTGGCTAGCCTGGAGGAGATAGACTGAAAATAGGATTTGGGAATGTTTATTAACCTATCTCAATGGTGATTGATTTTTTAATAGCCCCAACTTCTGAGAAAGAATTGGGAATATCTAATGTAGATGATGGAGTTTCCAAAAGAAAACATAAACATAAGTGTCTATTAGGTTCTTAAAATATTTATACATAAGTGTAGGGGAATTGGCCTTTTACAAACTTATTTGCAAAAAAAAGAATCTCAGCTTCTGATGATACATAGAGGAGATTCATGGAGCTGGAAAAAGAAGCCATATTGGGGCAAAGAGAGAAGAATCACAAAAAGAGGCAATCTCCATAAAGATATGGATCATTACTCTGAGAATAAAGCTGCTTTGGTTAGTCAGACATCAGGAGTTTTCTCTCTTCCCTCCTCCTCCTCCTCCTCCTAGACTATAAACACTAATGTAGCAAAACTCTATTATCCATTCTGAACTCCCTGGCTTTCTTTAATCTCAACTAAAATCTTTCCTTCTATGAGAAGCCTTCACTAGAACCCTCTTAATTCTAGGGCTTTTTCATTTGGTCCTCACAATCCTAGGAAGTAAATGCTATTATTACCCTCATTTTACAGTTAAGGAAACTGAGATAAATAGAGCTTAAGTGAATTACCAAAGATCATACATTTAAGTAAGTGTCTGAAGCCAGATTTTGAATTCAGGCCCAGGACTCTATTCACTATGCCACCTAATGACAATAAAGAAGTATCTGCTGCTGAAATGTATATTGTCTCTCCAGATTTAACATGAGTACCTTGAGAGCAAGGACTGACTGACTTACTTTTCTTTTTTATATACCCAGCCTTTAGTACAGCGCTTTGTAAGCAATCTTAATAGTAAGTGCTTAATAAATGCTTTAATCAGTAATGAGTAATGTAAGGGAAAACTGGGACACTAATGCACTGTTGGTGGAGTTGTGAAATGATCCAACCATTCTGGAGATCAATCTGGAACTATGCCCAAAGAGCTATAAAACTGCATATCCTTTGACCCAGCAGTGCCATTCCCGGGTCTGTATCCCAAACAAATTATAAAGGAGGGAAAATACAAAAATATTTGTAGCAGCTCTTTTTGTGATAGCAAAGAATTGGCAAATGAGTTGATGCCCATTAATTAGGGAATGGCTGAACAAGCAGTGATATATGAAGATAAAGGAATATTATTATTCTATAAAAATGATGAACAAACTGATTATAGAAAAGCCTGGAAAGATTTACATGAACTGATGCTGAGCAAAACAAGCTCAAAACAAAACAGGAATACATCATGTATAATAACAGCAAGAATGTACAATGACCAACTATGAAAGGCTTGGTTCCTCTCAGTGGTTCAGTGATCCAAAGCAATCCCAATAGACTTTGGACAGAAAATGCCATCTGCATCCAGAAAAGAACTACAGGGACTGAATGTAAATCACCACATGCTATGTTCATGTTTTTTTTTCCTGCTTTTTCTTTTTAAATCTCTCCTATGTTTTTTCCCCTTTACTCTGGTTTTTCCCTCCCAAAATGATGCATAAAGTAATGTATATTAAAAATAAATAAACTTACTACAATAAAATGCTTTATTAATTCATTCATGTTGCTTAGAATTGGTTTTCCTCATTGATCCCTGCATATGTTTTAAGGAAGAAGTTATCATTCTCACTCCACAGATTTCTCAATCACTCTGCTTTTGATAGAAAGCTCTTCAAACAATATGTAGATAATTCCATTGTTTTTATTATGCATCATTCAGTAAAGTTTTAAAAAAATCAACTTATGAAATAATGTTTAATTTTTCTTCAGTGCAATAGTTTATAGAATGCTCCAATGGCATTTTCCCCATTTCTACTACTTTGATCCTCGTAACAACTTTCACCATCAGATTGCTATATCTCACTTTTCACTGTCCTCTCACTTTCCCAAATAAAAATAAATAGCACCAATTAGGATTCTTCAATATGTTTATGTGCATATATTTGATTAATTTACAATATTACTCCACTGCATCTAGCTACTATGTTTCTTTTGAATTAAATATAGTGCCTCTTGGGGATACTTGATATTGCCTCTGTCCCCTACTTTGGAACATGTTCATATACATTTTCTGACTCCTTTCCATGGCCCATTGGAATACATTTCATCAGCGATTGATCTGGAACTTCATAGATATACTAAAGGGCTAATATTAATTCCTCAGGCCTTTTTTCTAGTCTCAATATATAAGAAAAATGAGAGAACTTTAAAAAGCCAGTGGTAATGGTGGGAACCATTCACTTTCACTAGACCATAACACATGATTTCATGGACACTTTTATCTGGGATAGGAATATGTCCAATTAATGTCTTTACTTTGATACAAGTGTTTGTGAGATCTCATAAAGTAGCTGAAATCTTTTAGTCATTCTGCCCAAGTAGCAGTGTACTGTTTATTGGAGATATTGCAGAGTCAGCAGTGGCAGCAGCAGTAAACCAGCTAATAAGGAAATCATCTCCTACAGAAAAAGAAACCTACTAAGGAAGAAAAGGATCCACATGACATCAATCAGGATATATTCAGTGGATATGAAATATAAATTAAAGTAGAGAGTAACTGTTCTAAATGTACCACTGGGACTTTACTACCATCTATTCAACTGATTAAAATTCTTTGCTGAGACTGTGTTGTTTGACATTCCCTTTCTTGGGTAAGAATAAAACTGTTCATTCCACGTTTGATTTTTGTTTGTATTGTCATAATCCATTTTACTTCCTTTCCTCGTGTGGAAGCAGAAGAAAAGAAATTAAAACTGAATTTTTCATAGGAAGCCTGATTTGGAGGTGTAGTGAATGGACTAGTCAACCAAGGTCCTCTATGGAGGGGACAGGTAACCCAGAACAATGAACCCAAGATGAAGAGAGGTAAAAAGCACAGGGATTGAAGGTCACCAGCCCTCATTATCTCAGCATGGATGTACCTGATTAGTGGAAATGTTGGAAAGATATAACTCTTTTGGAATATGTGGGGTATTTAATAAAGACTAGTGTCTCTGCTGTGAGGGCTTGCTAAGCCCTTTTCAGGGCTGCTGATCCACTTTTGGTGTCCACCTGATACTCAACTGTCATATGTGGCTCCAAAAAGCTGTAGCATGCTCAGTGGCCACACATCACTATGACTGTCTTGGCAGATAGGCTTAACCAAGTTGATGGTAACCAAAAGGCCTCAAATCAATAAAGAAGTTAAGAAAATATATACTAAGTATGCAAAGAGTTCCCCAACAGAATGGGCAGATGAAAACAATTTGTTCCAACAGTCATGAAGATGGCTGAAGTAGGTATCTATGTGGCACTTAGAGGTTGTTTAGATATCAAAGACATCAAGATTATCCAGTGCATAATAGGCCATCACCTGTCATCTGGATTTTTATCTCGCAATTGGATTTTAATGACTCTGGAAGAGAGATAGAAGCTGATGACTTTGTGTGACTCTCCCTCACTTAAATTCAATTCATGTGTAAATCAAGATATCACCCCAGTGATGTCACTGGTCCTTTTTGAAAATGAAGGATGAACAACAACATGAATATTTTCTACCCATGAGTCTTTTCTCATCAGTTTTCATCTGTGAGAAAAATTTGCCATTTTAAAAATATTTGGCTCTTGAGTTCACCTTCTAGAGTACCCATTTAGGTTCATTTGTATTGATACCTGTTGGGTTTTACTACAGTCTTTCTTCTTGGATATTGTTTCCCAATAATTACTGGTACACTATTCTGCCAGACTTCTTCCAGGGTTGTCCATATTACATCTAGGAACACATTATCATAAATAGGAGATCTCTATGTGCGATTTTCTCTCATCTCATTTTAAATTTAAAGCCACCTTAAAGTGTAGCTACAAATTGGGCTGAAGCATCATGGAAGGCACAAAGTAGGGGAGGGATGTAACCAATATTAAACATTATAACCATTGGGAAAGAAATGTAATAGTTTTAAGGGAAGAACTTTATTACTCTGAACTGTATGTAATTCTGAATAATTGATTATGAATAGTAGATAACTGCTACTCTTTGAGACAAACGTATCCCATTTCAACTTTCTACCTCTCCAGTCTCTTAGTGTCCCCAATACTTAGCAAGGCAAACAGTTGGTACTTAACAACTGCTAGTTGACCAGAATTGACTTAGGAGAACAGGTATCACTTTTAAATTTTGTTTATTTGCTACCTGTATTTTTATACTGCATGTTGTTTCCAGAAAGAGATAAATTGATTTCCATTGCATTCTAAGCAATTGTTTGCTAAGAATGAGTGGTCAAAATTATAGAGGAATTAGAAAGGAAACCTCTGGACAAAAAACTGTAGCCTTAATCAAGAGTTTATATTGAAGTCTCTCTATCTCTTTCTCTTTATCTCTAAATCTTTTTTTTCCATTTCTGCCTCTTTTACCCTATTGTTTTCTTTCTGTGTCTTTGTGCTTTTGTTTCTTTGTTTCTCTTCAACATTGTTTCTGTCTCTGCTCTTTATCTATCTGTCTGTCTGTCTCTCTCAACAAAATGATTTCATAAGGCAGAACTAAAACTAGAATCAGAATCACAGAATTAGATAAATTTATTTTTCTCCTTAAACTCCTTAAAAAAGGAGTTGCAGACTAGGTTCATTCTTTTCACCAGGCCCAGAGTCTGTTGGCTACTCCTTCATGCTGTCCAGTTTATGTACTGAGCATCCAAGGTCTAACCTTAACCTTCAGATTTTCTTTGCCCAGATATCCTAGGGATCAAAGAAAGGTCCTTGTAAAAGTAAACATAGTATAGTGCTCCTCTGCTATTTTCTGTCTCTCTGTTTGACTGGTATGGTTTCTGTACCTTCTATTATCATTGCCTGTGAAAGTTTATTCAAATTCTCCAAAAGCCATGAGGAACTATGAGAATGCTGAATCTGGACTTCTCAGTCATTAACTACCAGGGAAACTTGGCTCACCAAGTCATCTTGGTAATTTCTTTTAAGGAATGACAATTGATAACTTAAAAAGGCTGACACCAGTCACTTAAACTTCCTGAGCCTGATTTTGTCAAACTCTAAAATAAGAGTATTGGACTACATAGACCTGAAGTAGCTTGTAACTGTATATCTATGATCCTACAAAACACATGGTATTTGAGGTTTCTTCTAACTGTAAAAATCTATAATTACAATTTATCAAGTTTCACCAAATCTAGATGAAAAGGAACAAATGAGATCTTTTTTATTCTCTTTTGTCCCCCTGTAAACAATTTTCTTCTCTGCTCTTTAGAGAACTAGCAGTCTTACATCCTTCTGAGCTTTTGTCCTTACTACTCCCCAATTATGGCCCCCTTTCAGTCTAGTTTCAGGTTAGGCCAAGTGGCTTTTCCTTAAGCAGTATGGGAAGGATTCCTTTATTTCTGTCAGCTCCTGAAAGGCATAGCTCCACAAATTTACAACTTCCTGCTCTCTGCCCCCAAAGGAGGTGAAATGAGCATGCCATGTTCTGATTTTTGTTCAATACGTCTGTTTACAAATTTCAACATCATGGTGATAGGTGCCATAGAAATAGAAAGAATATTTGCCAACTAGAATGTTTATCATCACATGATTTCCCGTGGTGCCAACAACAGATCTCATCAACACTGTCTCTAAGACACAAGACACATTCTGGCAACCATGAACACTCAAGGCACATATTTAAAAACTAAAGTATGAATCTTTCATTGAACCAAAGCAAATTTCTCCCTCCTTAGAACATGAAATGAACAAAGTTTGGATTGTCAAAATCAGGACTTAGTAAAACATTATTTAGGGAATGGGAGGGAAGGAAATTCTTGAAAATTAATATTTTGAGATATTATTGTCTTTTAAAATAGACTCAACCACACATATTTTATAAGATTTTATAAGCATTTTAAAGAAGGAAACATGGGGGAGAAGAAAGGCTTTATAGTCAAATGATCTAGACTCTAGTCATATAAGTGACATATACTATCCATAATCTTGGACAAGACATTTTTCTCTTCCTTTGGTTTTAGTTTTTTTTTTTTTCATCTATAAAACAAAGAGGTTAGACCAAATGGTTTCAAAGTTTCCTTTCCTGATGATACAAAGTAGAAGGATTAATAAAGTCCTGTTCAGAGACCAAATGGTTTCAAAGCTTACTTAAAAACTTTTGTTTTATTTTAGGTAAGAGAGAGAAATAGAGAATATGGTAGATTGTTCACCTATATCTCCAATTAGAGGAAAATTCTATCCAAATAATTTTTAAAAGTTGTACTTTTAGTAGCAACTTGAATTCTAGTAACAATGAATTTTCATTTAAGAGGAAAGAGAAGCATCAAATGAAATAATAAAAGTTTCAGTAGCATATAAGATTCCAGCTTAAGAGTAGAGAGAAAAATTAAATGAAATAATAATGCTTCAAAGTGTTTTCTTGATAAAGTATTATGGAAGACTCTTGCTATGATTTCCTGTGTCCTTCTGGATTATTGGACTGAAGCACTTAGTACAGTGCCTGACACATTTTTGTTCCTGAGTCATTTTTAGTTGTGTCCAACTCTTTGTGAACCCATTTGGAGTTTTCTTGGCAAGGAAACTAGAATGGTTTCCTTCTCCAACTCATTTTATAGATGAGAAAACTGAGGCACAATTAAGTGATTTGCCTAGGATCATACAACTATTAAGTGTCTGAGACTAGATTTGTACTCATGAAGAGAAGTTCTCTTTATTGCAGGCCCAATGATTCTTAATGCATGTTAATTTACTAACTGACTAAGAAGAAGAGTAGACTAGCAGGAGATGCCTCAGAAGATTGGAAAGGAAACTTTGAAAATGAGCTATTTCTCTCTTAATAATGTGTTGCCAATTAACTCATTTGATCCTAGCTTTGAAAAAAAAAGTACATTTGGTCTCTTTGTTCCTCTGGAAAAAAGTGAAATCTCATTACTATAACCTTTATTTATAAGATCTTAAAAAAATCTATCTAATTCAGCCACACAAATCAAGCTCTTGACAAAAAAACCTTCCTTAACAACAGCAAAACTAAACCACTGAACAGCATGTTCATGACTAATTGTACATATCGCTTTTGACTTGTGTGGTTTCCTGATTATGAATAGAAAGAATATATTCTTTAATTTTTTTGGAACTAAAGTTTGTGAAGTGAAGTCATCAAGTCTTTATTAAGGAATTACTGCATGGAAAACTCTAGGTTAAGTTCTGATGATACAAAGTAGGAGGATTAAGAAAGTCTTGTTCAGAGAGTTGGATTTTAGGTAACAATTTAAGGTAAGTCAGGGAAGCTAGGAAGTAGTGATGAGGGAGGAGAGCATTCTAGACATGGAAGACAGTGAAAAAAATATGGAAATGTAGTAGGTAGAAGGAGAATTTTATACAAGGATGTGCTAGAGCTAGCGGGCTTGCAACAGCCAATTGTTATATTTTCAGTGTGTCTTGTGACATTGTTTTGTTGATTGCCTAGATTTATGAAAGTGTTAATAATGCAGATCAAATTGTGTATGTACGTGGTGGAGTAACATGATCAAATTTATGCTTTAGGAAAATTAATTTGACCAGTAAGTGTAGGATAGTCTGAATTGGGAAGAGACAAAGCAAGAAGACCAAACTGTAGACTACTCCAATAGTCTAGGTATGAAAGGGTAAGGGTCTGCATCAGTGTGGTGATTGGGTTAAAGGAGAGATGAAGAGTGTATACATGAGATGTTGAAAATATTGAACTGACAGGAAAACAAGGCAACTAACTGAATATAATGGGGGAGAAGGGGTGCAGAGTCAAAGATGACACCTATGAGATTGAGGATAGTGCTGTCTTCAAAAGTAATAGGAAGATTAGGAAGCGGGAAAATTGGAGGGAAGAGATAATGTGTTTAGTTTTAGACATGCAGAGTAGATAATCACTTTGAAATGTTCACTAGGCATTTAGCTAGAAATGCAAGACTGGGAGTAAGGAGAGAGATTTTGTCAATAATCCTTTATTTTAATATTTTATTAGGAGCTCAGCAATCAACAGACATGGATATTTCCATATTCAAAGGATAGAAAAATATAAATAAAACCATAAATATGTTATATATAAATTTTTAAGTGCCTATGCTATACCTATGTATGTGCTCTTCTTTGTGTTTTTAAATGCTTATCAACAAACTTCATACTTGTGTATTCATCATGACATCACTAGCCTAATTCAAACTGTAACATTATCTCTCTTCAAAAATGAGGCTCCTCTAGTTTACCTCTCAGACCTGTGGAAGGGGAAGGACTTTAAGACCAAAGAAGAACTAGAGATCATTACTGATCACAAAATAGAAAATTTCTATTATACCAAACTGAAAAGTTTTTGTACAAACAAAACTAATGCAGACAAGATTAGAAGGGAAGCAATTAAACTGGGAAAATATTTTTACAGTCAAAGGTTCTGATAAAGGCCTCATTTCCAAAATATATAGAGAATTAACTCTAATTTATAAAAAAATCAAGCCATTCTCCAATTGAAAAATGGTCAAAGGATATGAACAGACAATTCTCAGATGAAGAAATTGAAACTATTTCTAGTCATATGAAAAGATGCTCCAAGTCATTATTAATCAGAGGAATGCAAATTAAGAGAACTCTAAGATACCACTACACACCTCTCAAATTGGCTAAGATGACAGGAAAAAATAATGATGATTGTTGGAGGGGATGCGGGAAAACTGGGACATTGATGCATTGTTGGTGGAGTTGTGAACGAATCCAACCATTCTGGAGAGCAGTTTGGAACTATGCTCAAAAAGTTATCAAACTGTGCATACCCTTTGATCCAGCAGTGTTACTACTGGGCTTATATCCCAAAGAGATTATAAAGAAGGGAAAGGGACCTGTATGTGCACGAATGTTTGTGGCAGCCCTCTTTGTAGTGGCTAGAAACTGGAAACTGAATGGATGTCCATCAGTTGGAGAATGGCTGAATAAATTGTGGTATATGAATATTATGGAATATTATTGTTCTGTAAGAAATGACCAACAGGATGATTTCAGAAAGGCCTGGAGAGACTTACACGAACTGATGCTGAGTGAAATGAGCAGGACCAGGAGATCATTATATACTTCAACAACAATACTATATGATGACCAGTTCTGATGAACCTGGCTATCCTCAGCAAGGGGATCAACCCAATCATTTCCAATGGAGCAGTAATGAACTGAACCAGCTACGCCCAGAGAAAGAACTCTGGATGATGACTAAAAACTATTACATTGAACTCCCAATCCCTATATTTATGCCCACCTGCATTTTTGATTTCCTTCACAAGCTAATTGTACAATATTTCAGAGTCTGATTCTTTTTGTACAGCAAAATAATGGTTTGGTCATGTATACTTATTGTGTATCTAATTTATATTTTAATATATTTAACATCTACTGGTCATCCTGCCATCTGGGCGAGGGGGTGGGGGGTAAGAGGTGAAAAATTGGAATAAGAGGTTTTGCAATTGTTAATGCTGTAAAGTTACCCATGCATATAACCTGTAAATAAAAGGCTATTAAATAAATAAATAAATAAATAAAATGAGGCTCCTCCTTGTAACAAATAAGTATAAATCAAGTGAAATAAGCATTTTATTTTTGTTTATGTGACGTTCTATGATTCCCATTCATCACTTTTCTGACCAGATTTAGAAAATATACTTCATCATCAGTTCCCCTGAGTAATAGTTGATCATTATTTTGACCCATATATATATGCGTGTGTGAATGTATGTATCTGTATGAGTATGCATGTGTGTATCAATGCTATTTGTTGTAGCAAAGTACTATAAACAAAGCCAAAGTTTTTCTTGTGGGGATGGCTGAACAAATTGTTATACAGGATGTAATAAAATATCATTATGTTAGAATAAAGAAGTTACAAATGGTCAGGAAAATATGAAACAATTACATGAACTGATGTAGGGTGAATAGCACCAGAAATTTATATAGATGTGAAAGAATCAATTGTACAGTAACTGCAATATTGTAAAGGAAAACAACTTTGAAAGACTTAGAATTTGGGTCAGTGCAATGACAGCTCTTTTTCTTTTTCTATCATCCTGTGTCTTTCTGTGGGCTTATTTCTCTGCATGAATATGTGCATATATGGCATTACCCATAAAAAAATCTGGAGGAATATGCCTAATAATGGTATCAGTGGTTCAAAGAGTAGGTAGTTTAGTATTTTGGTGTTTTAGTTACAGTTTGACTTCCAGCATGATCAAAACAATTTCACAGCTTAACCATCAATAGTTCATGAATATGCCTGACCTTTCAGAGCTCCTCTAATGTTCATCATTTTCCTTTATTTCCCCCCACACACACACATACCTTTGGCTGTGAAGTAGAAACTCAGCGTTACTGAAGTTTCCATTTCTCTTATTATTAATGATTTGGATCCTTTACTATTTACCTACTGGGAAATTATTTTTGCCCTTATGTATTCTATGTACATATACATATATACACATAGATGAATGGATGTATTTATGTATATCTGTGAATATGTCTTTAGATGCATATCTCTTTAACTATCTATTGGGTACCAGATTTGTTTCAGATAAATACATGTCCAAATGTTTTTTTTTTTTTATCTATCTGATGAAATCTAGAATGATTGTTATGGTAGGTAGGTAGAGAGAAACTGAAATATTGATAAAATTATTCCCTGGGGCAGGCAGGAAGAAGGCTATGATAATTGAGATCAGTTTACTTCTGTGGTCCCATTCTCTGTGGAGGTAATCCAATAATAAAAACAAATTATGTCAAGTCTCTGAGCCCAAATTTTCCTATAAATCTGTTTATGGTCCATGACTTCCACACTACCCTCCTTTGGGTCAATCTGCCATGACACTCTGCCTTATGGTGTCTTTTCCCTTATCCTTCCCCCCATACCATGTGGTGTCTCTCCTTACAGCTCTTTTAGGATGCTAAATCTCTTTCAGGATTTAGCCAGCTACCTGAAAGCATGCCCCGGCCTCATGGGGTGTTTTTCCACTAGGTAATTATGAGTTTCATTAAGGAATTTGTCCTTTATAGGCTCTCCCATTCTATTGTACCTCTTCATTTTATCTGTAACCTCTTCTACTAAATAAATCCACCTTTTGCCAAAGAAAATATCCATTGTGAGTTCTTTACATGACCTAACTCGAGCATTTGGTGCCTACTATCATCTGGTGTTTACATCAGTCACACCATATCTACTTATATTAGATATTAGATCTACATCAAATAGGTTTGCTACAAAATTTCTTCTCACAGTGAAATATTTCACTTTTAATCCCAACTTAATTGATTCTGGTTGTATGAAACCTTTATAATTTTGTGGACAGAAGCAAGAAAAAAAGCCATCTGCTTTCAGTTTCCTGTAGTCTTGGGTAGGCACAAAAATGCCAAAAACATTGTTCCCCACCTGGAGGCTTATAGATTTTTGTCCTTACTCAAACACAGCCAGTGAAAGAGATCAAAGTGTTCCCATGGGTGTCTTTTGCATTTGAGTTCCAGGTCAGCAGCCAATCAAAAAGCTTTCCCTTATCATATAGTAAATGAATAGAAAGCAGCCATATAATATATACATGTTCTGAATCCAAGGGCAGGGCTCTTCCTTTACACATTATTATACACTTTCATCACCACCCCCTCCTAATTCTCTGCCAACATGGGTTGGCAGCAGTCAGAACATAGCACATGTGTTTTTGTTTTTAATTCCCCCTGAAATTTATTTATGAAATAAAACAAACATTTCTATAACATCATATAATAAGAAAAAGATAATTGTTCCCGAAATAGTCAATATTGTATTGCTTGGTAGCTGTCTCTATGTCTGAGAGAGGGGAGAAGGAAAAAGAAAGAACAAAATTTGCATGTGTTTTGAAGGGTTGGAATTTTTCAGTCAGACATCTATTAAAATTCATCATGACAATTGTCAATTGTATCTCCTGTGATATTCTGTATACTCTGTAGGAGCAAGAACTCTTATACTCATTGCAATTGTGAAACTATGGTTTTATTTTATTTATCTTCTATTTTATTTATGACATGACTTTTTATATCTATATGTATCAATTTAGAGTTTGTTATAGAATTTATTGTGACATATTGGTCTAAGTTTAACTTTTCACAGATGGTTTTCCATTTTTCCCAGAAGTTTTCATCAATTAGTGGTCCCTCCCCTCAATAGTTGATGACCTGCCTTATATCTTAACAATAAAATGACAATAATAATAGTAAGACTATATAGCACTTTAAGATTTACAAAGTACTTTAAAAATGTTAACTCATTTTATTCTCACTACCACCCTGGGAGGCAAGTGATATTATTATGCTCATTTTATCAATAAGGAAACTGAGGATAATGGTGGCTAAGTAACATCCCGAACTTACACCACGAATATCTGAGGCCATAGTTGAATTCATGTCTTACTGACTCCAGATCTGGAACTCTGTTCATTGTGCTACTTTAATGCTTCTTACATTCTCTCTCACTTGGTGACTTCACTGGCTTCCATAAATTTAATTATCATTTGCTTTCAAATATATGAAGTTCAATTGTTTCTGGACCTTTGTACTTATTCTGTTCCATTTATGGTCTTTTTTATTTTTCAATCTTTACCAAATAGTTTTCTTCTAATGATTCCTACATTTTAATAGCGTGATATATAATTATTCCCAACCTCCATTTTCCCACTTTCTTTTATTATTTCCCTTTTCATTATTTTCTATCATCCCATTCTTCTCCAGTCTAGATTCTTAAGTTTTTAGTCTTTCATATGAATTTAGATAATGTAATATTTTCTTAAAATTAGCAGTCTAAACAATGAGTAATTAATTTCTTTTTAATTATTTATGAATTCTTTCATTTCAGAAAAGAGTGTCTTATACTCTTTATACTATAAACCCATAGTAGAATTCATAAGATCTCTCTCAATGTCTTGGTAGATGGATTTACAAATGTCTTATACATTTTATACTTACTTTGAATGGAATTTCTTTTTATCATCTTTATCAGGTTTTGTTGGAAAAATAAAGAAAGGCTTTTATGGTCTTATTTTCTATCCCACTACTGGACTGATTAGTGCAGCTAGTGGCACAGTGTAGAGAGCATCAATGCTGGAATCAGGAAGACTTGACTTCAAATCTAGCTTGAGAGACTCAATAGCTATGTGACCCTAGACAAGTCACATATTCCTTTTTGCTTCAATTTTCTCATCTATAAAAATGAACAGGAGAAGGATATGGCAAATCACTCTAGTATCTTACCAATAAAGTTCTAAATATGATCACAAAGAGTTGAATACAGCTGAACAACAATAAACTTGACTGGTTAGTTTTTAATTTAATATCTAAGGTTCTCTGAATCAATTATTATATACAAAACCCCAATAAAATAGTTTGTTCTTTGCCTATGCTTAAACAATAAAAATCTTTTCCTCATGGTTCTGCTATACCTAGAATTTCTTAGTGGTAACAATAGACATATTTGCTTTACCATTGATCTTAATGTAGTTACTGTTATATTTTTTGTTTTAAATCGATAAAATCAACCATATTAAAGAACTATTCATTTAATTTTTGTGCATCCTAATGTTTGGAAAATAAGACAATGTTGTATTTTGATAAAAAAAAATTTAATCCAGTGACATTGTGTAATTTTTTTTTTCGCTATTGATGTATTCTATTAAATTTAGTCTTCTAATGTTGAATTCATCCTGTATTTCTGGTATCAATGCAACCTTTTTATAGTGGCACCTAGCCCACACAGTAAATTGAAATTGGATTTCGATTTAGTAACCCCTGAGCTTGAATCCTGACTCAGACACTTACTAATTATGTGACCTTGGGCAAATCACTTAACTGTTCTTTCCATTTAAATTTTTCATGGAGATAATAATGACATGTACTCACAGGCTTCATGTGAGTATCAAATGAGACAGCTTAGTTAAAATATTTTGCTACTATTAAAGTGGTAAATAAATGTTGCTTATTGTGATTAGTGATACTTTATTTTTAATATGTTGCAAATCTATTTTATATATTTTGTTTTCTTCCTCTTTTGTTGATGCAAATGGTTGGGGATACACACTTTCAATTAAGGCTTGCTTTGGTAACCTTCCAAAAAATTTAGAATGTTGACTCTGCAATTTTCTTTAATGATATTGTCTCTTGTTTCTATGATTTATCCTTTGCTTATCTAATTAACACATTATCTTCTATTTAATTTTAGTTCCTTTCAGAATTATAATTTTTCTTGAACTATATTCTGTAAGATTGAACTGTTTTTGAACTATTGAATTTATATTGAACTAATTAATGTTTCCTGACATGATTTATGTTGAACTATTTAGTAAGTAAAGAATGTGTTTAATATTCTAATTTTGTGCAATTGTTTATTGCTGCTAATGTCCTAGTACATGATAAATTTTTGTAAAGATGTAAATAACTTAGAAAATTTATACTTTTTATACTATCCTTTTATACTTTATACTTTCTATTTAGTAATCATCAAACCTATCACAGTTAATACTTCTATGATTATATTAGCTAATTTTATTAAATATTTTAACAGCAATATTTATTAGGAAAATTGATATGTGGTTTTCTTTACCTACTTTATCACTTCCTACTTTGTCTCAGAAAAGATCTTGGCAGGATAATAAATTTTCCTATTTTTAAAAACAATATATGTCAAATTAGAATTAATATTTCTTCAAATGTTTGATGGAATTTACTTTTTAATCTATCTCATCCTGGGATGTTTTCTTCAGTAGTTCATTTGTGGCTTGTTCTTTCTAGTTCTGAGATAAGATTATCTAAATGATTGATTTCTTGCTTTTCTAATCTCAATGATTTACATTTTATAAGTATCTCATTTGAATTATAGGTATGGGAGGCACATTATTTGGTAACCTAGTTTCAAATTTTCCCTTCTTTTCATCTTTTAGGAATTCCTTTTTAAAAAAAATTTTAAAATTAAAAAAAAAGAACAGCTAGTCTTTTTATTATAACATTATAACAATCTCTTAACTTTATTATTTTGGGTGTATTTATCTATTGCTTTTTTTAGAATTTATGTTTTTTTTTTCTTTTTAGATGTTAAAATGTTAATTTTCTATTTTTGGTTTAGGGTTTTTTTTTTTCTTTTAGTTGCATGACTAATTCACTGAGGCATTTTTGTTTTCTTTCTTTTTTATTGATGAAAACGTTTGGGGATACACACTTTTAATTAAGGGTTTCTTTGGTAACCTCCAAAAAAATTTGCAATGTTAACTCATTGCAACTTCCTTTAATGATATTTTCTTTTGTTTCTATGATCTGTCTTTTGCCTATTAATTAAGGGTAAATTATCCAGTGTCCACTTAATTTTAGATCCTTTCTGAATTATAATTTTTATTGAACTGTATTCAATAAAATTGAAATTTTATATTTATATTGAGCTAACTATATTTTTTGTTGAAATAATTTATGTTGAACTATGTAGTGAGTAAAGGATGTTTTTGATATTTCAAATTTCCTGCAATTGCTTATTGCTACTAATACCCTGCATATGATCAATTTTTATAATGGTGTTTGTAAATAACTTAGAAAATTTATATTTTTACATTTTGCTTTTATACTTTACATTTCTCTTTCAATAATCACTGGGGATTTATCATATTTAATACATCTGTAATTTTCCTCAGATCATTAATTTTTCATTATGTATCCTTTTATTTGTTCTCTGAAGCACATTGAGAGCACATTGAGACTCTCAATAACTTTAGTTTTTATATTTATGTCTTCCTGTAATATGATTTAAATTACCTACACACTGCACTATTTGGTATGTTAAACATAATGTAGATTCATTATATGTTACTTTTAACCATGCCATTTTTTCTTGGTGTCTTGTCAAAAATAAAGACTGAAACCCCTACTTTTTTTCAGTTTCTCTGAGGCATATTAAATTCTATGCTAGCTCTTCAAATTAACTCTGTGAGAATCTTTTTTTTTTTTAATTTCAAATCTGTCTCTTCTAAACAATGTATTATTGACTTATGCTTGCTAATCCACTCCACTATCCTCTTTTTTATTATTGGTGATCTGGATTCAATAATTAGTTCTAATAAATTCTGGATATGTGATTCTGGAGCAGTCATGCTCTATAATTATAAGTTATGGACAATATACTGTCCTGTAATAATTGAGGAAGTTTCCTCACCCATGACATTCCCTATACCAAGTAAAACACACATCTTGACCCATGTCTAGATTTACTGCATTTTAAAAAATTGTCTGGGATAATTGCAGGAACAATGTGATTTCTTTATATCTGTTGACTTGATCAATTTTAGTTATCTACTCAGATCATAATTACTACATCTGTTTTTTGGAGTTAATTAAAACACAAAAGATTTTCTTCCATCTCTTCACTTTTTTTGTATGAAACTAATTGATGGCTTCTTGGTTTCATTTTCTTTTTCTTTTTTTTTTTTGGTTGATTTCTCTATTTTTTATTCCTTTTTCTTTTAATTATATAATTTAATCCACATAAACACACACACACACACACACACACACACACATATATATATATATATATATATATATATAATATATGTATATGTATACACCTAAAATGTACACAGTAAAAATACCTGTAAACACACACACACACATACACACACATGAACTTTTTGAGGGAAGGAAATATCCCACTTTTTTCTTTGAGATTTCCAGAGGCTAGTGTGTAGAACTAATAAATGCTTGCTTGCTTGCTACACATGTATGTATATTTGTGCATGCATATGTACATATATTTGTGTGGCCACTTGGTGATGATTTTTTTGGCACAACAATCCATGAAACAAAGAAAAATATTAAAAGGGTCTCAATCTTCTATGAGCCCTTAATGTTTCAGAGGAACAGTAGAAGTGTGAAAGAGCAGGTAAGGAACATCAAGAATCACAATTTTTGAACTGTATAAAATCTTTCATTTCACTAACAATTTTCTAAATGTAAGATAGTACAATAATGAATGAAGGAACATATTGCTAGATAAACTATGTTATAATAATATTTACATTCTTTCCATAAACAAGATAATTAGTAAGTGAAAAGGTTACAGAAGGGACATGCAGAAAACATTTATTAAAAGCCTACTATATGTCAGAAAATGTGCTCTAAGTTTTTTACAAATATCAATACATTTAATCCCCACAACAACCTTTTGAGATAAGTGCTATTATTATCCCCATTTTACAGTTGAGAAAACTGAGGGAAATAGACTAAATGATTTGTTTAGAGGCATTCAACTAATAAGAATCTAAAGTCAGATTTGAATTCAAATTTTCCTAATTCCAGGCCCAGCACTTTATGTACTCTGACACTTTGTAACTGAATGCTTATGTCCTGTAGTTACAGCTACATTTAAGGAAGTGTCATGAGTATGCCTTGAACAAAATAGTTTAACAACAAAATAAAGAAGTTGGTAGAATTATTTTAATATACACCCAAATGCAACAATAAGCATCATTGTATACTATTTCTGGTCATCTTGCACTCAAATATTGCTAAGTATTTACCAACATGAAAATAATTGCAGTTTATGTGCCAATATTGGTTGCTGGGGAAGAAGAGATCAAACAGTTTTATTGAAAAACTCAATAATATCCTTCAATTCATACACTGATATTTACACTATATACACTTATATTTAATTATTTCATTCAAAAGTAAGAAAAAGGTAAGAGTGGCAAGAAGTGTATGAGAAAGCATGATAAAGGAGAAATGTGGAAGTCCAAAGGCTTAAATAATACACATAAGCCTCATGTCTTTATATTATGAGCATTATATTTTTTTGGTGAAAATAATTGAAAAAGCCTGTAGACAAGCCCTAAATCACATCATAAAAATGGAAAAAAGCAAGATTTTAAGACACAGGGAATCATGATCTTATATTAGGTGCCAATAAAAGTTGATAAAGCCATCATGTCAGTTTCTCCTGTGTCACAATAAATTCCACAGTTCTTCAGAGAGACCTTGAGAATGTCTTTGTATGTCTTCTGATCTCTATGTGAATACTTGCCTTGTGTGAGCTCTCCATAAAATTCTTTCAGTTAAATGTGCATTTGGCATTTGTATAATATGGCCAGCACATTGTGCTCTCTGTAGAGTTTGAATGCTTAGTAGTTCAGCTCAAAAAAGGATTTTAGAGTCCAGTACTTTATCTTGCCAGATAATCTTCAGAATTTTCCTAAGACAATTAAATGAAAAGCTATTCAGTTTCCTGGCATGATGTTGATAGATTGTTCAGGTTTCACAGATATGTAACAATGAGCTTAGCACAACAGGTCTGGTACAGAGACATCCAGCATGACATGCCTACAAAAAGACACTACGAGCAAGGCACACTTGCAGTAACCCTTCTACTCATCTCAAAAAAAAAAAATGAAATGTGCAAATTTACAGACATTTCCATTCCAAAATGTTCACATAGATTATTTAGGCCTTCTGCTTTTGAATTGGTCTGATCAACAATCAGATACATTTTACTTTGACTCTAACATAGTGATGTCATTTTAATCCTTTTCAAGCACAAAGGACAGCAACTAACCATTGTGGCAACACTGAAAGATCTTTGAGCATAGGAAAAATAAATAAGCATTTGTGGTATCAGGAACATTACTTTGGCCACAATACAATGAATAGATTGGAGATGATATACAAATGGAAAAGGAAAAGGAGGTTAGGAAATTGCTACCATATCTCAGATAAGACATGCTAAGGCAATAGTAATGGAAGTCAAAAAAGAAGTTAAAATGGGAGCAATTATGAAAGTACATTCTACAGGACCTTATGACTTCTTCAATGTATGAGGTAAGGGAAAGGTAAAAGTCAAGGATGATTCCAATGTAAAAGAACCATGAGTCTACAAAGATGATAGAGAAATCTACAGAAACAGAAGTTATGTCTAGGAGCAAGTATTGGAGGAAGTTTTTCTCAAAAATTATTTACTTGAGAGTGGAGCCAAGATGGTGGATCAGAAGCAGGAATACAACCAAACTCTCCCTATATTTCCCTCCAAACAATTTTATAGTAATTTATCAAGTCAAATTTTGGAGTGGGCAGAGCTAACAAAAGGTTACAGTGAGCCATTCTTACAACCTGATAGAAATTAAGAATTTGACAGGAAAGTTTTATGGCACAGGGATGGGTACTAATGCTTGAGTACATGATGCAATAGCACCAGTGATGGGCTCTGGAAGTTATAGCAGCTGTAACAGCAGCAGCAGCTTTAAGAAGTCAATCCAGAGTTGCTAAGAAGTCAGATAACTGGTCAGAAAGAGATTGCATGAGACCCTTTACAGGGATTGGGTGCAATTGACACAGATTGGCATATACAATTTTGACTTGCAGATATAAGGCAGAGAGAAGTGTTTGTGATCAGTCATAAGGAAGCAGGGATCTTCTGGTTGTAGTTCTAAAGCAGAAAAGAGCACCCAGTGCTTGTGGCAGCAAGAGAATAGGGGCTTGGTCATGGGTCCAGAGCCAGCAGTTCAATATTTAGAGATATATGATTTAAGAGAAGCATAAAAAGATAAACATGAAAGCATAATATAGAGGAGCCAATGGATTTAAAATCTTTATATTTCTTTATGACTTATCCTAGTAAATATAAATGGAATTGTATGGAATTGAAAGCTAAAGAATATCTGAAACAACTCTTCCTTGGCTTAAATATTACAATTTATCTTAGTCTTTATCTATTTCAGAATAGGATCTAGGTAAAATTCTATTCACAGATATCTTTATTGTTCTCAAATTGATCACAGATTTTTCTGACTGTAGGTCTCTATTAATAAACTTCCTGTATACTATACTCCAAGGTGGTGGTATTATTTTTGGAGGATGTTTGATCTGAGGTACTGAGCAAATATGCTTCTTATTGTGGAGAGATTATAGTGACTTAAAGACTTTAGGCAACATATTATACTTGTAGCTAATGGATAAATTTGTCAAGCTGTTTGTACTCTTTAATCCATTTCTTTCAATTAATATTTCTTTCTATCTTAAAATCATGGAGTGTACATGAAAGATATCTGAACATAATGACATTGGAAATGTAAAACTTATTTCCACCATGGCTTGTAAGCTTCTATATAATGTGGTCATTCTTTTGAGGCCACATATGTTTGAAAACAACTGTCTTTCATATATTGAAAGGCAAGACCTCTCATCCTCATTTGGAATCAGGATATCTTTCTAAATGGACTTTCCTGCTTTTTCTAGATAGTGAACATTGGTCATATTTGAAAAGATATACTCAATTTTATTAATTTGTTCATTCATTTGATAAAATGACAAAAATGGCAATACCTATTTCTCCTTGCCCAGATATGGCAATGGTTATTTGAAGCCATATTGGGCACAAAACTTTAATTTGGGGACTTGGAAATGTATAGATGAGCAGCAGTTGGCATGTCATACAGTCCTCATGGCAGGCACTCTGATTGTCTGTCTGGGATTTTGACATCTAGCAAGTTTACATCTAAGCAGTATGGGAAGACAGAAGTAATGGAATAAGCTCCACAGGGTCTTTCAGAAAGCAAGGGTTAAAGGGAGCAGATATTACAGCTGCAAAATATTGGAAAGGTTGCGGATGCAGGTCCTATTACTTTGGAAATAATTTAGCTCCACAAAAATGTGCAACCATGGCCAAGAACTGGCCCTGTGGGTGCCAGGAAGATTTAGATTTGAAATGGATTATGTTACTGGGCTCAATGTGCAAAAATTTTAAAAAAGAATGTTGCATGCCATATTTCCCCATGTGGATTTGAATGGAAATAGCATGTTTTGCCTAGAGAAAATTTCTCTGAAACCCTGCTGGAGACAGCTTCAGACCAGACTTCTATGTTCCATTCACTGCATGCCTGGGAAATCACTAAAGGAATATCCAAAAGACATCATTATACTCCCTTTCTTGAATCTATTTTCTAAAAATTTATGGATACCTTACTATCTGTGATTTCTTTCCTCATGACTGGAAACAGGTTAGTGAATAGCATGTTGGAAACTATTCTCTTCCAAATCTCTGCTCCTTTCCAATCCTATCTTCTAAGTTGAATATCTAACTTCTTACTTTACTGAGAAAATTGAGATCATTCCTCATGAATTTTCTTGTCTCTCCTCCTCCAAAGACTTTGAGATCATCTCTTACTGTCTTCCTTTCTTCCAACTTCTGATAATGATAATCCTTTCAAGTTATCATCCTAAATTTATTTTCACTTTCTTGAACTTTTAGGGAAAAAATAAATTATATATTTACATCCATTACTTTCAAGTCTTCTTCTTACTCCCAAAAGTTTTGCAATCCATTTTCTACTCTCATTATTAAACTGAAATTTTTCTCTCCAAAACTGCAAAACATCTCTTCATGATCAAACCTGATGGTATTTCTCAGGCAAATGGTTTTTGAATCCTCTGCTGCATTTAGTGCTAGAAAGTATCCTTTCCCCCTGGACACTCCCTCCTTTATTGATTTAAGTGACATTGCTTTCCCTTAGTTCTCTTGCTATCTGAATGAGTGCTGATCCTCAGGCTTCCAGCATCTGTTCTCCTTTCTCTCCCTTAAAGACCTCACTGAATCCCTTAAATTTATTTTTTACTTATATTCAAGTGAGCTATAAACTTCAGCCTCTCTTCTGAGTTACTCTTCTGAGTAACAAATGGTTCTTGGGTGCTCAAACTGGATTTCCCAGAGTTATTTCAAACTTGGCCTTTCCAAATTATAATTTTTCATCTCCTCCAAAAAATAATAATATAATTAAATAAATAAAATAGACCATATTTCCCCATTTCCACTGACAACACCACCATATTTCCACTGTAATCACTATGCATATCTAGTCAATTGCTAAATCTTACCGATTAATTTTCCCATTTTATTCATTTATTTCTTTATTATTAGCATTCTTTTCTTTCTAAATTTTGAGTTCCAAATTTATTCCTTTCCTTCCACTTACTGAGAAGCCAAGCAATTTATACATGTGAAATCACACAAAACATATTTCCATATTAACCATATCACAAAAAACAAGAAAAATAGTGAGAAAATTATGCTTTAATTTGTATTCAGAGTTTATCAATTCTCTCTATAGTGGTGGATAACATTTTTTTTCCATTAGGAGTCTTTTGGAATTATCTTGGAACTTTGTATCAACCAGAATTCTCTCACAGCTGATCATTATTACAACACTGTTGTTACTGTGTACAGTGATCTCCCAGTTCTCATTTCATTTTCCCTCAGTTCATATAGGTCTTGTCATGTTTTTTCTGAAACTCCCCTTTGTCATTTCTTGTATTAGTATTTCATCACATTCATATGCCACAATTTGTTCTACCATTCCAGAGTTGTTAAACATCTCCTGTATTTCAAAATCTTTGCTACAACAAAAAGAGTTGCTATAAATATTTGCATATTGCATATTTTTTATTGTACATTTAAGTTCTTTTTCTTTATCCTCCAGAATAACTAAACCAGTTCACAACTCCACCAACAATTTATCAGCATACCTATTTTCCTATATTTAATCTAGCATTTGTCATTGCTGATAGTTGTGAGATGGTAACTCAGAGTTATTTTAATTTCTCCAACCAATAGTGATTTGGAGCATTATATTTTTTATTATAGTTTTTTTATTGACAAAACATATGCATGGGTAATTTTTCAACATTGACCCTTGCAAAAACTTCTATTCCAATTTTCTCCCTCTTTCCCTCTCCCTCCTCCTTTAGATGGCAGGTAGTCCTATACATGTTAAATATGTTAAACTATATAGTAAATACAATGTATGTATACATATTTATACAATTGTCTTGCTGCACAAGAAAAATCGGATTTAGAAAGAAGGTAAAAATAACCTGGGAAGAAAAACAAAAATTCAAGCAAACAATAACAGAAAGAGTATAAATACTATGTTGTGATCCACACTCATTTCCTAGTATTCTTTTGCTAGGTGTAGCTGGTTCTGTTCATTACTGATCAATTGGAATTGATTTGGATCTTCTCATTATTGAAGATAGCCACTTCCATGAGAATTGATCTTCATTTAGTTTTGTTGTTGAAGTGTATAATGATCTCCTGGTTCTGCTCATTTCACTTAGCATCAGTTCATGTAAGTCTCTTCAAGCCTCTCTGTATTCATCCTGCTGGTCATTTAATATCCCAATTTACTCACTTTACACAATTTACTCAGCCATTCTCCAATTGATGGGCATTCATTCAATTTCCAGTTTCTAGCCACTACAAAAAGGGCTGCCACAAACATCTTTGCACATACAGGTTCCTTTCCCTTGTTTAATTTCTCTTTGGGATATAAGCCCAGTAGTAACATTGCTGCATCAAAGGGTATGCACAGTTTGATAACTTTTTGTGAATAGTTCCAAATTGCTCTCCAGAATGGCTGGATCTGTTCATGACTCCACCAACAATGCATCAGTGTTCCAGGTTCCCCACATCCTCTCCAACATTCGTTATTATCTTTTCCTGTCATCTTAGCCAATCTGAGAGGTGTGTAGTAGTATCTCAAAACTGTCTTAATTTGCATTTCTCTGATCAATAATGATTTGGAACACCTTTTCATATGGGTAGAAATAGTTTCAATTTCATCATCTGAAAATTGTCTATTCATATCCTTTGACCATTTCTCAATTGGAGAATGGCTTGATTTCTTATAAATTTTGAGTCAATTCTCTCTATATTTTGAAAAGGCCTTTATCACAACCTTTAACTGTAAAGATGTTTTTCCAATTTATTGCTTGCCTTCTAATCTTGTCTGCATTAGTTTTGTTTGTACAAAAGTTTTTTAAGTTGATATAATCAAATTTTCTTTTATTTTGTGATCAATAATGGTTTCTAATTCTTCTTTGATCACAAATTCTTTCCTCTGGAGCATTATTTTTCAAATGACTATAGATAGCTTAGATTTTTTTCTTCTGAGAATTGCCTGTACATATACTGATCTTTTTATGAATTTTGGTATGACTCTTTCTTTTTTACTTCAGCTGAAACACAATAGACTCTGCTCCAGCTTTGTATTTTAACATTGTGTGTGACTTTTTTCAATTGTACCTCTAGTAAAGAACATATTGTTGGATTCTGTTTTCTATTCCATTATGCTATCTGTTTCTATTTTGAGAATGAACTCATCATATTCACATTCATAGTTTTGGCTGTATTTCCCTCCATCGTATTTTCTTCAGGTTATCCATCTCTCTCTCTCTTTTAGTTCCTCTTCAAAAATCTATTTTACTTCTTATCATTGCCTCCTTTAATCCATACTCCTTTTTTTGTCATCCCCTAAGCCCTTTTCTTTTATTCTCCTTTCCTCCTATTAGGAGGAGATTTTACCCAAGTTGGTATGGTATAGTATATGTGTATGCATGTATGCATATATGTATGTAAACATATTCTTCCCTCTTTTAACTAATTCTGATGAAATTGATATTCAGACATTTCCCAGCTAATTGCTCCTTTATTTCCTTTTCTACTATAAAAGCTCTCTCTTGCATACTTTTATGTGACAAAAATTTCCCCATATTACCTCTCCATTTCCTCTTCTCCCAAATGTATTTTTGAGCCCTGGATAGTAAGCCACAGAACTCCCCTTCCTTGCAATTAGGATTGGAAAATTTTAGTTTAGAAAAGAGACCAGGAAAACCTTGAAGCTTCCACCCCTCTTTACACACCCTTGTGTCACAAAAGTCCAGGTACATTATCTCCATTCTAGGATAATGCCCCCTTCTTTTGAGTAATTGCTTCATACTTCAATGTCTCCTGTCCTTTACCTTCTTATCTTGACCCCTACTCTGTTAGTTTTAAGTTATGATCCTTTCCTGGAATTATGGCTTGTCTATCTTTCCACTGTCCTTGTCCCCCAATCAGCCTTTGTTTCCCCTAAAGCTGCAATATGTTAGGATAAAATTGTATATGCAGATTATGTATTCTCTTTGTAAACCCTAGTTAGCTAAAACCCTATATAAACTCTCTGTCTCTCTGCCTCTCTGCCTCTGTTTATCTGCATCAAATGCTTTGGACAGTAGACTATTAGGTCAGCTAGCTTAAATTCTCCATGCTAAACATTAAAAACCAATCTATTCACTTCGGTTTCTCTAGTATTATACTATCACTCTTTTTTATCTCTTCACTTTTTGGGGATATCATTTTGGGATATTCAATTCAAACTTTGTTCTCTGCTTATATACTTCTAACTATTCTAATAAAGAAACATTTCTTAGTAGTTACATGTGTTGTCTTTCCATGTTAAACAAGTTTAACCTTATTAAATCCTTTATGATTTTTCTTTCTGGTTTATTTATTTATTTTTTAGTTCTTCACTTGAGTCTTCTGTTTGAATATTAAAATTTCTATTTAGCATCAGTCTTTTCATCAAGAATGCTTGAAAGTCCTCAATTCTCTAAATATCTATTTTCTTAGTTGTAAATCTTGGTTGTAATTCTAGCTGATTTGCCTTCTGGAATATCATATTCCAAAGTCTCCATTTCCTTAATATGGAAGTCACTAAATCTTTTGTGATCTTGAATATGGCTCCAATATATCTGAATCATTTCTTTTTAGCTCTGTGCAATATTTTCTTTTTGACTGGGTGCTCTGGAATTTGCCTATAATATTCCTAGGATTTTTCCTTTTGGAATTTCCTTCAGGAGGTAATTAGTGGATTTTTTTATATTTTATTTTATCATCTAGATCTAAGATATCAGCATAATTTTCCTTAATAATTTTTTGAAATAGGAAAAAAAATCTGCAAAGGTAGTAAAGTAGGAAAGAAAATTCCAAGCTCTCTACATCTACTGGGTAAGGGAGAAAGAACCAACACAACAAGTGAGTGCAGAAGCAGGGAGCAGGGGCACTGTTGCTTGCAGGTACTTACAGAAGGATAGAGTTTTGGAGATTTTAGGTCAAAGGGGATAATTGAAGTGAAACCAGAGGCACCATTCTTCCTCCCCCATTGTCAATCCAGGATTAGCGTGTGGTTACCTTATTAAGTTCTAACTTTAAAAAGATGAGCAGGCAAAGGAGAAAAAAAAACAACCAATATAAACTTACTATGGTAATAGAGAAGACTGGGATTCATCTTCAGAGGAGGACAGTGAAATAAAAAAAAAAGTGTCTTCCATTCCAAGAGTAATGTTAAATGACCACTTGCTCAGAAAGAATTTACAGAAGAACTCAAAAAAGACCTTAAAAATAAAATGAAGTAGATTGAGGAATAATTTCTTGACATGTAATATCTAAGTTCTTTTTATTGCCATGGCTTCCAGGTAGTACAATAACCCTTAAATTATCCTTCCACCATATCACAGGTCATTTTTTTTGTCTCTTTTTGTTTTGATTTTATTTCCCAATAATATATTTCATATTTTCTTTTATTTTTTTTTCTATTTTGGGGGGCTTTATTAAGTCTCAAGGATTCAGTAGTTTTTGAAATTTAAGGAAGTTTTTAATCTTCAGTGATCTTTTTTTCTCAATTTCTACTCAACCACTCATCTCTTTATTTAATTTTTTCAGCACTTGTTAGGTTTGTGTCCAATTAGTATTTTCTTTTATGGCTTTGCTTGTAGATGTTCTTACATTATTGTCTTCTGAATTTGTGTTTTGATCTTTCCTGTCACCACGGTAGCTTTTTATAGTCAGGTTATATTGTTGGTGTTTTTTTTTCTTTAAAATAATAATAGTTCTCTCTGAGAGAAAGCAGGTTTCTTGGGGAGGTTTTTTGGAGGCAGCTTTAGTTTCAGTTACAAGTAAATAATCACCCAAAATCGCAGCCAGCTGATAAAAGTTCAGATCTTTTATTGTGTCCTTCAATATAGTCCAGTTAGTTTTCTTAGAGACCTATCTTTTTGCTTGGTTCTAAGAGCTCTTGCAGCTTTGTCCTTTGCTCCTACCTCTGCTTTCTTCAGCCTCCAGCCATTACCAAGGTGGAAGATGAAAATGAATCTCTCTTGCCTCAGAGAGAGGGCTTGTGGGCTTCCTCCCAGACTACTCCTCTCCGACCCCAGTCAATGTTTTGAAGTAAGACTCTTGAGTGGCTCAATGAAGCTCTATTTATGCTGAGTGTAAAAGGCTGACTCCGCCTTTTGGAGGCAGGGATTAAGGGAGGTGTGAATTCAAATATCTCTTTCTAAACCCTGAAATCTCCCAAACATGTGAACTCCAATGAGTACTTAAATATTTCTTGCTTCTATGAGCTCTCTAAAAGTGTGAACACAAGCATCGTTTCTATCAGTTGTATTTAGTACCTTGTTTCAAGTTCTGGCCCAAAATATCTCCTTCTAAGATCAAATCAATCATATTGAACCATGATAAATTAGATAATTATTGTCTCCATCAACTCTAATGACTTAACAGTTTGTAAAGATTCCAACATCATATTGCTCTTGTTTGTTTATTTCCAACCTATTTTTTGACTTTGAACTTCATGTTACTTTTGGGCCCTGTTCACCTGAAAATGGGAAGACTCTGTCCCAAGCTTCAGAGTTTTTTTAATGCTTTGGTTTTCAGAGCTAGTTCTGGGAATTTGCGAGTTTCCAGTGCTTTCAAGGATATGCAATCTGAGGAGATGTATGGACATTGCTCTCCTGGTCTGGGTTTTTTTTTTTTTTTTTACTGGAGAAAATGCTCCTTTCTGCCTTGGAATGAAGACCAGGGATCTTGCTTCCTTGTATGTAATTGTAAGACCTCCTCTGTATCCTGGAATAGTGACCCAAAATTGCTTATGGGCAATAGAGCTACCGATCAACACCAGCTTTATCCAGTGCCTACAAATGCTCCCCTGTAATCTTTACTCAATTATGTAACCTCCTTACCATCTCTAAATTGAGAGCTTCCAAACTTGTTGCTGCTGATGCTGCTGTTCATCCATTGCCATTCCTACAAAGCATTATTTTAAATTTGTTTGGAAGGGAATATTAGGAGAGTTCAGCCTGCCTCTAGTCTGCTATTTTCAAACTTGCTGTTTTTATCTCTATAATCTCTCTTACATTTGTTTCCTTCTCTCTACTCATAAAACAACCACATAAGATTAGGTCCTCACCACCTCGTGATTTAGTAATTATGACAACTGCCTAATTTGTCTCTTTACTGTAAGATTTCCTCACTAAAAACTATGTTTTTCACATTGCCAAAGTGATTTTCCTTAAATGTAGTTCTAACCATGTCATTTTCTTACTCAACATTCTTCTGAGATTCCTTATTGCCCAAGTATATAAAATATAAGTCCTTTTATTTGGCTTTTAAATCTCTTCACAATCTGGCCTATAGCTTTCCAGCCAACTTCTACATTATCCCCTTTTTGGTACTTTATGAACACAACTAAATCAGTCCTCTACATATAACACTCATTTTTCTATCTCTGTACTTTTCTATTGACCATTAATCCTCATTTCCCCCACCTCACAGAATCACCCAAAACACACCTCAAAAACCTACCTTCTTCAAGAAACCCTTCTTAATACCTCCAAATGCTAGTATGCTTCTTTCTTAATAAACTTTTCTTTAAGATTTGGCAATTGTTAATGCTGTAAAGTTGCCCATGCATATAACCTGTAAATAAAAGGCTATTAAATTTAAAAGAATAAATAAACAAACTTTTCTTTACCTATCTTGTACTTTTTTGGTGTTTTGTTGTGTCTGCAACATCTATTAAGTTATTGACACTATAAAATGTTTATTGACTAATTGATTGAAACTATTCTGCATATAGTTACCTATTTACATAGTCTTCTTTTTTTAATAATAGTCTTTTATTTTCAAAATATATGCAAAGGTATTTTTCAACATTCATCTTTGCAAAACCTTATGTTCCAGATTTTTCTCTTTTCCTTTTCCTTACCCCCTCCCTTAGAGAGCAAGTAATCCAATATATGCCAACCATGTGCAATTCTTCTATACATATTTCCACATTTATCATGCTGCACAAGAAAAATCCGATCAAAAAAAAAAAAGAGAAAGAAAAAATCAAGCAAGCAACAACATAAAAGGTGAAAATACTATGTTGTGATATACATTCATTTCCCACAGTCCTCTCTCTGGGTGCAGATAGCTCTTTGCATCACAAGTCTATTGGGATTGCCTTGAATCATTTCATTGTTGAAAAGAACCATGCCTATCAAAGTTGATCATCACATAATCTTTTTGCTACTGTGTACCACATTCTATTGATTCTATTCACTTCAATTTGTATCAGTTCATGTAAGCCTGACTTCAGGCTTTTCTGAAGTCATACTGCTGATCATTTCTTACAGAGCAATAATATTCCACTACATTTATACTGTAATTTATTTAGCCATTCCCCAAGTCATAGTCTTCTTTAGTAAAAAGTAAGTTCCTTGAGTTAAAATCAAACTTTGATACTACCCCAGTTTCCAGGCCAACACTTAGAATATGTTAGACATTTTACAAATGCTTGTTGAAAGATTAATTTTTTTTAACTTGTGTCCAAAATCTCTATCCTAGTAATTTGTTCAGTGCTAGATTCTGCCTGACAGTTGCACTGGATTTTGAATGAATGAAAATTTCTATAGATAAAAACCTATTTGAGAAAAGAGAAGGGAAAAAAATTATAAGCTGGTCTTAAATACTTATTAAGCACCTATTATTTGCCAGATACTGTACTAAGCATTTTACAAATATTATTTCATTAGATATAAAGATAACACTGAGAGGCAGATGGTATTTTTATTCCTGCTTTACAGCTGACAAAATGGAGATAAACAAATATTAAATGACTTATATAAGGTCACACAGTTAGCCCGTGTCTGGAGACTTCCTGACTTCAGGTTTAGCACTGCCTACTTAACTTGCATAAGAAGCCAAATAGAGACCTGTCCATTTTCTCACTTGCATTTCCAGTGTTCAATCAGTCTCATTTCTCATTCTTTTATTTAATTTTATTATTTTGAGATTTAGAGTAATCCATAGATCAAACTTAAATAATTTGCTTCTTTATTAATCAATTTCAATATCTTTACATTTTTTAATAATTAGATTGAGCTTTAATCTGAGTTCATCAAACATGCATGAATATTGAATTAATTTAATAATTAATTTGTTGAATTATTTATATTGAACATGCTGGAGAAAAATAATTTCCCAATAGCAATTATGGTAATTTCCTATATTTAAATAAATATCACCATTGTTGAATATATACAATCTATTATCAAAGGATTAATAATAAACATATGTAAATATTAACAATATAGAAACATCTTAATCAGATTCCTTCCAATCCTTAGTATCACAACAGATGATACCTCTTCACTTATTTGGAAAGAATCCTAAATTATTCAGCTTACTTTGAATATTACTTAAAGTGAATTAAGAATCTTTCTTCAAACTTCTCCTCAAGAAAGTGGTTAAATTCAGCTTTTTTAGAAAAATAGGTTAGGTTAGTTTTTGTCTTCAGTAATTACAATGAAACTGATTTTCCTCAAATACATTTTAGTTTGGCTCCTTAAACACTCTTTATAGAATTTTATCTTCTTTATAAATATACAACATATGCTCTCCCTACCTTTTTCTTCTCTGTCTTCTTGGCAGAGTCCTTAGAGATCCTTATAACTCAAGAGTAAGAAATCCATATTTCTCTCTGAATCTATAGGGAGAAATACTTGCATTGGGTCATTTTGGAACATTCCTTATGAAACTGCCAGATAAATTGCTTTACTCAAAATTTTCTCTCTTAAAGGTACATGATCTATTGTCTATCTGTCAAATAATAGGTGCTTAATAAGTACTTAAGACCAGCTTATCATTTTTTTCTTTCTCTTTTCTCAAATAGGTTTTTATCTATAGAAATTTTCATTCATTCAAAATCCAATGCAATTGTCAGGCAGAATCTAGCATTGAACAAATTACTAGGATAGAGATTTTGGACACAAGTTCAAAAAATTAATCTTTCAACAATATTTGAAATGAGGTTATAAAATCATTCACTGCTTTATTAGTTAATTGAAGGCATTGGGGCTGGGTTTCAGATGATCACAAATAATCATTCAAAAGTTATCTATATGTATCTCTGAAAATGATGTATGATATTTATTTTTTTATTATTATTATAGTAACTTTTTATTGACAGAATCCATGCCAGGGTAATTTTTTTACAACATTATCCCTTGCACTCACTTCTGTTCCGATTTTCCCCTCCCACCCTCCACCCCCTCCCCTAGATGGCAAGCAGTCCTATATATGTTGAATATGCCCTACTATATCCTAGATACAATGTATGTGTGCAGATTCAAACAGTTTTCTTGTTGCACAGGGAAAATTGGATTCAGAAGGTAAAAATAACCTGGGAAGAAAAACAAAAATGCAAACAGTTTACATTCATTTCCCAGTGTTTTTTCTTTAGGTGTAGCTGCTTCTGTCCATCATTGATCAATTGAAACTGAATTAGGTCTCTTTGTCAAAGAAATCCACTTCTGATGTATGATATTTCAATAGGTTGATCTTCCAATATGAAGTCTTAAAATTTAGTTTGGATTCTTTGAGTTGGAAGAAAGACATATAGACTATAAAGCCACATAGAATATCTGAGAAATAAATTGCACATGAATACTTGAGAATCTATAAAATCCCCTTAATGATTTTTATAAACATCCTGTTAGAGGATTTTTTTGGTGAAATATTCATTTGTATAAAATGAAAACAGCAATTTTACTGTAGATTGTAAAGGGTTATTTATGGAAAATGCTTCATGGGAACCATTCCAATTTCTCGACCTTGTAGCATGAAATCTGGGAGTGGGTAAGGAACTAAGAAACACTTTAAATCCAATCTGTCTCAGGCTATGAGTGTCCCCTTTATGGTCTCTGGGCAGGTGGTTAGTTGTCCAACCTATACTTGAATTCTTACCTTAATAGTCAGTTCATCTTATTCTTGTACTGCAAAATAATTGTGTGGATGAACAAAACAACTGAATGAAATTAATATTTAGGGATTTTTCTCTTTTTCCTCAACCATAATCAAATATGCACTTTATATTCTAGAGATTATATAATAAGAGAATGACCAATAGAAGGCAAATCTTTGGAGCTTTACAGTATGTTCTGCCTTGTATCAATCCCAGAAGTGCATATGTTCATGGAAGGATATGATGTTGAGGCAGCCTTTTACCTTCTAATTTCAGGGCTTTTATAGCTGTTTCCTGTTTCCTATAGACTACTGTATGATGCTGGAAAGATTTTAAATTGTTTGCAAATCTCGAATTGAATGAACAGACAAAAAGTTCATTCTCTCTCTCTCTCTCTCTCTCTCTCTCTCTCTCTCTCTTTCTCTCTTTCTCTCTCTCTCTCTCTGTCTCTGTCTCTCTCCCTCTCCCCTCCCCAATAAGAAGGCAAGAACTGGTATTATCTCATCTAACTCTCGCCTCATGCAGGTGCCATGGTAGATAGAGTTCAGAACTTGAAATCAATAAAATCTGAGTTTAAAATGTGTCTCACAGAGGTAATAACTGTATTATTGAACAGGCCACTTAACTTTCAATATCAGTTTCCTCATCAATAAAATAATAATATATAATATCTACTCCACAGGGCTGGTGTCTCAAAATTCTGTAATGCAGACAAATTGTTTTTAATCTTAATTTTGCTATTATTATGAGAAGATCAAGTGGTCTTTTCATATGAATAAAAACAGATATTTCATTCTATCTGAAACTTTATAGCAAATATATTTGTTGCTGTCCAATTATTTCAGTTATTTCTGACTTTTTCTTGACCCTATTTGGGGTTTTCTTGGGAAAGATACTAGACTGATATTGCCATTTCCTTCTCCATTTCATTTCACAGATGACTTCACTGCAACACAGAGAAACATCTTGCCCAGGGTTACATAGCTAGTAAGGATATGAGGCTGGATTTGACTGCAGGTCTTCAATGACTCCAGGACTGTGCTGTATCCACTGTGCTATCTAGTTGCCCCAACAAGTATATTTTATACCTACTACATAGAAAAAAAATTAGCAGTTTCTATAAAAGGGAGGAAAAAATTCCTTGGACTAAAGAAACTCATTTTCTACTGGGGAGAGGAGGGAAGTCTATTTCCAGATAGGTAAATCAAAGATAATGAAGGAAAAAAAAAAGAGTATATTTTAAAATGTCTCCTTGTCCTATGCTGTTCTTCTACTTTTGTCATAATGGTAGTAGAATATCAAGAAAAGGATAACAAGATTATAATTGTTGTTTATGAACATTAATGTAAGTTCCCTCAATATGAATCCATTGCCCAATCATGAGCAAATTAGCCTCTATTATTAGAATGGGACAATATCAATACTAATATTCTCACAATAAACCAAAACAGAAAACCAAAGAAAATTGCAAATAATTGGAAGAATGGTTATCTCCAATTGTTCTTGAATAAATTGGAGAAAAACTTCAGAGGGAAGAACTAAAATTAATTAATACTAGTTAATGTTGTTAATACATAATATTAGTTGCAAATGAAGATGGAATGATAGTCATTGCATAACTAGACTTTGTTGCTTGGTAACTTCAGTGTAAGTTCTAGGAAATGAGGAAAAGCATATAGAAAATAAGGTTGAGTTTGAAGAAGTGAAAAGGCACAAGCCTGATATTGAAAAGCCTCATGTCTCTAACATATGAATGTTTTATTTAAAGAAGGCACTGATGTAAACGCCAATCAACATCACAAAAGATGGAACTGACTATAACATTATCTGTCTTCCCAAGAAATATAGTAAGAGTTGTTATGCAAATTTATGAGTTCTTTGTGTTCTATGTATTTCTTTTTTTTTTTTGGAGAGGAAATAAATAGCTATCTTATACTTAATTTACATTGTCCATTGAACATTTTTACTCTCTTTTTTGGAGAGACCATAGAGTAGAACCAAAACTAAGATTTAAGTAATTCCCTATCTTACCACCTAGGCTGGGGCCTATTAATTGAGTAAGGTAAGTTTTCCAGTGTCTTTCAACCAAGTAGTTCCAGTATTACGTATATGTATATTATATATATATATATATATATATACATGTATATTTTAAATAGGTATATAATATATAATATCTATAATATACACATATATTCACACACATGAACACATATGTCTATGTCTTCTATGTATATGAGCATTATGTGTACTTTTATATTTTATATAAATATAAATATATATTATATATATATATATGATAAATGTTTGTGTAGAACTAAAGACACAGAGATACTAACTGTACAATCGGGCCTAGAATGGAATACAAGAAAGAGAAGACTAGACAGCATTTGGGAAACAGAATACCCTTAACAATTCCAGGTCATTCCCTGGTACAAAAAAATTTAAATATATTTAAATAACATTCTCAAGCTTGCAAAATATTTCATATATATTATATTACTTGGTCTTCAAAACAAACAAATAAGATCATGATGATTATCCAATTTCACAGATAAAGACATTGATGTTGAAAGAATTAATTGATTTGTAGTTCATACAACTACTAAGCGAGGATCAGGATTTAGATCCACATACTCCTGACTCCAAGTCCAAGGCACTATTTATCATAGCACTATGTCTCAATTTAGCAGAAACATTTTTCATAGTCAGTTTTGGAAAAAATAACACAATCTCTGAATGATGTAAATTGTAAATGTTTCAAAGAGCAATCAAATGTCTCATAGAAGTGGTAAGTATGATACACTTCTAGTGACAGTGTCTACGGAAGAAATAGTATAAGGAAAATGGAGGAAAAATAAGAAAAGAAAGATGATTGGACTATATGTCAAAAGAAAAACAGACTGAAAAGGATTAAAAGAAGATCTCCAACACAGGTAAGTGCTCTGTGAAAAATCTATGGCAAGACATAGAATAAACTCACACAGGGCAAGAACGTCCTGGACTAGGATCTACACTGATTGGAGAACATCTTCATATCTAGAAAGTCATAGATGGGTGCAATTATATTGTCCACTGAATAGACTATATAGGCTGTGAAGTTAGGAAGATGGAATTCAAATGTGGACTCACACTTACAAGCTGTGTGGAGTCACTTGACTTCAATTGCTTCCACAAAAACAATACAAACAAAATAAAATTTATCGATCCATAGAAATATGGAAATTATTAATCTGACAAATAAGAGACAAGTACCAGATAGAGTACTGGATCTAGAGTCTGGAAGACTTGAGATCAAATGCAGCCTTAGACAAATGCTATGTGACTCTAGACATGTCATTTAATCTAGTTTGCCTCAATCTCCTGATCTTTAAAATGTAAAGGTAATGGCAAACCACTTCATTATCTTTGCTAAGAAAAACCCAAATGGGGTCATGATCATAAAGATTTAGATATAACTAAAATAACTGATTATACCTATTCATAAGATAGGCTCATAGATCTAGAGAATGAAGGAACTTCAGAGGCATTCTACTTTGTCTCCTCAGGTTATATGCAATAGCAAGGATAGGAAATTGAGATAAGTAATCAAACATTTAATCCTATGTAAATTAACTAATACAATAACTTTATCAGATGAGAACATCTTTAATTAATCAATAAAAGTCATTGTAGAGACTCAGTTTGGACCTAAGTATTTGAGATACTAGAAAAGATGGCCCACAGAAAGTAAGTTTTTGATAGTATGTGGGAAATGTCTCTTGTCTCCCCCACCCATAGCCACCTACTCACATACACTCATACATACTCACTTAATACACATACTCCTTTACTAGAAGAAAATCTTGTTAACTTGGAAAGTTGAAGGACACAGATTACTCATATTGGGTCCACAGGGTGATGATAGTGTTACACCCAGTGAAGAAAGACGTTTTGAAGCCTCTGCAAGGATTTTAGTATAGTTACACCATAACTAAGGAGAGTGAGGGTCTCATCAAGAGGAGAGAAAGAATTCTAGCAAAAAAATTTCTAGATTTGCTTTCCTTTTTCACACATTTTCCTTAACCTTGATCTCCTAAGTTCCAGGATTCTTAACATACTCATAGATGAATGTCACAGACTGTAGGAGGAGTAAGAGTAGAGTTTGTACAAAATGTTTATATACCACCTTTGTAAATGGTGCTTTCTATAAATTGAGTTTTGTTATTAGCTTATCAGTATGAGAGGAAGGATATTAATAAGGGTGTATGAACTTTAAACTTAGAAAGACACCTCAGCCCCTCATAAATGTCTCTAATGTCCTGAGGAGAGATGTGACAGTCACTCCTTGGGGTCTTGACCTGACAGGGCAAGTGCAATATTGGGGAGTAAATTCAGAGCATGTGCAACATACTGATGAAAAAACTAAAAGTATTATGTATGAAGTAACCATCAAAAGCCATATATCAACTCAAGTTCTCAGTATCTAGAATCAACACTCTTTCCCCTAAATACTTTTGAGAATCTTGTCAAGTAAATTTTCTAAGTTTGGAAATTAAAAATATCCTCAAAAGTCTTTGACATATCACCTCCTTTCTTCATGTTATTCTCAACAAAAATATTTGTGAAATGTATCTTTTTCTCCTGTATTTAAAGGTATTTAGAAAAGGAGTACTCCCACTATTTTTTAAATCTTCCTCTTAAAATATGTATTCTGATTTTGGTGTTTATTTTAAAGTGACACTGGAGTGATATAATAAACATATTACTTTGTGTATTTAAACTTCTTAAAAATAATTCCTACTACAACACTGCATATGAGCAAAATAATGAAGATCTTTGTTATTTTTATGGGGCTGTGCTTTATATCAAAAATAATATTCATGCAGCATCTTTAAACCAGATTTGACAACATATAGAAGATAACTTGGAAAGCAGGATGGTGCTATTATGGAAAGAGGGGAATGCAAGCAGCTTCCTCACTGATAAACGTCCTCATATATAAACATTAAGGAGTATTTACCTTCCAGAGTTACAGTGAGGCTCCAATGAGATTCGCATCATGTGTCTTTTATATTATACACAAATGTTGATTACTATAAATCTTTTAGATTTAGAGAAAAAACATTTGAGTTAGAGTTCAGGCTATGTATCATATTAGCTTTGTTTCCTTGAACAGGATGTTTAAACTTTCTAAACATCAGTTTACTTATTTATATGAGGGAGAGAATATTGTCCACATAAAGATGATGATCCATCTCAAGACAATAATGATGATACATATGATAGCCAGCATTTCTATAGTACTGTAATGCTGGTAAATCATTTTTACATATATTGTCTCATTTACTTTCAAAATAATCCTGTGGCATAAGTCCTAATTATTCTCCCATTTTACAAATGAGTAAATTAAAGCTGAAACTAAATGATTTGTCCAGAAATAATTAACAAGTACTCATTAAGTGTCTATTCTAGGGGGCCACTAGTTGGCACCATTAGGTGGCAGTTGATACAATGTTAGGACTGGAGTCAAAAAGTTGTCCAGTTAGGTCCCACTCTTCATGATCCCTTTTGGAGTTTTCTTAGCCAAAATATCAAAGTAGTTTACAATTTCCTTATTCAGATCATTTTACAGATGAGGAAACTGAAGCAAACACAGTTAAGTGATTTACCTAGGTTCACAGAGCTAGCAAGAGTTTGAGGTCAGATTTGAATGTCTTCCTGACTCTAGGTCCACTGATCTATCCATTGTACTACTAGGGACCCATGGAGTCAAGAAGACTTGAACTTGAATTTCGACTCTGATATTTACTATATAGTTACCCTGGGTAACAAATCTGCTTCCTATCTCAGTTCCTCCGTATGTAAAATGGTTTTATTAATACCTATCATCTCCTCCCACCACCAGGGTTGCTTTAAGGACCAAATGAGACAATAATAGTAAAGCACAGAGCACAGTATCTGTCACATAATAAGGGTTTTTATCAATGTTAGCTGTTATTACATGCTAGGAGGGTTTTTTTTTAAATAGCTAGCAATACAAATAAAAGGAGGAAAACAACCTAGTAAGTTTCTGAGGCACAATCTAAACTCTACATACTGATAATGTGTACAAAGTATTCTATAAGCATTGATCAACAAATAAATGTGAGTCATCACTTTGATTGCTTTTCATTATGCTTTACTATTCTGATGGGAAATTGGGCAGGAGGTGGGATGTAATGTAATATATATAGCTTCTGTCAAGCGTGATAGTAGTTCAAGTAATTCTTTCAACTTTTGGTTGATGTCTCTACTGGCTGTCTGCCAAAAGGAAAGAAGGAATTGGAGAAACATATTGGTAGAACTGCTTGAATTACAAAAACTGATATGTCACTAGGGGCAGGTATGCCAGTCAGTATGGCTTAATTTAATCATACTTTTGGCATATGGAAAAATGCTTGCTAATTAGCTAGAAATAGGCTGGGATGGGGTGGGGAGAAGATGGCAGGATGGTTAGCAGAAAAAATATAATTTTGAATTAAAAAGATTGGGTTCAAGTTTTTTCTCTCCAACATTCATAGTACTTATATCCTTAGTCACATTACTTCTTTGTACCTCCTGCTTCCTCTGTGAAATGAAAGTATTGCATTTAGTTGGTTCCTAAGTTCCCAACCAGATATACATCTCAAGGACAGAAATCTCTGACAGAATGTTGCAAAGTTTCCTGCTGATCTTATTTAATATAAAGAAAACTTAAAAGTTAAGAACTTTGTAAAGTCTGGTTTGAAAACACACAGAAGTCAGAGCAAGATAGGTGTTTCAGTTGGGATTTGATGAAAGTTTGGCAGCTAGAAGACTAGAGGCTTCTTGAAGACTGTCACTATTTTCTTTTTTTTAATCCCTAGTACCAATAACTATTCATTACACAGAGTGGGCTTAATAATTGTTTATTGGACTGATTGGCTTAAAGAATAGTGTTTGGCACATAGTAGGCATTTAAAAACTTGCTTTATTGAGTTGAATCAAATTGTGTCATTTCCCTCTGGACTGGTATCATCAAGACAAATTTTATTAAGAATGATTTTAGACTATAAAATACAGGAATGTCAGATTTGTTTCTTTTGTAAATTTTATTATATCTCTTGCTTGCAGTGCTGAGTCTTTGCACACAATGGATATTTTATAAATGTCTGTTAAATGAAAGATGAATTAAGAAATGCCCTGTAGACTAAATGTCTTAGTCATCTTTTTTTAATTGTCAGGTATCTTTCATAATGACTCAAACCCTATCTTGGAGGGTCTTTGTCTGATGTTAGCAGTCTGTCAGTTACAAGCAGGAATATATATATTTTTCATCATAAAGTAATTGATTTTTTTTAAATCCAGTCTGCAATTAGAGTAGAATGTAAGCTTCTATCTCTTTATGATTCACCCAAATGCTAGAGACTTTTAAAATCACAGAGCTATGGTAATATTCTCTGCATTTATTGTTTGACTGTCTTAATGCAAAAAGCAGTGTGGTTTGTTTTTTTAAATGTCATGTGGTTAGCTTCATAAGAAGCAGAGGGTGAATTGCAGACCAGTTGCTTGATTCACTTCTTACCACAGGAAATAGACATGGATTGAAGGTTCCTGTTTAGCATCTAACATCTGCCTGGGATAGTTTGTTTCCAGAAACCTGACAAAAATGTCATCAGGGAATCTGAGAAGAAAATGATTCTGACAGACTTGTTCCCTTTGGGGGTTCCCTAACTCTCAAATTGCCAACCACAGCTGTCCAAAACTAAGAGTCAATTTTGTTTACCTAGGCTTGCAGTTTCGATAGCTGTCTCAAGGAAAACAACAAATCTGGACTTAGTGGTAAAAGGAGGCCATGTGGAAGGTGCCAGAAGACTTACCCTACTGATAAGGGTTACATTTGAGACATCATTCTCTTTGAGCTAGCTTCAGAATTGACAGGTCAGCAAAAGAGGACATTGTGTTTGTGTGTATGTGTGTGTGTGTGTGAGAGAGAGAGAGAGAGAGAGAGAGTGTGTGTGTGAGATATATACATATGTGAGTATATGAATTCATATATATATACATGGATAAAGTATAATATATACATGTAAATGTATATATACATATATTTATATTATATTTTATATAAACATCTGCATACGTTTGTCATATATGTTAACATGTTTAAGTAAATACAATACATCTTAATATTCATTTTAATACCTACTATATGTTATTTGTTCTTAATTCTCAAAAGGGACCAATGATGTGGGAAACAGTACAATGTAAATATATAATATCTACCAATATCTAATAAGGCAGTTGAAGGCATGGATCTTTGATACTCCTTTAAAAAGGAACTTTGTTGGGATATCTAGATGGCACAGTGGATAGAGTACCAACCCTTAAGTCAGGAGGACCTCAGTTTGAATCTTGCCTCAGAGACTTAATACTTCCTGGCCATGTGACCCTGGGCAAGTCACTTAACCCCAATTGCCTTAATAACAATAACAAAAAAAAATGAACTTTGTCATCAAAGAAACTATTCCTTGTCTCCTGGCTTCCTTAAAGTCTTAGCTAAAATTCTATCTTCTATTAAAAATGTTTTCCCCTTTTCAGTTATCTCCTTTGTGAAGTCCGGGTTAGCTCCCTGGAGGCCTCAGAATCAGCTGGAGTCAGGATAAGAAAAAATCCTTGTTCTTTAGGGGGAGAAATGAAAGGGATGGACAAAATTGACACAAACTCTCCACCAACGTCCCTTCTTGTCATCCTCCTCCAAAGTGACTCTGACTTGTCTCACTCTACCCCCTAATCCCTCCTTACAAATCTCTTAACCCCAAGAATTGAGCTAACATTAATTGTGAGAAGAGAAATTCCAAACACGCTAATAGAGTTATTGTCCAATAGGTAATTAGTCTTAAGTGCTCGGTTGTCTGATTCCAGTGCACCTATTCAGAGTTTCAGCCCTTTTCACCCTTAATGCTAGTGTCCCTTATTTCCTTTTCCTCTGTGATTATTTTCAATGAACATAGGTGTTTTTATGCTTTATCCTCCATTAGTTTGTCAGCTTTTTGAGGGCAGGTACTTTTTCCTTTTTGCCTATCCCTAGCACCTATCTTAGAGGCTGGGACATAGCAGCTATTTAACAAATGGTTGTTGACTTGTCTTGATACTCTGGGATTAACTACTATAGCATGTAAGTGGATCTGGTAGCATACATTGATTAAGGACAATTACTGTAAATGCTCCTATCTTCCAAGTTCTTTTGATTTTCATACATAAAATGAAAAGATAATAGATTTAGAGTTGGAAAGGACTTTAGATGTTATCTAGATAAACTTACTCATTTAATTTAACTTTTTTAGCTATCTGTGTTTTGTCCTTTCCAATAAATATATTATTTTCCTTGTTAGAGAAAATAAATAATAATTGAGTATCTTTACTTTGTGTCTGACTTGTCTTATTAATGGCTCTTCCATCCACTAATTTATCCTACCCCTTTTTTAGATCATCCTCTTTCCCCCAGTATACCCAAAACTTTCCATAACTTCTTGATGCTGTCCTTCATATTCTTAGCAAACAAGAAAACTTTAACACTTCCAAAGTTGTTCCACACTTCATATTTCATTAACTACTCTGATTTCCATGTTTAGAATTTATCTTTTAAAACTCTTTTTCCTGTGCATTCATATTGGTCTCAAGAAATTCCACACAATTTCTGCCCCATGGAACTGTTTCTCTCAATTTTTTTCAGAACTGAATTCCTAAAGATGACTACCCAATGATATTAGGCTGTGAGATTCTACCTCATCATTCTCTGAGTTCTTTGAAATCTGTTCTTTTCAAATCTAGATCACATATCAGAACATGCCCATTTTAATCAATAATAAAGTATTTATTAAGTATTTATTACTGTAGTTGTTCATCATATCTGGCTCTTCATGATCTCATGTAGGGTTTTCATGACAAAGATACTTGAGTGATTTGCCATTCTCTAGCTCATATTATAAGTAAATTGAAGCAAACAGGATTCATTGATTTCCTCAGGGTCATAGTATCTAACATTAAATTTGAGCTCAGTTTGTCCTGACTGTAGGGTCAACACTTCATTTATTGCCCATCTAACTGCCTCTTAAGTACAAGATAGTTAAACACCATGTGGTAAGAGAGAGCACTATTAGATGAAGGAGTGAGGTATTTGAAAAGTCTTTGTGCATAATGTTATACTCAATATTATTTTGAAAGCCATGAAGATTTTAAGAGGAAGAGACGAAGAGACTTCCACAAGGAAAGCGCTGTATATACAAAGAAAGGAAATAACAGGGTCTTGCCTTTCATATATTAAAAAGGGAAACAAAATGCAATCAGCTAGTAACAAAAAGAAAGGAAGAAAGAAACAAAGAACAAATTGAATGAAAGAAAAATGAAGGAAAGAAGGAAGAAAAAAGAAACATAATTGGATAGTATAATAATTATATATAGAATTAATATAATATGTGTTGGGTGATGACTAAACTCATCATTTATATAATTAGCAATAGGTCATTAAACATAATAGTCAACATTTATGTAGCAATTTATTTGCAAAGTGCTTTACTTAGATGATCTCATTTAATTGGGAAAAACAAACAAAATGAAAAACCTTTAAAGTGGGTGCTATTTTTATCTCAATTTTACAAGTGAGAAAACTAAGGCTGAAAGGAAGCTAACAACTTTCCTAGAGTCAGTCACACTGCAAAAAAAAAGTTGGGAGCAGGATATCAATTCAGGCCTTCCTGCCTCCAAGTCCAGAGATTGTTCCACCTATTGGTTTAATTTTGTTGTTGGGATGTTTTTCAGTGATGTTTGACTGTGACTGCACTGGGGGTTTTCTTAGTGAAAGTACTGTAATGGTTTGCCATTTCCTTCTCTAGCTCATTTTATACATAAGGAAACTGAGTTATAAAGGGTTAAATAATACACAGCTAGTCAGTGTCTGTAGCTGAATTTGAACTCACAAAGAGTTCATCCCGACTCTAGGTCTAGTGCTCTACTCATTGCACCATCTGGATGACTTAATAGCATTTCTGATTATAAGTACACATCATTTTAATTAATGTCAATTCTTCTTTTGGGTAAGTGTTATCTGCTGCTCTTGTGGTTTCCAGAATCCAGACACAAGTACCTAGAATTGTGAGTGGATGATGATAATACAAGGAGACTACTCTCTTTCTTTCCATTCTTTCTGTCATTGAAAAGGGAAATGCTTTTATATGCTGTTCTTTGACCTCCCTACTAAGAAGCTGTTGTGTTGTCTGACCTCTCCTTTTTCCTCAACCTCCACTTTATTTTCCCAGTCCACAAGCAACAAGTCTGTCAGTAAAGGCTGCTTTGCAACTCCTTCAGATGTTCACAGCTGTAGAGGCTCTCAGAAAATTGACTTCCCCTTACAATGCACTTAGGCATGGTCCTCAACAGGTAAGTATATATTGTCTCATTAAGTGGTTTGAAAATAAGGATTTTTAAACTGTTGAAAGTATAAAATATTTGGGAATCTATCTGCCAAGGGAAAGTCAGGAACTATATATGAACAAAATTACAAAACATTTTCCTTACAAATCAAGTCAGATGTAAACAACTGGAAAAATATTAAGTGCTCCTGAATAGGTCAAGCGAATATAATAAAGATGACAATACTACCTAAACTAATCTATTTATTTAATGCTATACCAATCAGACTCCCAAAAAACTATTTTAATGACCTAGAAAAAATAACAATAAAATTCATCTGAAAGAACAAAAGGTCAAGAATTTCGAGACAACTAATGAAAAAAAAAATCAAATGAAGGTGGCCTAGTTGTACCAGATCTAAAAGTATATTATAAAGCAGTAGTCACCAAAACCATTTGGTATTGGCTAAGAAATAAACTAGTTGATCTGTGGAATGAATAGGTTAGGTTCACAGGACAAAATGGTCAATTACTATAGCAATCTAGTGTTTGACAAACCCAAAGACCCCAACGTTTCCAATAAGAATGCATTATTTGACAAAAACTGCTGGGAAAATTGGAAATTCATATGGCAGAAACTAGGCATTGACCCACATTTAACACCATACACTAAGATAAGATCAAAATGGGTTCATGATCTAGGCATAAAGAATGAGATTGTAAATAAATTAGAACATAGGATAGTTTACCTCAGACCTGTGGAGGAAGAAGGAATTCATGACCAAAAACAAAACAAAACAAAAAAAAAAACTGGAAATCATTATTGATCACAAAATACAAAAGTTTGATTATATCAAGTTTAAAAGCTTTTGTACAAACAAAACTAATGCAGACAAGATTAGAAGTGAAGCAATAAACTGGGAAAACATCTTTAAAGTTAAAGGTTCTGATAAAGGCTTCATTTCCAAAATATATAGAGAATTGACTCAAATTTATAAGAAATCAAGCCGTTCTCCAATTGATAAATGGTCAAAGGATATGAACAGACAAATTTCAGATGAAGAAATTGAAACCTATTACTACCCATATGAAAAGGTGTTCCAAATCATTTCTGATCAGAGAAATGCAAATTAAGACAACTGAGAGATACCATTATACACCTCTCAAATTGACTAAAATGACAGGAAAAGATAATGACGAATGTTGAGGGGATGTGGGGAAACTGGGACACTGATTCATTGTTGGTGGAGTTGTGAACAGATCCATCCATTCTGGAGAGCAATTTGGAACTATACTAAAAAAGCTGGTTGATCCAGTAGTATTACTACTGTGCTTAAATCCCGAAGAGATATTAAATAATGGAAATGGATCTGTATGTTTAAAGATGTTTGTGGCAACCCTTTTTGTAGTGGTTAGAAACTGGAAATTGAATGGATACCCATCAACTGGAGAATGGTGAGTATATTGTGGTATATGAATGTTATGGCATATTATTATTCTGTAAGAAATGACCAGCAGGGTGAACACAGAGAAGCTTGGAGAGACTTACAGGAACTAATGCTCAGTGAAATGAGCAGAACCAGTAGATCATTATACACTTCAATAACAAGACTATATGAGGATCAATTCTCATGGAAGTGGCTATCTTCAACAATGAGAAGATCCAAATCAATTCCAATTGATCAGTAATGAACAGAACTAGCTACACCTAGCAAAAGAACACTGGGAAATGAGTGTGGACCACAACATAGCATTTCTACTCTTTCTGTTATTGTTTGTTTGAATTTTTGTTTTTCTTCCCAGGTTATTTTTACCTTCATTCTAAATCCGATTTTTCTTGTACAGCAAGACAACTGTATAAATATGCATGCACATATTGTATTTACCATATACTTTAAGATATTTAACATGTATAGGATTACCTGCCATCTAAGGGAGGGAGTGGAGGGAAAGAGGGGAAACGTTGGAACAAAAGTTTTTGCAAGGGTCAGTGTTGAAAAATTACCCATGCATATGTTTTGTCAATAAAAAGTTATAATAAATAATCAAATAAATATATAAAAATAAAAGAAAATAAAGATTTTTAGAAGAGCAAAATTCTAAAAAAAAAAATCGAAACAACTCCCAATCAATGAATATGGTGAAAAAAAGGTCCAAACTTTATATAATACTTTGATTATATGAAAGGTTTTTATAATCTTGTTAAGATTGGGGTCTGAAGATTTCTGTTTTTAGTAAAAATCTTTCCTTCATTATACTCAGTATAGATAATTAATAATATTTCAATAATTAGTTATTAGGTTTCTTCACTAAGGGACATATCTGAATAGGAAGTTTAAGATGAGAAATTAAGAATAATTAATACTAACAATAATACTAATAATGACCATATTCTTAGTGTAGAAAATAATTAGAAAATCATTTATAGATTCCCAAAGGATTTAGAACTGGAAGAGATGTTAGAAATTGTTTATTCTAATCTGCTCATTTTACAGATCAGAAAACTTAGACCCTTTCAGAAAGAAACGATTTTACTAAGGTCACATAGTGAACATGAAACGAACCTCTGTTTCCAAATGCATTTTTCCTTGCTTCCACTCTTTTTGCTCCGGTTATTATGACCACTCTTGTCAGAGTTTGAAAACAATTTTTTTTTCTTTTAGATATCTCTAAAGATTTTGTAAAAGAAAACTGAGTCATGTGCACCACATTTTTTTGTTCTGTTTGCTCAATTGCTGCCAGTCCTTTCCAACATCCACTCAGAGTTAGAGCTGAAGGCCAAGAACCTGGCCAAGAAGATTCCATAGCCACAGAAAGATTGAAATCTACTGACCACAGATTAAGCTCCAAGGTTCCTCCCAAAACTCTGAAGATTCAATAATGCTTAGTTTTTACAATACATTAAAGGAAACCCAGCAAAATAACAGTAAATTTACTATCAATAGCCAAGAACTTTCCATTTTCTTTCCCTATTTCATATCATAGGACTTTCTAGGGTAAGAGCCTCCTTTTTTGTGTGCATGGAATAGTTACATAAGTCAAAAATGTGTAGAAAGAAGTGAAATTTATAGTTATTGATTTGTCACATGAGTTCCTTAGTTCTAGTTCCTGATGTGTTGAAGCAAATGATGCAGGTTTGCCAATTCAGAATGACCTGAAAATTCTCCAAAAGGCTACACATGATATACAGCTGTGGACTTCTCTTCCAAGTTTCCAATTTGTCATTGCTCTTTCTCTCTCTCCTTTTGGCCAAACTAACCAAGTACACCATGTAATGCTGGTGATTTATTACATTGCAGAATTCACCAAAGTAAAGCTTCATAATAACAACAACAAAAAGTTCACTTTTTAGTAAACTGTACTCTCTTCACCAATTGAATTTCATAATTTTCTCTAATTTGTCTACTTATTGAATATTTTTAGGTTTTTATTTATCTTATTATTCCAGACTTAACAAATAACAAATAAATGGATATATATACACACAAAGTAAGAGGATAGTACAGGAAACTACAAACTTCTACTATTTATAGCTTGTTTTTAAGTATGCAAGTTCAGCTTCCCTGTGCTTTTTTTGGCCTTTTTCTTATTTCTTTGCTTTTAAAGAATGTAATAATAATAATAATAATAACAAATATTTATATTTTGCTTTAAGGCTTGCAAAGCTCTTTACAAATATTTTATCCTCATAAATACTTTGAAAGGTATGTTATATTATAGATGACGACACTGAAATAGGCAGGAGTTACTTGTCCAGAGTCTAGTTAACTCCTCTAAGATGTATTTTGGTCTTATGTCTTCCTAACTCCACATATTGTACTCTTTCCATTGTTCCTCCTAACTGTTTTTTAAATTTGATATTTTATTTTTCCCAACCACATGTAAAAATAATGTTAACATTTTTTTTAAATTTTGAGTTCTACATTTTCTCTTTCTTTCCAATTTTCCCATCATTGAGAAGGGAAGTGCCTTCATAGTTTTAACTCAGGTAGAAGACTACTGACTTTTATTCTTGGTTTTAGAATCTATTAACATCAATATATAAGCATAGTAGTGAAGTTGACATATTTGCATTACATATGTGACATATAGAACATTCTGAGATCATATTTGTCTGATCAGTTACAGTTGGACACACTAACTTGACTCTAACATAATTTATCATTTTGTCTTCTTTGAGAATAAAGGACAACAACAAATCAACTATATGAAATATTTGGGGGATGGGTATGTGTGTATATACCACCCCACATTTAATCATGTGCTTTAAAGCTGATACTTGTTAGTTCAGGTTCAATATTTGGATAAAATGAAGCATAACTTAACAAAATAGATTTACATAGTTATGGAATAGAAAAATATCAGAAATGACATAACACAATACTAACAAACATGGCTCCCCTCATCTTCTTATGAAAATTAGACTCATCTAAAGGAGAGGGTATGATGATTTATGTTATCTTGGTACATGTTTCAACTCTGAGAAGCCCAGGTTCTATATGGGATGGATCTTTTATGTTTTAGGTCCAAGAAGTAACTAAATTCAGGTCCTAAGAAACACTTTGTTACCCATTAGGGAATACTAATCTAAACCTATATTGGAAGAAACCTTAAATTATCTGTCCTATCACCATTCTTATTTTACAAATGAAGAAATTGAGACTTACAGAGATTGTGACTGTCTAAAGTTAAATAGGATATAAATGACAGAGATGGAATATGGAGATGGATTCTCTGGGTAAAAACCTGTTATGCTCTTTGCAGTATATATTGTGGAAGATTTATAAGGACTGAATGACATTTACTTAGCATGAGAAAGTGAATATGAATTGCAATGTACTGGAGAAATGACTACTTAAAAAACTATACCTGGGTATCCTTTGATGTCTGATTAAAATGTTGGCAACAAATGAAAACTGACATATATTACTACTGGAGGGAGGAGGAACCTGTGACAAAGTATAACTACATCAATGTTAGAATACTAATTAGTATAGAAAAGCATGTAGATTTTAATTTGTGAAGGAGCAACAAAAGGATACTTATTAGGAAATGGCACTGTGATTTCACTGGGCTAGGGAATATCCACATTAGGAAACTCCCTCTACTAATAAAAGTTGGCACATCCTCTGCAATTTATAATCTTAGTTGTATTTATCACTATGAAGTCAAGCAATTTACTGGGAATGTGTGTGCCAAACAGTATGAGTCAAAGGAAAGATTTGAACTCAGATCTTCCTGGCTCTGAGGTTGGTTTTCGGTCCATTCAAGCATCAATTTCCAAAGACATTCAATTATTTCTCTACATATACTTCAAATATGAAACCTATTAGTTTTAAGATCTTGGTGTAGTGACTTTCCACATCAATACTTTTTACAATTCATATAGAATATGCATAGATACATTCTAGAGAGTTTAATTCAAGAAGTATTTATTAAATGCATATTGCCAGGTACTATGCTAAGCCCTGAAGATGCAAAAAAAAATGCTCATCTGAGTTTTTCAAGGCAGTCATACTCTAATAAGAGAGAATATGCAAGCAATCATGTACAAATAAGTTATATAATAGGACAAATTAGAGATAATTTCCAAGAACGTAGAAGGAAAACAGAAAAGAGTTCTTTTACGTTTTAAACATTTAACACTTTAAAGAAATTTTGTTCTGAATTCTCTTCCTTCCTCCTCTCCCCTCCCCTCAGATGGTAATCAATTTGATAAGGGCTGTACATGTGCAACTATGCAAAACATGTTCAGGAAAGATTTCTTGCAGAAGGTAAGGTTTTAGCTGAGACCTGCAGAAAGTCAGGTATTTAGGAGGTAACTATAGAGAAAAAAAATTCAGAAATGGGAGCTAGCCAGTCAAAAATATGCAAAGCAAGGAGAAAGAGTGTCTTATGCCATAACCAGCAAACAGACCAGAACCATTGCATTTTTCCCACATATGTTTATTCCAAATACAACTAAATATGAACTTTTATCTCCTCTGATAAGATGTCAGCTCCTTTAGTGTGAAGACTGCTTATATTTTGTCTTTGTACCCCATATGCTTATGTAGGGAATGGTTTGTTTCTATGCTTAACATAATGTGATATCAGTACAATGCCTATGATTCAAATTAATTTTGTCCTCTGGCTATTAGAGGTAAATACAATAATTGGGACTTATGAATCAAATAATTTAAAGAATATAACCTATGGGGTAACTTGAACCTGAAAGTAGTCAGCACAAGAACCATTACCCCCACCCCCAGAACTTTGGTATTATGATAGAGTGTTGCCATTAATCTAGTAATTGTTTTCCTTCTGAATTGTAGTCAACACTCCTAGACTAGGAAAAGTCTGGCATTTACCAAAGGATTACAAAAGTCACATCTCTCAAACACACAACAGAGATAAACTTTGGACAGAGTTGAAGGACAGAAAAACTATAGTCACTTAAAAGATGGAGAAGAGAAAACATAATTCCAGACAAGTGATACTGGGCATAACAAACTTCATCTTTTGTTGTAGAAGGCATCCAGGGGAACTAGAGAGACTGATATAAGGACTGGACTCAGGCCATCCAAGAGCTCAAAAGGGATTTTGAAAGTCAAGTAAGAAAAATAGAGGAAAAATTACAAAGAGAATTGAAAGTGATGCAAAAGGAAATACAAAAACATAATGAGGAGAAGAATTCTTCAAAAAACAAAAATGGTCAAAAAGGAAAGGTAGAATAAAAGCTCAGTGATGAAAATAATTCCTTTTTTAAAAATTTAATAGCCTTTTATTTACAGGTTATATGCATGGGTAACTTTACAGCATTAATAATTGCCAAACCTCTTGTTCCAATTTTCACCTCTTTCTCCCTCCCAGATGGCAGGATGCCAGTAGATTTAAATATATTAAAATATAAATTAGATACACAATAAGTATACATGACCAAACCGTTATTTTGCTGTACAAAAAGTCAGACTCTGAAAATTGTCAATTAGCTTGTGAAGGAAATCAAAAATGCAGGTGGCATAAATATAGGGATTGGAGTTCAATGTAATGGTTTTTAGTCATCACCCAGAGTTCTTTCTCTGCTACTGTTCAGTTCATTACTGCTCCATTGGAAATGATTGTTGATCTTGTTGCTGAGATGCCAGGTCCATCAGAACTGGTCATCATATAGTAATTGTTGAAGTATATAATGATCTCCTGGTCCTGCTCATTTCACTCAGCTCAGTTGTTAATCTCCAGGCCTTTCTGAAATCCATCCTGTTGGTCATTTCTTACAGAACAGTAATATTCCATAATATTCATATACCACAATTTTTCAGCCATTCCAACTTAGGCATCCATTCAGTTTCCATTTTAGCCACAAAAGAGGGCTGCCACAAACATTCGTGCACATACAGGTCCTTTCCCTTCTTTATAATCTCTTTGGGATATAATCCCAGTAGTAACACTCTGGATCAAAGGGTATACAGTTTGATAACTTTTGAGCATAGTTCAAACTACTCTCCAGAATGGTTGGATTGTTCACAACTCCACCAACAATGCATCAATGTCAGTTTTCCCGCATCCCCTCCAACAATCATCATTATTTTTCCTGTCATCTTAGCCAATCTGACAGGTGTGTAGTGGTATCTTAGAGTTGTCTTAATTTGCATTTCTCTGATTAATAATGACTTGGAGCATTGTTTCATATGACTAGAAATAGTTTCAATTTCTTCATCTGAGAATTGTCTGTTCATATCCTTTGACCATTTTTCAATTGGAGAATGGCTTGATTTTTTATAAATTAGAGTTAATTCTCTATATATTTTGGAAATGAGGCCTTTATCAGAACCTTTGACTTAAAAATATTTTCCCAGTTTATTGCTTCCCTTCTAATCTTGTCTTCATTAGTTTTGTTTGTACAAAAATTTTCAGTTTGGTATAATCGAAATTTTCTATTTTGTGATCACTAATGATCTCTAGTTCTTCTTTGGTCATAAAGTCCTTCCCTTCCACAGGTCTGGAGGTAAACTATCCTGTGTTCCTCTAATTTATTAATAATTTCATTCTTTATGCCTAGGTCATGAACCCATTTTGACCTTATCTTGGTGTATATATTAAGTGTGGATCAATGCCTAGTTTCCTACCATATTAGTTTCCAATTTTCCCAGCAATTTTTATCAAACAGTGTTCCTTATCCCCAAAGCTGGGGTCTTTGGGTTTATCAAAACGTTGCATATTTTTCTGTTTTATCCCTAACCTAACCCATTCCACTGATCAACTAATCATTCTAGTCAATACCAAATGGTTTTGGTAACTTCTGCTCTATAATATAGTTTTAGATATGGTACAGCTAAGCCACCTTCATTTGATTTTTTTTTCATTAATTCCCTTAAAATTCTGGACCTTTTGTTTTTCCATATGAATTTTGTTATTATTTTTTCTAGGTCATTAAAATAGTTTTTTGGGAGTCTGATTGGTATAGCACTTAATAAAGAGATTAGTTTATGTAATATTGTCATCTTTATTATATTTGCTCGCCCTATCCAAAAGCATTTACTATTTTTCCAATTGGTTAGATCAGACTTAATTTGTGTGAAAAGTGGTCTGTAATTTTGCTCATAAAGTTTCTGATTTTCCCTTGGCAGATAGATTCCTAAATATTTTATGTTATCAGTAGGTACTTTAAATGGAATTTCTCTTTGTAACTCTGACTGTTGGATTTTGTTAGTGACATATAAGAATGCTGATGATTTATGTGCGTTTATTTTGTATCCTGCAACTTTGCTAAAGTTGTGCATTATTTCTAATAACTTTTTTGTACAATCTCTGGGGTTTTCAGTTGACCGTAAAACGTCGATTCTATAGGAATTCTGCCCGGCAGTCTCTGCTCCAACCTCTCTGCCCGACAAATCGGCCCTGTGCAAGCTCTATGGCCCCAAGCCGAGCCCCACACTGCGCAGATTAGAGGCTAACCTAGGCTGTGCCCTCCTGCCGTGCAGGTTTGCAACTGCCCCAAGGAAAAGCCATGTATGGCAGGTTGGGGCTGCAAGCTGGTGTTGAGATCTGTGCTTTCACTTTTGGTTTGAGGCTCTCCTTGGAACCTAATTTCTCTCCCAGTCTATGCTGATCTCCCCCCTTGCCCCGGAACAAACCTTTTTTGGCGAGACTGCAGATTTTCTTCAGCTGGTGAGTTGTTCTACTTCTTATCTTTACGAATTGTAGCAGTCAAGATTATTTTTGAGGCTTGATATAATATCGATAAAGAGGGTAAGAGAAGAGCTTGGAAAATTGCGTGTGCCTTCTCCGCCATCTTGGCTCCGCCCCTTTCAAGAAATTATCAAGGAAAACTACTGATATTCTAGGCCCAGTGGGTAAAATAGAAATTGAAAAAAATCCAACAAATACCTCCTGAAAATGATGCCAAATGTAAACTCCCAGGAATATTATAGTCAAATCCAGGAGCTACCAGAAAAGGGAGAAAATATTGCAAGCCTCCAGAAACATTTCAAGTATGGTGAAGCCATAGTTAGGATAACAGAAGATTTAGCAGCTTCTACGTTAAAAGACTATAGGGTTTTTATATGACATTTTGGAGAGCAATGAATCTAGGATTCCCACTAAGAATCACTTACCCAGCAAAACTGAGTATAATCCTTCAGGGGAAAAGATGGGAATTCAATGGAATAAAGGATTTTCAAGCATTTGTTATGAAAAGAATATAACTGAATAGGATTTTTAATTTTCATATGTAAGACTCAGGGAAAGCATAAAGAGGTAATCAGGAAAGTGATATAATAAAGGATTTAAAAAAGTCTGTCTGTTTACATTCTAACAAGGGAGGATGATACTTGCAACTCATTAGAACTCATTATTATGGCAGTTAAAAGGAGATATATAGACAGAGGGCACAGTTGTGACTTGAATATAAAGGGATAATATCTTTAAAAATGAAATTAAGAGTTGAAAGAAAAAATGTAATGGGAGAAAGGGAAAAGTGGAATGGTGTAAATTATCTGCCCTAAAAGTGTAAGTGAAAGCTTCTACAGTGGAAGGGAAGAGGGGGAAGAGAGAGAGACTTACTCTCATGAGAATTGGTTAAAAGAGGAAATAACATATATACTCAATATGAGTATGGAAATCTATCTTGTACTGAAGAAAAGTAGGAGGGGAATGGGCTATGAGAAAGAGAGGGTAATGGAAGAGAGGGCAATTTGGAGGAGGGAGTGGTAAGCAGCAAAATATTTTTGACGAGGAACAGGTAAAAGAAAAAAAAAAGTATAGAATAAGTGGGGGGAATATAATTAATAATAGTAATTATAAAAATAATTTTAAGCAAGTTTGCCTGATAAGTATTCATTTCAGAACCATAGAGGAAACTGAGTCAAATGTATATAAAAAGAGAAAGATGTACCAGTTGATAAATGATCAAAAGATATGATCTATACCCAAAGGGCTATAAATTCATGCATATCCTTTGACCTAACAATGTCATTACTTGTCATGAATCCCAAAAGAGATTTTTTTAAAAGGAAAAGGACATATGTCTACAAAAATATTTATAGCAGCACTCTTCTCAGGGTGTTTAACAAAAAGAATGTTTTTTCTTTTTTTTTTCTTATAGCTTTTTATTTACAAGTTATATGCATGGGTAATTTTTCAGCATTGGCCCTTGCAAAACCTTCTGTTCCAACGTTTCCCCTCCTTCCCCCATGCCCTTCCCCAGATGGCAGGTAACCAACATGTATTGGTTACATGTTAAATACATTAATATATAAGTTAAATACAATATATGTATACATGTCTATACAATTATTTTGCTGTACAAAAAGAATCAGACTTTGAAAGAGTGTACAATTAGCCTGTGAAGGAAATCAAAAATGCAGGTGGACAAAAATAGAGGGATTGGGAATTCTATGTAGTGGTTCATGGCCATCTCCCAGAGGTTTTTTTTTTTTTTTTTTTTTTTTTTTTTTTTTTTTTTTGCTGGGTGTAGCTGGTTCTATTCATTATTGAACAAATGGAACTGATTTGGTTCATCTCATTGTTGAAAATGGCCATGTCCATCAGAATTGATCATCATATAGTGTTGTTGAAGTATATAATGATCTCCTGGTCCTGCTCATTTCACTCAGCATCAATTTATGTAAGTCACTCCAGGCCTTTCTGAAATCATCCCAATGGTCATTTCTTACAGAAGAATAATATTCCATAATATTCACATACCACAATTTATTCGGCCATTCTCCAACTGATGGGCATTCACTCAATTTCCAGTTTCTAGCCACTACAAAAAAAGGCTGCCACAAACATTTTTGTACATACAGGTCTCCTTTCCTTCTTTAAGAACTCTTTGGTCTATAAGCCCAGTAGTAACATCAAAGGGTATGCACAGTTTGATAACTTTTTGAGCACAGTTCCAAATTGCTCTCCAGAATGGCTAGATGTATTCACAATTCCACCAACAATGTATCAGTGTCCCAGTTTTCTCACATCCCTTCCAACATTCTGCATTATCTTTCCCTGTCATTCTAGCCAATCTAAGAAATGTGTAGTGGTATCTCAGAGTTGTCTTGATTTGCATTTCTCAGATTAATAATGACTTGGAGCATCTTTTAATATGACTAGAAATAGAAAAAAATTGAGAGGATGCCCATCAATTGGGGAAATGGCTGAATAAATTGTGGTATGTGATTATGATGAAATATTATTATTCTATGGGAAATAATGATTAGGATGCTCTCAGAGGAAAAAAAAACCTGGAAAGACCTCCCTGAACGCAAGCAAAGTGAAGTGTACTGTACACAAAGTAATAGCAATGTTATGTGATGCCTTTGCTGTTTTCAGAAGCATTATGATTCTTGAGTACTCTCAAAGACTTATGATGAAAAATGCTATCCATACCTAAACCAATAATTGTGTCTCAATACAGATTGACTCTCTCTCTCTCTCTCTCTCTCTCTCTCTCTCTCTCTCTTTCTTTCTCTCTCTCTCTCTCTCCTGTCTCTGTCTGTCTGTTTCTCTTTCTCTGTCTCTCAAAGAGAGATAATTTGGAACTCAGAATTTTTTTCAATGTTAAAAAATGTTTTATAAGGCAGGGCTGGTTCAATATTAGGAAACTATTAGTATAATTGACCATATTAATAACCAAATTAACAAAAACCATGTGATTATCTCAATAGATGCAGAAAAAGCACTTGATAAAATCCAACATCCATTCCTATTAAAAATACTTGAGAGTATAGGAATAAATGGACTTTTCTTTAAAATAATCAGTAGCATCTATTAAAAACCATCAGTAAGCATCATATGTAACGGGGATAAACTGGAACCATTCCTAATAAGATCAGGAGTGAAACAAGGTTGCCCACTATCACCATTACTATTTAATACTGTATTAGAAATGCTAGTTTTAGCAGTAAGAGTTGAAAAAGAAATTAAAGGAATTAGAGTAGGTAATGAAGAAACCAAATTAACACTCTTTGCTGATGATATGATGGTATACTTAGAGAACCCCAGAGATTCTACTAAAAAGCTATTAGAAATAATTCACACCTTTAGCAAAGTTGCACGATACAAAATAAACCCACATAAGTCATCAGTATTCTTACATATCATTAACAAAATCTAACACTTAAGAGTTACAAAAAGAAATTCCATTTAAACTAGCTACCAATAGTATAAAATATTTAGGAATCTATCTGCCTAGGGAAAATCAGAAACTTTATGAGCAAAATTACAAAACACTTTCCACACAAATAAAGTCAGATCTAACCAACTGGAAAAATAGTAAATGCTCTTGGATAGGGTGAGCAAATATAATAAAGATGACAATACTACCTAAACTAATCTATTTATTTAGCGCTATACCAATCAGACTCCCCAAAAAACTATTTTAATGACCTAGAAAAAATAACAGCAAAGTTCATATGGAAAAACAAAAGATCAATAATTTGAAGATAATTTATGAAAAAAAAATCAAATGAAGGAGGCCTTGCTGTACCAGATCTAAAATTATATTATAAAGCAGCGGGTACCAAAACCATTTGGTATTGGCTAAGAAATAGACTAGTTGATCAGTGGAAAAGGTTAGGTTCAAAGCACAAAATACTCAATAACTTTAATAATCTAGTGTTTGACAAACCCAAAGATCCCAGCTTTTGGAATAAGAACTCACTGTTTGACAAAAATTGCTGGGAAAATTGGAAATTAGTGTGGCAGAATCTAGGCATTGACCCACACTTAACACCACACACCAAGATAAGGTCAAAATGGGTTCATGACCTAGGCATAAAGAATGAGATTATAAATAAATTAGAAGAATATAGGATAGTTTACTTCTCAGACTTGTGGAAGAGGAAGGAATTTATGACCAAATAGGAATTAGAAATCATTATTGGTCACAAAATAGAAAATTTTGATTAATACAAATTGAAAAGTTTTTTGTACAAACAAAACTAATGCAGACAAGATTAGAAGGGAAGCAATAAACTGGGAAAACATTTTTACAATCAAAGGTTCTGATAAAGGCCTCATTTCTAAAATATATAGAGAATTGACTCTAATTTATAAGAAATCAAGTCATTCTCCAATTGATAAATTGATAAATGGTCAAAGGATATGAACAGATAATTCTCAGATGAAGAAATTGAAACTATTTCTAGCCATATGAAAAGATGCTCCAAGTCATTATAAATCAGAGAAATGCAAATTAATATAACTCTGAGATACCTCTACACATCTGTCAGATTGGCTAGAATGACAGACAGGGAAAGATAATGCAGAATGTTGGAGGGGATGTGGGAAAATGGGGACACTGATTCATTGTTGGTGGAATTGTGAATACATCCAACCATTCTGGAGAGTGATTTGGAACTATGCCCCAAAAGTTATCAAACTGTGCATACCATTTTTTGATCCAGCAGTATTACATCTGGGCTTATATCCCACAGAGATTTTAAAGAAGGGAAAAGGATCTGTATGTACAAAAATGTTCGTGGCAGCCCTCTTTGTAGTGGCCAGAAACTGGAAACTGAGTGGATGCCCATCAAATGGAGAATGACTGAATAAATTGTGGCATATGAATATTATGGAATATTATTGTTCTGTAAGAAATGACCAGCGGGATGATTTCAGAAAGGCTTGGAGGGACTTACATGAACTGATGCTAAGTGAACACTATATGATGATCAATTTTGATGGACGTGGCCCTCTTCAACAATGAGATGAACCAAATCAGTTCCAATAGAGCAGTAATAAACTGAACCAGCTACACCTAGCGAAAGAACTCTGGGAGATGACTATGAACCACTACATAGAATTAGAATTCCCATTCTCTCTATTTTTGTTCACCTGCATTTTTGATTTCCTTCACAGGCTAATTGTACACTATTTCAAAATCTGATTCTTTTTGTAGAGCAAAATAACTGTATGGACATGTATACATATATTGTATTTAACTTATACTTTAACATATTTAACATATATTGGTCAACCTGTCATCTGGAGGAGGAGGTGGGCGGAAGGAGGGGAAAAGTTGTAACAGAAGGTTTTGCAAGGGCCATTGTTGAAAAATTACCCATACATATATCTTGTACGTAAAAAACTATAATAAAAAATGCTTTAATGTTACTGGGGGAAAATAATTATTTAAAAATAATTTAACAAGATAATGAATTTAGTTGTAGATTACATTAAAAACAAAGTGAAAAATTCTTTAAGAGAAGTTTGATGTTGATAACATCAAGAGGAAAACAATCAAAAATCTCCATTTTGAAACATAGTGAAAAGAATTTTTGATTCTGATTCAAAACTCTGGTTTTGAATCTTATCTCTACTTAATATGACCCTTCCTCTGCCTGAGACTCAGTTTGTTTTTCTGAAAAATGAGAGAATTAGAACTTATGTTTCCTGAAATCTGTTGTTCAGAGAAATATGGGCTAAATATTTTGCTCTATCAAGTATCTTTGAGCAAGAGTCACTTTACTCAAATGATATGATGGTTAGGTAATTATTAGAATGTATAGGATTGTTGGCATTTTTTAAAGCATAGTTCATCTTCTGCCTTGTTTTATTGGAGGGCTTGTGGAAGATCATGAAAAGTTTCATCGCCTGGAAAAGTATTGTACACCAGTTTCATGATAGCAAAAGTTCTGGAAAAAGGATGCTACTCTCATGCTTTCCCAGTCACCAGTGAAGTCCAACAGGGCTGTATGCCTTTTCCCATGCTTTTTAGCATGAGGTTTTCTTCAATACTGGCAGATGAATTCAACAATGATGAAAATGGCATGAAGATCTATTACTACAATAATGGCAAACTAACTTCAAAAAGATGCAACCCAATATGAAAGTGAAGGGAGAGTTGATGTGTGACTTTTTTGTTTGCATATGATTCTGCACTTAATGCAGTTTCTAAGGTTGAGATGCTACAGATTATTGAACAATTCTTTATCACTTATGCTAATTTTGGCATGACATGAACACCAAGAAAAAAGACTTGAGTTCAAATTCTGCTCTGTTGCTTACTGTCTGTGTAATATTGATGAGGATATTTTTCTTCTCTGCACTTTAGATACCTTATTTGCAAAAGGAGGCTTTGGAATTCATGGTCCTCTAAATTCCTTCTAGTTCTAAGTGATATGATCACTAGATATATCATAAACCTAAACCTTATAATGATTTAATTCAACCTCCTCATTTTATTGATGCAGAAAAAGGCACAGGAAAATGAAGTAACCTATATCATTCATGTCTTTTTCTTTGAAGAAATGAGATAATAATATTAATTTGGGATTCACTGTAGAGCTGAAAAAGACTTGAAGATTTGACTGGTCAAATCTCCTCACTTTAGTGAGAAGAAAGCTAAGGTTAGAGAGGTGATGTCAAGTATTTAAAAGTCACCTATAGGGAAAGATACAGAACCAAGTCTCAAATCCAAGTACCCTGATTCCATAACCAATGTTCATTCCATTATGTCATATTAGAATGAAGAGGATTGGAAAGTTCACCTAAGTTCACCTAAAATTCAAAGAAAGGTAGAGACAGCAAAAGAGGAAAGAGGGAGAGAAAAAGAGAGAGGGGGAGGGAGAGAAAGCAAAGGGAGAGAGGGAGGAAGAAGGAGAGGGAAAGAAAGAAACCTTTTTCATAACACAGCTAGATTCCACTTACTAAATAAGAATTTTTCCTGATCTTCTCCCTACTACCTACAGTGGTTAGTATTTTTTATTATTTAAAATAATTTTGTAGATGGTGAAGAGAAGCCATGAAGTTGCCTGAGCTCTCCCTATTTTCCCTTGGAAACAAAGCTAAATTAAGCCCCTAATGGATTCTGGAGTAAAAGAATCCACAAAAAGATGGAATGAAACAATTTTCCATCTTAAAATAACTAAGAAGGCCTTCAGGAAAGGTCTGGTTCACTTGGGTAAAAGAAACCACAGTCCAGCACAGGTGCATTATGGACAATTAAGTGAGATGCTCTTAACCACAATATAGGCCAGCAGCTAAGGACTTTGATTATCGTATTAGTAAGCCAGTTGCACAGCAGGCAAGCTGTGATGTCTCCAGCCCCAGTGCAGAAAGATAAGTGACAGGCCCTAAATCTGGCACAAGAAGTACAACTAGTCCTAAGCCACCTCTGTGAAGTAGGCAAGCTGGTCTCATCTGACATAGAAAACTACTATGGTGACAAGGAGGATCAGAACACAAACTCAGAAGATGACAACAATGGCAAAATACCTATATGTGAAGCCTCAAAAGGGAATATGAATTGGTATCAAGCCCAAAAAGTTTCTTGAAAGAGCTCAAAAAGGATTTTAAAAATTATGTGAGACAGGTAGAAGAAAAAAATCAAAAAATAAAAAAAAGAGAGTTGTGCAAGAGAATTTAGAATAATTAACAGCTTGGAAGAGGAAGTGCATTATTGACTAATGAATACAACTCCTTAAAAATTAGAATTGGGGAAATGGGGGAAAATCCACTTAGGAAAGTAATTTCTTTAAAAGCAGAATTGGAGGAGCAGCTAGTGGTGCAGCAGATAAAGCCCTAGCCCTGAAGTCAGGAGGACCCTGAGTTCAAATCTGGCCTCAGACACTTAATACTTCCTAGCTGTGTGATCCTGGGCAAGTTACTAAACCCCAATTGCCTCAGGAAAAAAAAAAAAGCAGAATTCGCCAAATGGAAAAGGAGGTTAAAAAAGCTAACTGAAGAAAATAATTCATTAAAAATGAAAATTGGACAAGTGGAAGTTAATGACTTTATAAGACACCAAGAGTCAATTAAGCAAAATCAAAAGAAGAAAAAATAAAATGTGAAATATCCTTTTGAAAAAAACAACTGACTGAAAGGCCTGGAGAGACTTACACGAACTGATGCTGAGTGAAATGAGCAGGACCAGGAGATCATTATATACTTCAACAGCAATACTATATGATGACCAGTTCTGATGGACCAGGCCATCCTCAGCAACGAGATCAACCAAATCATTTCCAATGGAGCAGTAATGAACTGAAGCAGCTATGCCCAGAAAAAGAACTCTGGGAGATGACTAAAAACCATTACATTGAATTCCCAATCCCTATATTTATGCACACCTGCATTTTTGATTTCCTTCACAAGCTAATTGTACAATATTTCAGAGTCTGATTCTTTTTGTACAGCAAAATAACGTTTTGGTCATGCATACTTATTGTGTATCTAATTTATATTTTAATATATTTAACATCTACTGATCATCCTGCCATCTAGGGAGGGTGGGGTAAGAGTGAAAAATTGGAACAAGAGGTTTGGCAATTGTTAATGCTGTAAAGTTACCCATGCATATATTCTGTAAATAAAAGGCTATTAAATAAAAAAAAAAGAAAAAAACAACTGACTTAGAAAAGAAATTTAATAAGTCATCATTGAACTCCTTAAGAAAAATTCTCCAGGACCAGATAGATTTACAAGTGATTTCTACTAAACATCTAAAGAATAATTAATTCTACAAGCTATTCTTCAATCGATAAATGGTCAAAGAATATGAGCAGACAATTTTCAGATAAAGAAATTAAAGCCATTTCTAGTCATATGAAAATTTTTTTCAATCAATATTTATTTATTTATTTATTATTATAGCTTTTTTTTTTATTAACAAAACATATGCATGGGTAATTTTTCAACATTGATCTTTACCAAAACCTCTGTTCCAACTTTTCCCCTCTTTCCCTCCACCCCCTCCCCAAGATGACAGGTAGTCCCATACATGTTAAATATGTTAACGTATATGGTAAATACAATATATGTATACATATTTATACAGTTGTCTTGCTACACAAGAAAAATCAGATTTAGAAAGAAGGTAAAAATAACTTAGGAAGAAAAACAAAAATGCAAGCAAACAAAAACAGAAAGAGTGTAAATGCTATGTTGTGATCCACACTCATTTCCCAGTATTCTTTTGCTAGGTGTAGCTGGTTCTGTTCATTACTGATCAACTGGAATTGATTTGGATCTTCTCTTTGTTGAAGATATCCACTTCCATGAGAATTGATCCTCATATAGTCTTCTTGTTGAAGTGTATCTACTGGTTCTGATCATTTCACTTAGCATCAGTTCATGATAGTCTCTCCAAGCCTTTCTGTATTCATCCTGCTGTCAACCAATATTTATAATAAAGACCTCCTTTCTAAAGTATATAGAGAATTAACTCAACTTTATAAGAATATAAGCCATTACCATTTTGTAAACAATCAAAGGATATGAACAGATAATTTTCAGATGAAATTAAAATAATTTCTAGTCATAAAAAAACTTTAACTTACTATTGATTAGATAAATGCAAATTAAGACAAGTCTGAGGTAAACATATCACACTTCTCAGAATGACTAAGAAGACAGGAAAAAAGTAATGATAAACATCGGAGGGCATGTGGGAAAATTGTTGATGGAATTTTGAACTGATCCAACAATTCTGGATAGCAATTTGAAACTATGCCCAAAGGGCTATCAAATTGTGCATACCCTTTAACCCTTAAGTGTCTTTACTGGGTCTATATCCCAAAAAGATCATAAAAAATGGAAAAGGATCCACATGTGCAAAAATGTATATAGCAGTTGTTTTTTGTAGTAGCAAGAAATTGGAAACTGCATGGATGCCCATCAGTTAGGGAATGGTTGAATAAGTTATGATAAATGAATTTAATGGAATATTGTTGTTCCATAAGAAATAGTAAATAGGCTGGTTTCAGAAAAATCTGAAAAGACTTATATGAACTGATGCTAAGTGAAATGACTAGAAACAGGAGATCATTGTACATGACAATAGCAAGATTATACAATGATCAATTCTAATGGATGTGGCTCTTTTCAACAATGAGATGATTTAGGCCAGTTCTAATGGTCTTGTGATGAACAAAGTCATCTACACTCAGAGAGAGGACTGTGGGGACTAAGTGTGGTTCACAAAAGAATATTTTCACTCTTTTTTTTTAGTTTTTGTTGCTTGCATTTTGTTTTCTTTCTCTTTTTGATTGAGGTATCAGCACCATATCTGTGTCATATAAGGAATTTGGTAGAACTCATTCATTCCCTATTTTTTCAATAGTTTGTATAGTGTTGAATTAATTATTCTTTAAATGTTTTGTTGACTTCATATGTAAATCCATCTGGTCCTGGAGATTTTTCTTATGGAATTGATTAATAGTTTGTTTTATTTCTTTTTCTAAAATGGTACTATTTAAGTAATTTGCTTCCTCCTCTGTTAATCTGGGACAATCTATTCATCCATTTCATTTAGATTATCATATTTATTGGCACACAGTTGGGCAAAATAGTTCCTCATTATTGCTCCAATTTCTTCTTCATTGATGGAAATTCAACCTTTTCATTTTTCCATTTTTCATAGCAACAATTTGATTTTCTTCTTCCCTTTTTCTGATCAAATTAACTAAAAGTTTATCTATTTTGTTGTTTTTTTCATGAAATCAGTTTTTAGTTTAGTTTATTAGTTCAATATTTTCTATTTATGCTTAATTTTTCAATTTTATTAATCTTCCCTTTTATTTTCACAATTTCAAATTTGATATTTATTTGGGAGTTTTTTATTTGTTGTTTTTCTGGCTTTTTTAGTTGCATGCCCAATTCATAGATCTTCTCTTTCTTATTTTATGCAAGTAAGCATTTAAAAATATAAAACTTCCCCTAAGAACTACTTTTGCTGCATCCCATAGATTTTGCTATATTGTCTTATTATTGTATTCTCTTGAATGAAATTATTGATTATGTTTGTGATTGGTTGTTTCTAAAATTCTATTTACCTCCTTAACTTCCTTCTTATTTATTTTGTAGTTTAATTTATCTAGTTCTCAGAGAGCAAGTTTGAGATCCTCCACTAGTATAATTTTGCTATCTATTTCTTCTTTCATCTCTCTTAACTCTAGGAATTTGGATGCTATAACACTTGTATATATCTTTAGTATTGATATTATTTCATTATCTATGGTACCCTTTAGTAAGATATTGTTTCCTTCCTCTCTCTTTTAATTAGATCTATTTTTGCTTTTACTTGATCTGAGATCAGGATTATTACCCCTGCTTTTTTTTTTTTTTTTTTTTTTTTGCTTCAGCTGAAACATAATAGATTCTGCTTCAGCCTTTTTCCTTTACTTTGTATGTATCACTCTGCTTTAAATGTGTTTGTTATAATAGACAACATATTCTAAGATTGGCTTTTAATCAGTTTGCTATCTGCTTCCTTTTTATAGGAGAGGTTCATTCATCCCATTCACATTCACAGTGAAAATGACTAATTCTGTATTTCCTGACATCTTATTTTCCCCAAGTATACTTTTCTCTTTCCTTTCCTCCTTTCCTCTTCCCCAGTATTTTACTTCTGACCACCACATCCCTCAAACAGCCCCGCCTTTCTTATACCTTTCCCCTACTACTTCTGTTTTCCCTTCTATTAGATTCTCTCTTTCCTTTTCCCCTTTCCTCTCCTGCTTCCCTATAAGGTGAAACAAGGTTCACTGTGATGCTAAGTTTTCCTGTTACTTTCTCTTTGAGCCAAATCTAATGAGAGTAAGATTCACACAATGTTAATTCCCCTCTCTTCTTTCCCTCAGTTACAGTAAGTATTCTTTGCCTCTTCATGAAATGTACTTTCCCTCCTTTTCCCTCCTTTTTCCTTTTTCCAGTATGATCCCCTTTCTGCCTCTAATTTCTTTTTCATATTATCATAATAAAATCAAATTATACTACACTCTCTAAGTACCCCTAACAGAAATATAGTTTTCATGAGTTCTTTCCTTTTTACCTTTTTATATTTCTCTTGAGTTCTGAATTTGGAGATCAGATTTTTTGTTCAGCTCTGGTGTTTTCATCAGAAATAAATTAAATTCATCTGTATCATTGAATTATCTTCTTTCCTGGAAGATAATGTTCAGTTTAGCTGAATAATTGATTCTTCAGGGCAATACAAATTCTTTTGCCTTTTGGAATATCTGATTCTAGGCCCTTTGATCCTTTAAAGTGGAAGATGCTAAGTCCCCAGTAATCTTGATTGTAACTTCTCAATATTTGAATTGTTTCTTTCTGGCTCCCTGCAATATTTTTTCCTTGATCCAATAATTCTGAAATTTAGCTATAATATTCCTTGGAGTTTCCATTTTGGGGTCTCTTTCAGGAGGTGATCAATAAATTCTTTCAATAGCTATTTAACCTTTTGGTTCTAGGACATCAGGGCAGTTTTCCTTGATGATTTCCTGAAAGATGATGTCTAGGCTCTTACAAAAAATCATGGTTTTCAGGAAGTCCAATAATTTTAGATTGTGCCTGCTAGATCTCTTTTCCAGATCAGTTGTTTTTCCAATAAGGTGTTTTACATTTTCTTCTATTTCTTCATTTGTTTAGTTTTGTGTGACTTATTTTTGAAGTCTTGTTAAATGATTCATTTCCATTTGTTCAGTTCTAATTTTTAGCAAATTTTCTTCAGCTACCCTTTTTAGTTCCTTTTGTACCTGGCCAATTTAATTTTTCAATGAGTTGTTTTGTTCAATGGATTTTTTTTTTCCATTTCACAAATTCTGTTTTTCAAGTAGTTATTTTCTTTTTCCATTTTGTAAGGAGTTACATATTTTCCCCATTTTGTCAAGTCTATTTTGTAAAGAGTTATTTGTCTTTTCCATTTCACCAAATCTAATTTTAAGGAGTTTTCTTCAGATAATTTCTGTGTTTCCTTTTCTAAAGTCTCTTGCAAAGTTCTCATTTCCTTTCCCCATTTTTCTTCTCTTTTAAAATCCTTTTTGAATTCCTCCAAGATTATGGATGTAATATGATTACCTATTTATCACCCTTTGGGGCTTCATTTGAAGATGATCTGCTTTTAGTGTCCTCAGGGTTAGAAATCTGTTCTTTTCTTCCCCCATTAAAAAAAAAAAACTATCTAGAGTCAGAATTATTTTTGCTTTTTTTGTTCATTTTTAATAGGTTGAGGTCTGCTTTTAGGGCAAAGGGGAGCTTTTCCAAGTTTCTTCTACAAGCAACAGTGGCTGTGCTGGATTGGTGCTAACTACTTCCTGGTGCTGGGTGGGTGTAACCAGATCCCATGTTATTCTGGGGTAAAGAAGCTCACTATTTGCCTTTTTTTCCCTGAGGCAATTGGGGTTAAGTGACTTGCCCAGAGTCACATAGTTAAGAAGCTAGACCAGATTTAAATTCAAGTCCTCCTGACTTCAAAGCTGGTATTCTACCCACTGTGCCACCTAGTTGCCTCACATGTTGGATATCTTGCAGCTAATCTGGTGATCTTCTGGCTTCCAACCAGGACAGAGTAGCCAACACTACTGTAGATGCTTCTGATTATATTCCCTAGCTCATGGGATACCATTACTCTTTGGATCCCTGTACTCACCTGAGTTGAACCCTCCCTCCATACCTGAATGAACCAGACCTTTTCCGAAGTTCTTCCAAAATATCTTCTGTTGTGAATTTTTTACAGTCAAAATATGTGTGGGTTCTGTCACTCCAAAACCAGTTCAGAAGCTTGATTTGATGTTGATCTGAAGGACATCAGGGAGAGCTCCAACAAAGCCATGTCTACCATCTTGGCTCCAGTTCCAAGGAATTCACTTTCTTACCGGGGAGGCAGATTACAAAGAAAGAATGGGTTGCAAGTTGGATAGAAAGGGCCAGAGGTCCTTAAGGTGCAATATGCAGTGACAAGGCATGTAGTAATGTATAGTAAATAGCTGGAGAGGTATAGGACAATATTTTGAGGAGATTACAAGATCAAGTGACATTTTTGGGTTTTTATTTTTAGAAGTAGCTGCAACTTACATATGTTTGTAGTGTGTGTATGTGTGTGTGTGTTGTGTGTGTGTATTTGTGTGTATGTGTGTATGTTTAAGGGAAGAGGTCATTTCTTCCTCAGAAACTGGTGTAAAGGATGCAAATGTGAGTGAAGATTCAGGGGAGTGAAGTTTAGACAAAGGAAAGTGAAGGAATTCATGACTGATGCTTTCTTCACAGAAGTAGAAAATGAAGCCATTTGCTGTTACAAAGGAACAGGGACATGGGGTAGATATAGTTGAGAAGATTGTTTGAATCAAGTATGATTCAGCTACAGAGAGTATGATAGAGGGTCAACAAGGGAATAATAAAAGGCTTGTCATTCATTTATGAGAATTCAGATGAGATGAGACATGAAGTTGTGGTTCATCCAGTTAGTACAATTGCTGTTTCTTTAGCAGCATCCATAACTCAGGAGTAACGGTGGAGCAAAAGGATTGTGACTGTAGGTTGGCAGGTCGTGAAAAGATTCAAGGGTGAATGAGAGTATATGAATGAATTGGTTTCCTATAGCACCTATGTTGAAAAGGAAGAATAGTGAGACCAAAACAAGAGTAATAACATGGGAGAACAAGAAAAGATGAAAAGAATGGAGGTCAGAATGAAGTGAACAAATAGATTTAGGAGGATTATAGGTAGAAACAGCCTTAAGAAAACATCAGTCTATGCTCTCATTTTACTCATTGGCAACTGAGGAATGAAGAGGTTATAGAACTTAACCAGAATTACAGACTTATTAAGTATCTGAGACAGGATTTGAACTAAAGTTCTCCATTTTCAAATACTAGAGATCTATTCTGTACATCAAACTGCCTCTCTTAAGGTAAAAGGGGATATGGAAGAATAAGAGAATGTCAACATAGAGAATAACTAGAATTAAAAACATGGATGTACAGAGGTCACTGCGAACTCAAAGTCTGGCTCCCTGGTGAACAGCTGAGACAGAATGGAGATGATATTCAAGTATTGTAAAGAGTTTAAAGAACTAAAGTGTTAGGTTTATTTCATGATGTATAAAGTAGAGGTGTGGGGGTTTAAAAGGAAGAAAAATTTCCATCTGAAAAGAATGCTCCCTTGAGGCCACTCCTCCACTTCCCAAACCTTAAGAGTATTCTCTTCTTCAACCAGCACCCAAACTTGACTTACTAGTGCCATCTAATGGCATCCAGCTGCCATTATTTGTTCTCTGAAAAACTCAGTTTTTTTCCCTCCTCTTCTTTGAATTTCCACACCCCGACTTTATTTGTTTGAATTTCCATATCTTAGCTTGATTGACTGAAGAAAAAACAGATCCTTTTCTCTGAAAAAAATAAAAAAAACAGCACTATAGAAAACTGATCACTGAGTTATTGATGAAATAATGAATTCTTAGCTTCTCTTCTTTTGACTCCTGCTTTCTGTTTTTTCCTGAGAAATCTGTACTCAGCTGATCTAAAACTCCTGGGATGTTAGATAATAGATGGTAGAAAAAATTCTAAATTCTGTGATCATAGATTTAGAGTAAGAAAAGAGCTTTGAGATTACCTATCCTTATTCTGCGAAATAATCTAGTATATATTTTTTCTGGCAAAAGTATTAGTGGTCTCACTCTTCCTAGCATGGAAACGACAATTAATTACTAAACTGATAGCAGAAAGTTTGGATAAGTATCATCTGAAAATACCAGGCCTCATTCTTGCTAAGTGAAGCATTGTATTTGTGGGACATTATGGCAGGGGGGATAGGGGAAAGGAGAGGTAAAAGGAATTGGAATAATTTTTTGACTCCTCCAAAATATTAAACCAACTTCAGGGATTCAAAGCTCAAATAGAAGCAAAGGAATTCAAAAGGTAGACTTAAAAGTCTGTCATATATATATATATATATATTTTTTCTGGCTGCCTGGGTCTGAATCACAAAATAGCTACAATAGTCCCATGTGCTATGACCTGAAATGTTTTTAGTTTCCTCTACAAGCAAAAGATTACATAGCAACAGTAATTCAGTGAAATACCAGGAGGAAGAAGTAGAAAGTATCAACAGTCTGCAACTTAATTATATTTTAAGAGTAATAAGAGATAGTGTTAGGTTTCCAATGATTTTCAGTAAGCAGCCATGACTTAAGGAAATGTCCTGGTCTGGGTATCATTTTAGAGATGTAAGTGCCTCTCCATGAACATTCTCTTTGAAGAATATACTTGAAATACTTACTCACTTCCAACACACATTCAAAATACAAAGTTAGATCCTGAAAAGCTATTCATAGGGTTCTAGAATATTCTGAAGGTTACTGCTTTGAATACTATAGCTGATGGAACTTCATCCTCTTACACTTGTGCTTCTCATTAATAATAATATAGTATTAATAGTTATGTTTTTAGCAAAAACAGTGCTTAAGCTGACATATTAAAAACATAAGCTACAAAACATTCCTCTTACTAATTTGGTATGCACTCTTACAAATACAGAGTATCCATAGGAAGAATAAGCTTAAATGTAAGAATATGATGTTCAGAGGCACACACATAGGATGCTTGTATGAAAAAAGGCAATACACAATTTCAGGCACTGTGGGACCCAGAAATTATTTTTCTCTTATAGAGTTGTCATGAGAGATGGAACAATAATGTCAAAATAAACTGAGAATTTTTTCCCAATCTCTCATAACATACTCCTCCATAAAGCTTTCTATTTCTATTTCTAAAAAGCTTGCTAACCCAGATTTCAAGTGGAAAAAGACAAACAAGAAAAGTCTTAGTGAGTCATTTTTGTTGCATACAGCAGCTTAGAAAGACTCAAAAGCAAAAAAAAATTGGGGTAGGGGCTAGTCAGGAGCAGGATACCAGTGACTGTAGCTCTGGATAGTGACAATAGAAGCACTGGGAATTTCTAATGTCCAGACATGATAAGAGGAATGAATAAGTGGGCAGAAAGATTTTAGGAACTTCTGTATCGTATGAGGCAGAGAATTGGACATTATTTAGCAATTCCATTGCCTATTACTTAATTTTGTATTCCAGGGTGGCAAGAAATAGATTATAGTCTCAAGAGAGTAGTGATCATTCCTTGGTAAGTATCAGAGTTTAAACAAGTAGGCAGTGAAAGGAATTCTTCTGAAATCAAACCACTTTGAGAGTACCAAAAACTTATAGGATCCTATATCTAATTGTTAAAGCAGTAGAAAATAAAAACAAAAAGATAAAACCAAATATTCCTAAGTCTAAAGTCAAGAAATAGGCTGTAAAAATGTCCAAATATACACACACATACAAACACACACACACAATAAAAAGCTACTGTGATGACAGGGAAGCTTAAAACAGAAATTCAGAAGTTAATAAATAACTTGAAAACACCAATGAGCAAAATCTTGAAGAAAAAAAAAAAAGTAGGTTGGAAACAAAATTATTCCCAACAATAATTCTTAGAAGATCTAAAGAAAGAGATTTTTTAAAGGGTATAAAAATGCTTTAAAAAATCAAATATAAATGGCAGATAATAAATTAGGAAAAAATAAAAAAATAAAAAAATTATGAAAAGAGCATTTGTGGATTGGTAAATGAGCCACAGAAATATTGCCAAAAAACCCTCACCTCCTTAAAAATCAGAATTTACTAAATGATAAAAGAGGTATAAAACCTTATGAAGAAAATACCTCCTTAAAAATTGAAATTGATCAAGTGAAATCTAATGACTTCATCAAGAAACAAAAGAAAGCGGAAAGGATGAAAAAATAGAAGAAAATGTGAAATATCTTGTTGAAAAGTGACCTAGAAATAAATCAAGGAGAGAATATTTAAAAATCAATAAACTACATGAATGCCACGATCACAAAAAGAGTTTAGATATTGTATTTCAAGAAATTATCAAAAATGTCTTAGAAGTGGAATGTAAAAATAGTATTGAAAAGAACCCACTAATCATTTCTTGAAAAAGATCCCAACATGAAAATTTTGAGGAATATAATAGCCAAATTTAGAATGCCCATGTCAAAAAGAAAATACCACAAGTAGTCAAAAAGAAAACACTTAAACACATTTGTGCTACAGTCAGGATCACACAAATACCACAACTATCACAATAAAAGAAGCTAGGGCATGGCATGTGATTTTCTGGAAGACAAAGGAGCAAGGAATACAATCAATATTAACCAGCTCAGCAAAACTAATCACAATCCTATAAGAGAATAATTGATATTTAATGAAATAGAGAGGACTTTTAAAAAATTCCTCTGAGGAAAACACCAGGGCTGAATATAAAATTTTATATTTAATCGAAGACTCAAGAGAAGCATTAAAAGATAAACATGAGTAAGAAATAATAAGGAACTTAATAAGATCAAACTGTTTATATTCCTATATTGGAAAATGAAGCATATAACTCCTAATAACTTTATCATAATTAAGGCATTTAAAAGTTCTACTTTGACAGATATGAGTTGGATCCTGTCTTCTCTAAAGCCAATTCTCTTTTCTGTTTATCATGTGTCTCACTGCTGTTTTCTGTCCCACGTGAATGTTTTTCTGCATCTGTATCTGCCTGGGATAAGTTTCTTTTTTCTCAGTTGTGTCTCTTTCAAATCAATGAGTTTATGAACTTCTAGATGAAGTCCTTGCCTCTTAACAAATTATTACTTCCCCATCACCTTCCTCCAAATGATCTCCACAATATAATGCCCCCAAACCTGAAACTTCCTTAAACTGAATAATTGCCCTTACCCTACAGGTGCACTCTAGTATCTTTGCCAAGAAAAGCCCAAATCCATTCACAAAGAATTGGATATAACTAAAATGACTGAATAATAACAATAGCAACAGCAAAGTTTGGCCTTGAATCTGCAACCTCTAAATAAAAATTTCAGACCAAAACATTTGAAGCCACAAATCTATTACATTATCTTACGGTTTTCCTAGTACTTTGCTTTCTCCAAACTCAAATTAATATTGTATTCTTCCCTGTGATATTCCAATATGTGTTCAGCAGTTTTCAATTATGTCCAACTCTTCATGACCCCATTTTTTTGTTTTTTATGACAATGATACTGGAATATTTTGACTTATTCTTCTCCAGATAATTTTACAAATGAGGAAACTGAGGCAAACAAGGTAAGGTGATTAGTTCAGATTCACATAGTCAGTAAGTATCTGACATCAGGTTTGAACTCATGAAAATGAGTCTTACTGACTCCAGAATTAGCACTCTATGCACTGCACCACCTATCTATCCAGTTATTCCAATATTTCTTCTCAAATTATATGTATTTCATTCTTTTCTAGCTATCATTTTCTAACACAAATTTCCCATTGCCTTAGTACAGATTACAGCACATGGTGAATATTCAGTAGGATGTCCCAAAAAGCAGTATTAAAATTATACTGAGAGAGGTCATTTTGCAATACCCAAATATTCAAATGGATGTGAGCTTATCAATTTATGATTTCTTCCAACAATTATTGTCTATCTTATGTACATTTTGTTCAGGTTTTCTCTATAGTTATACATAGACAGTGTTCTCAATGGGAAAGACCCTTTATTGCCTTTTCCTGACTACATGAGAGTGCAGAAGATCAATTTGCCTGTCCACTAGTCATTCTTCTCACTTATTTATGACCAGCACTTTTTGTTATATAATTTTTTGATGTCATCCTTTACTCCTGTTCTTTGATTTTTCTTTTGTTGCAACCTTCTTACACCCCCTCCCCCATTTTTCTCCATTGCTTTCTGTGTAGAACTCATCCTTTATCTTCAGAGGTAGTCATGTTCCACATATGGATCACTCTTTTCAGAAGAAAGTTGGGATTAGCAAAAGAATTTAGCAAATTCCTCCATACCTCATTTCACTCTCCTCCTCTGGCTCATGCACCAATCCTAAGATATTGTATAACCTTTTGGAAAAGTCAACTTGATGAATGTTACATTGGAAAAGATTAGCAGTGTTCTACATTAATTTGATTTTTGTTTATGGTTTTGTATATGGATGGGTGACATTTGAATGATGCATTCAGTACATGACAACCACAAAGACCAAAGTTCCAAACCATCCATAGGCAATCTATTCTTGATCTGAATTTAGAAAAGAATTTCCTCCCTTAGTATAGTAAAGAACATCAGTAAACATGTCTTCTTGTTTTTCTCCCTTGCCTGATATTTATTATCAGAGGATCATTAAACAAAATTATTTCTGTTACATCTTCCAAAGGAACTTGAATGATTTTTGATGTATAGATGAGAAATACCTTTTAATAAGAGTGTATATAAAGCTATGATCTTTTCCACTCAGCCTGACTTCTTCCAAAGCCCTGGTCTGAGACAGGGAATTGGACCAGGGAAACTCAACCTCAATGGCTAATTCTTGCAGTTGCTCTGATTGACCTCAATTCCTAGCTCCCTGTTCTCGCATTGTCACTTATTCAAAAAGTTGTGGCTTCAAGTCTCCATTTCTGCTGTAGCTTTGACTGGACCAACTGGAAATCAAACTAGCTTCAGTCCTTTTTTCCTAAGGGCCATGATTTATTCACAATTTTCACCCCTATTTTGTCTGTACATCATCATTTATAGGGAAGAGACTTTGTCCCATGGCTAGGCCTCAATAACTCCTCATTTAAGATTATATTGGTTGTGGAATCTGTCTCCTGGATACTGGCCTCTCACACTCCCTGTCTCTTTAACAATCAGTCAGACTCTGTGTGCTCAACATTGTGCTGACTTCAAGCTGTCATAACATTCTCCACTAGAACAACCACAGGCTCTTGGTAGTTTCTTGTGGGAACCTGTATGAATGGAAGTGCTTACTATGGTTTTATCAACCCTTTCTTTCATCTGGAACTCTTTTTTACCTTTTACTTTCATCCAACCCTTAGTATGGTGCCTGGAATGTAGTAAGTACTCAATGAATGCTTATTGACTGTTTGACTGTTGAGGTGTTTCCTAGAGAAGGAAGATTTGGCTGGCAATGTTCAGGTTGGCAATTTTGTGAAATACCATTCTTTCTCCACAAATAGCATTAGCTGACATTTATATAGCACTCAAAGATTGTCAAAGAACTTTTTATAAATTATTTTATTTATTCCTTAAAATAGCTTTGTGGGAAGTACTGCTATTATCATCTCTATTTTCAAATGAGGAGAGTTTGAAATCAAGTTTAAGTTGGTAAGGGTCACGCAGGTAGGATACTGGCTTCTAAAACAGTATTCAAAGCTTCAATTCCCATTGAGGTCTCAATATTACTATTCTACCTCTCACAGATGCAGAATTTGGTTTTGGGACAGAACTTTAAAACAATTTTCTCCCATAAGGCTCATTCAACAAGAAAATAAAAAGTCTATGGTTTATTTGAGGCTTCCCTGATAGGATGTGCTTGTGTTAACATGTTAAAGTCCCCTACTGACTAAACGAGATAAGTGGGAATTTATTGGAATTATCAGAGAGGATCCTTAGAATAGAGTTTTCTATTTTCTAGTTACCACTAATTAGAATTACTCAGGAAGGCAGGATGGTATACTACAATTGGAGACTTGGAAGACCAGAATTCAAATCTTACCACAGCCGCCAACTGGTATGTGACATTGGTCAAGTCACTTAATGTCTTTGAAGTTCAATTTCTTTATCTATAAATGAATAGCCACTTCATAGGCAAGATAGCGCAGTGGAAGGAATATTAGTTATGAACCAGATGAACCAGGTGAATACCGTGTCTAAATAATCTGCATGTCTTTGGACAAGAAAGGGGCAACTGGATAGCACAGTAGATTGAGTCAGAACTGGAGTCAAAAAGACCCGAGTTCAAATCCAGCCTCAGACACTTACTACCTGTGCAACCCCAGGCTAGTCACTTAATGTTTGTCTCAGTTTCCTCATCTGTAAGATGAGCTGGAGAAGTAAATGACAAAACAAAATAAAACAAAACCTCCAGGATCTTTCTTACGAAAACTCCAAATGGGGTTATGAGAAGTCAAATTTGACTGAAACAACTGAACAACAACAACAACAACAACAAAAATGTTGGGCAAGCCACTAATGCTCCTTTAGCCTGTTTCCTCATCTGTAAAATAAGATGGATGGACTATGTGGCATTTAAACTCACTTCTAGCCCTATTTAATTAAATGATCTCAAAGATTTGTTCTGAGTCTCAAATGAGGTACTGTAAATAAAACACTTTGTGAACCCTAAATAATTATATGAATACCAGTTACTATTATTCCTTAAACTTCTATTATCTTCAATATCCTTTGCATGAATAAATAGGAATACTCTTGTTCCAAGATCTGATCTATAGGACCAAACTGTCAACTTTCTCAAAAGAATACAATTCATTTTATTGCTTTAAAGAGAATCTCAATCCTTCCCACCCTATGGTAGCTACATTGATTTTTGTCCTGCTTGAAATGATTTGGCCTCTGCAAAGCCCACAATGCTCAAAACAATAATTATAGTCTTGCTCTCCAGACTCACAGAGGACAGATGAAGACCATATGTTAAACCATGAAAGATGGGAGAAATTAACCAGTTTAAGAAATCTGCAAAGAAATAGTTACATAGCTGGAATCTGGGATGGATTAATTTAAAACTTTAATCTCATTGTTGGAGCACTAGTGCCCTCTACTGATTTTCTATCTCCCACCGGCACAGTCTTAAAGAATGGAGAAGTTGACAATGAATAGAGGCAATGGGAGGTGATTGAAAAGACAGAGAGGGGCTATGCAGCAGAATTTCTCTTTCATTACTTAGGACTAAAGTAATTTTATTTCTCAAAGTGGGTATTCTACCCAAATGAACAGATGTCATCAAGCTATGGTAGCTTTTATAGAGTAAAAGCATGTTGACTATTAAACTCTACTGATTTGGAATTTGCAATTATTTAGGAAATGTTAACTTGAAAATTATGCCTACTAATTAAACTTTTTTGACTTGTCTTCTAAATTAATAGAATTTCAAACTGATAAGGATCTTAGAGAATAATACAGCCCCTTTATTAACAAATGAAGAAGTAGATCCAGGGAAATAATGAGATGCCCAAGGTCACAGTTAAATTTTAGTTATTTATTTGAAGAGTCAGGGTTTGGACAAGGGCATTAGAATATATTCAAATAGCAGTTCTTAATCTGGTGTCTAGGTATTCTGGTAGTTTTGTTGTTGAATGTTTTGAGAGCTGTAGGTCCATGGGATTTACCAGATTAACAAAAGGATTTTTGATGTTAAAAAAAAAAAAAGATTGAGAATCCTTAGTAAGGAAACACTCTATTTTCAAATACTTTCAAATATAATAAGTATATAATTGTTTGATGAATGTCAAATCAGTAATTATTTCCAAATTAAATATAAATCATTTTATCTATTCGTTAAAGCAGTTTAACTAAAGATCCCTACTTGATATCAATGAACTATAACTCTAATCAAGAAAATATGTAAAAGTTATAAAACCATATTTTCAATATAGAAATTTTATAATTCAGGTTAGATTTCTTCCTCAATTTATCCAAAATAGGGAAATTTATTCATCTCTATCTGTTGTTAAATTTCTAAAATAAGCTCAATTATTTTAGCAACCTCTGGCGAAAGTTTATATATCCTGCTTCTGAATACTTATGGTTAAAAAAAAAAAATGCATTAACCCATTAATGGAAGATAGAGAAATGCATTCTGAATTGAGTGTTCAAGAAGACCAGTACTATTTCTCTCTCTCCCCCATAAGTATCAGTATTTATTGAGGCAAATAATTGATGTATACTGGGCAAAATTTTCAAAAGTTCTACATCTACCTATGTATCCTTGAAGCAAAGACTCGGGAAAAAGTAAGATTAAAATTGAGACTCTTTGTGAAAAAAGGTCAATAAATTCAGACATAAAGGCTATTTTCTTTGATTTTGTTAGGGACCTTTTTGACCATTCCCAAATTATTATACTATAGAGTAACATACCATGAATATGCATAGTGACTTTATTGTTACCTCTGTTATATTTACCACTGTACCTTAAGTTGATGGAAACATAAACTCACATATTTCAATGCATGCAATTAAACTTTATTAATCAAAGCATCTTCTTCTAAAAGCAAATCACCAACCTGAGTCTTAGAAATTCTGAAAAGCTTTCTACCTGGTGCAGCAAAGTTTCTATCTGGCATCTAAAGATGGTATTGTCTTCCTCTGAGGTAGGCTGATAAATTTCTGTGATTCAGACCTGTTCTCAAGAAAACACAGGCTGCTTGAGTCTCAAGTGTCAAGGTTAAGAAAATTTTGTCACACCCTAGGAAGAATTGGAAGGATGGACTTTCTGGTGTTTTTATGGGTGTCCCTAAATTGTTCTCCATATAATTTAATTGGTAATTTATTTCATGAACTACTTTTAAAAGTTGCTTATAATACTTTCTATTGGTGTTTGCCTTATTAGAGAATCCACATATGTTTATCACTAGTTTGATACATTTATGTTCTTTATATATTATATAATGGAAATGTCTTATCTTATTGTAAAAACAATTTATATGAACAGCAAGCTTTATTCAAAACAAAACGGAAGTTTAAGAAAGTTAGTAATGCTAAACTGACAAACTTATTACTACAATATGATTAATTTATTTAAAAATCATTGTCTACATAGGAAGCAAGTAAAAATCAATAATCAGTTTGTTCATTGATAAAACAAAGTATTATGCTTTGTATTGAATATTTGAAGTTTAGTTATATCTGGCATTTTGTTCCATGATTAAACATTATCAGCTATATAGTAATACATGCTTCACCTTTTACAAATACCGAAGTATGGTAGAAACAACATATATTTTATGTAAATTAGCATAGTTTTCCTATATCCACTAAGGTCTCTGCTATATATATTTAGCCAATTTTTCTCTAAACAATGAAACCATCATGAATATTCTATAGGTCCTGAAGATTGAGTCCAGAACCATTGGCATCAGTTTTTTGATTGCATCAAAATTTCAGCTTAGCAGGAGGCTGGGCTTCTCTTCTTTTTGGTGTGACTCCCCATTGTTCTGTGAGATACATTAATGGCAAGACATGTGGATGTTTGGAGATAAGGAGAGCTACATTATTCTAAAATGATGCTATACCTTTGATGAATATCATTCCCACGTTATTAAGTAAAGTTTCATTAGTAAAATGTCTTGTGATCTATGAATGTCTCATTAGCCTTCCAGTATCAAGCCTCAAACTTGGGACTGGCTTGATCAGGTCCCATTCTAATGGAAGAAGACAAAGCATTAAAAACAAACAAACAAACAAACAGCTGAAGAATATGACTGTGCTTCCTTCCACAAATGGACGAATAGTCATTAGAGCTCTGTAACATTCTTTCTTGAACACCCATAGTTGCACTCTCGGTAGTAGTTATATTAGATATTTTCAAAAGCCCTTTTCAGTTCCAGATTCTAAGATTTTATGTTTCTATTTTAGGGGATAAAAGAAGATGATCTCCATGATGGACAGAACTAACACTGAAACAGGAAAGTATCTTGGGGAAGATGACCCCAGAGATAAAGGTGTTTATGTGTTTGTCAAAGTTCAATTTATTATTCATGAATATGATTTATTAGCCTGTGCTATTTGTAATGTACATGAACCTCTTGTGTGCATCTAGTATTTTTCAGAGACTATACTCTTTAAATTAAAGAGCAGAATATAACTCTCCTCTGTTGTCCCTGCTCCCTTCTCTCCTTCCTATCTGTTTCCCTTTTCTTTCTCTACTTTCCCCTCCCCCTTTCCTTTTTCCTTTTTTCCATCCATTTCTTTTCCCTCCCTTTCCCCTTCCCCTTATTCCTTTCTCATCCCCCTCTTGTCACTCCTTCCCTTTCCCTCATCCTCCTTCCCCTCTCTCTTTCCTTTTCTTTCTCTTTGTTCGTCTTTGTCTCTTTATCAGTTGTTTAACATGTTCTCTCTCTCTCTGTCTCTGTCTCTCTCTCTCTCTGTCTCTCTCTCTTTCTCTCTCTCCCTCTCTCTGTCTCTCTCTTTCTGTCTCTCTCTTCCTCTCTCTCTCTCTCTCTTTCTCTCTTTTTCTCTCTCTCTCTCTTCCTCCCTCTCTCTCTCTCTCTCTCTCTCTCTCTCTCACACACACACACACACACTGTTTACTATATCATATCATTGTATTGAATATGTGAAGTTATTTTACTTGGTGTCTTATTCTACACTTAAACATTATCAACTATGTAGTAGTTGCTACCTTCCAAGGTTGTTGAGGTATAAATATTGTACAATATTTATAAAGTTCTTTACAAACCTTAAAGTGCTATTCATTGTTATTACATTTTCTCTTCCTTGTTTCTTTTCTTTTTTGCCCCTTCTCTGACTTTTTCTGTCTTATCTGTCTTTGTCGCTCTCTTCTTCTGTCTTCCCTGTTTCTGCTTCTATCTGGTTCTGTTTTTCTCTCTTGAGAGCACCTCCCATTTCTAGCTACTCACTGCAAATGAGGCTGTTAATCCATCTTATAAACCCCTGAAAATAATCTGAAATCTCATGATAATAATAAGCCTTTTATAGTCACTCTGTAACACAGTGCTATCTTAGATAATGTTTCAAGGGAGTTAACTCACTGAAAAGAATATATCATTATTTCTATCACACACAGACACACATGTGTGTGTGCATACACATACACATAGGGTAAACATGCATATCTGTGTGTGTATGTGTATATGTATATATGCATGTATGTGAATGTATATGGGCATGTGTATGTATATGCACAAATGTGCATATATATGCATACACATATATGTGTGTATGTAGTCTCCAAGTCCTAGTTCTTTATTCACTATCTCTTGATTGCTCTTTTCTACAAAAATGGCACCCTCACATTTCCTTCATTTAAAAAAAACCTTTTCTGAGTTTCCTCTAGTTCCTTTGACCATGTTAGCACATGTTAATATCTGGCATATAATGCAGGTAAAAAAAATCATATTGGGTATCAATTCTTTTGTTTTCTTTAATTATGAGGGAGAAGCAGTTCACTAGGGAAAGACAAATGAATGTGGCTTCATGCAGGCAGATCTCATCACTAATTGGCAGTCTGAACTCAATTAATTTCTGATGGGACATACCAGGTGGTCGGATCCTGGGATTTCAAAAGAAAGAACTCACATTAAATATTATATACCTTCTTATTTGGCAGTCAAGGGAATTGGAGAGAGTTACAAAACAGGTTACTTACTAACTTATTAGTCTGTTCCAAGGCTCAGCTTTTTAATGTAGTGTGTTAACAAAAGCCACAGTTGTCTCATTGTAATTGCTTTCAAAGGTCCAACTTGGAGCTTCCCTCAATAATTAAAATGAAATCTCTGATATCCACTTGGAATCTGGAAGGTGTGTTGCCCAAACAATGAGGAAAATGTATTCGTGTTCCAACTTCTTCGAAGACTGTTTTCTGTTCTTCCATGTGCTGGGAAATATGATCTAATTTAGCTCCAGAAGGCCTGGGGGATCCAGAAAAGTTCAATTGCATCTGTTCTAATCCTGTCTCTTTTGACAGTGAAAGATGAAAGCCTAATGACATCAGGACTGGGGTCAATCCATTATTGAATGTAATATTCTTGCATTGCCTGGGGTTGTGGCTGGATAGTGAGGATTTGAAAGACAAATCTGACACTTATTAGACTCATGACCGTGGGCAACCTCTCTCAGCCTTATTTCCCTTATCTGTAAAATGGGGGTAAGTATAATGGTGGTATTAAAGTCACATGGATGTTCTAGGATTTGCCTCAAAAATCTGTCCTAAGCCTTCTCTCTGTCCTAGTTCCTTTTCTCTCTTTGTGTGGAGTGTATTCTCCTCTTCTCCATTGCACAGAAACTTTATTTTCTTTTGAGACACAATTCAAGCCATATCTTTTATTCAGATCCTTTCTTATTGTCCTCATCTGCTAGTACTCCACAATAACCATGTGGTTAAGTACTTATTAAAATGTAAGCTCCTTTAGAATAGGTATTATTTTTTTAATTAACTTTTATTTCCAGGACCTAATACAGTGTTTGACATAATTTATGGGATATACTAGGCACTTAAATACTTACTGAGTAATTGCTTGAGGTAATGTAAATAATGTGCTTTGAAATACTTTTAATTAAATTAAATTAAATGTCAAGGATTATTGATATCAATTCCCCAAGCAATACAGCATTGAATACTCTTTGTTTCTATGGAATCAAATAGAATCTTGCAACATTAAAGCTGGAAAGGATCTTGGAGCTCATCTGGGTCAATCTTGACTTCACCTCCACTGTAAAAGCTCTTTTAGATATATTTTATGTGAGATATTTTACCCCATTCTACCTTTTTTCTCCCTCCTTCTCTCAATGTATTACTCTTTCTCAGCTCTTAATTTAATTTTTTAGATATTCTTTCGATTCACACTCATGCCTTTATATGTATGTGTGTGTGTATCTTCTGATGGAGAAATGAAAACACTTTAATCATATTGAATTCATTATGATTCTTTTTGTTTGCCTTTTTATGCTTCTCTTTAGTCTTGTATTTAAAAGTCAAATTTTTTATTCAGTTCTTGTCTTCTCATTAAGAATGCTGGTAAGTCCTTTATTTCATTAATTATCCACATTTTTCTCTGAAGGATTATGTTCAGTTTTGTTGGGTAGGTGATTCTTCTGATGTTAGCTGCTTTGCTCCCTGGAATATAATATTTCCTTTTATAAAAATTAAATTAAAATTTTTTATGAATATCATATTTCTAAGTCCTCTAGTTCTTTAATGTGGGAATCACCAAATCTTATGTTATCCTTACTGTGCCTTCATGATATTTGATTGTTTCTTTCTGGATACTTGAAATATTTTCTTTTAGTCCAAGGATCTTTGGAATTTGGCTATAATATTCTTGAGAGTTTTAATTTTGGGGTTTCCATTTCTATTTTACCCTCCGGTTCTAGGGTATGAGACCATTTTTTCTTTATTATTTGTTAAAAAATGATGTCTTGACTTTTTTTTGATCATGTCTTTCAGGGAGTCCATTAATTCTTAAATGGACTTCTTCAGTCTATTTTTCATATCATTGCTTTCCCAATAAAATATTTCACATTTTGTTCTTTATTTTTTTATTCTTCTGATGTTGTTTAATTGTTTCTTGATGGCTCATGGGGTCATTATTTTCCACTTGTTTAATTCTATTGTTCTTTTATTCAGTGAATTTTTGTACCTCTTTCCCCTCCCATTTGACCAATTCTGCTTTTTAAGTTTTTTCATTGAATTTTTCTGACTTTTTTTTAACCATTTGACCCATTTTGTTCTTAAAAGTGTGATGTTCTTCAGTATTTTGGTGCCTCCTTTCCAAATTACATTTCTCTTTCTGTTTTTTCTACCTCTTAGTTGATTTTAAACTCCTTTTAAGCTTTTCCATGAATTCTTTGGGGGCTTGAGACCAATTAATATTTTTCTTTGAGGCTTTAGATGTAAATATTGTGACTTTTCATCCTCTTCTGAGTTTATGTATTGATTTTACCTGTCCCCATGGTAACTTTCTATGATCAAGTTTTACTGTTGTTGATGTTGTTGTTGTATGCTTATTTTCTCAGCCTATTTCTTGACTTTTAATTTTATATTGAAATTGGGCTCTGTTTTCAGAGTGACAAGGCTCTGTCTCCACCTTCAGGATTTTTGTGTTGCTCTTTTTATAATTAGTTTTGGTTACTGTAAATTTTCAATTTTTCCAAGGTAGTATGATCTAAGATTATGAATAGTCATTTCTTTCCTGAACTGTGCTCTGGTCTGTGAGTGATCATAAAGATTCTTTTTTTCCATGGAATTGTAACCACAGTCCCCATTCCCTTGCAGACATATGCTCCAAAGTTTTAGTGTTCTTCCTTGCCCTGGAACTATCAACCTGGAATCACTTATGGCAAATGCATTAAAGTATTTCTCAGATCCTGGTATTTCCTTGTCTAATTCAGGTTCCTTAAAAATCATTTTATGCAAATCCCTTATTTTAAAAAGAGAACATGGATCTGTAGTGAACTGTCTTGCTTAAACATGAAAAAAATAAAGCAATAATGTGACTCTTTGTCCCCTTCACCAACAACAACATCACCAACAACAGCAAAACTTGACCATAAATTACTATGGTGACAGGTAAGATCAAAACATAAGAAGAGGACAACAATGTAACAATGGCTATATCTAAAGCCTCAAAGAAAAATATTAATTGGTTTTGTTTCTAAACATATTCTCTCCCTATTAGAACAGAAGCAGAAAGAACTCATTTATAATTTCTGGACATTTTAATAGATTAATTTAGCTTCCTTTACATCTACTAATAAAAGAAAGAGACTTAGGAGAAATGAAAATATTACTGGCACTTAATAAAATCAAAAGTTTCCTCATAAAAAGTCCAAATGATATAGGGTATGATGAACAATTATTTGTGAAGGATGATATGGAACAGTGAGATGAAAAGTGCACATAGCAGAGTATTCAAGTATCTGTTACTCTTTCTCTTCCTTTCTATTATCAAAGAGAGCAGTAGGATATAATAATTAGTCAAACATGCAAAAGAATTCATGAATGACAATTTCATTTTTACTGTAGAAAAGGACTTAACTAGAATTTAAATATTGATATTTGGATGTGGAAAATTGCCTATAGTATCAAATCAAACAATAGATTTTACTAAGTGTTCTTTAGGCAATGATTTATTATTTTGCATTGTATTTATTATTACAGTAAAAGACGTAAGACATATTTCACCTAGTGAATATAATAATGTGAAACAAATACACCATTCTACAATTCTACATTACTTGATTTTGAATCAAAGATCTGGGTTCAAATATGAACCTTTGCAATTACAAACTGAGTTAGAATTGCTATACTTCTCTAAGGAATCAGTTTCCCCATTTGGAAAATGATGAGCTTGAACAAAATTATCTGTTAGGTCCCATTCGTTTATAAAACCCTGATCTTCTTAATGTGTAGTGTTGCATTTCAAAAAATGTCATAGTCTGTCAATGAGGTTTAAATACTATGGGAAGAGGGAATAAAATTCCTGCAATTAAAATCAAACATAAGAAGCATTTTGATTTCAAATAAATTATTACCTTTATTTATGAGATTAGTTTATAAAGATGAATATTTATCGTAAAACTGCCAGGAGGCAACACTTGAGCCAGCTTTTTAAGTTTAATTCCCCATGCTTCTGAAATAAATGCCCCATCATCTCCTAAAAGCTTCTTGGATAACTTTTTCTTTTCATCTCATTCACTGGAATGAAAGAGAATGGTCGGTAGGCACAGATTGGGATCTCTCCATGGCCTTTGATATTTTGTCTTCATATTTTACTATGTTCTTGTTTACCACCAAGAATAAATCCACCAGGGTTTAATCCATTTAGGGATTTCTTTTTGATTAGATATGAAATAAGCAATTAACTTTGCATGCACTGTGCCACTGAGTTGGTCAGTCTACCATCTCTTTTTCAGGGCACATGTTGCCTTAATACAGATTATTGATGATATTAATATAGACATATCTATATCTATCTATATCATAAGGAACATATGGATGATATAAATTAGATATAAAGATAAACATCTATAATTAAATGTAAGTGGATATGGAAAGATGTAGAGATAGAAATAGATAGATTAGATAGATAAGTAGATAGTTAAATAGAATAATAGACATGTAGATAAATTATGCAGATATAAATATAGATATAAGTATGTTGGAAGGTAGGTGGCATAATAGAAAAAGTACTTGGCCCAGGGTCAGGAAAATTCATCTTCCTAAGTTCAAATCTGTTCTACATCATCTACTTTCATTCAATCAAAATCTACCTTTTATTGGTTAATTCTTTAATTCAATCAAAAATTCTGTACCTTAAAGAGTCTTTCTCACCTGATAAAAATATCAGGGCAGTAAAACATCTTGTTAGTTTAATTTCTATGGTTTGAGGAGAATAAGGCCAACCTTGGAAAGATAGATAGATAGATAGATAAAAAATATGTCTCAAATGTCACAGTGAAGTTTTAAGCTTTCAAAGATTAAATAACTTCACAAACCTGAAAAACTTTATGAAGAAAGGAGAAACTATTAAGCTTACAAACGCATTGGTTTTTTTTTTTTTTTTTTTTTGGTGTATGTACACATATAAATTTGTCTTTATCCTATACCTCTGTAATTTCCATTCAGTTATTGGATTGTAAAGATGTCATCCTCCATAAAAAATCATGTGCTTATGTTTATCTGTTTCCTTTTTATGTTCTCATGGTATATCGCCTTAATATATGTCTATAATAACTCCTCATCAGTTACTAATTGAGCATTTGAAACAGTTGGGTGTTGCATAGAACACTATACTAAGGTCAGAAAAACCCAGGGGCAAATCTAGTCTTACTAGATATATGACCCTGACAAGTTCCATATCCTTTTTCAACTTCAATTTCATCATTTACAAAATAGAGATAATAATACTTCCTACATCACATGGCTATTATAAGGATCAACCAAGATTCTCTCTGTATGTCTTTCTCCATCTCTGTCTCTATCTCTGTCTTTTTCTTTGTGTGTCTCTCTATTACTGTCTGTTTCTGAGTTTTTTTGTCTTTCTTTCTCCATATGTGTGTGCGCACATAAATGCATGTGAGTGCAATCATGGTTGCATACATATTTAATATATATTTCATACTATATATGACATATAAATAGAGACTGACAGACAGAGACAGAGAGAAAAAGGAAAAGGGGAAGGGAGAAAATTAAGATATGATTATTTCCTCCTGGGGATCTTACATTCAGAGAATGTTTTTGGAAGGGAATAAGTTTATATTGGTTGTTTATTCTAGCAATAGGTGCTTTTAAAAAACTGACTGTAGAGATTCCTAGTGACATTACTTCTGGAATAAAATTTTCCAGGCACAAAATTTGTATTTATTTAATCACAGTTGAGATATATTTCATGTGCCAGCACAAGAATAGCATCCAGACAAATGTCAGGTCTAAAGTCAAACATCAGCTAATGTTAGCATTATCCATGATGGTATGGCTAATGTCAATTTGTTACTGGAAAAAAAAAGAAGCAAGACTATCAAGTCATTGCAACATTGTTGGAATGGATATAATTGTTATCTTTCCAGCTGTTAATGATACTGCTATTTATTGTTAGCTTCATTTTCTTGGCAGAAGTTTAGCTTCCTGGCCTGAAAAGTTTCTCTTTTCTTTATATCATTAGCCATGACAAGATATGGTAACCAAGTCAACTCTTGAATATCCACTCTCAGATCTTACTTTCACCTTGTTGGGAAGGCTATGTTCTACTTATTTAACTGCTTTGTGGATATTCACATCATCATCATGTTTTTCTTAATCTCACACACAGTTCAATATTTATCATGAATAGGAAAGGAAGGCTTGTTTAATTCAAAACTTTTAGTTATTCTTTCTATATAAAGAAATTTATGTGAGATAAAGAGGGAACACACACACACACACGCACACACACACACACACATATATATATATATATATAATATATATATATATATATATATATATATCATGGCATAAGGACAGAGAATAAGGGAGGGATCCTTGGAGGTGGGGATAGGTTAAGTAATTGGAGGACAAGGTAGCAAGCAGAAGTAAAATAGAAGATTTAGAAAGGATGAGAAATAAGAGATACATGCAAACACAAAATAAAGTTCAGGAGTAGAATTTATTAGATAAGAGGGGATTCTGGGGAAATGATGGAGTAGGTCAGAAAATTCTAATCTCTAGATTGCCTCCACAAACAAGACAAAATAGCACCTCAGCATGAACACAAAAGGGTAAAAATAAATAAGACCTGGGATGGAACAGTGGTTCTCCTGGGGCAAATGGAGAAGGTCTACCAGTACAGATGTTTAGCCCAGGTGAAACATAAACACTTCCAGGATCGTTTTACTAATATGCCAAGCACCAAGCCCTGGGACTATGTAGGTTGGCCTTGATTGCAGTCATAGGAATTTCTCAGACAATATGAGGAGTCAGTCATCAGATTGGAGAAGATTGAGAGAAACTGTTGATAAGGAATTTCAGGTTCAGCTGTGCTGCTGAAAGTGACTCTGGCTAAGAAGGAATCAGCACACTTTTGGGGAGTGTAAAAGCATTGGAACACTGCTGGCTGTGGAGACTTAGAGGAGATCAGAATTTGTAGTTTTGGTTCCAGGCCAGAGGGAAAAACTGAAGAAGGACCTGAGGTCAGAGGCACCACCCCCACAGCTCAGGACTAGAAGTAGTTACATTAACAAGATGCTATTTTAAAAAATTAGTAAAGGAGAAAGAGCCTAACTATAGAAAGCTACTAGGGAATCAAGGCTGGGGTTCATCTTCAGAGGAGGTTATTGAAGCAAATAGTCACCTGCCCAAAAGGAATTCATGGTAGAATTCAAAAAATATATAAAAAATGAGAGATATTGCAGGGCAAAAATTTTAAAATAAGAACAGTCTAAGAATAACAAAAAGAGTATAAAAAGAAACTAAGCCAATTAGAAAAGGAGATCAAGAATCTTAAAGATGAAAATGACTCCTTGAAAAGTAGAATTGGGCAAGGAAAAGCCAGCAAAGTTATAAGATACCAAGAAATAATAAAATATAAAGAATGAAAAATAGAAGAGAATGTGAAATATCTCATAAGAAAAACAACTGCTTTGGAGAACAGATCAAAAAGAGAAAACATAAGAATAATTGCAATACTTAAAAACTAAAATAAAACATTATCTTTATACAATAATACAAGAAACAATTAAAGAAAATTTCCCTGAATAAGAAAGGAAAGTGAAATAGAAAAAAGCAAAATCAAACCAAACAAACAAACAACAAACAACAATCACCACCTAAAAGAAATACTATGAGGAAAATCTACAGAAACACCACAGTCAAATTCGAAACCTCCAGGTCAAGGAGAAAATATTACAAGCAACAAGAAAATAATCATTTCAAAAATGGTGGAGCCAAAAATAGAATCACATAAGACTTAGAAGCCAGTACATTAAAAGACTGTAAGTCTTGGAACACTATATATTGAGGAACAAAAGAACTGTTGTTATGGTAAAAAAAAAATACCATATGTAACAAAGTTAAGTATAATTATCTTTTTTTTTTTATTTAATAGCCTTTTATTTACAGGATATATGCATGGGTAACTTTACAGCATTAACAATTGCCAAACCTCTTGTTCCAATTTTTCACCTCTTACCCACCCACCCCCTCCACTAGATGGCAGGATGACCAGTAGATGTTAAATATATTAAAATATAAATTAGATACACAATAAGTATACATGACCAAAAACATTATTTTGCTTGTACAAAAAGAATCAGACTCTGAAAATACTGTACAATTAGCTTGTGAAGGAAATCAAAAATGCAGGTGTGCATAAATATAGGGATTGGGAATTCAATGTAATGGTTTTTAGTCATCTCCCAGAGTTCTTTTTCTGGGCATAGCTGGTTCAGTTCATTACTGCTCCATTGGAAATGATTTGGTTGATCTCGTTGCTGAGGATGGCCTGGTCCATCAGAACTGGTCATCATATAGTATTGTTGTTGAAGTATATAATGATCTCCTGGTCCTGCTCATTTCACTCAGCATCAGTTCATGTAAGTCTCTCCAAGTCTTTCTGAAATTATCTTGTTGGTCATTTCTTACAGAACAGTAATATTCCATAATATTCATATACTACAATTTATTCAGCCATTCTCCAACTGATGGACATCCATTCAGTTTCCAGTTATTAGCCACAACAAAAAGGGCTGCCACAAACATTCGTGCACATACAGGTCCCTTTCCCTTCTTTATAATCTCTTTGGGATATAAGCCCAGTAGTAACACTGCTGGATCAAAGGGTATACAAGTTTGATAACTTTTTGAGCATAGTTCCAAACTACTTCTCCAAAATGGTTGGATTCGTTCACAACTCCACCAACAATGCATCAATGTCCCAGTTTTCCCGCATCCCCTCCAACAATCATCATTATTTTTTCCTGTCATCTTAGTGAATCTGACAGATGTGTAGTGGTATCTTAGAGTTGTTTTAATTTGCATTTCTCTGATTAATAATGACTTGGAGCATCTTTTCATATGACTAGAAATAGTTTCAATTTCTTCATCTGAGAATTGTCTGTTCATATCCTTGACCATTTTTCAATTGGAGAATGGCTTGATTTTTTATAAATTAGAGTTAATTCTCTATATATTTTGGAAATGAGGCCTTTATCAGAACCTTTGACTGTAAAAATATTTTCCCAGTTTATTGCTTCCCTTCTAATCTTGTCTGCATTAGTTTTGTTTGTACAAAACTTTTCAGTTTGGTATAATCGAAATTTTCTATTTTGTGATCAGTAATGATCTCTAGTTCTGCTTTTGTCATAAAGACCTTCCCCTTCCACAGGTCTGAGAGGTAAACTATCCTGTGTCCTCTAATTTATTAATAATTTCATTCTTTATGCCTAGGTCATGAACCCATTTTGACCTTATCTTGGTTTACGGTGTTAAGTATGGATCAATGCCTAGTTTCTGCCATATTAGTTTCCAATTTTCCCAGCAATTTTTATCAAACAGTAAGTTCTTATCCCAAAGTGGGATCTTTGGGTTTGTCAAAGACTAGGTTGCTATATTTGTTGACTGTTTTATCCCTTGAACCTAATCTATTCCACTGATCAATAATCTATTCTTAGCCTAATACCAAATGGTTTTGGTAACTGCTCTCTATAATATAATTTTAGATCTGGTACAGCTAAGCCACCTTCATTTGATTTTATTTTCATTAATTCCTTGAAATTCTTGACCTTTAGTTTTTCCATATGAACTTTGTTGTTATTTTTTCTAGGTCATTAAAATAGTTTTTTGGGACTCTGATTGGTATAGCGCTAAATAAATAGATTAGTTTAGGTAATATTGTCATCTTTATTATATTTGCTCACCCTATCCAAGAGCATTTAATATTTTTCCAATTGGTTAGATCAGACTTAATTTGTGTGAACAGTGGTCTGTAATTTTGCTCATAAAGTTTCTGATTTTTCCTTGGCAGATAGATTCCTAAATATATTATATTATCAGTAGTTACGTTAAATGGAATTTCTCTTTATAACTCTGACTGTTGGACTTTGTTAGTGATATATAAGAATGCTGATGGCTTATGTGGGTTTATTTTATAACCAGTAACTGCTAAAGTTGTGGTTTATTTCTAATAACTTTTTAGTAGAATCTCTGGGGTTCTCTAAGTATACCATCATGTCATCGGCAAAGAGTGATAATTTGGTTTCCTCATTGCCTATTCTTATTCCTTTAATCTCTTTCTCAGCTCTTATTGCTAAAGCTACCGTTTCTAATACAATATTAAATAGTAACGGTGATACTGGGCAACCTTGTTTCACTCCAGATCTTATTGGGAATGGTTGCAGTTTGTCTCCATTACATATGATGCTTACTGATGGTTTTAAATAGATGCTGCTGATTATTTTAAGAAAAAGTCCATTTATTCCTATACTCTCAAGTGTTTTTAATAGGAATGGATGTTGGATTTTATCAAATGCTTTTTCTGCATCTATTGAGATGATCATATGGTTTTTGTTAATTTGGTTATAACATGGCCAATATATTGATAGTTTCCTAATATTGAACCAGCCCTGTATTCCTGGTATAAATCCTACTTGATCATAGTGTATTATCTTGGAGATGATTTTCTGTAGTCTTTTGCTAATATCTTATTTAAGATTTTAGCATCAATATTCATTAGGGAGATTGGTCTATAATTTTCTTTCTCTGTTTTCAGTCTACCTGGTTTAGGTATCAGTACCATGTCTGTGTCATAGAAGGAATTTGGTAGGACTCCTTCATTCACTATTTTATCAAATAATTTATATAGCATTAAGCCAATTGTTCTTTAAATGTTTGGTAAAATTCACATGTAAATCCATCTGGTCCTGGGGATTTTTTCTTAGGGAGTTGTTTAGTTGCCTGTTCTATTTCTTTTTCTGAAATGGGAGTATTCAAGCAATTTACTTCCTCCTCTGTTAGTCTGGGAAGTCTATATTTTTGGAGGTAGTCATCCATTTCACTTAGGTTATCAAATTTATTGGCATAAAGTTGAGCAAAATAACTCCTTATTATTTCTCTAATTTCCTCTTCATTGGTGGAAAGTTCTCCCTTTTCATTTTTAAGACTACTAATTTTATTTTCCTCTCATTTTTCTAATCAGATTTACCAAAGGCTTATCTATTTTATTGGCTTTTTCATAGGACCAACTCTTAGTTTTATTAATTAGTTCAATAGTTTTTTTTACTTTCAATATTTTTAATTTCTCCTTTTAATTTTAGAATTTCCAATTTAGTATTTGATTGGGGGTTTTTAATTTGGTCTTTTTAGTTTTTTAGTTGCAAGCCCAATTCATTAATCTTTTCTTTTCTGTTTTATTCAAATAAGCTCTAAGGATATAAAATTCCTCTTATTACCTCTTTGGCTGCATCCCACAATTTTGGTATGATGTCTCTATCATTGTCATTATCTTGAGTGAAGTTATTAATTGTATTCTATAATTTGCATGCTTCACCCAATCATTCTTTAAGATGAGATTTATTAGTTTCCAATTACTTTTTGGTCTATTTCCCCTAACTTTTTATTGAATGTAGTTTTTATTGCTATCATGATCTAAAAGAAAAGCATTTACTATTTCTGCTTTCTTGATTTAATTTTGAGGTCTTTATGTCCTAATATATGGTCAATTTTTGAATAGGTTCCATGAACTGCTGAGAAGAAAGTATATTCCTTTCTATCTCCATTCAATTTTCTCAAAGATCCAACATACCTAATTTTCTAATATTCTATTTACTTTTTAATTTCTTTCTTATTTGTTTTGTGGTTTGATTTGTCTAATTCTGAGAGTGCAAGGTTGAGATCTCCTACTATTACAGTTTTGTTGTCTATTTCTTCTGTCAACTCTCTTTAACTTCTCTTTAGGAAGTTGGATGCCATACCACTTGGTGATATATGTTTAATATTGATATTGCTTCGTTGTTTATGTTACCCTTTAGCAGGATGTAGTTTCCTTCCTTATCTCTTTTAATTAGATCAATTTTTACTTTTTGCTTGATCTGAGATAAGGATGGCTACCCTCTTTTTTGACTTCACCTGAAGCATATAGATTTTGCTCCAGCCTTTTACCTTTACTCTATATGTATCTCCCTGCTTTAAATGTGTTTCTTTAAACAACATATTGTAGGGTTCTGAATTTTGATCCAGTCTGCTATCTGCCTCCTCTTTATGGGGGAGTTCATCCCATTCAATTTATGGTTAGAATTACTAAATCTGTATTTCCTGCCATCCTAATAACCCCTAGATTATCTTTACTTTTCTTGCCTCCCCAACCTCTTTCCCCTTTTAAACTTATGTAGCCTCTCTTGTATCATGATGCTTACCCTCTTTATAATCCCTCCCTCCCCCTTTTGAGTCTTTCCCCTCCTTCCCTTATTACTTTTTCTTTTCGTTTTCCTCTCCCCATTTTTAATGAGGTGAGAGGAATTTTCTCTAAAACAAATGTCAATTATTTTCTTTTGAGCAACTCTGATGAGAGTAAGATTCACACATGTTCCTCCTCTCTCTAAATTCCTCTAGATATGATAAGTTTCCTTTGCCTCTTTGTGGGATGTGGTTTCCTCTTTTTATCCCTCCTTCCCAACTTATTCTGCCATCATCCCTTTTCCATATCTACTTCCCTTTTTATGTTATAGTCAGTAATCAAATTATACATGTATTCTTTTGTATATCCACAACAGAAATACAATTCTCAAGAGTTATTTTTACCTTTTCTGCATCTCTTGGTTCTATGGTTGAGATCAAATTTTTGTTTAGTTCTGATTTTCTTCAGAAACAAATGGCATTCATTTGTTTCATTAAATGTCCTTCTTCCCTGGAAGAAAATGCTCAGCTTAGCTGGGTAGTTTATTCTTGGCTGCATTCCAAGTTCTTGTGCCTTTCAGAATATCATATTCCAGGCCCTTCTTTCCTTTAATGTAGAGGCAGCCAGATCTTGGGTGATCCTTATTGTGGCACCTTGGTATTTAAATGTTTTTTTTTTTGGCTGCTTGTAAAATTTTTTCCTTAATCTGATAGTTCTGAAATTTGGCCACAATATTCCTTGGGGTTTTTATTTTTGGGTTTCTTTCAGAAGGTGTTCGATGAATTCTTTCAATGCCTATTTTACCTTCTGATTCTATTACATCTAGGCAGTTCTCTTTGATGATTTCTTGTAAAATAGTATCTAGGCTCTTTTTTTCATCATAGTTTTCGGAAAGTCCAATAATCCTCAGATTATCTCACCTAGATGTATTTTCCAAGTCTGTCATTTTTGCAAGTAGATAAATCATGGTTTTTTCCAGTTTGTCATTTTTTTGTTTTTGCTTGACTGATTCTTGCTGTCTCAATGAATCATTAGTTTCTATTTGTTCAGTTCTAATTTTTAAAGAATTATTTTCTTCATTAGCTTTTTTTACTTCTTTCTGTATATGTCCCAATTGAGTTTTTAAATGTATTGTTTTGGTCTGTGGAATTTTTTCCATTTCACTAATTTTTTTTTAGTGAATTATTTTCTTTTTCCAATTCACAGATCCTACTTTCTTGGGAGTTCTTTATTTTTTCCAATTCACCAATTTTGTTTCCCTGCACTTCCTGGGAATTTTTTAACTTTTCCAATTCGTATTTCAGGAAGTTGTTGCTCTCTTGTAAGGCTCTCTTTCCTTTCCCCATTTATCTTCTAACTCTCTTTTGAGACTTTTAATGGTCTCTTCTATGAGAGCATCATGTAAAGGAGGACAGTCTGATGCATTTTTGCTGTTTGAGGTCTCTTCAGGTTTGCTGACCTGCTCTATTTCTGCATAGAAGCTGTGGATCGTTCTTTTCATCTTTTTATTCATGCTTTAAAGCCTTTAGGGTATGTCTCCTAGGCAAGGAGCTTACCAGATTCCTCTGCAGAGCAAGGAGAGATGTAAACCGATTTCCGGCTCCGAGGTATGGGAGTGCTCTGAGTGAGAGTCTTCCCTTCCCCCAACAGGAAGTGGATTCAGCACTGGGAGAGCTATGGAAGTGCCCAGTTGGGCTGTGTGGGTTAGCGATTGCCCTGGGCTAGAGACTAAGGGTTGAAAGTGTCACTGCCCCAGGCCGGAGCCTCTTGTGGGACTGTGAGTATTAGCAGCTGACCACAGACTGCAGACCACCGCAAACTCTGCCCAGCGTCTCTGCCTGATGCAAATTGGCCCTGGAAAAGCTCTATGCCCCAAGCCGAGCTCCCCACTGCGCAGATTGGAGGCTAACCCGGGCTGCGTCCTCCTGCCGTGCAGTATCGCAGCTGCCCCAAGGAAAAGCCCCATACTGTGGGTTGGGGCTGCGAGCTTGTGCTGAGATCTGTGCTTTCACTTTCGGTTTGAGGCTCTCCTCAGAACCTAATTTCTCTCCCAGTCTGTGCTGATCTCCCCCCTGGACCCGGAACCAACCTTTTTTTGGCAAGACTGCAGACTTTCTTTGGCTGGTAAGTTGTTCTACTACTTATCTTTAGGAATTGTAGCAGTCAAGACTATTTTTGAGGCTCGATATAATATTGATAAAGAGGGTAAGAGAAGAGCTCAGAAAGTCGCATGTGTCTTCTCCGCCATCTTGGCTCCGCCCCCTGTTAAGCATAATTATCAACAAAAAAAAGTGAATTGCCAGATCTTCAGGGTTTTGGTGTAAAAAGACCTGAACTTAATAATAAGTTTGGCATACAAAATCCAAGAAAAAAATATATGGTAAACATTCAGAAGAGGCAGTCTGAGAATCATTTCAATACCTGGATGGCATCTTTCAAGAATCATCAAAGAAAACTGTCCTGAAAAACCAGAGAAGGTAAAAAAAATCATTAAAAGAATCCATCAATCACCTCCTGAAATAGATCTCATAAGGAAAATCCCAAGAAGCATTATTACAATACTCTAGAACTATAATCTCAAGGAAAATATGGTACAAGATACCAGGAAAAAAATTCAAATATTGAGGAGCCACAGTAAGAATATCCTGGATTTGGCAGCTTTCTACAATAAATGAACAGAGGACCTGGAATACCATATACCAGACGGCACAGGAGGTGGGATGACAACCGAGAATCAACTACCCAGCAAGACTTAGCATAATCTTTTAGGGGAGGATGTGGATTTTTGATGAGGTAGGGAACTTAATCATTTCTGATGAAAAGACCAAAACTAACCTGAAATTTTGATCTTCAAATACAAGATACAAGAGAAGCACAAAAAGGTAAACATGAAAGACAAAAAAAAAGTATTTACTGGTTAAACTGTTTATATCTCTACAAGTGAAAATATAAATATATACATAGAGAGTGTAGGTACAGTTGATTTTGATATGATGACATAAAAAAGACATTAAGGAGTGGAAAAAGGATTATAGTGGGAGAAGAAGAAAGGGGAGTGAAAGTGTGGTAAATTAGATCCCATGAAGAAAAGCTCAGAGTAGAAGGAAAGAAAGGAGGAGGATGAACATCGTCTGAAACACATGTTTCAGATGGGTATAAAAATTTATCTTATTGAAAAGTAAGAGGAATAAAGGGAGGAGTTGGATAGAAGAGAAGGTTGAACAAGTAAATAAAAAAGATATAAAGGAAGGGGGGATGTTAGGGCTGGTAGAGAGAAACAAAACACTGATGAGAAGGGACAGAAGGGAAAGAGAGAAAAAAGTATAAACAGGGGAAAATATAGGATAAAGAGAAAAAAATTTTCTGTATAAAATTACAGTTTGTAATCGTACCTGTGAATGAGAAGGGAATGAATTCTCCCATAAACCTAGAGGGGAAAACCAGAATCCAAAATATGATGTTTACAAGAAATAGATTTGAAACAGAGTAAAGGTAAAAGTCTGGAGTAGAATATATTATGCTTCAGCTGAAAAGGGAAAAAAGCAGGGGTAACAATTCTGATCTCAAATCAAGAAAAACAAAACTAGATGAGTTAAAAGAGATAAGGAAGGAAGCTTTATTTTGCTAAAATGTACTATAGACAATGAAGTAATATTGATACAAAACATATATGCACCAAATTATATAGTATCCAAATTTTTAGAAAAGTTAAGTAAGTTGATGGATGAAATAGAGAGCAGTTATACTAATGGGAGAACTCAATCTTCTCTCATAAACAGATAAATCTAAGCACAAATTAAACAAGAAAGAAGTCAAGGAGGTGAATAGAATCTTAGAGAATTTAGATATGATAGCTTTCTGGAGAAAAATTGAATGGGAATAGAATAGAATATACGTTTTCTCATTAGCACATGGCACCTATACAAAATTTGACCATATTTTAGGGCATAAAAAACTCACAATCAAATGCAGAAATAGTAAGTGCATCCTTTTAAGATCATGATGTAATAAAAATTGCATGCAATAATAAGCCAGGGGAAGATAAACTGCAAATTAAGTGGAAATTAAACAATTTAATTATAAAGAATGAATGGGTCAAACAACAAATTATTGAAACAATAATTTCATCTAAGAGAATAACAATAATGAGACATGCCAAAATTTATTGGGATGCAGCTAAAGCAATTCTTAAGGCTTGTTTTATATCTTTAAATGTTTACATAAATAAAGAGATCAGTGAATGTGCATAGAACTAAAAAAAGCTGGAAAAAGGACAAATTAAAAAATTAAAAACTCTCAATTAAAGACCAAATTAGATATTTTGAAAATCAGAGGAGAGAGTAATAACATTGAAAACCACATGAAACTAAGCTTGTAAAGAGCGTCTTAGGGAATGAAACTACTATCCAGCTCAAGATAGACTGGAAAAACTTCAAGAAAGGTCAGTCTCACTCAGGTGTTCATCCCAGGTCAGATAGATCCTGGAAAAGCTAGTGAGAGAGTTTTGATCACAGCAAATCAGTCCAGGCTCAGTAGAAGAGCAAATCAGTGGGACAGTTTCTAGTCCCAGCTCAGAAAACAAACTCTCAAAAACCAGGCTGTTTCCTGAACAGAGAAGACAAAACTAATCCCTACAAATACAAGGGGCCCCTGTGCTCAAACCTAAGGCTCAGAACTGTACAAGAAGCTTGTGATAGTGCTCTCTACCCCAAGAGTAGAGCTCTACCTTAAAAAAAAAAAAACAGGAAATACCAAAAGAAAAGGAAAGAAAGTGAGCAAGAAACAGAAACGAGCCTTGACCATAGAAAGCTACTATGGTGTCTGGGAAGATCAAAACACAAACTCAGACAGAGGAGGACAGAATGTCCACAGAAGAAATCTCAAAGAGTGAGATAAATTGGTCTCAAGCCCAAAAACGCTTTTTGGAAGCTCATTAAAAGACTTCAAAAGGTACATAAGAGAGGTTAAAGAAAAAATGAGAAAAGAAATAAGAGCTATGCATGAGAGAGTCAGTAGTTTGGAAAAGGAAGGAAAACATTGAAGAAAATTACTTTCTAAATAGTAGAATAAACCAAATGGAAAAAGAGATACAAAAGATAACTCCAGAAAATCACACATTAAAAAGTAGAACAAAGCAAATGGAAGCTAATGACTTTGTGAGACAGAAAGAATCAAGAAAAAATAAACTAAAAAGAATGAAAAATGGAAGAAAATATGAAATACCTCTTTGGCAAAACAGCTAACCTGGAAAATATATCCACAAGGAAGAAAAAATTAAATTATTGGCCAACTTGAAGGCTTTGACCAAAAACAGAGCCTGGATAGCATTCTACAAGATGTCATTAAGGAAAACTGCCCCAATATTCTAGACACAGAAGGAGAAATACTAATTGACAGAATCCATCGATCATCTCTAAAAAGAGATGCCACAAGGAAAATCCCAAGGAACATTATATAAAACTCCAAAACTGTAATCTCAAGGGAAAAAATACTGCAAGCTGCCAGAAAAAAACAATTCAAATATCAAGCTGAAACAGTCAGAATTACCCAGGACCTGGCAGCTTCTACAATAAAGGATGGGAGGGCCTGGAATACCATATCTAGGGTTACAAGCAAGAATTAATCACTTAGCAATATTCAGCATCACCTTTCAGGGGAAGAGATGGAGCTTCAATGATGTAAAAGACTTTCAATCATTTCTGTTGAACAAATCAGAACTAAATAGAAAATTTAATCGACAAAGATAGGGCTGAGGAGAACCAGGAAAACAGGGAAAAACATATAGATTAAACTGTTTACATTCCTAGATGGGAAAACAATATTTGTAACTCTTGAGAATTGTATCTGACATTGGGGCAGACAGAGGGGGTTATCACATAGACTGAGGGTGTGGTTGTTAATGGACTCTATGATGGCATCAAAGAAAAAGATATTAAAAGATGAGCAGAGGTCTGTACTGGGAAAAGAGGAAAAGGAAGATATAACGTATAATAAGTTCACACTAAAAGGCTAAAAAAAAACTATTACAATGAGAGAATAAAGGGAGGAGGATGAGCATTTTCTGAAGTTTGATCTCATCAGTTTTGGCTATAAGAGGGAATGACTTTATCATTCAGTTGGGTATAGAAATTTACTAAATCTTATAAAGAAGGAGAAGAAGAAAGAGGAAAAGAAAAGGAGGAACAGGGTAGAAGTCAGGGCAGAAACACTAGGAAAACACGTAAGAGAAGAGAAAAATATAGACTAAAAACTAATCGGAAAATAAATACTCTAATTCTAAAGAATGAGTAGGTTGAACAACAAATCACATAAACAATCTATAATTTCATCCAAGATAATGACAATAATGAGACAACATACCAAAACCTATGGGATGCAACCACAGCAGTTCTTAGGAAAATTTCATAGCTCTAAATAGCTACATAAATAAAAAGAGAAAGAAGAGATCAATGAATTAAGCATGCAACTAAAAAGCTAAAAATAGAACAAATTAAAAACCCCCAAATAAATACCAAATTAGAAAATTTAAAATTGAAAGGATGGATTAATAAGACAGAGTCTAAGAAAACTATGGAACTAATAAACAAAACTAAGAGTTGGTTTAATGAAATTGTTTGATGAAAAAACTAGTAAAATATATAAAATTTTGATAAGAAAAAGGAAAGAAAAAAACCAATTCACCAGCATCAAAAATGAAAAATAAATTAAAGCAGTAATTAGGAGCTTTTTTGCACAACTCTATGGCAGCAAGTTTGACAATTTAACTAAAATGGATATTTACAAAAATATAAATTGCCCAGGTTAACAGAAGATGAAATAAAGTACTTAAATAGTACCATTTTAGAAAAAGAAATTGAACAAGTCATTAATGAACTCCATAAGGAAAAAATTCCAAGGACCAGATGGATCTACACGTGAATTCAACCAATAGTTTAAAGAACCATTCATTCCAGTACTATTTAAACTATTTGCAAAAAAAAAAAAAAATAGATAAAGGAGTACTACCAAATTCCTTCTATGATGTAAATATGGCTCTGATATATAAACCAGGAAGGGTCAAAACAGAGAAAGTTACAGACCAATCTTCCTAATGAATATTGATGCAAAATTCTTAAATAAAATATTAGCAAAGAGATTACAGCAACTTAGCAGAATAATACACTAGGACCAAGTAGTATTTAGGCTAGGAATGCAGGGCTGGTTTGATATAGGAAAACTATTACCGTAATTGACTATATCAATAACAAATCTAACAAATCATTTTTCTTAAAATAATAAGTAGTATCTATCTAAAACCTACAGTAATCATTATTTGTAATGGAGGAAAAACTGGATCCATTAGCCAGAGATAGAAAGAGAAATTCCATTTGAAAGTACTGCAGACAAAATAAAATAATTCAGGATCTACCTGCCAAGACAAATCCAATAACTATATGAACAAAATTACAAAACACTTCTCACACAAATAAAATCAGATCTAAACATTTGGGAAAATATCAATTGTTCATGGCTAGGCTGAGCTAATATAATAAAAGTGACAATTCTGCCTAAATTGGGCTACTTGTTCAGTGCCATACCAATCAAACTACCAAAACATTATTTTATAGAACTAAAAAAAGTAACAAAATCCATCTGGAAAAACAAAAAGTCAAGAATATTAAGAAAATTAATGGAAAAAACCAGAAAGGATGGTGGCTTAGCAGTGCCTAACCAAAAACTATATTATAAATCAATAACAATCAAAGCCATTTGGTACTGACTAAGATGTAGAGTGTTGTATCAGTGGAATAGACTAGATACAGATGACACAATAAACAAGGCCTATAGCAATTTAGTATTTGATAAGTCCCCAAATTCAAGCTTTTGGAATACAAAATCACTACTTGACAAATATTGCTGGGAAAACTGGAAAATAATATGTCAGAAAATCATCACAGACTTTCATTTCCCCCTCCACATTTAAACAAGATCAAAATGGATGCATAATTTGGGCATAAAGGATGACACCATAAACAAATTAGAAAGACAAGGGATAATTTACCTATCAGATCTTTGGGGAAGGGAGGAATTTATGACCAAAGAAGAACTAGAGAATATTATGAGTGGCAAAATGGACAACTTGATTACATTAAATTAAAAAGGTTTTGCACATACAAAACCACAAAAACAAGATTAAAAAGGAAGTACAAAGCTGGGAAAAATCTTTATAGACAGTATTTCTGATAAAGGTCTCATTTCTAACATATATAAATAACTGTGTCAAATTTATAAAAATACTAGTCATTCCCCAATTGATAAATGATCAAGGATATGAACAGACAATTTTCAGATGACAAAGGCAAAGCCATTTATAGTTATATGAAAAAATGCTCTAAATCACTAGTGATTAGAAAAATGCAAATTAAAACAATTCTGAAGTACTATAGTCCTCACACCTCTCAGATTGGCTAAGATAATGATAAATGTTGGAGGGGATGTGGAAAAACTGGGATACTAATGCATTGTTGGTGGAATTGTGAAATGATCCAACCATTCTGGAGAGCAATCTGGAACTATGCCCAAAAGGCTATATAATTGTGCATATCTTTTGACAAAGCAATGCCATTACTGGGTCTGTATCCCAAGGAAATCATAAAGGAAGGAAAAGGACATGTGCAAAAATGTTTGTAGCAGCTCTTTTTGTGATATCAAAGAATTGGAAAATGAGTGGATGCTCATCAGTTGGGGAATGGCTGAACAAGCTGTAGTATATGTAGTATATAAGGTAAGGGAATATTATTGTCCTTTTAAAAGTGATGAGGAAATCAATCATTTTATAGAAAGCCCTGGGAAGATTTAAGTGAACTAATGATGAGTGAAACAAGCAGCACCAGTAATACACTGCACACAATGAAAGCAAGAATGTGTCATGATCAACTATGAAAGGCTTGGTAGCTTTCAATGGTTCAATGATCCTAAGCAATGACAATATGCTTTGGACAGAAAAAATCATCTGCATCCAGAAAAAGATCTAAGGAGATGGAATGTAAATCAATTCATGCTATATTCACTTCTGTTTTTCTTTCTCTCTCCCATGGTTTTTCCCTTTTCCTCTGATTTTTCTCTCCCAACATGATTCATATAGCAATGTGTATGGAAAAACAAACACTACAATAAAAAAGAAAGACAATTATTGAATTAATAAATAGAACTAAGATTCTATCATTTTAACATATGTTTTTATAATGGAACATTACTTAGAATCCTCATCTTTAATAGACAAAGACTGCAACAAAGGATCAATGACAAAATGCTAGGCAGAGTCCACCTAGAAAATAAAAAAAAAAATAGGAATGAATATACACACTGTGAATAATTTCTCTTATTATAATATTTCATATATAATATTTTTATTAAAATTAAATAAATTAAATGTCAGAACATGAATTTAAACCTACTTTGTTAGAATCTGCCATAGGTAATGTTCTGCTGACATAGTGTTGCATAACTAAAAATCTCCATATCATAATGAGGCATGATGCTTTAATGGAAATGTATGTTTGCTTGCTTTTTTTTTCACTTTCAATAAAACAAAAATGAAATTATATGAAATATAGAATAATAAGATCATGAAATCAATACCAAAAGGGACTTCAGAGGCCAACTAAATTTAAATTCCATATTTTACAAATGAGGAAATTGAAGCCCAGGAGATATTCGCTTATTACCCAAGCTTGCACAAATAGAATTAAATTAAGAATTTGAACCCAAATCTTCCAACTCCAAGCCAGTGTTTCTCTCCCTTTTGCATTGCACAATTGCTGTCATCCTGGTATGTTTACTCTTATTTACTACAAATCACTTTATTTAATCAAGTTATAATATAACCTTTTATGAACTGAAAATTGGGTATATTTGTTACATAAAATATCATAAAACTTTAGGAAAATAACTAAATGATACAAAAAGATTTTTTAAAGCAAAGTAGAGGACTCAGTAGGAATAGAAAATAAAAGATACAAACAAGTAATAATCAGGAATAGAATTTTTTAATGTTAAAAAAAGCATTGGTGATAATCATTATTTCAGACAAAATTAAAGTTTAAATAGATTTAATAAAAAAAGAAAAATAGTGAAACTATACTACATATACCCATACTGACCAACATTGTTTTAAATTTTTAAAAATAACTAGCTAGCATAATATTGGGATATTACTGTGGTTGGAAATGATGAGTCGGTAGAATTAGAAAAAAAGGAAAGACTTTGGACTTATGAAGATGTTATTATAATACCTTCAGCGAAACAGCAGACAAATAAGCATAATATGATCTCTCATTGATGCCTATGAATGTGTCTGTGTATATATGTTTATGGTTATAGATATCTATGTTTATATGTGTGTATATGTATATGTATATATGTGTGCATGCATAGTTATATAGGAGTAAGGAGGAAAGGGGGAAGAATAAAATTAAAAAGTATAATAGTGGAGAACAACAAAACCTAAAATGAAGCAAAGAAAAAGATGGACAGTTCTGAACACAATGTGAATATCTGGTATTTATTAAATAGGCTTTCTTGAAATGAAAATTTATTGATTTATATTTGAAAACTTTTATGTGCTGCTGTGTACATGACAATTTTTTTGTATTCAGGTTTTAATAAAATGAAATAATGTTTATAAAGGAAGAAAGAATCAATTTTATATACTTGTATTACAATAAAGAGGAAAGATTCAGTTCATGTAATGAAACAAGGAATGACTTAGTCAATATACATTTATTAAACTTCTACTATGGAATAGGCCCCATGCTAAGCTCTGGGGGGAAAATGAAAGGCAAAAAAAAAAATCCTTACCTGCAAAGAGTTCATAATCTATTCCTGCTTAGTAGTAGTAATAGGAAAGGACCAGATGCATCTAGTGATTCTCCTAAGGTAGAATTTCATAACTGGATTGCCTGGAAGTTTTGTGAATTTGCAGAATCTCATGTATGCTCATATTCAGTATGAATAAAACAAGGTATCTGGTTATTTAAAATTTTCTACTATTTTTACTTTGATCAAGAAATAACTTTTTTTCAGCTATGAAAATAATTATCTTTACACCTTTGATATTTCACGACTTTTGCCTTATTAATCTCCATAATCAGGAAAAATCAATCAAGTGTACTTTTTCCTTCTAAATTGTTACTGTCTATGGAAGAAATTAATTTTCCTGTGTTAACCTGATCCAATATGAATTTATTCTGTGTAATATTCATTAAAAAAACTATTTCTCAATTATTATGTACAAGGCATTTTATAAGATACTGTTTTTTAAAATGTCACTTACCTTTCCCTCAAGGAGTTTTTATTTTATTTTCACTTTTTGTTAATATTGAAAGGCCAAATTGTTCCTCTTATATTCCTTTATTGACTCACTCACCATTGCAATTGCATAAAGCATTTTCTACTCTCAATTACCCAAACTTACTTGAGTACAGCTCTCTCAAGAGAAAAGATATTTTTATTGTCTTCTCTATGAATGAGATGGATGGATGAATAAATGAATAAATAAATGAAAATTGATTTGTTAAGCATGTAGTATATTCTAGTCACTGTGTTATCTCCTCTGATCTTTTTTCTCCAAAGTTATACTTATCCTATTGCATAACTGATATTGATAAAGGGCTTTAAAAGTTGCAAATTTTTTTATAACTTTTTATTGACAAAACCCATGCCAGGGTAATTTTTTTACAACATTATCACTTGCCCTCACTTCTGTTCCGATTTTTCCCTCCCATCCTCTACCCCCTCCTCTAGATGGCAAGCAGTCCTATATATGTTGAATATGTCATAGTATATCCTAGATACTATGTATGTGTGCAGAACCAGTTTTCTTGTTGCACAGGAAGAATTGGATTCAGAAGGTAAAAATAACCCGGGAAGAAAAACAAAAATGCAAACAGTTTACATTCATTTCCCAGTGTTTTTTCTTTGGGTGTAGCTGCTTCTGTCCATCATTAATCAATTGAAACTTAATTAGGTCTCTTTGTCAAAGAAATCCACTTCCATCAGATTACATCTTCATACAGTATCGTTGTTGACATATATAATGATCTCTTGGTTCTGCTCATTTCACTTAGCATCAGTTCATGTAAGTCTTTCCAAGTCTCTCTGTATTCATCCTGCTGGTCATTTCTTACAGAACAATAATATTCCATAGCATTCATATACCACAATTTACCCAACCATTCTCCAATTGATGGGCATCCATTCATTTTCCAGTTTCTAGCCACTACAAACAGGGCTGACACAAACATTTTGGCACATACAGGTTGCTTTCCCTTCTTTAATATCTCCTTGGTATATAAGCCCAGTAGTAGCACTGCTGGGTCCAAGGGTATGCACAGTTTGATAACTTTTTGGCATAATTCCAGATTTCTCTCCAAAATGGTTGGATGTGTTCACAACTCCACCAACAATGTATCAGTGTCCCAGTTTTCCCGCATCCCCTTCAACAATCATTATTTTTTCCTGTCATCTTAGCCAATCTGACAGGTGTGTAGTGGTATCTCAGAGTTGTCTTAGTATGCATTTATCTGATTAATAATGATTTGGAACACTCTTTCATATGAGTGGTAATAGTTTCAATTTCATCATCTGAAAATTGTCTGTTCATATTCTTTGACCATTTGTCAATTGGAGAATGGCTTGGTTTCTTATAAATTAGAGTCAGTTCTCTATATATTTTGGAAATGAGGTCTTTATCAGAACCTTTAACTGTGAAGATGTTTTCCCAGTTTGTTGCTTCCCTTCTAATCTTGTTTGAATTAGTTTTGTTTGTACAGAAGCTTTTTAATTTGATGTAATCAAAATTTTCTATTTGTGATCAATAATGGTCTCTAGTTCATCTTTAGTCACAAATTTCTTCCTCTTCCAAAAGTCTGAGAGATAAACTATCCTATGTTCCTCCAATTTATTTATAATCTCATTCTTTATATCTAAATCATGGACCCATTTTGATCTTATCTTGGTATATGGTGTTGAGTGTGGGTCCATGCCTAATTTCTGCCATACTAATTTCCAGTTATCCCAGCAATTTTTGTCAAATAATGAATTCTTATCCCAAAAGTTAGGATCTTTGGGTTTGTCAAACACTAGATTGCTATAGTTGACTATTCTGTCATGTGAACCTAACCTATTACACTGATCAACTAATCTATTTCTTAGCCAATACCAAATGGTTTTGGTGACTGCTACTTTATAATATAGTTTTAGATCAGGTACAGCTAGGCCACCTTAATTTGATTTTTCTTCATTAACTCTTTTAAGATTCTCGAACTTTCATTATTCCATATGAATTTTGTTGTTATTTTTTCTAGATCATTAAAATATTTTCTTAGAAGTCTGGTATAGCACTAAATAAATAGATTAGTTTAGGGAGTATTGTCATCTTTATTATATTCACTCGACCTATCCAGGAGCACTTAATATTTTTCCAATTGTTTAAGTCTGACTTTATTTATGGGAAATTTTTGTAATTTTTGCTCATATAATTCCTGACTTTCCTTAGGTAGATGGATTCCCAAATATTTATGCTGTCAACAGTTATTCTGAATGGAATTTCTCTTTATCTCTTGCTTTGGATTTTGTTGGTGATGTATAAAAATGCTGAGGATTTATGGGATTTTTAATAACCTACAACTTTCTAAAAGTTATGGATTATTTCTAATAGCTTTAGTAGAATCTCTAGGTTCTCTAAGTATACCATCATATCATCTGCAAAAGAGTGATAGTTTGGTTCCTCACTGCCTATTCTGATTCTTTTAATCTCTTTCTTGACTCTTATTGCCGAGGCTAGTGTTTCTAATACAATATTGAATAATAATGGTGACAGTGGCAACCTTGCTTCACTCCAGATCTTACTGGGAAAGGTTCCAGTTTTTCCCCATTGCATATGATGCTTACTGATGGTTTTAAATATATGCTCCTGACTATTTTAAGAAAAAGTCCATTTATTCCTATATTCTCAAGTGTTTTTATTAGGAATGGATGTTGAATTTTATCAAATGCTTTTTCTGCATCTATTGAGATGATCATATGGTTTTTGTTAGTTTGGTTATTGATATAGTCAATTATGCCAATAGTTTTCTTAATATTGAACCAGCCCGGCATTCCTGGTATAAATCCTGCTTGGTCATAGTGTATTATTCTGGGAATGATTTTCTGTAATCTTTTTGCTAATATTTTATTTAAGATTTTAGCATCGATATTCATTAGGGAGATTGGCCTATAATTTTCTTTCTCTGTTTTCAGCCTACCTGGTTTAGGTATCAGTACCATGTCTGTGTTGTAAATGGAGTTTGGTAGGACTCCTTCAATCCCTATTTTTTCAAATAGTTTATATAGCATTGGAGTTAATTGTTCTTTAAATGTTTGGTAGATAACAGGATGATTTCAGAAAGGCCTAGAGAGACTACACAAACTGATGCTGAGTGAAATGAGCAGGACCAGGAGATCATTATATACTTCAACAACATGTGATGACCATTTCTGATGGACCTGGCCATCCTCAGCAAGGAGATCAACCAAATCATTTCCAATGGAGCAGTAATGAACTGAACCAGCTACGCCCAGAGAAAGAACTCTGGGAGATGACTAAAAACCATTACATTGAATTCCCAATCCCTATATTCATGCCCACCTGCATTTTTTATTTGCTTCACAAGCTAATTGTACAATATTTCAGAGTCTAAGTCTTTTTGTACAGCAAAATAACAGTTTGTTCATGTATACTTATTGTGTATCTAATTTATATATTAATATATTTAACATCTACTGGTCATCCTGCCATCTGGGGGAGGGTGGGGGTAAGAGTGAAAAATTGGAACAAAGGTTTGTAAGTGAATGTGTAAGTTACATACATATAACCTGTAAATAAAAGCTATTAAGTAAAAAAAAAATTTTGCGAAATTCCATATAAATCCATCTGGTCCTGGGGATTTTTTCTTGGGAGTGATTAATAACGTTCTATTTCTTTTTCTAAGATGGACTGTTTAGGATATTTACTTCTTCCTCTGTTAATCTGGGCAAGGTAAATTTTTGAAGGTATTCTTCCATTTCATTTAAGTTGTCAGATTTATTGCCATAAAGTTAGGCAAAAGTAATTCCTAATTATTTTGTAATTTCCTCTTCATTAGTGGAGTTCTCCTTTTCAATTTTAAGACTAACAATTTGATTTTCCTCTTTCCTTTTTAATAGTTTACTAAGGGATTTGTCTATTTTGTTGGTTTTTCATAGAACCAACTCTTAGTTTCATTAATTAATTCAATAGTTTTGTTACTTTCAATTTTATTGATCTCTCCTTTTATTTTTAGAATGTCAAGTTTAGTGTTTGACTGGGGGTTTTTAATTTGTTCCTTTTCTAGCATTTTTAGTTGCAAACCCAATTCGTTGATATTCTCTTTCTCTATTTTATGCAAGTAGGCCTCTAGAGATATGAAATTTCCTCTTATTACCACTTTGGCTGCATCCCATATTTTAGTTATGTCTCATTATTGTCGTTTTCTTGGATTGAAGTTATTATGTCTATGATTTGCTGTTTCACCCAATCATTCTTTAGTATGAGATTTTTAGTTTCAATTATTTTTTGGTCTACTTTCCCTGGCTTTTTGTTGATTAATTTTTATTGTACATGGTCTGAAAGGATGCATTTCCACTATTTCTGCCTTACTGCATTTGAGTTTGAGGTTTTTATTCCTAATATATGGTCTATTTTTGTAGGTTCCATGAACTGCTGAAAAGTGCACTCCTTTCTGTCTCCATTTGGTTTCTCAGAGATCTATCCTATATTACTTTTCTAGTATTCTTTTACCTCTTTGACTTCTTTCTTATTTATTTTGTGGTTTGATTTATCTAATTCTGAGGGTCAAGGTTGAGATCTCCCACTATTATGTTTTGCTGTCTATTTCTTCTTGCAGCTCTCTTAATTTCTCTTTTAAAATTTAGATGCTCATCACTTGGTGCATATATGTTTAATATTTTTATTGCTTCATTATCTATGCTACCCTTTAGCAAGATATAGTGCCCTTCCTTATCTCTTTTAATTAGATCAATTTTTGTTTTTGCTTGATCTGTGATCAGGATGTCTACCCCTGCTTTTTTTGACTTCACCTGAAGCATAGTAGATTTTGCTCCAACATTTTACCTTTATTCTGCATGTATCTCCCTGCTTCAGGTGTGTTTCCTGTAAACAACATATTGTAGATTCTAGTTTTTAATCCATTCTGCTAACTGCTTCCTCTTTATGGGGGAGTTTACCCTGTTTACATTTATGGTTAAAATGACTAATTCTGTATTACTTGCCATCTTGTTAACCCCTGTTTATGCTTTTCTCCTTTCTTTCCCCCTTACTCCCCTTCCCAGTATTAAACTTGTGAGCAACACTTGCTTCTCACAGCCCTCCCTTTTTAGTATCCCTCCTCCCCACCTTAGAGTTCCTTCCCCTGTCTTATTCCTTTCCCTCACAGTTTCCGTATTCTCTTCTGCTTAGCTTATTCCTTCCCTTTTCACTTTTCCCTTCTCACTTTTCAATGAGATGGAAGAAGTTTCACCATAAATTGAATATGTCTAAAATTTTTTCTCTTAAAGCTAGTTCTGATGGCAGTAAAATACCCACTATATTCATCCCCTTCCATTCTTTCTCTCAGATATAATAGGTTTCCTTTGCCTCTTCATGAGATGTAGTACCCCCACTTTACCCTTTTTCTGGTACAATGTCCTTTCCACCTCTATTTTCTAGAACAGGGTATATATGTATTCTTTATACATCTTTACAGCAGAAATATAGTTCCCAAGATTTCTTTTTACCTTTTTAGATTTCTCTTGAGTTCTATATTTGTAGATCAAACTTCTTGTTAATTTCTGGATTTTTCATCAAAAATAGGTGAAATTCACTTATTTTGTTGAATGACCATCTTCTTCCCTGGAAAAAGATGCTCATTCTGGCTGGGTAAGTTATTTTTGGTTGCATACCAAGTTCCTTAGCCTTTCGGACTATCATATTCCAGGCCCTTTGATCTTTTAATGTGGATGCTGCTAGATCTTGGGTGATCCTTATTGTGGTTCCTCTATATTTGAATTGGGTTTTTCTAGCTGCTTGGAGTATTTTTTCCTTTGTTTGAGGGTTCTGGCATCTGGCCACTATATTTCTTGGTGTTTTGATTTTAGGATCCTTTTCAGTAGGTGATCGATGAATCCTTTCAATGTCTATTTTACCCTCTGTTTGTATGACTTCTGGGCAGTTCCCTTTGATAATTTCCTGGAAAATAGTGTCCAGGCTCTTTTTTTTCATAATATTTTTCTGGGAGTCCAATAATTCTCAGATTGTCGCTCCCAGACCTATTTTCCAGGTCTGTTGTTTTCCCAAGAAGGTATTTCACATTTTTCTCCATTGTTTGATTTTTTTGGTTTTGCTTGACTGATTCTTCTTGTCTCCTTGAATCATGCAATTCCATTTGCTCGATTCTGATTTTCAATGAAGTATTTTCTTCATTCACTTTTTTATATCTTTTTCCAATTGTCCAATTTGTTCTATGGAATCTTTTTCCTTTTCACCAATTTTGTTTATTAGAGAGCTATTTTCTGTTTCCAGTTCAGTAATCCTATTTTTCAAGGATTTTATTTCTTTATCCACTCTGTCTTTAAATGAGTGGGATGAGTTCTCCAGACTCTCTTGCCAAGCCTCCCTCTCCTTTTCCCATTTTTCTTCTAGCTCTCTTGTGAGAGCCATTTTTATTTCTTCAATGAGATTCATCTGTGCTGAGGAACAGATGATCTCCTCCTGTGGGGATTCACCTGGAGATTTAGTATCTGCTATCTGTCTGTATAAAAGCTGTCAATCGTTAAGGTCCTTTTCTATTTTTTGCTCATTTTGTCAGAGAAGAATCAGAGACAAACTAGCAAAGAAAAAAAGAAAAAACAAACCAAATGGTATCTGCTTTTTTGGGGGAGGGGCTGGGTGGCCTTACCGAGCTTCCTTTACAGACTGTGGGGGCAGCAGCAAGGCACTAGCAGGACTGTGCTGTGACTACACTCCGAGACTATGAGAGCGTGCTGAGACACTGTGGGGGAGGGGTGGCCAGGTCCCAAGAAACTCCAGCTGTTTAGGGCTGTATTCTTCACCCCACCCCGTGTTTTTAGCTTTTCTGCTGGGCTACTGACTTGCTGCCAGGGCAAAGTATCCAATCCTGTAGCAAAGCTCCCCCCACATAGATAGCTGAGATCACTGGATGAAAAATGAGCTGGGCGCAAAACCAAACAGGATCCAACAGGAGGAGGAAAAAGGCTTGACTTCCCTCTAGGAAACTGTCTTTTGCTTAGCGATCCCAAGCTTCTCCCTAAGACAGAAGGCCATCTTTAAGCACCATGATGCTTCTGGTGTGGATGCTACAAGTCACAGAACGTCGCTGTCTGAAGGAGTCAGAGACAGGACTGTACAAGCAGTGGGGGCAGGAGAGGCTTCCGACTGGCAGTGAGGTGGAGGATGAGCAGACCCTGGCCTCCACCTGCTCAGAGACCTCCACCCAGAGGGAGGACCCCGGCCAGACGGGGGGCTGGACAGGGCTGGCCTGGCCTCTGATTCTGCTGCCTCTGGCAGGCTTCCTAACCTCCCTGGTCCTCAGGCAGCCTCCAGAGCTTGGTGAGGCATTATGTGGGGGACGGTTACTAGGGCTGACAAGATCACAGACCCAGCCGTGCCCCAAAGTCCAGACTCACAGACCTTGGTTACCCATGGGCATCCATCACTCCTCGGCTGTGAGCTTCCCGGGTTTCTGTTTCCCAGCCAGTGCCTCCCTCCAAGCACAGCCCGCCATCCAGCCTCCACAGCTTGTTCCAGCCGGCTTTGCTGCCGATTAGGAAGAAGGGCTTCCTTGGACCACCTCCCTCATTCTTCCTTTGGACCCCTTGGTGTCCACTGCCACGTTGTCTCCTGCCCTGGACTCCATCCCCTCCAGTGTGCTCAGCTGTGAGCTGCCTGCTGAGCTCTTGCTGCCACTGCCTTCAGACTGGGCCCGATGTAAAACTATCCTGCCCTCGAGCAAAAATAGATCTTTCCTGGGGAATCTCAAGGATGTCTTCTCTTGGTAACTATTTGTGGATTTTTTTTTCAGTCAGGCATTAATTCAGAGGCTTTTAATGAGATGGATTCTGAGAGAAAATGCGGAACTTGCACAGCTGTGTGCCTCCTTGCCGCCATCTTGGCCGGAAGTCTCAGTTGCAAAAATTTTTATAGATTTATCTCATTTGATTCTCACAACAACCATTGATTACTATTATCATCTCATTTTATAGATAAGAAAATTGAGGCTAAGGGAGATTACTTGACTTTTCTGTGGTCCCATAGTGTGAAGCGGTCCAGATTTGAATTCTTCTTCCTTCTTTTCTGTACCTTCCCCAGCCAGGATTGATGGAGCAGAGAACATGTTCCATGTCAAAAAAAAATAACGCTACCTTCGATTTACCGTGGAAAAGTTAACTGAAAGAAATGAGAGGTCTGTAGGTCAGTAGACAAACTATTAATGGCCTACTCCCAATTTAGGAAGGATACTAGAGGTGGCATAAAAGATGATATTGCTGAAAAATGTTCATCATATTTCTTTGTACCATTTTACATATGAATGTATTTTCCAATATAATGTTGTTTTTGCCAGGTATTTTTCTCCCTTTGGCAAGGGAATAAAAGGTTTGTTCATTAAGATTCTAGGCTCATTTGGCCTCTTTGTTTTAATAATTAATTTATATTATTTTCACTTTTGAATGAAATTATTATAATCACTGGTGATGTCATATTAATTTTTTATTTTCAAGAACTTATTTAAGTAATATGCATTTATATTTTCTTATTATTTAATGCTTTGGTTGGTGGCAATATCATTTTGATTATCTATTTCCAGAAAAAAATATCAAGATATTGTTTTAATAATTCTGAGCTAAATTTTCTTAACCTTTCTCTCACTCCTATTCTCTATTCTTGTTTACCATAGATTCTGATACCATAGATCAGAGATAGCTCTGATGAGTCAATTGTCTAACTGTAGATAGCTAACAGGGATAACTCCCACATCCATAATATGTTTTGTGTGTGTGTGTGTGTGTGTGTGTGTGTGTGTGTGTGTGATGTTATTTGGAGTGCACTATAGCCAAATTCCATCACATCTTTTTTTTGGGGAGAGAAAATTTTTGTCATGTAGAAGCACAAGGGCTTCTTTAAAATCTACAAGTATTTAATCTTTCTATTTTCTTTCTCCTGAACCATAATTCCCATATATATTTCTACATCTTTATCTTTTTTTATTTTTGTATTGAATTCACCAAGTATCAGTTTTGCTCCCACTTTTATATTATCAACAATCAAATTAAAATATATTGATAATTTTTGCTCCCTTTCCTTTTGCTTTGCCACCACCACTTTTAAAGTGGAAAAGGGACAGAGAACATGGAGGACATTTTTCCCCTTTCTTTTATTGATTACCATTGACAAAAATTTTTCATCATATTGTGGCCAGCCCATGGGGGATGGGTCTCTCTTTGACAAGCTAGGTTAGTCCTGGGATCATCTAGGGAATTTCCTGTAAAGAGAACCTGAAATGGATTGTAATTCATTTTCATAATCTTCAAAACTCAGGACCATTTCTATACCATAATTAGAATACTTTTGTGAAGGAGTGAAATAGCATAAGCATAAATTAAATAGGCAAGTACAAATTCTCAGTGCTCATCGAAGTATCTAGGAAGGAAAAACTTTAAATGGGAATTGGATAGATTGTCTGGAGAAAAGATTTTCCCTAAAGGAGAAATTTAATGTTAGAAAGTCTACCAAACTTGTACTAGGATCAATAGCATCCATCAAGAACTCAAGATCTGAACACCTCTACAATCTCTTGCTCTTGCTTGTAACTCTGGGCCACACTTATATGCTCTGGTCCAACTCCTCTGTTCCTATCTTCTGTTGTTATCTACCTATCAATTGTAAGACTTCTTTTGAAGCTTCCTATGATGTCTACTCTACTCGGAAAAAAAAAAAATCTAAGGCCAAGCATAAGACTGCAAGAACTAGATTGTTTATCAGTACTCTATGAAGTGATCAGAACCAAATCCTCTTAGATTAGCTATCCCAAAGCTAGGACACCATCTTACTTTATATTTCCCCCGGCAATTAGCATAGAGTTCTGTTCCCAGCAGATGTTTGCCAAATTTATTGGTAAAGGTGTCACATGAATATAAATGACTCCAATTTGCCTTCCTATCTCAAGTGAGTTAGGAAACACTTAATTTGTTCATTCACACAACATTCACATGACACATATATTCAGATCTAAATGAATCACTCAGCAGTACCCTAGATTGGAAAGAATTCATGCCATTTTTGGAAAAGATTGAACTGCAAGCAGAAGCTGCCAGTCCCCTGCATCTGAACTGGCTCTAACTCAATCTGTCACTAATACTAAAAATATTTATGAAGCCTAGATTCCAGTCCTTGCCCCTTACTCAAGAACCTCAAACTAGCAATCATCTCACTTTTGTGGAGCTTCAATATTTCTGACTCAGAAATAAAACTAAGGCATATGAAGCAGTTTGTATTTCTTTGCTGGTAATTCATGAACCAGAGTGCAGCATTTAAGCCAATAACTAGTTAACAACTGTATTCCTATTTTTCATATTAGGTAGAAGTTCAGTCAGTTCTCTTTAAGCTATGATTTAGTTATTTATTATTATAATGACATGCAAATATGGTTTTTTCTTTGTAACAGGCTTCTTTGACTTGCTGATGACCAGAATTTCTCCATATACTACTTGATTATAGGTTCTCTCTCATCTAATTTTTTTTTTCCTGCAATCTCTTTAGTATTGTTTGTGATTGATGGATAATTCTTTTTTTGTTCTTTGTAAAGCTTTGATTGTATCACCTTTTGGTTTTCTCTTTAAATTTTGATTAAGGTTATAGGGATTTCTGACATTCTTTTTATTTTACAGATTTCTACATGTTTCTTTATTTTCTTTAATCAGGCCATATGATTTTTAGGTGCTCTGTTGCATGTACAGGCTACATATTGATGTAATCTTCTAGTGTCTTGCCTAAGTTGTTCAATAATTTTCTCTAACTCCTGACATGATGTAAACAACTAGACTTGTGAGAGACTTGAAGTCGGAAAGATCTGAGTTTTAACCCTGTCTCACAAATATAGCAAATGTGAGATTTGAGGCAATTACTTAGCTTTAGGCCTAATTTCCTCACCTGTTAAATAGGCTGATAATAGTTGTAGGGTTCTTGTGAGAATCAAATGAGAGAAAATATATGTAAATACCTTGAAACTTTAAAATAATATATAAACCTTAGCTATTATTCTTGAGAGGTAAGATAGAGTTAAAATGATTATATGATTTAGAAATAAAAAGTTGAGTTCATAAACAAATTAGAGAAGCATGTAATACTTTGCCTATTAGATCAGATCTATAGAAAAGGAAAGCATTTATGACCAAATAAGAGATAGAGAGCATTATGGAATATGCAATGAATAATTTTGCTCATATTAAATTTTAAAAGTTTTGCTTAAACAAAACCAATGTCATCAAGATTGAAAGAAAAGCAAAAAATTGGGTAATTAGTAGCAAGTTTGTCTTATAAAGTCTTCATTTCTTAAATATGTAGAGGATGAAATTACTTTATAAGAATGTGAGTCATTCCCCAATTGAAAAGTGGTCAAAGAATATAAACAGGGAGTTTTTGTAAGAATAAATAAAAACTGTCCATCGTCAAATTAAAGGGTCTAAATAATTTTCAGTTAGAAAAGAGCAAATTAAAACAATTCATATCTATCATATTAGCTAAAATAACAGGAAAACTGACAAATGTTGGAAAGGAGATGCTAATCCACTCTTGAAAGAATTATCAATTCAGCAAGGAGATCAACCAAATCATTTCCAATGGAGCAGTAATGAACTGAACCAGCTATGCCCAGAGAAAGAACTCTGGGTGATAACTAAAAACCATTACATTGAACTCCCAATCCCTATATTTATGCCCACCTGCATTTTTTATATCCTTCACAAGCTAATTGTACAATATTTCAGAGTCTGATTCTTTTTGTACAGCAAAATAACGGTTTGGTCATGTATACTTATTGTGTATCTAATTTATATTTTAATATATTTAACATCTACTGGTCATCCTGCCATCTGGGGGAGGGGGTGGGGAGTAAGAGGTGAAAAATTGGAACAAGAGGTTTGGCAGTTGTTAATGCTGTAAAGTTACCCATACATATAACCTGTAAATAAAAGGCTATTAAATAAATAAATTAAAAAAAAAAAGAATTATCAATTGATCCAACCATTTTGGAGAACAATTTGGAACTATATCCAAAGGGCTATAAAACTATGCATAACTTTTGACACATCAATTCTTCTACTAGGTCTATACTCCAAAGACATCAGAGAAGAAGGAAAAGATTCCATATGTAGAAAAATATTCAAATTTGCTTTTTTAGTGACAAAGAATTGGAAATTGAAAGAATGCATATCAATTGGGGAAAGCTGAACAAGATGTAGTATTTGTTTATAATGAAATTCTATTGTGCTATAAAAATGATGAGTAGGATGGTTTCAGAAAAACCTGGGAAGACATATGATCTTATAAAAAGTGAAGTGAGAGAACCAGGATATGATTGTACTTAGTAAAAGCAAAAATGATTAAAGATAAATGACTTAGCTATTATCAGGAATACAATGGTACAAGACACCTCTGAAAAACTTATGATGAAAAATGCTTATTCACCTCCTGAGAAAAAATTCATGGAGTCTGACTGTAGATTAAAGCATCTATTTCTTTGGTCTCTGTTCTCTTTTGCGGTATCGGTAATATGATAATATTTGCATGACTACACAATGTGTTAAAGTGTCTTCTCAAGAAGTGGTAAAGGGAGAGAGGAGGAGAATTTGAAACTCAAAAATTATTATTTTTAATAAAACTTTTTATTTTCAAAATATATACATGGATAATTTTTCTTTTTTTCTTTTCTTTTTTATTACAGCTTTTTAATTTTCAAAAGATATGCATGGATAATTTTTCAACATTAACCCTTGTAAAACCTTGTGCTCCAATTTTCCCTTCTTCCCCCTATCCCTTTCTCTATACAGCAAATAATCCAATATAAATTAAATGATGGCAAAATATATGTTGAATCCAAAATATACATACATATTTATACAATGATCTTGCTGCACAAGAAAAGTCAAATTAAAAAGGAAAAAATGAGAAAGAAAATAAAATACAAGCAAACAACAACAAAAAGAATGAAAATACTATCCACACTTAGTTCCCACTGTCCTCTCTCTGGATGTAGATGGCTCTTTTTATCACAAGATCATTGTAACTTGTCTGAATCATCTCATTGTTGAGAAGAACCATATCCATCAGAATTAATCATCGTATAAGGTTGTTGCCATGCACAATGATCTCTTGGTTCTGCTCATTTCTCTTACTATCAGTTCATGTAAGTCTCTCCAGGTCTCTCTGAAATCATTCTGCTGATCATTTCTTATAAAATAATAATATTCCATAATATTCATTTACCATAACTTATTCCGTCATTCTCCAACTGATGGGCATCCATTCAGTTTCCAGTTTCTTGCCACTACAAAAAGGGCTGCCACAAACATTTTTGCACATACAGGTCTTTTTATCTCTTTTATGTAATCTTTGGGATATAAGACCAGTAGAAACACTGCTGGATCAAAGACTATGCACATTTTCATAGCTCTTTGGGCATAGTTCCAAATTGCTCTCCAGAATGGTTGGATCAGTTCACAACTCCACTAACAATGTAATAGTGTCCCAGTTTTCCCACATCCTCTCCAACATTCATCATTATCATTTCCTGTCATCTTAGCCAATCTGAGAGCTGTGTAGTGGTACCTCAGAGCTGTCTTAATTAGCATTTCACTGATCAATAGTGATTTAGAGCACATTTTCATGTGAGTAGAAATGGTTTCAATTTCTTCATCTGAAAATTGTCTGTTTATATTTTTTGACCACTTATCAATTGAAGAATGGCTTAAATTCTTATAAATTTGAGTCAATTCTCTATATCTTTTAAAAATGAGGCCTTTATCAGAATTTTTGAATATAAAAATGTTTTCCCAGTTTATTGCTTCCTTTTTTTTTGTCTTTTTTTTGTTAAAAACTTTTTAACATGATATAATGAAAATTATCTATTTTGTGTTCAATAACAAACTCCAATTCTTTTTTTTTATAGTAACTTTTTAATGACAGAACATGGATAGGTAATTTTTTATAACATTATTCCTTGCACTCACTTCTATTCCAACTTTTCCCTTCCCTCCCTCCACACTTCCACTAGATGGCAGGCAGTCTTATACATGTTAACTATGTTACAGTATATCCTAGATACAATGTATGTGTGCAGAACTATACAATTCTCTTGTTGCACAAGAAGAATTGGATTCAGAAGGTAAAAATAACCTGGGAAGAAAAACAAAAATGCAAACAGTTCACACTCATTTCCCAGTGCTCCTTCTTTGAGTGTAGCTGATTTTGTACATTATTGATCAATTGAAACTGAGTTAGATCTTCTCTTTGTAGAAGATATCCACTTCCATCAGAATACATCCTCATACAGTATTGTTGTTGACATGTATAATGATCTCCTGGTTCTGCTCATTTCACTCAGCATCAGTTCATGTAAATCCTTCCAAGTCTCTTTGTATTCATCCTGCTGATCATTTCTTACAGAAAAATAATATTCTATAACATTCATATACCACAATTTACCCAACCATTCTCCAACGATGGACATCCATTCATTTCCCAGTTTCTAGCCACTACAAAAAGGGCTACCACAAACATTCTGGCACATACCTTCTTTAGTATCTCTTTGGGATATAAGCCCACTAGTAATACTGCTGGATCAAAGGATATGCACAGTTTGATAACTTTTTGGACATAATTCCAGATTGCTCTCCAGAATGGTTGGATTCGTTCACAACTCCACCAACAATGCATCAGTGTTCCAGTTTTCCCTCATTCCCTCCAACATTCATCATTATTTTTGCCTGTCATTTTAGCCGATCTGACAGGTGTGTAGTGATATCTCAGAGTTGTTTTTATTTGCATTTCTTTGATTAATAGTGATTTGGAATACCCTTTCATATGAGTAGAAATAGTTTCAATTTCATCACCTGAAAATTGTCTGTTCATATCCTTTGACCATTTATCAATTGGAGAATGGATTGATTTCTTATAAATTAGAGTCAAGTCTCTATATATTTTGGAAATGAGGCCTTTATCAGATCCTTTAACTGTAAAAAAATATTTTCCCAGTTTGTTGCTTCCCTTCTAATCTTGTTTGCATTAGTTTTGTTTGTACAAAAGCTTTTAAATTTGATATAATCAAAATTTTCTATTTTGTTATCAATAATGATCTCTAGTTCTTTGGTCACAAATTCCTTCTTCCTCCACAAGTTTGAGAAGTAAACTATCCTATGTTCCTCTAATTTATTTCATCTCATTCTTTATGCCTAAATCATGGACCCATTTTGATCTTATCTTGGTGTATGGTGTTAAGTGTGGATTTATTCCTAGTTTCTGCCATATTAATTTCCAGTTTTCCCAGAAGTTTTTGTCAAATGAAATCTTATCCCCAAAGTTGGGATCTTTGGGTTTGTCAAATACTAGATTGCTATAGTTAGTGACTAAACAAACTCCAATTCTTTGTTGGTTCCAAATTCCTTCCTTATCCACATATCTTAGAGGTAAACTATTCTTTGATTTTCTAATTTGCTTATAATATCACTCTTTATGTCTAAATCATTAATCCATTTAGACCTTATCTTAGTATATGGTATTAGCTGTGGGTCAATCCCTAGTTTCTGTCATACTCATTCATTTTGGGGTTTCTTTCAGATGGTGATTGGTAAATTCTTTCAATAGCTATTTTACCTTCTGCTTCTATGACACCAGGTCAGTTTTCCTTGATGATTTCCTGAAAGTTGATATCTATGCTCTTTTTTTAATCATAGTTTTTAGGAAGTCCAATAATTCTTAGCTTGTATCTCCTAGATCTATTTTCCAGGTCAGTTGTTTTTCTAATGAGGTATTTTACATTTTTTCTATTTTTTCTTTTTCTTTTTGGTTTTGTTTGACTGATTCTTGAAGTTTCATTGATTAATTCACTTCCATTTGTTCAATTCTAATTTTTAATGAGTTATATACTTCAGTTAGATTTTTTAAATCTCCTTTTGCATTTGGCCAATTGCACTTTTAAATGAGGTGTTTTGTTCATTGCATTTTTTTATTTCACAAATTCTGTTTTTCAATGAATTGGTTTCTTTTTTAGATATATTTTGTAAGAAGTTATATGCTTTTTGCCATTTCATCAAATCTATTTTGTAAGGAGTTATTTGCCTTTTTCATTTCATCAAATCTATTGAAGGAATTTTCTTTAGATAATTTCTCTTTTTTCCTTTTCCAAACTTTCCTGCTAAATATGCATTTTCTTTCCCAATTTTTCTTCTAATTCTCTTTTAAGATTTTTTTTTAATTCTTCCAAGAGAGCCTTGTGAAATAGGGACCAACTCATCTCACACACTGAGGCTTCATCTGGAGATGATTTGCCTTTAGGAACCTCAGGGTTTGATATCTGTTCTCTTTCTTCATAAAAGCTTTCTATGGTCAGAGTTCTTTGTGGGGTGTTTTTTGCTCACTTTTTAAAGGTTGAGGTTTTACAGCAAAAGAGTGGACAGCTGCTTTAGGTTGCCTGGGACTGGTGCTGCTAATTGATTTCTGGGGTTGGGTAGGTGTGGCCAGCTTCTGTGTTTTTCCTAGCATTCAGAGACTCACTATTTGCCTTTTGTATTTGCTTTGGATGTCTCACAACTAATCTGCTGGTCCAATGGCTTGTCACCCAGACAGAGTAGCCTGAGCCTTTCAGTAGATTTCCTGGTGTGGGATGTTGCAAAATCCTGGCTCCCTGCCCTGGGCTCCTTGTGCTATGTCTGGGCTCAGCAGCCTCTCCCCTGCCTGATTGAAACAGACTTTTTTCTGAAGTTCTTCCAAAGTATCTTCTAGAAATTTGTTGCATTCCAAATATTTGTGGATTCTGGTACTCTAAAACCAGTTTAAAGACTTGATCTGGTGTTGATCTGTGGGACATTAGAAGGAACTCAGATAAAGACATGTCTACTCTCAGCCATTTTGGCTCTACTCCTTCTCAAAAAGTATTTTTAAAAATGTTAAATTTGTTTTTACAATTAATAGAAAAAAAATTAAAGTTTTTTTTTTTAATTGAAGTGTCAACATAAGGAATGCACATATCAGACCTAACTTACACATGTGACATTGGGCAATTCATTTAACCCCTGTGTTTCAGTTTGCTCTGTAAAAGGCAGATGCTGAACTTAATGGCATCTAAATGTATTTCCAGTTGTAAAGAGCTGCATGACATAGTATGTAGTACAATCATAGGAATTAGGAAGACCTGGATTCAAATCGTCCCTGACTTTCTTACTACCTGTATAACCCCAGGAAAATATTCTATTTTCTCCAGTTCCCTCAGCTGTTAAATGAGGGTAGTACCAGTCCCTATCTCTCAGGGTTTTTATAAGGAACATATGAAATCATTTTATAAAGTTTTTACACATCTCAAGATGCTATAGAAATGCATAGCATTGTTATTAGCTTTTAAATATATCACCCTATGGGTTTTGAAGCATAATTATAAGAATATTAATTGATAGCCCTCCTCTTCCTCCCATGATTGTTATAATGGTAATAGTAATACACATACTATTCAGGATATGTGTATGTGTGTATTTGGCCATGAAGTGGTTTTATTCCCTCTATCAAATATTGCGATAAATTATGTTGGGTCAACATGATTATAGAAAAGATTCTAGTTATTAAAAATTACTCTATTTTGGCAAGGTTTATCTGCTATTTCAATTTATGTCATCAAACATGAAAAAAACTTTAAAAGATTCTAATCTAGGTATTTCCATTTGCTCTTTTCTGAATAATTGGACACTAATTCATACCATCTAATTCATTATTCATTATCTAAAGCGTGCATTGAGTGTAGATTGTCTTTTTGAGTGCTAAAATAAAGCTGCAAATTTGCTGATATAATTGTCTTGATACCTTTGCTAATTCTAAACTGTTCCAAGTGTCCTTTTATATCATCAGCAAATAGGGATTCCCTCCCTGTTTTCCCTATCTGAGCTTTCTTTTTTCTAATTATTATTGTTAGCATTTGTAGAACTACAGGAAATATAAGAATAAGCACAGATTATCAGTTTGTTTAGATTCTTCAGATTTTCCTTCTTCAGGTACAAGTATTTTACCCAATTTAAATCCTTATTCATCTGATTTAGGATTAGTTTTAAAGTGATTTCATATAATTTCCCTGAATGTAACTATAATAGATTTTTAGATAATCTGGAGCATGCAGCCTTAAAAAAAATATTGATGTCTGTTTCTAGTATTGATATATGTGGTAAAAGCATTTCTATACTTAGTCCATTTCATGTGAATTTGTGATTTGCTCACTTTCCTGTTCTTTACCTGCATTGAAGCATCCCCAGCTTATATTGCTATTTCTGATTTGTTCTGTTATTACACTATGGAAATAACTGAAGATAAGTATAGGTCACTCCTTTGTTTTCCACATCAGAGTGAGCATCATGACAGTGCCAAATGGAACAAGTCTGACAGTATATGGCACCTGTCAATTTTTTTGAAACAGAATATGTGATTTCATTCATGTCTAGAACTCTGAGTGAGGAACTTCTACTAATGTAGATTTACACTTCCTTTGCAACTTAACAATTTTTGAAAAGCTTGCCTGGGCACTGAGAAGTACTTACATTGCATAACCAATATGGGTAAGAGTGGGATTGAAACTCAAGTCAGGCTTATACTATGTCCAATATACTATTCTTCCTCTCTATTCTCCCCTGCCTCACTGCATGTTTATCTTAGGTTCAAAGGAGCAGTTTTATCATATTTACTGATTTGAAACCCAAGGTTCCTGCCAGCTCTTCACAGCAACAAAACTGATTTGAAGGGAAAAAAATTCCCTCCTCTGACTGGCATTTCTGTACTTTTCCATTGTCTCATCCTCTATCACATAATATCACAGGAATTTTCCTTGGGCTTTGAATTTTTTTCTAATTCTCATTATAATTATTTTAAATCCTCTTATCCCTGAAAACAGTGTATATTATTTGTCTATGCCCAAGAAGTCTGTTTCTATATATAGCCTTTATACAGACACCTTTTATAGATGAATGATGAGTTAATTGCAGTAGTTAATGAAATACTTCACCTTCATTAAAAATCTAGGAATCTTTTGATTATCTTGATTTTCAGGGATCATAGATGTTTGCTTGCTGAACTGAGTAGAAAGTGGGAGGAGATTGAAGTGGATGCCATATAGAATCATCATCTATGAGTCTTTGTTGAGACATAGAACAAGGCAAATGATCTTATTTTGTCATAAGGAAGTATGGTATAGCAGAAAATGCAATTAAGAGTCAGGAATCTTGGATTAACTTAAAAGGGAGGTACAAATTAGAGTTGTTATAGTTAAATTTCCCAAAGCTATATTGTGAGTTATGAAGGAGGATCTAGTCTAAATAATTATAGTAATGCATCTCCCCATCCCTATCCAAAATTATTTTTTTAACTGTCTACTGCATTCCAGGCTCTGTGTTAAGTACTAAAGGATACAAAAGACAAAAACAATAAGTTTTCCTCAAGACATTTATATTTTTCCATCCAAATCAGTTAAATCTTATCATAGCCAAGTGGCTCTCTCTCCTAGGAAGGTAGTTTATAAGTATTTACTTTCCACTCACTAAGTCATAAGGACTCTTTCAACATCAGTCTCTGTTGTAACTAAAATACGCACCTGGGCAAGTTTGAATCTGGGGGCGGTTTGGAAAGGAAATTACTTCACTGGGCTTAGGCTCAAAAATTCATATCTCAAAGATGTTCCCTAAAGGAGATATTCATGATGAGAACTCTTCTTGTTGCCCTTGCCCAGCTCCAAGATTATAAATTCCCATCACTCAGTATTGAGATGCTCTAAGTATGTGAGAAGCCCCCTTGGACTGATTGGAAGAGACAAACCATAGCCAACTCATGTTGGCACATGCCCATACTCTGGAGATGTGATGGTGCCTGTGTTGCATAAGCTTCACTGCCTTCCAAGCTGTAACCATGAAGTTTCCAGAGAAAGAACTGATTTGTGATGTGCACTTAGTTGTTCCAAACCACTGTTTGGATGTGCATAGGGAAGAAGATCTTAGCATCTCCTCTCCCTCCACCCTACTTGGAAATCATTTCTATAAAGATGAAACAGATTTAAAGTAACTCCAGGCAACTCTGCTGATGGGTAGTCGGTGGATTAGGAGCATGCTCACAACATATAAACTCTTAGGCAGAAAAGATAATAAAATAATTATTTTAGTAGGTTCATTAATGTCTACACTTAAAACTGTTTGTACGAATCAGCTAATATTTCCTGCTATGCTAAGACTTCATTTCTCTATCCGCTCTGCCATCCTCCCTAATGACATAAGTTTGTCTCAGACAACGGTATAAATGTTCAGTGGCCAGAAAAATAATTTTTAAAAATTTAATCAGCATTCAAGAAGACAGGGAAACTAATGAAATTCTTGATACAACTGTATATTGTTCTATATATTATGAAACATAATCTGGATACATTTGAGAAAAATTGCTAAACTCATCATGCTATTTGACCTAGTTATTCCATTATAGTATGTGTATTCTCCAAAAGTTTCATGACAGAAAGGTATGTATGTATATAGTCACACACACACACACTCACACACACACACACATTCCCCATAGACACATATTCACATACAAAAATCTGTGTATTTGTGTGTTTCATTGTTACACCCTCTGTTGTAGCAAGCAACTGGAAACAAACTGGACTTATCATCCTTTGGAGAATGGCTAAGAAAATAAAGGAAAAGGAAAATAAAGGAACATTATTATACTGTAAGAAATAAAAAATTAACATTCATAGCGTGACAGTGTCATAAGTTTAAGACTTGAAAAAAAAAATCTTATATTTCATTCAAATCTACACTACTCATTTTGCAAATGAAGAAATTGAGGTCAAGAGAGTTTAAGAAGCCATGGAGTCAGGATTTCTGAAGGGGAAGGAATTAATTTTCTGGATTCTGTTTTTTTCCAGGAACCTCTTTGTTTCTGGATCACATTAGTAAAGAGCATTATAATTGTGAGTGGTTGTTGATTATCTGACAGTTAAAGTATAGGAAAGAAAGAAGCAAACAAACAAGAAAGCAAAGGAGGGAGAGAGAGAGAGAAAGAAAGAGGAAAGGAAGAAGGAGGGGAGGGAGGTGATTTGACATAAGTTTATATATATATATGTAAATATATATATATATATTTATACATATATATATGTAATAATGCAAAGCATATTAGTCATGTTGTGAAAGGATAAATCAGACCAGAAAAAAGTGGAAAAGTTTGCTTTGATCTGAATTCAGATTCCATCAATTTTTTTCTCTTGAGATGGAAAGCATTTTTAATTGTTAAGTCTTTACAAACTGTCTTGCATCATTGTATTGCTGAGAATAGCTGTCATTTACATATGATCATTGCACAATATTGCTTTTACTGTGTACATTCTTCTTCTGGTTCTGCACACTTCCTTTTATATTAGTTCATTAAAGTCCTTCTAGGTTTTTCTAAGATCATCCTGTTCATCAATTCCCACACAATAATACTGTAATGCATTTTAAATAAGATTGATGCAACCCAGACTTCAACCCTACTTGGATAAGACTTTGCTCATTGATGAAGAATGACTAGTGTATGTCTGTTCCTATGTGAAGGGCTGAATTGAGAAAGAGCTTGAGAGAAGAAAAATCTGACTTTGTCATGCTTCCAGAAACCAGAAAGGACATGGACTTCCAGGTTCTCTTCAGGGAGAAGTCCCTGGAAGAAAAAAGAAAGAAACTAACATGTAGAGGATATGGCTTTTTCTGGGAGACCTTTTCTCCTTCCAAGGACTTCCCCTAGAAGAGATTCTGAAACCAAGTGTCCCTTCTGAACACTGAAAGTTGTGAGCACTCAGATGTTTCCTCTTCTGAACTCTCCCTAACTCAGCCCCTTATATAGACATGGAACATTCAACAATTATTTTCAAGCAATGAGCAAAATCTTAAATGCAAGAAATGTGAGATTGCAAAGTTAGAGAATCCACACCAAATGTTCATAGGGATTATTTGTGTCCAACTTGTGGCAGAGAATCCCCAGCTCATATTGATCTGATCGGCCATAGTTGGTCACACTGTAACTCAACTCTAACATAGTGACATAATTTTGGTCCTCTTTGAGAATGGACAATCAGCCAACCAATGCAAGTGGGCTAGAGGCCTAAATTATTTTCATTTAAAATCTGCTAAAATAATTGGGGTGGGAAGGGAAGACCTAAAATTCTTTTGTAAACTTAGGTTATATAGTCCTTCCAATTCTATTACACCCTTTGAGAAAAATATTTGAAAAGACAGAAAGTATAGAAAATACTACAATAACTTTTAACTTTATTTGATGATAAACTGAACACAAACTTAAATAGTTAACCTATTCTCTATCATTTGTGTGTATGTGTGTTTATATATGTCTGCCTGTGTGTTTGTAGTGGGGATTTGGTAGGGTTTAATAGCTAAGGTTATTTGCTAAGTTCACAACATGCAATTAAATTTCATTTAATCATTTGATTCCCACTGACATTCAATGGTTTTTAATCTGTAAAAATTAAGCAACCATCTCTATTAGACAATTCTCCACGGTCATAAACCCCTAATAAAATGGGACTGAATTAATGCAGATTAGTATTACCTCCTTTAAAAAGATACACTTAAATGAAAGAAGAGGCCATAGTCTTGGGTCTAACATAAGTCTCTCTCAATCTTTCTATTATAGAACTGCCAGACTCACTACTTCCAATATTGATGTCTGTGAAGTTAGAGTTTTTGGTTATTGACTCATGATGCTGACTGTGTAAACCAGTATTCAAAAAAGGACTAAGTTGGACATGCAAACTACTATTATATTCATAAAATGGCCTGGAAGTTCTAAAAGAGAATGTTCTTTGCATCCTATGTGCCTACCATAATTCTGTTATGTGCTTTACAAATGTGTGCCAAACTATGGTAGAGAAATGTAAAAATATTTTGGAATCACAACTCTAATTCCTAAGAAGCCCAGAACCTGTTATTAAACAAAATTTAAACAATTAAAATTTTAAAACAAGGAAATTAAACAAATTTGTCTGTATTGATGGTATACCTGAAAGAGTGCTTGATTTGGAATCAGTTAGCATGGGTTGAAATTCCAGCTTAGATATTTACAATCTATGTGTAAACAAGTAGCTTTACTGAGCTTCATTTTCATCATTCATACAAAATAATTTTCAAGGTTACTTTCATCTTTAAATCCTGGATTACAGTGATTTCTTGACTACCATGATGTATGGGGAAAGGTGAGATGGAGTACAGGATAGTTATCACTTAATGTGGCTTCAGAAAACTTGTGTATCAGTCCTAACTGGCACTTATCAGCAATGTCATTGTTATTGTCTTATTTTGTGCAGGTTCTAGAGTGCAGTAGATACTAGAACTAAAAGGGACATTAAAGAACAATGATTCTAACTCCCTAGTTTTATAGCTAGGGATAGAAGTAGGTGCTAAGAGGGAAGATATTTCAGGGTGACACAAATGGTTCGTTTCTATCTCACATACTGTGAAATTATTAGGAATATTTATTATACATATAGGCTGAATGATATAATGAGAAAGGGTTAAACATAGAAGGAGTCAAAGACCTAGTGCTCAGATTCCATCTCAGATACTTACCAGATATATTTATTGTTTTGTTACCAACTCAAGTCATGTCTGATTTGTGATGCCAAGGACCATAGACACCAATACTGTCTATGGAATTTTCTTGGCAAAGCCATTGAAATGTTATTCCATTTCCAGTGGATTAAGGCAAGCAGAAGTAAATAGACCCTGGTGATTTGTCTAGAGTCACACAGCTAGTAAGTACTAGCTTGAGAAAGCTATCTTGAGAGATCATATTTGAACTCTGATCTTCTTGCCTCTATCCACTGAGCTACTTAGCCTCCTTCTACTCATGTCATATTCTTAAGCAAATTACCCAACATCTTTGAACTTCACCTTCCTCATTTATAAAATAAGGATGCATATAGTTTATAGCTAACAGAATTGTAGTGAGAATATAATGAGATTAGTTAAATTAATTCATAAAATTAAAGTACTAGGTAAATTCCATATACTGTATGCAAACTTAAAATGCAAATGATAAAAGTTTCTAATTATTTTAAAAACAAATAGAAATATGTTGAAGGAATAAGAGTGAAAAAGCTATGTAAATCCAAGGTATCATTTCAGAAAGTCAGAAATACTCAAGCTGCATCTTCACCTTCACCTTCACATCTTGGCTACTTTGACATCTCAAGTAGAATTTCACTTTCTATAAGTATTTTTTCTGGTACTCCTTAACGTTGATGCTTTTACTTCAAGACTTCTTCCAACTTATCTTATTCCAAGGTATCTTCTTCATAGGTATTTCATTTCTCCCTACCTTACTTTCTTCTCTCCTCTCACTTTTGCCTTTTGTGAATTTATCTGCTCTCTGTCTCCTGTCTCTGTCCTTACATGACTTTCCTTCTATGCCTATATTAATATATATATATCAATACATACATACACATACATACATATACACTCATAAAAATAGGCATACATACTTATGTACATACACATAAATATGTGGCTCCACATAAAAATGTTTTCAAGATCCTCTTGGAAGATGAGATAAACCAGGTTAAGGGTAACCAAGATTCACAAATCTATTTTGTAGGTTGTATCTAAAAGCTTCCTCAAGAGGGATGGATAAATGAGAACAATTTGTTCCAATGGTCATAAAGGCAGTGGAAGCAAATGCTGTGGAGCATTTAGAGATTGGTCAGACACCAGAGATGATAAGGTCGTCCGCTAAATCTTGGACCAGTGTAATGTTTTTCTCTAAAATATAATGTACTTTGGGAGGAGGTTTCTTGGGAGGCTTCTGGAGACAGCCTTAGTTTCAATTCAGTGTAATTATCACCTTAAATGCAGCCAGCTGTTAAAAGTCCAAATCCTTTATTGTCTCTGTCCAAGTCTTGTCCTTCCTCGGGCCCGGTTAGCTTTCTTAGAGGCCTATATCTCTCCTTGGTTCCCAGAGTTCTTGCCACTACTCCTTTGCCTCTGCCAGCTTCAGTCTCTCCTCCTCTGAATGTCTCCAGCCAGCACAAAGGTGGAAGTTGGAATGAATCTGTCTCTGCCTCCGAGAGTGAGTTTATGGGCTTCTGAGTCTGGCCCTGAGAGCTTCTTGCTTATATACTGTGCACTGAGTATACTTCGATCATTACATCACTAGGAAACCATTATTTGTTTTAGGATTAAATCAATGCTAAATTAGATTTAACTATTGTCTCTTCAATTCCACTTAGTACCTTGTTTCAAGTTCTGGCCCATAATATCTCCTTATAGATCAATCATACTGAACCATGCTAAATTAGATAATTATTGTCTCTATCAATTCCACCGTCTTAGTACCTTGTAACAATTATAATAGGCCAGATAATTGTCATGACTTTTATCTTGCCACTGGACTTTGATGATTCTGGAAGAGAGAATGAAGTTGATTGATGGACTCTTAGTTGCTAGCCCAGCCCCAATATTCAGACTTTGTCTCTATCGCTGTCTCTTTCTGTCTCTCTCTGTATCTGTGTCTTTCTCTGTGTGTGTGTGTGTGTGTGTGTGTGTGTGTGTGTGTGTGTGTATGTGGGTGTGGGTGTTTTTCTTTGTCTCTCTCCTTCTCTCTATCTCTTATTAGAACAACATGGATTTTTCCCATGTATATACTATTGAAATATATCAAATCATGGAATTTTCCCTTATCTGAGATTGTCCAATTTTCCTGTTTTGCTCAATTCTTCTGTTTTTTCTCACTCTCCCTTCTCAATATAAACCCTCTCCTTATTCTGTTGAGTCAGCACACTCTGGGTGTGCTGCTCCAAATAAACACCTTTACTTGATTTAGAGATGGTTTGAGCCTAGATTCTTTCAAAGATGACACCATGATACATGCCCTGATATGTCAATATTTTGGCATTCAATGTAGAGCAGTGCCTTTTAACTCTGACCCTCTCTAACTCCAGGTAAGCTCACTTTCTTCACAGTTGGCACTCCTAGCAATTGTCCAGAAAAGGCTAAGAAGAATTTTTTCCTGGATCCTAGAACTCAATGAGTTCTCTCTAAATATGGACATTCCATTCAATAATCTTGTGTTTTTTTCCCTTTTATCAGATGTCATGTGTAGAGATGAATGGCTAAAAGACCATTCCTATGTGCCTTCTACCCTGTGCTAACTTACCCCTCCTACTGGCTCTATTTGATCATCTTAATGAGCTCTAGTACTTATAAGAGTGGCTCTGTTCTACTATAGACCAGATCCCTGTCAACCCTACCTGTCTGTTCCTCAGTGATTTTGTATTAACATCTTGTTTAGTTCTGCTTGAGAATTACAGCTCTTGGCTTTTGTGAAATAGAAAAAATATAATGATTACAAACTGCTAGTGACTAGCATATGTTAAGCACTATATTATTATTTCTTGTAATTGTTCTATACCGGATAACTCTAAAATGGTTTTACTAATCTATCACTTATTCAATGCATGTCTGAACCCCAGAATATGGGTAGTTTTAATTATAAGTGAAGATCTAATGAATTTTAAACTGTTTTTATTATCTCTTTTTATTGAATGTAGCTATTTTATACTAGATAACTTTATATTGAATTTTAGATATAAACAACATACAATGCCAATGTTGAGATAAATTATTTTCTGTGTAAGGTAATTTGGTAAAAGGTAATTTCAACTAAATTAAAGTCACTTGATTAGTAATTAATGGAATCCCCAAATCTGGGCTTCTGAGGAATAAGAGGAAAGTACATAGAAGAAAGAAAGAGCCTCTTACCCCACTCCCCTTCTCCCTCCCTGATTGAAGCAGGAGTAGGTGGGCGAGAGAGAAAAAGAAAACATATTCAGTGCAGTAAAGATTTGAAATAATATGGTAAAAACATGGGCAAAAAGGAAGTTGTAATTATTTTCATTTAAGTAGGAACAGAGGATATGAGAATTTGGAAAGTTTGGGGACAAGAGAAAATTAAATTTACTGCCACTAAAAAGGAAACAGACCTAACCCTACCAACAGTAAATTGACTGCATTTGCATGATTATCCAAAAGCAGGGATTTGGGGATGTGTCAGTGAAAATTTCAAGATGAAGGTTTACATTTTGGAATAGAACAGACACTTAAACTTTTTCTGGCTCACAAAAGGGGAAAAGATTTATTTGAATCAGGAAACATCCAAAAAGTAATTGATTGGAACATCTAGTAAGAATTTAGGGAGTCTCATAAACTAAAATACTGATAAATTTAAAATCACTTTTTAAGTTGGTGTGTGTTAAAATCAGAAACCTGAATGTAAATTACATGAGGGTGGGAGATGAAAAGAATATAGCAAAAAAAGGTGTGCAGCAGAGAACAAGAATACAAAGCCCCCCCCCAAAAAAAAAAAAAAAAAACTTGCTTTCTTTCTTTAAGGATCTCACATTCTTCAATGAACTTGCAGGTTTCAAAACTTTCTATCAACCAAACCCAAACCATAGGACACATACACATATATTACTTTACACATATGTATAACTATATCAATTGTTTGTGTTTAGCTTTTTTGTGTGTTGTTTTCTCCATTAGAATGTTAAATCCATTTTAAAAAATTATTTTATTTAAAGAAACAATAAGAAAGAAGAAAATCAGAGAAGGAATACAAAACAAAAGAAAACACTGTCATGTGTCCAGCAGAACATCAGAAAAGATTCAAAATATATAACAGCAAATACCAGTTCAAGAAAATGTATATATTAATAGAAGAAATTATAATCACAAGTGTCCACCTTTACTTACTTGTAAATTGTTGTTTTGTTCTCTGCTGCACACCTTTTTTTGCTATATTCTTTTCATCCCTCACCTCCATTACCAAGCAGGCTATAGTTAAGAAAGGATATAATTATCTCTACACATGTAGATATATACATACACATATACCTCCACAGACCTACAATACACACATATCTTTTTTATCCCTGCTGACTCTACTTTAATTTTGCTAAACTTGCCTTGCTGTTACTTAACCTTCCTCCACCCATGGATCCCTTCCTTGTCTTCTTTTCTCACCATTGCTTTCCCATCCATACATTCTTTCCCTTCTTATTTATTTATAGATTTTGGAGGGTGCTATACCCTTCGTGTTATATATGTAGTAGGTAATACTACCTATTTAACCTATTCACAATCTGAGTAGGTTTTGTACTATTAGGAGCTATCCTCCCTCCTCTAGTGCTTCTGTGTCTATTCTTCCTCTGCAGCTCATTTGTATAATATGATTACTATTTTTACCTCAAATTTGTCTCAATCTTTCTTTTGAGCTACCCTATTGTTGATGTCAATCATAAACATATGGCATACATTTCCCAAGTAAAAAAATAACAAAATAAATAAATAAATAAACAATTTGTACATGTTGAGTTCCTTGAAACTGATCTTTGATATTGACTCTTATATGTTAAATTTTCTATTAAATTTGGGTTTGGTTGATAGAAAGTCTTGAAACCTGCAAGTTCATTGAAGAATGTGAGATCCTTAAAGAAAGAAAGCAGGTATTTTTTTTTTGCCTTCGTACTCCAAATGCTTAATATAAGCCCTGGCATACAGTTAGCACTTCATAAATGTTTTTTGACCTGTGACTGATTATCCCGACAGTTGCACATAATTTTGACCTGTGACTGATTATCCCGACAGTTGCACATAATGTTGTTATTGTTTCTTTATACCTAGCATATGGATAAATCATTGAATTAATCACTCTTAGCAAAAATTATTTTTTCCTGTTATCACAAAAGAAATTACTGTTTAAAAATAAACAGCTGAAACAAATTTTATTTCAACTCTTCCTTTTTACTTTGTATGTATGTTTATGTTTTACAGTATATTTATGACATGTAGCAAATTGTTAGATTGTCCTAATCTTACATTTTGCAAATGCTTTTTCTTTTTAGGAATACCTTACTCAAGCCTCTTATTTTACCTTAAAAAACCCCCAGCAACAATTAAAACTATAAAATCTAGTTTCTTTACTCACTCAGAATCATAGCACTCTTCCAATACCTCCTTCCAATTCACATATACATACACACGACACACACATACACACATACACACACACACACACACAAATGAATACACCTCCTCTTCATTTGAATGGCTTTTATCTATAGTTTTCCAATTCCAAGAAAGACTATTACTCCTTTCCTCCTGCTCATTTTGAATCTCCTATAGCATACTTTTTTTTAACTGTCCTTCATAGGATGAGAGAGACCAAAATTATTCTCCTTTTATATTTCTCAAGTGTCTCAAATAAGATGGGATTTTAAAGAGATATAGCCTTTTATTGTATCTATATTGCTTTATTCCTTATTATTTTTTATCATTTATACTTGTTTAGTTTTGCTAACTTCTTTTATTTTCTCTTAATTTGAATTTTAAAGGCCTTGCTTAGTTTTCTAAAACAAATGATTAGAAGTTAACGGATAAAGAATACATTGAAGAATCAGATTTTCTCTTGAAGGAATATCCTTAGATATGAAAGATGAGTTATTTCAAGTACATTTGGATATATTTGAGTTTCTTCAGTTTTAAGTATGCTATTTCCTAATTTTCTTTGATTTGTTATTATAATAATGACTATTAATTTTTGTCTTGTATAATGTTCCTTAATATATGAGCTATCTTTTAAAAAATTTTTTTTGATTGATAATGAAATTCTAGAGCTTAATAACTACATATCTGTAAAACAGGAAACAGGTTTATGTTTGATGGCATACTTTAAATTCTAGCCTTTTCTATAATTCCTATTCTTTTTAGTACTCCTAGAAAATTCTCATATAATTTCCTGAAAAGTGGTATTAGTTTCACTGATTTATCATATGTTTTTAATAAATCCAAACATTTTCAAATTATTTATCTTGATTCTGCCTTCAAAATGAGTTTCTCTATCAGAAGAATGATTTCAGAGAAGCCTGGAGAGACTTATATGAACTGATGCTAAGTGAAGATAGTAGAATCAGGAGAACATTGTACACAGCAACAGCAAGATTATAAGATGATCAATTCTGATGGACATGGCTCTTTTCAACAGTGAGATGATTCAGTCCAATTCCAATGATCTTATTATGAAAAGAGCCATCTGCACCCAGAGAGAGAGGACTGTGGGGACTGAGTATGAATCACAGCACAGTATTTTCACTTTTCTGTGTTTGCTTGCATTTTGTTTTCTTTCTCATTTTTTTCCTTTTTGATCTGATTTTTCTTGTGTGGCATAATTTTGGTAATATGTATAAAAGAATTTCATATTTCACATATATTAGATTACTTGCCATCTAGGGGAGGAGGGAGGGAAGAGAGGGAGAAAAAAATGTGAAACATAAGGTTTTACAAGGGCGAATATTGAAAATTATCTGTGCATGTGTTTTGAAAATGAAAAGCTGTAAAAAAAACAAAGTGAGTTTCTTTGACTTGCAGAAAACCCAAGTATTCTGTTAATTTTGTTGTCTTTGGATTTTGTTCTAATATTTTCTGTGTTGTTATTCTTTTTCTGTTCTTTTTCTATCATTCTTTTTTCAGATTCTACTACATTACTGAAATTTTCTACTGAGATTTTCCACCATTTCTTTCTAATATTCTCTTATATTTAGGAAGAGAAGTCTTCTAATCATGAAGACAAAAACTCCAAACATTAAAATATCATGTAGGGTCCTTCATAATAACCCACTGAGGAAGGTACTATTATTATTCCTAGCATATATATGAGGAAACTGAGGCAGAATTACACAGCTTGTGAGTGTCAGAGAGATTCAGTGCTCTGTACACTGAGCTGCCTAGCAGAATTTTGATTTTATTTTAACTCTGGGAAGATGACAATTTCCATGAATTAATTTCCTCAACTTTAAAAAAGAGGAGGTTGAATTAGAAGTTCTCTAAGGTCTCAGTTCTAAATCCAATGATCTCACAAATGTGGACTTGCATTTTTATAACTAGGAAAAGCTAAAATTTAGATGGCAGAAATGGAAAGTTGTAATCATTTTAAAAATCCTTTAAAGTAGATTTTATTTCTCATATTCTTGCTTTGCTACACTCAAAAATTATCAAAGTAAAGACAATGATAGTCTGCCAAAAAAGCCCATTAACTAAATAAAATTAGATATAATTAGAGAACTTGACCTTCCCTGTGCATGGCACATGTCACTATAAAAAATATCAATGAATGTGCTGAACAGTTAATTGATAAGAAATGTTGGCAACTGAGAAAAAATTAAAGTCATCAGGGACGAATAAGTAATAGGAGAACAGATAATAATGCTCCAAAAATAAACTAAAATGAACTTTTCATAAATTTAAAAATAACAGATTTCTGAAGACATTCTTTAGTGGTAAAATTAAATCCTCACTTGTTCAATCCATTTTCTAAATTCATTGTGAAGACCATCTACAATAGGAGTCCCTCTAGTCTTTTCTCCACTCAACTGTCAAAGTGATTTTCCTAACATGTAAGTTCAACAATGACACTCCACTCAGTAAATTCTGGGAGCTCTCTATTATCTCTAGGATTAAATAAAGAATCCTCTGCTGCTCAAAGCCCTTCATAACTTGAAACACATGCATATTTTATATATACATATACACATATGTAATATATATCTAATATGTATGTATTTAATGCTTTTTCAGTTTTCGACTAGAACTATAGGATTGTTATGGTCATCAAGCATTGTCTGAGCCTATGTGAGTTATACAAACCCAAAGTGCTGATGATAAAGAACAGAACAGCTTTCAGCTAAAAGGACTACTCTGTATGAAGGAGCTCCGTGAGCCTTCAGACCAGACAAGTCTGATTGATAACTTGCTCATGAACTGATCTTCTGTCTTAAACAGAACTAAGATGCTCAATTTATTTCTTCTGTTGTTTATTTCTCTAATGTGTCATTTAGTTTTTAATGTTGGATAGTCTCTTAGAAGAGTGATACTACTTCCACCAAGGACTAAGTAACTCCATGACTGAAGTGAGTTCTATCAAACAAGAGCAGCTAAGCAAAGAAGGAATTCAAGAGCCATTGACACCAGCAGTACAGGGCATGAGTTGTTTCCACAAACAGCTCCTCAAAGAACATCATTCAGTATCTTCGAAGGCAGAGAACAGCAATGAGAGATAGTTGGTTTCTGACCTTGAATTGGAGATATGGTATAACTGCCTTGTAGCCCCAAGTCCTAATTTGTCTCAGGAGTGTCCCTCCTCCTTTATTTCCTTCTTTCTACATGAGGAGATTTCTCATTTGTGATTTACTTTGTTTTTCTGTCCTGACTTGAAGTTTTACTGTTTGATTTCTGCATCCTATTCAGTCAATAGAGAATCCTGGAATGAAAGCACAAATGTATTTGTATAACTTTGAAAATCCAAAACATCTGTTTTGAAATTTTAAAATAGCAAGAAGTCCCAAAGTGATGAGAAGCTTTTGTTTTATTTGTGACAATTTCATTTGTTCAATTGATGATCGTTGTGATATGGGAGCCACTGCCGGTGGCTGCTGGAGGTCTAACTCAGATCTGTAGAATGGATCATTTCATGTGAGAGGATGATGATGATACAAGGAGATTGAAAAGCAGTTGCTGTTCTGTGACCTCTCAGTTGCGTTGTCTGACCTCTCTCCTCTTCTCTCTTGCCTCCAATTTATTTCATTCCCAATCCACAAGCAATATCTGCGTAAGTAAAGGTGTCTTTGCAACTCCTCCAAGTGTTATAATTCACAGCTGTGGAAGTTTTGGAGAATTGATCTGCCCCTTCACTTAGGCATGGTTCTTAACAGATGATCCTTCTGAGCAAATCTACTCCAAAAATGGAGTAATCTGCCATCTCCTTTGCCAGCTTATTTTAACTGATGAGAAAACTGATGCAAACAGGGTTAAATGACTTTCCTAGGGTCAATTTATTATTCAAATCAATTTATTACTATCTTCTTACCTTCATTCAAGGTTAGGATAAAAAAAGCCTCCAGGAGAAAGTGAATGTTTTAGGCCATTTGAATAATTAATTGAAGTTTATTTCCTCTTTCGAATCTACAAAAGATGTTTAACTAATCAGTGACATTGCCTCCAAGTATCAGGTCATTCAATCCCACAACCTCATTTTATAGAAAACCAAGACCCTACAGAGATCACATAGATAACACTTGGCTGATAAATTTTGTTCTTAATCTGTGAAAATTCTCTTTTGTATTTTTAATTCAAGGGATCGTTACCTGTTCCTGTTTGCCCAGAAAGTTAGTCAGTCAATAGGTTATTTTATTAAGCTCTCCTACTGTGCTAAACTCTGAGGAGGCAAAGTGGGGAGGAAAAGCTATCTCTGCCCCCTCAAAGAGCCTATATTCTGATGGGGAAGACAGCATGTTAATAGTTTAGCATGTAAAAATATATATACAGAATAGTTAAAAGAAATGTGAAGGAAAATTGTAGAGAGCTGGAATTCTGGAGAAGTATACTTGAAACAAGGTGTTAACTCAGTGGGATTGATGAGATAATGGTTCACTAGTTCATATATATACACTTAGTACTTAGTATGGTGATGTAATGTTTCCCTAAATTCACATATAATCAGTATGCTGTAATGATATAATTACAATAAGTCATATAAGGGCTAAGAAGGACTGGAAGAGAGACATTTTATCTTTGACCAGCCTCTTGGTGGCTCTCATGACTCCTGCACGAAAATTAAGACCGGGCTAAAATAAAGAATATAGACTCTATTCCTGACCATTCTCGTGATGTCTATACTGCTGAGACCAAGGCCTGTCCAAAGGACCTCCAGAAAGCTAGCCTGAACATTATAGGGAACTATTAGCAGCACATACACATATCAACCCTTTCTGAAGGCCACAATATTCATTTTTATCAGAACAATAAATCATTTTTGAAAAGGTCACAATGTGTTTATACATTATGATATGTTGTCAAAAAGGGATATGTCTTTGAGATCTTAGCTTTCTATTCATCTTTGGCTATCTTTACTATTTTAAAAAAATCACAAGTATATATCTTTAATATTTTTATTTGCTTTTTTGTACAATTTATTTTTATTTAATATTTGAATTTACTTTTAAATGCTTGCTTATATCTGATAAAAAATATTCTACTCTTGTTGAAACATATCTCACAAATGTTTATGTTCATGACAAGGTATCATGTGTGATATTATGTTCCAGGTTCAAAGAGAATTCCCTGGTGTATATATTAAGTAATAATGAAAAAATAAACCCAATTTCTGAGTTTAAACTCAGCTGTACCAACACTTTGCTGAGTTCTCTGGTATTCCACTGGGTACTGAAGCCAGAACAAGAGTACTACTGTGCCATCTAGTGGTTGTAGGCATCTAGTACCACCCCCATCTCCCCACCAAAAAAGATTTCCACTCTTGCTCTTAATTTTTAAATTGAAATTAATTCTGATCTTTAGACACCCCCATCCTCCAATGCTGTGGGGATGCACTTATTTCTGTCTAAGGACCATTAGCAGCTATTATATGAATGAAGAAACTTATGAAAGAGGTTAGAATACAATGTCTTGCATCTCTGGACTACCTCTATTGATTCCAAGGGTAAGAAACCTGGAAGAGTCCTCAGACATCATCTAATTTGACTCCCTTATTTTTCAGATGAAAAAACTGAGACCCAAAGCAGTTGTCAGTAAACATGTATGTAGTTCTCACTGTGTGCAAGATACCATCTAAATAACCAAACAACACAAAAATACCACCACATATACCTACATATTTACATGTACACATGCACATACTTATGGGTATACAAGTCATAAAGTATTTCAGAAATGTGTGTGTACATGTATATATGTAGGTATATGTGGTGGTATTTTTGTGTTGTTTGGTTATTTAGATGGTGTCTTACTCTTCATGATCCCATTTGGGGGTTTTCTTAGCTAAAATACAGGCATGATTTGGTATTTCCTTCTCTAGCTCATTTTACAGATAAAGTAAACAGAGGTTTACTGCGTAAACAAGGGTCACACAGCTAGTAAGTGTCTACAGGCCAGATTTGAGCTAAGGAAGATTCCTTCCTAATTCCAGGCCCTGGCATTCTATCTGCAGTGCCACCTAAGTATATGTAAATATATCTGTGTATGTGTATTCACCTATGTATCTATGTATGTATCTGTGTATGTGTATATATTTTGGGGGATAACTCTCTCCTCTATCACCTAAAGACTAGACATAATACATTTCACTCCTTCAGAAACCTCTGGTAACCTATAAGGCATGAATTAGGCTTGGAGGCACCTAATTTCTGCCATTGGCTCAATTCCCCACTGATTGTGTTTCCATGATTTTAGGGATCCTCAATATTCTAATTCTATTCAATCACTTAACAATCAGATTAGCTTTGATAAAGGAACATTAGCATCAAATTATAGCAAGAACAAACTTAACACCATTATCCCCAATCCTCATGGGGCAAAATCCTCCCCTATGCCCCCAGTCTTTGAATAAGAAAGGGTACTAAGACACATAATGTAGATCTGTCTCTATTCATTATTAATTCCATCAAGTTTCAAGTCCAAAGACCCACCTGTGGTGGGAATTATGTCCTAAAGGCCTAGGTTCTCAAGGTGTCCTTGCTGGCCTGGCAGCAATATTTGGCATCAGGCTTTCAAGCTGACCTGGCTTCAGCTCCCAGAACTTGGGACTCCAATCCCCACACCTAGAATTGAAAAGGACAAAGGAAATAAGATCTGAACCTGAGAATTTTTCTGAGACACAAGAACTAAGGGGAAGAGAGAAGTAGCCCTGTCCCACTCCAGTTAGTGTGTAATGCTTCTCTTATGAAGGAATGAGACCTTTACCTTTGCATAATAAGCGCAGTCTTTGTCAGTTTTTTTTTTTTTTTTTTTTTTTTTTTTTTTAAGATTCAGAAAGTACTGGTTTGAGCCAATTGAGAGAGGCTGCTTTCACACCTGTAGTATGGAAATACAGATTCTCTTTTAGCTGAAGCAGGTCTCTGGTATCTCCAGTATTAGTGCCTCTATTTTAATAGATCCAGGTTTGCACCAAAGCCTCATGAAAATGCATATAGATGTGCATATGTAGATACATAAACACCTCTTTATGCATAGATGTGTGTATATACATATTTATTTATCAATTTAAATATCAGCACAAATACATACACATTTATATAGATGCTTATATGTATATTTATTTTGAGATTTAAATTGATAAAAATATAAATAGATGCAAATATGTACATATATTATATACATGCATATACGTAATACAAAATGGGTATATATCATAATTGGCTTATATATACAATATACTTATACATGCACACATATGTACATTATATATGTACATTTTATATAAAGAAATGAGTGCATATTAGTATATGTATTTCTTTTTTTTCAGGCATCAATTGTGTGATAGATTAGAGATGAAGATAATCTCAGATATTTAAAAAAAAATTTTTAAATAAATATTTTTTCCCAGAGTCACAGAAGTAGTCAAGTCTGTGGTAGAATTCAAATTTCTTTCAGACTCCAAGACCTACACATTTTCCCCTACTCACAAACCCTTAAAGTATCATAATAAGAAACAAGATATATTGGAAGTTAGAATCATGAGGGCAGTTTCTAAAATAGGACCTAAAAAAGCATACCAAGAAGAATAGCATTAGTAGAAATAGAGTGTTCTAAATGCAGAAGAACATGGAAGGAAGCAAAATCTCTATATAGCCTAGTGGAAATAAAGAAGAGCTAAACAGCACAAGTAATGGGCTCCTATGCTAAGTCCTTATCCTAGAACAAGGAGAAAACAATTAGAAAGAAGTGTTTTTGGGAGGCCATTCAATGTCTGCGAAGAGGAGATGGGTAAATGATAGAGAACTGCTTTCAGAGGGAGAATGTAAAGTGAACTTGGAGAATTCTGCATCTGGCTTAAAAAATAAATAAAATTATTTAGTTAAACATTAATGAAGGAAAGAGGAAAGCTCAGTAAGAGCTGTCTACTTTCAAGAGACAAACAAGAGCCAGCAAGGATTCCAGAGAGCTAGGGGAGAAATGAGTTCCCTAAATGAAAGTTCAAGCTCATAGGTGACCTTTTATATTGCCTCTAGCTCACGGGACATCTTTTCTTATATCTCCTTCTGCTGGCACTAATGACAATACCAAGCCAAATTCTAGGAATAAAGGGATTTGAGAGGTTTTAGTAACTAATCAACATAATTTATCTTTGGAATGATAGCATGTCTCAATTTATATAGTGTTTTAAAGTTTACACAGTCAATATCATATGTTGTCTCAGTTGACCCACACAATGACCCTGTGAGGTAAGTGCAAGATTACATTGTTTTCCCTGCCAGAAAATGTAGCAATGTTAATGTACTATATTGATTTTTTAATCTTATTTATTTTATTCTAAATAAAATTAGCATTTTTCATAGCATAGGAAAAATAAGAGGAAAAGAGATGTGTATATATATATATATATATATATATATATATGAAACTGCAAATCCATTATATACAACTTGCTATACTTTTAAAATACATAATAAAATTATGTATTTTTCCTCCTTTTTCTTTCTCCCCTCACTCTAGAGATAGACCCAAATATATGTATGTGCATATATATTCACACACATATATGTGTATATTACATAATATATACATATAATGTATGTATAAAACCATTCTATACATACTTCCATTTATCAATTTTGACTTTAACATATATTTCAAATCAGAAATATCTTGATCTTGATCTTACTACACATAATTACTTTGAGACTCTGGACAAATTAACTTTTTAGAATCTCAATTTCTGCATCTGTGGAATGAGAATAATGTTAGCCCCTACTTCACTGGATTTCTATGAAAAAATAGATGAAATGATTCATGTAAAATTCTTGTACAATGTATGATTCAAGGGGAATGATTGAGGCAGGTAAATAAAAGCTGTACCTTCAAAGTTAAAAACTAGATTGAAAATCCTACCTCAGTTTCTTTTGTTTAGTTCGAGTTCCAATTCCAAGGGAAGTTACCACTAGATGGAGCCCATGTTTTCCAAGAGCTATCCTAAACATCCCTTGAGCATAAGTACAAGAGGAGTATTTTCAACTGGTTAATCACTGTGCAGTAGCTGTTAGAACCATTCATTAGACTGATATGCTACAATTCCTTAGATACTGCATCTATTTTAAGAAACAAAAGGTTTCCCCCCCCCCCATCCTCATTTATCTTTCTGCAGAAGTATGTAAAGAATGTGTCTTTATGGCCAGCAAGAATACCACTCTATTTAAGGAAATTAGCCCTAATTTGAACTGACTTCCTGAGACAAACACAATCAATAACTTTGGAGTCTTATACCAAAGGGAAAAAAAAGGCTAAATGGTAGCTTTGTTTAAATTGAGTCAGATGAGTTATTCATGGGAAATGATCTGGTATTAAATATCTGCTTTTAAAAGTGTTTGTCAGAAAACACTTTGGGCAACAGGGATATTATCAAATATATTTGTTAGTAATGAAAAATTCAACTTAAATTTGTTAAAATGGTGTGTGTGTGTGTGTGTGTGTGTGTGTGGTGTGTGTGTGTGTTGTGTGTGTGTGTGTGTGGTCTTGTCACAAATCTGTTTAAATATGTAAATTTAGGTAAATTTAGACATTAATATAATCTAATTGAACTTTAGAAATATCAAGGGACTTTAGGTATCTTCTAGGTCACGGAAGTGATATGAGGGATGGCATTATGCAGAATGATAGAATCACAGATTTGGAGAGTGCTGACCTTACATGTAATCTAATCCAACTCGGTCATTTTTCACATGAAGAGTCTAATGTCCAGGGAGTTTTGTGACCTTCTCAAAATTATACAAACTGTAACTAGAAGACTCAAGATGAATTCAATGTCCTTTGAATCCATATCTCAGATAGATGTATTACAGGAAAATATATAGAGGGATGGGGTTCAAAGAAAATGAAGCATAATTAATAAGTAGTCCATAGAGGCTACTGGTAGCAACATGATGTCAAGAAATTTAAAAGACGGCATATGGAATTCTGTATAAACCTCTGTTAGGAAAATGGTGAGAAGGCATGAATTAAGCCCCAATCAACATTTATTAAAATATCTACTATTTGACACTTCCTGTGTCAAATACTTGGTAAGCTGTATTGAATAGCTATGAAACATGGGAAGGAATATTCTCAATCCTGAGATCATGGGTCTATCAAGATGTCAAAGTACAGTGATCATATTATTTCATTCCTTTTATTTTGCAGATAATTTTTTTGTTTTGTTTTTCTTTGATTTTTTAATTAGCAAAATAGAAAAACTGAATCCATGATGGTAAGACTCTCCAAAGAAACAAATGAAAGAAACTAACTGGTAACATAAATGCACAGAAATAAAGAACAGTCTGTTGCAAGAAACAGAAAAAGTAGCATTAAAATAATACATCATTCCTACCCAAAGTACATATCTTTTCTTCCCAAACAATAAGGCATAGCTGTTAGAGGGCTAATCACAAAGATAAAATAAAAACTTCTTTAATTTGCATTTAAAGTTCTCAACAAAAATCCCAGTTTGGTACACCAGTGCCTTGTGTACAGACTAAGTAGCCAATAAATATTGGTTGTTGAAATGAATTCTCTTATACTTCAGGTGCCTCACACACACATGCTTTTCCCCAGAAGTCTAGCAGAATGAAGCTCTCATAAATTCATTTCTCCCTACTTCTATGTTGTCTTATTTTGGCTTATCACATTTCATATCCTCTGATCTCCCACATGAGTCTCTTGCCATCTGACTATATTAGAACTTCCCACTTCACCAATCTAAATGTTCCACAACACATTCTTTTTCCAATTACCTCTCAGTTACCTGAAATTCCCTTAGGAAGTCGAGAGAGGTTATTCAAATTAACTAGGACTACTTGTGGAAACAACAGGGACTGAGCACAGATGCCTGAAGCATTACCATTCTCTGGGGAGAAGTAGAGTGAGAGATTTTACTCTTCCCCTTATGTTCATTATTATTGTAGAAATAAAATATACATGTGATGACCAGTAATTTTTTCTTAGTCAAAAATCAGAATATTTGGGCTGGGGGGAAAAAGATACTTTTTTTGTAAAGTCTAATTGGAAAGAAATGTGGTTTTCATTAACTCTGTACTATCCTAGAAAATCTTATTTGTAGGAGTTCTGTAAATATATATTACTACAGACTCAGGAGTTAACACTTGATCTGTAACTTAGGTATGACATGCAAGGTGCTCTATAAAAGCGGTTTTGAACTCTGGATGCAGGCCCAGATTTTTATAGAAATCACCAATAGTGTAACATAGGTATTTGATCAGTTTTATGAACTATTTTAAATATTCAAGCCCCTCTCTCCAAAACCAATTTATAAATTCGTACTTTTGCTGTCTTCAAAGTAATTGAAATTATAAAGCTACCCAAGGCAACTAAATTTTAGAAAATGTAGATTTTAGTGCTAACTAGGGAAAATAATGCATAGCCTTTCAAGATGTAAAGGACAGTCTTAAGAAGAAAACTTAGAAAATATGTTCCTCTGAGGTTGGAAGTTTTGAGCTAGAGGAAATTATAATCTATTGAGATTTATTGAAATGATTTCTCAGTTCTGATCTTCAGTGGACATAATATTTGGCCAACTCAAAAATGAAATTGATCTCAGATGGAAATGATAGCTTGCCATGAATAACTGAATGAGAAATTGAACAACTGAAATTGGTATGATTTTTTCTTCTTCAGAATCCAGTTAATGATAAAGAATAAATAAATCCAAGATCATTTCTCCTCTAGTATCTCTCCTACACTAAATATACTAATCTAGGATTTTGATTATTTTGAGCAACTGGAATAAAGTCAAATGTTAAATTTCTAAATGTCAATGTATTTTTTGATCTTTCTTTGCCTAAATGAAACCTATTACAGATAGCCAGAGTAGCCTGAGGAATTCTGCAACTTTAAAATTCATATCTAATATAAATCATTCATTCAAAACTCTCTTGTTCAATTCAGGTGATAATTTTCTTCCGAGAAGAAAAGATTTTTTAAAGTCAATTGTGTTTTTGTTTATAGTAATTAGTTTTCATATGAAGGTTTTTTCCCCCTTGTTTATAGAGTTTTCTTTTTCATTGTTGCTGTGAAATAGATCTTAACTTCCATAACTTTGGTTATTATTGTTCAGTCATTTTATTCATGTCCAATTTTTTTGTGATCCCATTTGGGGTTTTCTTGGCAAAGCTCCTGGAGTTATTTGTGCCATTGCCTTCTGTTTATTTTATAGGAAGTTGAGGCAATCAAGGTTAAGCAACTTGCCCAGGTAAAGAAATCTAGTAAGGGTCTGAAGCTGCATTTGAACTCAGATCTTCCTGATTCCAGACTCAGAATTCTGCACTGCCTATCTGCAAAAATTTGAAGGAAGATAGCCTAAGCAATTGTTGCTACATTGAGACATTTCAGTCATGTCCAATTCTTTGTGCCCCAATTTGGAGTTTTCTTTGCAAAGAAAGTTTGCCATTTCCTTATCTCACTCATTTTAAAGATGGGAAACTAAGGCAAATAGGGTTAAATGACTTGCCAATGGTCACATGGCTAGTAAGAATTTGAAGCCTGATTTGATTCTTTATAGATGAGTCTTTCTGACTCCAGGCCTGGCACTCTAGCCTCTTCACCATTTAGCAGTTCTTTATGTGCTTACTTGGATTTAAAAGCAAAACAAAAGCTCTTCTTTGCCTCATCCTATGCTTCCTCATAGCATCCCACACCTGGCTTCAGGTATTAGACCAGTGACTTCAGAGATTGAAAATAATTATGTTCCAAAAGACTTGTTAATAGAAATTGGGAGGCAGTCATGCTAGAATCTAATTTCAATTTTTTAATGTATTTATGACATTGGAAGAAATCCTTTCATCTCTCAGGCCCCCCATTTCCTCACCTGGGAAATGAGGATGCTATTCTAGATGGTTAGGCTTTTCTTCCATACTTCTGAAACCATACTTCTGGCATTGGGTACCATGTAATGTCTGGACTGGATCACTGTAGAATATTGATACCAGCCCAAGTCCTTGATCTTAGGAGAGGAGTGAAGGGGTGGGACCCACATGGATGGTCAAACATGGCCTCTGCTTATTCCAGATTTCTCAGTCTCATACACCAATACCCTTACATAATTACAGCACACTGTGCATGTGCTAACTATATACTGTGCATGTGGGTCCACATAAACATCTTTCTATTGTGCATAGATGTCTCTTTGCCACTTGGTATAACTCTGCTTTAATTACAACACAGGTTATCACAATCCCCTGATTTCTCAGGAAGGTCAAGAGCCCTTAGGGAGATGGGGAGCCAAAGCAGACACTCTCAGCAGGGTTCCTTTTCCTGGACTACTGGTCTTAAACCTCACCCAGGGCCCCCCACTATCTGTGGCCCTCTACAGTACCAAACAGTGATTTTTTTAGGGGAAAAGGGTGGAGAGGGGATCAACAGCTCATAAAACTTTCGATAAAAATGTTTAGGTACTATGATTGACTTAGGTAGATGGAGAGAAAAATTTCATTAATAAAAATCACTTTCTTGGAAGTTTTTAAAATTGATTTATCTTATTTTTTTAAAATTCAGAATTTAATGAACCTTAAAATTATTGCTTCTCTACAAAAAGTTAAATAGAAAAAAGAAGTGTCCTTGTAACTACAAATCTCTTACGTATTGCTTTTGAATATATAATAAATTTAACCTGTATATTTTTAAATTTTTTATTTTGTTAAACTTTTGTTTAAGTTTTTAAATATCTTTTTAAAATTTTGAGTTCCAAATTCTCTTCTTTCCCCTTACTGCTTTCTTATCCCTTAAGAAGGCAAACAATATGACATGGGTTATATATGTGAACTCATGCAAAACATATCGCTATATTAATCACAACATGTAACTTTAAAAGCTGTCCTACTTGTCAGTGTTTCTCTTGGACCTTAATACAAGTATTTAAATGTGTTCATTTTCCTGCTTTTAATAGGTGAAGAAATGTACATGTTATTTCTTTCTATTTATACCTTATACAAATTTAGAAAAAATATATATTTTTTTCCTAATGAGGAGACTCCTGTCAAGTAATTTGCATAAATCTGTTCTTCTAGAGGTGAATCACTGAATTAATGATCTGAAGACCAGCCTAGCTATTGTAGGAAAGCTCGTCCTTTCATAAGACTGAAGGAAATGAATTGTTTGGTTATAGAAAATCTGAAAGTTCATACTACAAATGATTCATCTTTTTATTCTTCTAAGTCTGTAGTTCTGCTTGGGGCGGGGGGGGGGGGGGTGGTGGTGGTGGTAATAATTCATTCATTAAATGCCTGTCTTGAGCTTCTACCTCCAAAGCTCCTACTTCTGGTGTACTAAAACCTTGAACTGTGAACCAGTTGAAATACTGCTCACCTAGAAGAATTACATACAATACATCAAATATTGATATTAGATTTCACCCATAAGAATTC